>NC_135716.1:177527357-178127357 GCF_964656455.1 Halichoerus grypus
AGGGGGGGCTGTAGTCAGAAGGAGAAGAAGCAGGCTCCCCACTGAGCAAGAAGCCTGATGTGAGGCTCGATCCCAGGACCCCGGGATCATGACCTGAGCCGAAGGCAGACACTTAACCAACTGAGCCACCCATGTGCCCTAAATAAACAAGGTTTTACATTCATCTGTCAGACAAGACCCTAACAAAGCCATTTAAAAAGTACTGAGTTTAAAGATCTTGGTGGGAGAGGGAAAATGCCCTCCCCACAGTCCAGTGCCTCACACAGGATGGGCTACTCTCCTTACTGACCCTTTGGCCCCAGTATAAAATAATGGAAGGACATTCCCTCTGAGAACACCAGGAACACCCTTGACTGCCTGTTCCTTTCTGTCATACTCAAAAATACATTGTTTTGTCCTGAATTACTCAGTTTTCATGCTTCGGGAATGATTCCTTGTAATTGGTACCATGTGTTATTACTCTTCCGTGGCTAATATTCCGAACGTAGAAATGACCCTTGTTCGATGCTTCTCCTTTCTATGGTGCTGCTCCTCAGGGCACACCGTTTCATCTATCTCCATAGTCCTTGTGTTGGGATTTCCAAGAAAGCAACCCAAAAAGGTACCCAGATTTCCCTATGCCTCCTTTTCAAGAGCAAGATTCCCCACCTTTGCATAGGGTGCGTTTAACACAGCGTTTGTGATGCTTCTGAGGAGTCAAGGTACTTTGGCAGAGGAACTCCATTACCACTCAGACCTCTGTGTGAATTCCAGAACACAACAGGACTCGTTCTTCTCCCCCAAACTAGCAAGTCGACATAGTAGAAGGTGACCATTCACTCTAGCCCCTGCCAAGTTGGCTCCTGGTAGCTGTGACAGCCACCTGATTTCTCACTTCCTGGGTCCCCAGGTGACATCCATTATCCCCCTCTGCATTTAAGTGGCATTTCTAAAATACAGATCGTGCTCAGCCCCCTGTGTAATCCCCTTCAATCCACTTATTCTCCTGGTAAACATTTAGTAAACATCCAGGGTGAAGCCGGCACCCGCACTGTGACGAACCAGATGGCAAGTTTCGGCCACTGTGAGGTTTCCATTTTCTGCTGGGGAAGGTGGACACGGACAGATATCAAAGCTCCCCATTGCCCTTAGGGTGAAACCCAAACCTTCTTTGAGGGGCAGTCAAAGCCCTTCAGGATGGGAGTCTTCTTGCCTCTTTTCAGCATTTTTTCACATACATTCGAGAACCATCCTCAACATTCCCTTCAAGGCCATGGGAATTCTGAACTACCTGCAGGTCATCAGGTCATGCTCTTTCGTGGCTTGGCCTTTGCTCAACTCTGCCCCTTCTGTGTGTCTTGCTCTTTCTGTTTTCCTTCCCGACCCTCTCCCTAGAAACTGCCTATTCATTCTTCAGTACTCAGCATATAGATCACTCTCTCTCCAGGAAGTCCTCCATAATGCCTTCCTCCCCAGCTGGGGGCAGGTGTCTCTCCTCCACACTCCACAGCACCCCACAGGCACGGTATTACAGCACATAACCACTGGCTTATAATGGCCCCCTATCTCAGTCACCGTTTACACTCCCCCCATTTGTTGGCAACTAGTTAACCTCTACAACTAGTTAATCTCTGCAACGAACACTGCAACTAGTCAGCAGTGTTAATCTCATCTCCCATCTTGGAACCACCATACTTTTCTTTAGGAAAAAAGTTTTTTTGCAGAGTATGAGAGTTTCTTGACCTGTCAAAGGCTATAAGGTAGTGTGAGATAAAGACAGGACGTGAACCCACATCTCCTTTTCCAAATCTAGTGCACCATGCCCTCACCTGCAGAAGCAAGAGGTCACATGTAGGAACAGCTGATGAGGATTCGGGTGACTTATATGCAAGGTAACCACATGTCCCTGTTTGCCCAGGACAGTCCTGGCTGCTGCCTGTTGTCCCAGCATAATTATTAACGACACCTTCTCTTACTTCTACAAGTCCTGCTTGGACACTAACTTATATAATCACCTACTTATATGGCAGCAAGACATGGTCTGAAGCTCACTCAGAGGTTATCCCAAGGGCATTCACTGAAGGCTCTCACACAGCTCTATTCATGATGCAGCAAGGGGTTCTGCAGAGAGCCAGGACCACAAACCAGTAAGGGCCCTCGATACAACTAGACCCTACTATGCTCTTTGGAGTCCTATTTAACGAAGCCCATTTGGAGTGAATATTTAGGGCTCTCTTGCCTGGAAGTTGACACAGCACTCCAGAAACCTGCACAATGATTGCCAGGAAGCCAGCTGGGGGGGGGGGGGGTATCCAGACTGTGAAAGTGGGTATGATGGTGGCAGAAAAGGACTCTGGCTCTTTAAATCGCATTGAAAAGCCCTACAGATGGTAGCAGCCACTTGGCAGACTACACTGCTTAAACAAAGCCAAGAAAGAAAAGTAAACCCAGCAAAAATGGTCCCCTCCAGCCAAGAGCAGAGAGGTTTTCCATGATGCCCACTGAAGAACAGACTGGCTGGTCACCGTGGGAGAGAAATCAGAGGGACAGGTAGACAGAGAGTGAGGAGAGCCTCTGTTTGATGAGCCTCCAGCCAGGACTGCCCCAAGTCTACAGAGACAAAGTTCCCCCTTTCAACAGTTAGAGGAGTCAGTCATTCAACCACCCCAGGCTGACCATGGACAGTGGGGAGGAGAAAGAGAAGTGAGGCACACTATCTCTGCCCCCACAGGAATTCAGAGCAGAACTGTTGCCTCTCCACAAACTCCTGAATTAATGTGCTCTGAACAAGAACATTCTGATGACATGGCTCTGAAACAACACTGTCCACGTTATGAGAGAACATTCTAGAACGAGTTGGAGCTTTCATCCTTGTGGCTCTCATTGTAAAAAAAGAACATGAGATTCTAAATCTTTTTTTTTCTTCTCTCTCTCTCGCTCGCTCTCTCTCTTTTTTTTTTTTTAGGTAGGCTCCACACCCAGCACGAAGCCTAACATGGGGCTTGAACTCACGACCCTGAGATCAAGACCTGAGCTGAGATCAAGAGCTGGATGCTTAACTGACTGAGCCACCCAGGCACCCCCGTGGAATTCTAAATCTTCAAACCAAACCAAAACAAAACAAAAAAACCTACAGAATCATGGAAATACAAACCATTTTTTTTTTCTAGACAGTGCTGAGAAGTCAGGGAGGAAAGTGGGAGGCAAAGACTTCCCACCAAATGTGTCTGAAAGAAAGGCAGGTATTGACTTGAGGGTATATTGCCAGAAACTGGATCTGGCTCCTCTGAACCATCAGGAGAAAGCGGGGAAAGGAGTCGGGTTGTTGGGACTCAGCGAAGGTATTTAAAGTCTGCTGCAAGACGCGTCCCCAGAGACAGACCGCCGTCCGGGAGTGTTAGCCCTGAAGGAATCCCAGAGGGCTGTTTTCACAAGCTCCTAAAGCAAACAAACCTCTGCTGAGTTCCTTGTACTGTAGGCAGAGCATAGCATTCTCAGAATATCAAGGTTAGAAGGTAGTTACAATCCAACCACAAAACCCTCATCCCACCCCATGCTCTAAATTCCCAGGTTAAAGAGATTGCAGCTTCTGTCTCCCCTTCAAGGGGTAGAAGCAGTCAGTTGGTAGCTTTATAGTGATACCTTCAGCCTCATCTGTGTGTCTGCCCACACTGGTGTTCTTCCAAAGTTCGTCCTGCCTCAGCCTTTGCACATGCTGATTCCGCTGCCTGGAAAGTTCTGTTTACCCCTCTCTTTGCATGGTGACTCCTTTCCAGCCCATGAGTATTCGCTTAAACATCATCTTTTACGAGAGGCCCTTTCTGCCCATTCTATCCAAAGGAGGTCCCTCTTCCCCTACTTGCTCTCACCCAGCATCCTTGTCATTTCTCCCGCATACACCACACTATGCTTTCCACACTGCTGTTCTACAGACCCTAAATAGTTACTGAATGGAAAGACAGCTGGATTCATATTTCCTTGATTCTAACCAGTCTCTTCCTCCACAATTGTCCACATCTCCCTTATTCACTACCGTGTGCCAGCATTGAACACAGTGCTCAGGACAGAGAAAATGTGGACCAAAGATTTGTTATGTGGCTGGGGGTGATTCGGAAATATAACCAAATGGGGAGGTTTCTCTTCCCTATTCTTCATATATATTTCCCTTACCCGTGCCCACTGCCCCCCGGAAGGCACATGGGAGAGGAGGAAGGAAGCAGACCCATGTCCTGGCTTTGTTCTCACAAAGACCTAAGCTCTTAGTGGGTTCGGAAGTAAAGCAAAAAGTCTTAAACTTGGAATGGGAAAGGATTTTTCCTGGACTAAAGATTCTGCAGAGAGAAGGAAGGAGGGACAAGAGAGAGGGTCTGTATGAGAGTCTCTAGAGCCAAGAGTACCCTTGTTTCTCAGCAAGACCAGTGGGGTGGTGGGGGTGGAGTCAGGGAGGAGAGGTGAGGCCCAGCTGGTGCATATGGAAGAGGATGGGCTCATACAGCCCCCACTGGGGATGGAGGCAGCAGGAAGACAGGGACCAGAGAGGGTCCATGAGGACAGAAATCATGGATGGCTCAAAGGTAATGTGTGTGGGCAGATGACAGAGGACCAGGTGAGAAACCTCCCGCCCAAATGCCTTGATACTGCTCAGGGAACTAGGATGGCAATAGGACCTGCAAGGCACAGAGGACCCCAGTGAGGACTGAGGGTCCAGAATATAAAGCAAGGCTGGGATATAGAAAATTGAGAGAATGAGTTTGTGCATGGAGGGTCAGACCTGCTACTGAAGAATAAATAAAAAATATATGGATGGGAGAGCTTTGCATGATGTTTAGGGGTAGGTCCTTTTAAGCCCCCATCAAATGCTGTTAAATTCATGGGTTCTCTTAAAGACCATGCAGGAGACAAATCTCTCCATCCTTTATATTGTGTGGGCGGGGAGGGAGAGTGGGGGAAGGGATGGAAAAAAGTCTCAGCTTTGAAGTCAGAGAGTTCTGTTACTTCTATGTATAGAATCTCGGGCAACTTACTTCACCTCAATGAGCTTCGTGGCTTTTGGGTGAATATAATGAACTGATGCATACATAGTACCGAATATGATATTTAGCACATAGGAATGCTTCATAAATCATGCTTACAAAAGATCTTAGGGGAAATATCCCTATGTTCTGTCCCCTAATCCCAAAAGGTGCTCAAAAACATCCCTTTTTTTCCCCCTATTACAAGTGAAAGGACTAAAGAAGTTCAGAGAAGCTAAGAGACTTGCTTAAAGGCCAGCAAGTGACAAAACTAGAACCTGAAGCCATGTCAGCTAGATTCTTAGTCTAGTGCTCTAGTCACATTGATTTTTGTCAAATATATCTACTGAGGGCCTACTAGGTACCAGGCACTGGGTATAGAGCAGAGAAATAAAAACAGCAAAAATATCCCTGCCTTCAGGAAGCATGCACTCTGGAAGAAACACTGGTGGGCCAGCTCACCATCAGCACACCTTTCAAGTAGGCTTCCCAGCATCGAGGGTGGGTCCTACCAGGTCACTGGCTCTCTTCCATCGGTTCCTTAGGAAACGCGGACTTGCTGGACAGAGAAAGGGCACATTTGTTAACATCTATGATGTGTCCAGGATATTGCAGGCACCCTCGTATTTAAAGGCAAACTGGAGTCAGGACCACGATGGGGCCTTTAGCACAGAGCAGACAGAACTGGCCCACGCAGGAGTTGATGCCATGACCTTGACCGAATTCTAAACACACCCAAATGAAAGAGCTCGAAACTACCAAGAAGACCAAACGTGCAAGTCCGCTTCTCTGAAACTAGAGAAACAACTCTCTAACTTTGAGAGTTGATTTTCAAATCTGGATGTTTTCTGTTTGTTCACTTGCTCATTTTATATTTGAGAAACTTAGCAGTGTATCAGGGGACAACGCTGCAGTCAGTTTGGGTCTCCCACTGTGTCTAAGAAAGACTGCTTCCCGCAGTATCTCAAGCAGACATGGGCTTTGAAGTCAGGCCGGTTTGTGTCTCAGATCCTTACTCACCTGCTTTGTGTCCGGAAACAAACCAGCTCAGAACCTCTCTGAACCTCTGTCTCCTTATCAGCGATGTAAGGTTGATGTATTCATTTCCTATTGTTGTTTTCTACTGTTCCTATCACAAATGCCATGGCTTAAAACAGTACAAAGTTATCATCTTACAGTTCTGGACATCAGAAGTCCAAAATGAGTCTTACAGGGCTAAAATCAAGGTGTATTCAGGGCTCAGTGCTTTCTGGAGGTTCCAGGGGGAATGTGTTCTTTTCCTTGCCTTTCCGGCTGCTAAAGGCCGCCTGCTTTCCTTGGCGTGTGGCCCCCTTCAAGCAATGAGACCATTCTGACTTCCGCTTCTGTTGTCACATCTCTGACTCTGACCCTCTGGTTCCATCTTGCAAGGACTCCAGTGATCATCCTGCACCCACCCAGATAATCCAGAATAATCTCACCCTCTCAAGGACCATTCCTTTAATCACATCTGCAAAGCCCCTTTTGTCATGGAAGGTAACATGCTCCCAGGTTCCCAGGATTAGGATGAGGGCATGGGGGAGGGGGCATTATTCAGCTTCCCACAGGCATGTAAACACCTGGCACACTGTTGGGCCTCCCTGAAAGTGAGTTGCCTTCCTAGGGGAGGAGGCTTGGGGGAAAAAATTGGATCTTAAAGTCAGGGAGAAGGTGGATTATGAGTCACTGAGCAAAGTGTAGAAACTATGAATTGCGATGAGGGTGGTGGTGGAGGGAACAGAAAGCAGGCCTGCTGAATCAGGACAGAAAGACGGACAGTGCAGGAAATGATAATGACTCTGAGGGGGTTGGGGTGGGAATAGACTCCGTAGCTATTTTTTCCTCCAGAAAGTGAGGGGTTGGGTCGCCTGGGTGGCTCAGATGGTTAAGCATCTGCCTTCGGCTCAGGTCATGATCCCAGGGTCCTGGGATCGAGCCCCGCATCGGGCTCCTGGCTCAGCGGGGAGCCTGCTTCTCCCTCTCCCTCTGGCTCTCCCCCTGCTCATGCTCTCTCTATCTCTGTGTCTCAAATGAATAAATAAAAAATCTTAAAAAAAAAAAAAAAAAAGAAAGTGAGGGGTTAACATTCTCTTCCGTAGAGTTCCGTCTGGGACACATCCTTGAGTCTGATTTTCTGTTGCACACAATGGCATTCCTTGTCCCGTGCACGAGGAGAGTGGAGAGTCCAGGGAGTGGTGTCAGGCTCCCCTACTCCAATTCATCCCATGCTTGGCAGAACTCCAAGTCTACCTGCTAGGGAGCCACAGCACATAGCCGGGGTGGCCCTGAATGGTTTAGGTTCCCAGGGAACTATTAGCGAAACCTGCTCTCTGATGACATAATGGAGGCAGAAGGGCCTCCCCTCATGGATGCCTGAGAATCTTCCACTCCCACTCAACACAGCTCAGAAACCTTCTCGATCTCGGTCACTTCCTGACTCAAGTCTAGATTTCTCCCTTTGGTCATAAGGGCTCTCCAGAACCTTCCGTCACTTACCCAGTCGATGTGAATGTGTCTTTGAGCCCCAAGTCCCCCGACACATGGATTGTATGTCCAGGCCTTCGTGAAGCACCAGCTCTGGTCCAGTCCAAACCACGTGCCAGAGCCCTTCCTGCACAATGGCGCCAAGTGCCGCTTCCGTTTACTGAGTACTTACCATATATCGGTTAGTATGTTAAGCATTTTACACAAATCATCTCATTTAATCCTTGCCTTAAGCCTGCGAAATAGGTCCCATTTTTGTCCCTACATTATGGATTAGGAAACTGAGGCACTAATGAAGTAAGTCGCCCTAGGTCCCACTGTAGGTTCTAACCCTGTGCTTCTCAACCAGGACAAGTTCACGACGAGGGGATGGAGGGAAACGCTGCTGGCATCTAGAGGGTAGAAGCTGGAGAGGCTGCTAAACATCCCACAAAGCACAGGACCGCCCCACAACCGAGATATCTGGCCCACCATGTCAACAGTGCAGAGGTTGAGAAACCCTGGAAGCAGGTTTCACACCCAGACAGCCTTCTCAGACAGGCATGCATCAGACCCCTGGCCACACGGTATTACAATAATTTGTCTCCTGCACGAGCTCATAGATTTCTCGGACGCAGGAACCACTTCTTAAAAACGTTTATATCTCTCACACACAACCTATAATTCAGTAAATGTTTCTAGAATAAAGGAACTGACCCCCAAGCAAATGAATGAGTAATTCCTGGGACAGAATCTCCTCTTTTCCTGAATGTTTCGTGCTCTTCTCTCTCTCGTGGCCCTCCTCATCTCGGTCCTCATTTATCAGCACCCAGGATTTGTCTCATCTCTGCTATTGCGAAAAAATGTTCCAGAAGTCAATAACCAAGCCACCCTCATCCTTATGGCCTCAGTAGCTCCAGCATTTAACCCACAGGAGAGCTTTAGTAAATACTGATTGAGATAGAATATTCTCCATTTCTTCTTTTCCCTTCCATTTTCCACCTTCATTCACTCGTTCGATCTACTAAAAATTCCAAAGTGGCTGACAGGCTGGAAACGCTGGGGCTATGTATCCATCAGGCCATCATAGGCACATGCTAGGGACCCAAGATGCTTTCAGGAGCCCATGAAAATCTTCTCATTTTAATTCAAAGAAAAATAAATATAATAATGAATAAATGTAATAATGAACTCAGCCCAGATTGTATCCATCTTTATAACAAGTTAGGCATAAAACATATTTTTACTGGATTTTCTTTTTTTTAATGGAAGAGGGAGGCCACCGTGGCAAGAGTGCCCAGGCCCATAAAAGCCATAACGCAGCCCTGGGTTATGGTCAGTCCTTAAAGCCCTCTATTCCCTGCCATCGGATAGGTTTCCCAACAGCCGAGCAGAAGAAGGGGTTAGCACCCGGGATACCAACTGCATTCACTACCTACGGCTGTGTAAGAAGTTACCACAACCACGGCAGCTCATGCTGGGTGAGCCAGCTTCTCTGTCGCACGGTCTCCCCGGGCTGCGATCAGGGTGGTGGCTGGGCGAGATCCTCACCTGAAGATGAACTGGGGAAGAATCCAGGCCCAGGCTCACTCAGGGGAAGGGAATACCTAAGCGCACGCACACCCCAAGATGGGGGTCATGAGGGCGTCCTTAGGTCCTGTCTGCCAGGACAATGTTGTGGGCGTTCCACAAGCAGTAGGAAAGGGAGGGCCCAGGAGTGTGCAGGTGGATGCGGGGCATTTCGCTAGCTGCTCCCCCTGCCTGGATGCCTAGATGCCTGGGCGCCCCCCACCCCCGGCTTTGACACACAAATCATCCCTTGCTTCATCCAGGTCTCTGCTCACAGGTCACCTCCTCAGAAAGAAGAAGGCATCTCCTGCTGCCTCCCTCCTGTCTTTGCCCCCCAAGCCCAACAAATCCCCTCTGCTCTCCTGGCAGAGATGGCCAGAAGTGACCACAAACAGTCCCGTGCTCTCCTACTCAACCCGGCAGCCTGGGCAGTTAGAGGACCAGAGCATCAAACCCTATACAGCGAACACTCCACCTCCCTGAGAATTTTCTCTTAGGCTTTACACCTCAGCACCCTCTCCTCCTTCTACTCAAAGAGCTTGTTAGCATGACAGGATATGATCCCGATGGGACCCTCCCATAGGGCAGCCTACGTGGCTTGGCAAGACAGCAGCCACCACCAGGCCACATGCAGGATGGGATGAACGAAAGCATTTTTGATTATTATCATGATGCCCAGCATCCTTTTTTTTTTTTCCCGGACCCAGTTCTGAAATACCGATGAGGTCAGCTGACGGAGAGGGCCCACAAAGGTTAATGTCTTTGCACAAAGCAGGATGTGTAAACATGTCGATAATTATCACAGACATCCTACGTAAAATTCCCCGTCTGGCACTCAGAGTCAAGGACCTGGCTGGCTTGGGGGCACTCAGCTCTCTGGGCTGGCCCCTCAGCGAAGCAGGAATGAGGCAGAAGCCCGGTGCCAGCTTGGGTGTCAGGAACACCTGGAGATTCGGGGTCTGCAGTCCAGGTGCTTACGCTCCAGCAGAGGGGCGAACAGGTGCGTGAAATCCAAACCTCGGGGCTAAGCAGACCATAAAGTGAGCGCTGCCAGGGCCAGGGTCTGCGCTTGGCCTCTGTGCTCGACCACTGCCCGTCCACCATGGGGATTAGCAGAGGTAAGGCTCGGCAGAGTCCTGCACAGAGTATGCACTTGGTAAATACCAGCTATTCTCACACATCTGGTCATTTGGTTGAAGAGAAAGAGGGAACTCAACACACTGCAGTGGATAATGCAAGCACACCACTTCCCAGTGATTTTTTTTTTTTTTTTTTTTACCCTTTTTACCCTTATGGGCAGCACAGAGGTGGGTGCACAGGAAAAAAAAAAAAAAAAGAAAGAAAACAAAACAAAACCTGACAAAGTCTCTCCCCTTGACCAACTTCAGGCTCCTCAGAGCCCTCTTCTCTGCTAGACCTCCTCTGAGGGCTCTGTTCTCAGCCTGCCCAGCCAGTCTGGGCAAGAATCCTGTTAAGTCAGTTTAGCAAACATCCCCCACTCTTGGTATCTGCTCAAGTTCCTCACCCCGCACCTTGGAGGCCTAAGTCCTGGCCTGCCTTCAACAAGAATCCTGTTAGGTCAGTGTAGCCAGAATCCCCCTAGCCTCGATGTAATTCTCTATCCACTGACCCCTCATCTGCACCTAGCTACAAATCCCCAGCTGTCGTCGCTATATTCAAAGTTGAGCTGAAGCTTCCCTTCCTTGTTACAATGGTACTAGTATCTGGCTCTACTTCTCTTTAACAACAACAAAATCCAAAAAATACAAACACAACACTTTTGAGATAGTTTCAACCAAATGTTTGTTTGTTGTAATATCAAGTTATGGATTTTCTAGATAACACTCTCAATCTCCTGCTTCATTCTGAGGTTGTGGAGGTGGGCCTGGGCTGTGAAGGTGAAGGGAGGATCGCAGAGGACAAGCCTGCCCCTTTGCACTATCACAGGGGCAGACCTGCCCACAAGGCTGGTTGCAACCTTAGTGGGGAAGGAGAAGGCTGAGTTGAGTTTGGAAGGCCTAACTCAGGTGTTGGGCTGACCTTCAGAGAAGTAGCCAACACTTCAAATCACGGCATGCGCATGTGTATGCACATGCATGCACACACAGCCCCTTCCCCTATGCTTCTGCCTGGTTAACCCTCAGTCAAGGCGGAGAGTCAGGCATTCTTCCAGGATACGGGCCCTGAGCTCCTTGACCAGGTCAAATATCCCCACCATTTGAGGCCCCTCAGGCAGCACTGTCCCAGCCGGCAATTGGAGGCTCATTCCATAATTGTTTGATCAATGTCTGGATTCCTGTCTATCTATCACGTGAGCTCCCTGAGGGCAGGTGCACCGTTTTCCCTCATCATTACACTCCAGTGCTAGGCAGAGCTCCCTGCACTTGGGAGTCTTTAGTAAGCCTCAGCTGAGCTAGAGAAAGAAGGACAGGAGGAAGGGAAGGAGAGAAGAAAGTGAAGGGAAAAAGAAAAGGAAAGGAAGGGAGAGAGGGAAGGAAGGAGTAAAGGAAGGGAGGGAGGGAGGGAAGAAAAAAGGGAAGGAGGGAAGGAAGAAGGGGAAAGAAAAAGAAGAAAAAGAGAAAAAAAGAAAAAAGGAAGGGAGGGAAGGGAGGGAGGGAAAGAAGGAAAGGAGGAAAGGAAGAAGAGAGAGAGGGAGGGAAGGAAGGGAGGGAGGGAAGGACGGAAGAGAGGGAGGGAAGAAGAAAGGAGGGGAGGGAAGGGAGGGAGGGAGGGAGAGGGAGGACATGGAGTAGGAGTCCTGAGGCTGGAGAGGGGTGCAGAGGTACCCCTGGCAGTTGTGGACAAACTAATCCTCCTTACCAAGGAGGTAGAGCTTTTCCCAGTAGATAATGGGTCACCATTGAAGGGTTTTAAACAGGAAGTAGGAGGTGATGTGGTCAAATACTGTATTATAAAGAAATCAGTTTGGCTGTCCAGAGCAGGATGCTGTTAAATGATCTAGACAAGGAAGGTATGGGGGCCTGAATTAGGACAGCGATGGTAGGCATGGAGAGGAAGAGGTAAGTTTAAGAAATGCTGAGATACATTTGGCCAGAATTGCTGACTGGGAACGGATGAGAAGGGCCGGCCGGCATTCACCATGCATTTCCACCATGCTCAACATCATGCCAAAGGTTTGCAAACACTATGCCCTTTAATCCTCAAACCCAACAAGGTAGGTGCTCTCCCATTTTTGTGGCTGAGCAAAATGAGTCAAAGAGAGGTTAAGGAATTTGCACAAATCACACGGCTAGAGACTGGTAAAGCTGGCTCCAGACCCAAACCCTTAGTCACTGGGTCAGAGAGATCCCCATGATATAGAGTCACACCAGACATGAGTCCTATTCCCTTCACAGAGCTCACAGTCCAGCATTTTTAAACCTTTTCTTTAGAATCAGCAGAAATACTATAAGGAACCAGTCTGAATTTCAGGTTTGGACAGATGGGTAAACAGTGGTACCATTAATTGTAAGCAGAAGAGGGGTTGCTTGTTCGGAGTGAGGTCTGAAAGGGATAGGTTCCATGTGAAGTGTTGTGTTTGAGTAGCTGTGGCAATATCCAAGGGACACTGTTCAATGGGCTCCTAGACGTGCGGGCTGGACTTTGAGAAGAACCTAGATGGTTATTTGGGAATAAAATTAGGAATGAAAGCTGAGGATTAGGCAAATGGCCAAGAGCAGTGGATCTCAAAATGTTCCTCAAAGCTTAGGGTTCTACAGAGGTGCTCCAGGAGCCAGCAATGGCGGCAAGAAGGAGCATCCATGCCTCCCACCCCAACGTCCACCAGGTCAGAGCACCAGCTTTCAGTGTACAATTCCATTAGTTCTGCTTCCAGACAAAGAGTTTAAGATGGGCAGATGGATGGATGGATAGGTGAATGGACAGACAGACAAGGGTACAAATAAGGTGCACCCACTGGACAGAGAATTCTTTGGTTCAGAGACTCAAAGAAGTGCCCCAGATGCCCCAAGCCCAAGTCAAGTGCATGCCAAAAGATTACGATTCAGATCGTCCGTCTCTGACCGGAATGGACGTTCCAGCAAAATGACTGCCTTGATTAATATTTGCTCAGGAATTAATAGGGAAATTCAGAGGCTGCCAATAACAAAACATAGGGCTTGTGGCCAGGTGACCCTGAGAAGAGCAAGGGCCAAGAACTGGCACCTGGACCACACCTTTGTCCGAAGAAACTCAGTGACTATAAGTGAGGAAGAGAAGCATGGCTGGTCCTGGACACTGGTCATGTGCATCTTGCTCAATAAACCTCCACCATTTACAGTTATAACAATGCAGGGAGACCGTCTGTGGGTACACTCAGTGGGTCTGACCCATGCAGCTGTTTTCAATAATCTCCGAAAGCAAAATTCCAAGCAGGAGGAAAAATGACTTCTGTTTTGTGTCAAAAGCCAGCAAACAAGATGTGATACTGGAATGTACTTAGGTTTCACATATACCCTCTGGCTTCTTTCTTCCTTCTTTTTTTTTGGCAGGGGGGGAATAATTTACACATTTTACACATAAAAATATATGTGTATCTAGTTCTGCCTAAATGTTCAACAACAGACAGGAATATATAAAACTACAAGGGCACATTCCTGTACATACTTTGGATGTGTTTTTCCCATTTTTGGCTCTAGGAATGTTTGTTCTGGCTACATCTGGGATGGGGATTTTTAAATTAATTTTTCATTTGGTGAGAAGAGTGTGTCATATTGAAAATGGTTCTCAGCGAACCTGTAACAGATGCTGTCACTGCCTAGTCATCATTAGATGAACCCACCGTCCATGATTCCTATTAAATTTTTTATCAAACTGCTGGTGATTTCCAACTAGATAATTGAAACTTTTTTGGAGACTTCACATAAAAAGTGCTTCTCTAGAAATAGAAAAAATAGAAAAATCTGGGCAAACAGATCTTGTCTATTCTCTGCTCCCTGAAATGAGACTTCCAAGCTCTCTTTCAATGGTGTCTTCCTGTCTTTTCCCACCATCTCCTATCACAACCATTTGTGGGTAGGAAAATAGTAGAAGCCAAAGTTTATCGGTACAGTATCTCTGATATTATTATGCCCATTCTACAGATGGAGAAACCGAGGCTCACTGATAAATAATCTGCTTGTGGAGATGCAAGCTACAAAGTGACAAAGCCTGGGTGGAAACCTCTTTAATTACACACGTGCGCACGCATGTACGCACACCATGTTGGCTGGCTCCCTGGAAATGCGTGAGATCGGAACTGGGGAACATGGTTTCTGATCTGCTATTAGTTATCACTGGTGACAATAACTGCAGACATTTATTGAGTGTTTACTATGTGATAGTCATTTGCAGATATTTCATTTCATTCTTACACTGGGATTATGAAATTTAAGATTAAGAATCTTCTCAAACAGCAAGTGATGGAGCTTGGACTTCAGCTCAGGAGCCCGGGCTGCTGAGTCCAGGGTCCCTGTTTCTAACTCTCGCACCTAACTGTCCTCAGTGAGTGAGGAACCCTGTGTGCTGCTTCTCCTCCCTGGACCAGCACCATTCCATGTAAACATTCACCTGTTGGGTATATCTCCTGAGTTCTCTACAGCAGTGTTACTAAGTACCCCAAGACTTAGTGGCAGAAAACAGCCCTTTAATTTGGCTCATGATTTTGCAGGTCAGGAATTCAGGAAGGGTTCTGCTGGCTGGCTCACGTCTGATCATTGTGGTGTCAGCTGAGGTGGCTGGCGCTGGAAGGCCAAGCCAAGATGGCTTTGTCAACCATATATCTGGCCCCTTGGTGTTCCTTGGCTTTTCTCTTTCCACATGGCATCTCATCCTCCAGGACCTGTGCAGTATGGGCTTCTCATGGCATGATGGTCTCGGGGTAGGTGGGCTTCCTCTGTGGCAGCTGGATTTCCCCAGAGCATTCAGTTCGAGCTCCCCGGGGGAAGAAGCGGCAAGTCTTCTTCGGACTTCCCACAATATCACTTCTGTCTCATTCTGTTGTCAAACTGAGTCCCTCAGGCAAGCCCAGCTGCAGGGGGTGGGGGGTGATACCTCAGTGGGAGGAGTTGCTGAGAACCCGCACCTGCCCTAATCCACAACATGGCTTCATCTATAAATTGAGAGTATACTCATCTACCTCAGAGGCCACACAGGGAATGGAGGAAGAGGAGTCTCAGTTACCGACTGCCTGCTCAGAGCATCTCCTGGCTTATCCTATCAGTCTCCACAGTAGAAGCAGGAGTAGTAAGAACACCAGCAGCTGTCCTTTACTGAGCTCTCACTGCATGCCAGTCACTATTCTCAGCACCTACATATATCATCGCCTCGATCCTCATCACAATCCCGTAGGAGGTATTATTATGATTATTATTTCCATTCTACAGAAAAGAAAACTGAGCCACATGAAAGTGAACTCACCTGTCTAAGGTCACATGGCTTGGAAGGAAGGACAATAGTTGGTTTCCATAGCCTGTGCCTTTCATTTCTTCGCTCTACTCTTTATCGCCTCCTAAGTTACCCTTTGAGGCAAGGGTTCAACACTTTTTTTAACGGTTTTGAAAACCACTGGACTAGGCGATCCCTACTGATTCTACTTCTTTAGGCTTTGACAACCACAAGACTAAAGCTGCACCAACAGAAATGCAGTATTACATGGTGGCTAGCAAACAGGTTCTGGGCCAGACTTCCGAGGGCTGGAAGGTTTCCTCTCCAAGGATGGTGGTGGTAGCATTGCCCATCCCACATATTCTCCTGTGGCTCCCCTCGCCCTCCAGCTCTGCAGACCCTCAGACTGCACTGAATGTGACAGATGCCATGCTGTGCCACAGCCTGCCTCTAGGAACCCAGAGCACCACGGAGGAGGCCCAGGCTCCTCTGCTGGAGAGAGAGACACACATCGCAGGGGGAAACGTGGAGAGGGCAAACGTGTGTAAAGAAGCCATTTGGATGCCTGCCCCAGTCGAGCCTTCCAATGACTCCAGCTCCAGCCACCATCGGGGCCAACCCCATCAGAGACACACCTGACCACTGCCCAGCTGAGCCAGCAACCCAACAACTGTGACACATTGTAACAGACGCTGTTTCTGAGCCCCTGAGTTCTGGGGTGGTCTGCTGTGCATCCCAGATAACCAGAACACTGGCTCTGCCTCTTCTTCACTATATCACCTCAGGCAAGTGGCCAGGCCCTCTGGGCATCAATTTTCTCATCTGTAAAATGGGGACAGTAGTAGTGCCATCCTCAGAGAGTTGGTGTGAGGATCAAAGGAGGTATCAAGGAAAAAAAAATGGACCTGACACACTGTCTGACAGGTTTGACTGAGTGGAAAATTGTATCAAGGGGCATGTTATAAGCTTTCAGCAATTATAGGGAGATTCAAAATAACTCCAAGAAATGGAAGAATGAAGATTTTATCAGTAGGTTGAGAAGAAAGAAAATGTAACCATAGAAGAACAATGCTAACGTACTCCCGACTCAGCTGCAAACAACTTCACATAATCATAATCATGGAAACAACACAACTTACAAGATGTGGAATCATACCGTTGGGGGATAGGGAGAAAGGGAGGGGGTGTAAGAATGCCAGGAATCTCACCCATGCAAGGCACAAAAGCAAGAGACAATGTCCAAAACTGATCATTCAGGAGACAATACACGGATATCATTTAGAAATATGGAAGCAAGGGGCGCCTGGGTGATTCAGTCAGTTGAGTGTCCGGCTCTCAATTTTGGCTCAGGTCATGATCTCAGGGTTGTGAGATCGAGCCCCACTTCAGGCTCTGTGCCAGGCATGGAGAGTGCTTAAGATTCTCTCTCTCCCTCTGCCCCTCCCCACCATTCACTTGTGTGCGCTCTCTCTCTAAGAAAAAAATATGGAAGCAAATACAGAAGAAAAAGAAAAAAGAATACAGAGGTGGTTGCTTCTGGAAGCAGGGTGGACAGAGGGTGCAGAGAGCCCCAGGGCACCGCTGGGTTTTGTTAGAAGCCTTCCAGCATTATTTGATGCTTAACTACTACACGCACATGCAAAAATCATTTTAAATAAAATAAAACATAGCTTCTCGCTATTCTTTAAAAATGTAATTTGATTTTCAAAGAAAAAAATAAAAATGTAATTTGATTTTCATATCAACTGTATGAATTCCCTATATCTCAGGAGAGTATGTAAAGTGAACAAGAACAGCACGGCTTCCTGCAGGACCCTTGGGAACCTCACCCAGATTTTTAAGTCCATTCAGGTTGCCAGAAGGAGGCCCTCCACCCCACCGCCAGCCACCGGGGTTCTGAAGGTTCCCAGACTGGGCTCCTTCCACCTGGCTCCACCTGGCCCCTTTCTTCTCCATGTGCTTCAATTTCCTGCTCCAGGGTCAGGTGTTTTCAAAAGGAAAAGGTCAGGTGTGAGTGCTATTTCTGGGCATTCACTTTTGGTGAAAATGATTCGGGCAGGCTTAGGTTTATTGCTGGAGCCAGGTAAACATGAAATCTCTCCAGTTCAAATATCACAGGCAGAAATCTCTCTCTCCCCCTCTCTCTCTCTCTTTCTCTCTCAGAAACACATACTTTTCCCCCAAGTCCAGCCATCTGAATTTACTACCCGAGTAAGACTTACTAAAGTTTACATAAAAATTCCCAGCCTAAGGGTGATATGCATGTCAGAACGGTTGCCAGCAGCATGATGTTGAAATAGATTTGCAGTGCACGCTTGTCTATCTAGATTGATTGGAAACAGGCACACATGACAATGTAGAAAAATCGACATAATCCACAGTTATCTGTGCTCCTTTCCCCCCATACAACAGAGGCCCGGAGAGGTCATCTAGTGTGCCAAGCGCAGTCATGTGAGGTTTGTTCTAAATCTCCAAGGATGCGACAATACAGAGCTGTTTACATTGATCAACAGCAAGTGTGGAAGGTTCACATAAATCAATTAGCAAAATGTATATATGGCAGCCATTGCTAAAGCATCGTGTGTAAATAACAGTTTTAAGAGCAAAACATGATGATAAAATCTATTAACCGTGCTCGGCTCGGCTGAGTTCCTCTGTGACCTTCAGCGACAGAATGTTCGGCTGTCATTCAAAGACCACTGCTGACTGATGTGGACAATCTTGAGGCACTAGATGCCAGGGTCATCTCAGAAATGAACCCCAAGTCCCATCTATAATAACAATGACAACGTACATTTATACAGCACTTGACCATCTGCAGCCCCTTTCATATACCTCATTAGCTGTAAGTCTGGGGAGTGTATGAGCGGCAGGAAGGCACAGAGGAACAAGGAGGAGGGCAGACTGAGCTCAACCCTTGGTTCTGCCACTTAGGGCTTGTTTGAAGGCAGCGAGTTCATTTCCCTCCAACAGATGCATCGTACTCGAACAACTACTATTGCAATCCCCACTTCTGCAGATGGTAAAACTGAGGCTTGGAGAGGGTAATTCACAAATATAAGTGGAAAAATTGGTATCCGAACCCAAATCTATTTGTCTCCTTTCCAGTCCAATGCTCCACCTTGCACTTCTTCCCGACAGGCCTCCTGGCCCCATCCGCAGTTCCATCACAGTTATGACCTAGGGAAGGTCTACGGGGACCCAGCACCCCAGGGTTCTTTCCAGTGGAACCCAGGAAAGAAGGTGCTGGTGTCTACAGTGGGCCTTTAGCTCTCCACTGTCCCTCTTCCATGACCCAACTGCTGTCCTTCGCTGTGCCAAAGTTGCTGGCAACAGTCAGAGGTACATTGAGAGCATACACACATATATAAAGGCATCCAGAGAAGCTGAAGCCTTTTGCTCAGGCCGCATCTCCTCTCGCTCTCCCCCAAGCTCACTCTGCTGAGGTTGTCTGTCCCAGGCGCTGTGCCCTAAACACACGGGATGCTTCTGCTTAGGTCCCTTGCTCTGGTTGCTCCCTTTGCCTGAAACCTTCTTCCTCCAGATATCCACACGACTAACTCTTTCATGCAACTCATCACTGGAAGGATAACCCATCAGTGACAGCTCCTGTTAAAAAACTATTCAATGACACTCATTAAAGGTCATTTATTTGAGGAAAACTTTATTCGAGGGGGCCTATCGTGACAGGTATAGGGACCAGCACAATGGGGTCCTGCTGTGGGGGAGAAGATGGGACTCAACTCCAAATATAACAAGGGAAAGTGGGAATTTATAGCTAAGGAGCGGGGGTGGGAGGATCATTGGTTGGAAATTAAGAAGAAACATCAGGGTTAAGGGGGAATTCGGGCTAAACAGACCTACCAGGATTCTTGCTGAAGGCAGGACTGGATGGTGAGACGTCACCGGGGGGATGGTGGGAATATCAAGGATGGGGGATTCTCACTAAAATCAGACAATGCAGAGATGAACACAGAAATCCCAAAGTCGAAGCCCAGCTGAAAAAGAGCTCCGGGGAGCTTGACCTGAGTTTAGTCAAGGAGAGAATCTGCATCAGGCTCTCGCCCTTCCTAGTCAGCATCACAGCTCCACCTCTCCCCATCCTCACTGGGTACTTCAGATTGCCCCTCCCCTGCTCTGTTTTCCCCCACAGCCCTTAGTGACTCCTAAATACGATGAAACATTTACTTAGTGTGCTCACACGGTGCTGCCTGTCTCCTGTCACTGGATGTAAGCTCCGTGAGGGCGGGGATTTTTGTCACTTTTGTTTACTCAGTGTCCTAAATGCCTAAAACAGCGCCTGGAATAGAGATGCTCAACAAATATTATAATGAGTGAATAAATGGATGGATGGATGGATGGACGGATGGATGGACAGACAGATGGATGATACGCAGACAGATGGATGGACAGAATTGTTCGACTTTCTCCCCCAGGGTCATACCAGGGTGGGACCTCCCTCCTCCGCAGGCTTCTCTCTGTGGGTCATGTGGACACCAAATTCTCAAGCAGATTTTGAAGCTGGTTGCCCAGGCGCTCAGTCTCTTGCCCTGGAGACAGACAGACAGACAGACACAGACACAGACACAGACACACACACACACACACACACACACACACACACCCCGAATCCTCAGGCCGTCAGGGAGCAGCCCAAACAAACTCACTGGTGCAGACATGCTATTTCGCTCGGCCAAGGTCCGCAGAGCATGGACACAAATGAAAAACCCAGCTTGGGCAGCACGGCCGGGAGAGCGAGGAGGCTTAACTGAACCTCGTTTCTCCACGATGGGGGTGGCTTACTTGGGGCCAGGCTGCCGCCGTGCACACTGAGCGGGCCGGGCTGCTAGCTGTCTCGGTGCTGTGGTGCTTGGAAGCCGCTGGAGGAGAGGAACGGACGCTGCTAAATGAGCAATTCCGTCTCCCTGCAAGAGAAAGCTGCGGCTCCTGCTGTGGGCGCTGTGCCCCCCAGGACCCGGGGCTCGGAATTCGGGCCCCAGACCTCCACGGACCCACAAGGGGAGTTAGGACACAGCAACAGCGTGGAAGAAGAGCTCCGGACAAGAGTTGGCACAGAGACGTCCCTGCTTCACGTGAAAGCCTCACAAACGTCATTTCTACACCAGGGAGGACGGCTTTAGGTGGCCCTGGAGACTAAGACGACGCCAGCCCACTGAATGTGGGAAGTGGGACAGCCCGGCTGTACATATGAACGCCTAACAGCTGGCACCTAGAGAAGTAAATGGTGGTGCGTCTTACCCTGGGGCCCCAGGCCGCCGTTAAAACCAGCGCAGCAGAACTCTCTGCATCGGCATGAAGGGACGCTTACGGTATGGTCCGTGGGAGAAGCCGGCTATAAAATAATCTGTACTGTGTGATCCTATTTTTGTTCAGAAAATGTGTACACACAAACAATAAACCCCAAGAGGTTACAAGTGGTTACCTATGGAGGATGGGATGATGGGTGATTCAAATGTCTATTTTACTACATTTTCTAAACTCCCCGCAACATGTATAATTTTGTCCAAAACAGTCAACATTCAGATTGTAGGCGACTACGTGGAAGGAAAGGTGCCCATACATGGAACAGCACATTCCACCCTCCTAAAACTGCTGAAGTCCCCACCTGCTGGGACCTGAGGCCACCCAAGATGGGACACCAACCCCCCTGGCCAGCTCAGTTTCTTCTCCAGGACATGACAAACCACCTTGTCCCAAAGGCATGTTTTTGTGCCTCCTCTCCTCTGCACATGCTGGTTTCCCTTGCCAGGGATGTTCATTTCTTCCAAAGTTTTCCCAGAAAAACGTCTCTTCATTATGTCAAAATCCAGCTCAAGTGACACCTCCTCTATGAAGCCTTCCCAGACTCTCTCAGAGGAGCATTTCCTAAGACCTCTGTATTTACCTCCAGCCGAAGTGGACCTCACACAGGCCTGATGCTGAGCCCACTGATGGAGGTTTCTCAATAATGGTTTCCCTCCACCTCACAGTAAATATATTGGAGATTTATTTTCCAGAAGATAATTACATCTGATGAGTGGGCTGACGCATAGCTAGAAACTTCAGCTGCGAGGATAGGGGGTAGGTAAGAGAGTCAAAAAGTCCCCATGAGAATAACAAATCACCAACTTCTCCTATCTGGCCAAAGCCTTGCTTCAGGGCAGATGAGTGGTCTTCTGCTTGTAAGCCCCCAGGGGGCGTGGGGAGGACCTGGGGAGCCCTCCCTCCACTGGGGAGCACTCTGTGTTACTTCCTGCCTTACAAAACCATAGCCTTTGCCATAAAGCAACTGGACATCCTTGAATATCGTCAACTGGCAATTCCATGGTGGCAACCACAGACTCCTCCCACCACACAGTAGTAGAACCTGCCACCTGCCCATCTGCCCTTCCATCAGACTAGGACCTCTGGAGGGACCAAAACAACAGTGTGGTTACACCTCCTCATGTCCCTGTAGAAGGAGCAAAAGAAGGTGTGTGTTGGGTGGGGAGGGGTCATGCCAGGACATTCTTGGCTGCTTTGTCAAGGCTCAGCCTGGGGAGCGTAAAAGGAAGAGACTTAAGATTGCACCTCTTGGGGCACCTGGCTGGCTCAGTTGGTGAAACATCCAATTCTTGATTTCGGCTCAGGTCAGGATCTCAGGGTCCTGGGACTGAGCCCCGAGTCGGGCTCTGTGCTGGGCGTGGAGCCTGCTGGAGATTGTTTCTTTCTCTCTCCCCTCTGCCCCCGCCCCACACACATGTGCACTCTCTCTCTCTAAAATAATAAATTAAAAAAAAAAAAAAAAAGTACTGGACCTCTTTGTTCTCTCTCACTTAATGAGAGCCTTGTCGTGGCCCCCTATGCTGTGCTGAGGGCACAGAGTGTTCCCCATCATTGTCACCAGCCCACTAAGTACCACGGGGATGTCACTGCAAGGCCAACCCTGTCTTTGTGGCTTCATGCTTCTGACCAGTCCTTACTGGGTGAAGAAAGGGCAGCGAGCTGGGCCTCATCCCTTAATTACACAGAGCAGGCTGATAATCAAGGAATAATTGAATTGACAGCACTCTGCATTCTGATCAGGCACTAAACGCTCCCAATGAACCATGAACTCTCTCTTCTGGCTGTGCTTTAACTCCTCTGGAGGTAATCTGTAGCATTATGTATATAATCTAGGGGGAAAAATGTATCAAAGCCCACAGACTCACATTAGCGGCCACTAGAATTTTCAAACCCAGCACATCTAATTCAGAGTGTAAATGGCAAACGCCTTGTTCAGTTGAAAAACAAAGAACCAAATTGTGCATGACCCAGCTCGGCACCTTTGAGTTATGCCATTTGTTAAGTATACTCCGCATGCATATAATTAATCCAATTTGGCTCCGTGAAAAAGAAATCGTTTCCCTTAACGATGCAATATTGGAATTAACCAATTCGGTCCTCAGCCCACATTCTCTTGTGGTTGGCAGTCATGCTATATACTGTCCGCTGGGGTCCCTCAGAAAATTTTTTGCAAAAGCACAGGGAAGGAAAAAAAAAAAAAAAAAGGATTAGCTAAAAGGAAACACCAACATGTCTCCTATTACATTTAAATTGGCTTGTGATCACATACATGTATTTTTCCCTTTGTGCTGTGGGTCCAGGACTAGCTTCACCATTACGTACAGCCACCTGATACAGGTTGTTTGAAAAACCACGGTAAAAAGGAGCATTTATGTATTAGTCATGGAAGAGATTTGCATTTAGATGACATTCTGAGTGTGGCTAGTAACTCAGTTCAGCCTTCAAAGACACACCATTGAAACACAACCTTGCTGGGCCCAACATCATTCCAGAGCAGAGATTTCCACGCACATTCCCCCGACTGTCGCACTTTGCCTGGATGGAAGTGCAAATCCGCGGGCTCCAGCTCCAGCAACGTGCAGGCTGGGTTAATAGAGATCTGCACGCTGCTTCCCAGGTACACTTCCCTTTACAAATTCTGAGTCTTCTTTGCATGTGTTGGAGGAGGGAAGAAGTAAAGAGACACCTCTTTTGCTAGCAGAGGATTTCAGTTTCAATTTTACCTGCTTTGCTTGACATGAAGTTTTGCAACGGCTGCTGGAATTAGATATGAACCTAAACTCCACCGGTAGGCTGGGGAGAACTTGAGTGCTTTAAACTACTTTCCAGTGGCTCTCCACAGCTTACAGAATAAAATCACAAGCTCTTGGGCCAGGCTGCCCCAAGCCGGATCTTACGCTTTATTCCGTGTCTGACCGGACACTTGCCCTGCCGGGGGAAGGCGATGCCTGAGCTCAGCTAGTAAGTGGGAAGGGCTCAAATCCGCGGTATCCACAAAGCTGCTTTACTGTCTTCGGGATATTCACCGCAGCCCCTGCCCCAGGGTGGTGGCATTCAGAGCCTCCCGCTTTAACTCCTGACCCCACTGGGTCACCTTGCGGTCTACTTCCATTAGCTCTCAGGTTGGAGGCAGAACCAGTCGCCCACCTGAGTTTCTGCAGTGCAGGCCCTGCCCACGCCTGGTGTCACTCATCCTCCCCAATCATCCCCATCCCTGGCTTCTCACTCGGCTTTGTCTTCTCCCCCTGGGCTTGTTTCCCTTCTGATGCGTGAAGGCAGCAGCAGACTCTGAACAACATGGCATCTTCCGTGAAGTTCTGCCATTCATTCAACAAACGTCTTTATGTGTCAGGCAGAGCGCTAGGCAGGGGGAGGCTCAGAACGGCAGCATAGAGGTGAGAAAACACAGGGTTCCTGGGGAGACTGCACGTGGCTCGGGACACCTGGGGAGCAGAAGGCACCGGAAGTGGTAACTGGGGTCACTAGGAGCATCCAGTGGGATGCCCCCAGCCCGTGACATATCAGGCACTCGGCACGTGCTCAGCACCTGTCGGCCCTCATCATCATCAAGATTGTGCACAATTTCACTACCGTTTTAGTCAGGGGCCAGAACACACAGGAGTCACGCGTCCAGGAGTTAGAGCTGCACTTGGAAGGCACCAAGGGGCCATCCAGGGGCTTGAGCCAGGATGGCGTGGGCTGTAACCACGACGGCAATTCAGGACAATGTCTCCAGTGGCTGCATATGCAGAACAGACTGGACACAGGCCAGACTGGGAGAGAGGGCCAAGCCCAGGGGCCGTGGCAGCGATTTCAGCTCCGCCCAGTGGGATCTGAGCCACGGCACTGGTGACGGGGCCGGGCAGAGGCTGGTGGGTTCTACAGGCATGCAGGGGGGCAGGATGGGGGAGCTGCGGGGGCGCTGGTTAAGAGCACAGGCTCTGGGTTTGAATCCTGACCCTGCCATCCCCGTTCTACATGACCTTGAGCAAATAACCGGACTTCCCTATGCCTCCGTATTCTCATCTACATATTGAGGACAATGAGGAACGTTACCAACCTCACGGGGTTGATGTCAAGGTTAAGTTTGTTAATGTATATAATGCACTTAGAATGGTGTCTAACACCAAGAAAGCACTGAGCAAATATTGCTTATGGTTCTAACAAATGACAGGGCTTAGTGATCTCCTGAGACGGACCAGCAGGGGAAGAGCCTAAGAAGACCCAGGCAGATGGGGGAAGAGATGCAGTTTTCTTAGAGAGGGATCCCAGAAGGAGTAGCAGGTGGGCGGGCCAAGGAAAAAGAAGGTATCGGTGATCCTTAACAATCACCAGCCAGCAGATAAAATATACACATTCCCAAACTGAGAGATGATTTGTTTGGGGGGAGAAAAAGTTCGGCCTGGCAGTTCAGGCAGATGTTAGGTGTATGAAGGTGGTTTTGTTAAACAAGAAAATCAAGTTTCTTTAGATTTTTCTGTCAAGAATTCTACTCTGTAGAAAACGCTCAGGAAGGAGGGTAAGCCACATACCCGCTTCTTCATCTGACATCTAAAGCTGTCAGTCCTCGTGCCCTTGAAGCAGAGTTCCAAGAAACTTTCGGCAATTCTTGAAATAAAAGTAGCATCAAAAAATCAGCCACAATATCAAAACTAAGGCATGGGAGGTGTTGCTATGACAACCCAACTCCATTATTTTCAAATCCTATGGCAAAAATCGAGCCAGCGATGAAACTGAAAGGAAGCTTTCTGCCTTTTATTCATGGGAGGGAACAGTGCATGTCCTAAAATGTATCTTCTCATTTCCTTGAAAATTAGACAAGACCAAAGCAGCAAACTTCCCCAGCAATTCTGGAACAAAGAGAACCATTCTCTCTGTGCACATGGGACAGTGAATTATGTCAGTATTGGTCATCTGCAAAATCCTCACTGAGCAGTCTTCATCTGGCCATAGCCAGCCACTCTGTAGGAATTAGCTCATCTTCACGGTGAGGAAGGAAACAGGAACTATTTGTTTTGAGAACCCTGCCTGTGCTACTGATCAGTTTTCTTTGCATATAATTATATTAACCTAGGATCCTATTGAAGTTGACTTACTGATTTACACGTGGCATTTGGACATACACCTCTTCACGTGCCTCCAAACCTCACCCTATGAAATAAATGCCTATTAATTACAACTTGATTGGAAGCAAATGCTAGTCCTATCTCCAATTATAAATGCTACAACTGGGCATGCCAGGTGGCATGTGGAAGTCCTACAATGACTTTTCAACCAATTCCCGGTATCTTTGAGGAAGAAACATATTACATCTATTTTTAAGTCAGGAGAAATGGCAAGCACAAAATAGATTAGAGTCTGGTACAAAGACATAAAGAAATTCAGGACCTTACGATAAATATTTATTAAACACCCAGAATGCAGCAGTTGCTAGGTCAAGAGGCATAGCTCGTGGTTTGGAGGAGACTGTAAATTCAATTTTCCTGCATGCATAAAACAGGGAGCTCCCCTTATACTTGTAAAACCTGCAAAGTCATTGTTTTAGCCCCACGTCCTTAAATCTTTAGTAACTCGTGGTACCCTCATTCCCTGCCACTCTTTACTCGGCTAATAAACATCCATCTGCCCAAGCTGAAGGAGAAGTGGTTGTAACTTGGGGAAAATGGACAGACTGAGGTGTGTGCATGTGTGTGTGTCTGTGTGTGTGTGTGTACCATGTACACATTGTCAGCTTTTTCTTTTCATATCCCAAGACAAACCTTTGGAAACTGCAAATAAAGAGCATGTTTTTACAGAGGAAATATTTGACTTTGGAAAATAAATGTCATTAATGAATGTAAAAAGTCAAAAGGGGTCTCCACAAATCAATAGCAGAAATGATAAACCTATATTGATCTTTGATTTAAAAAAAAAATCCCAATGATAAAGAAGGGGGTCCTGTCTTAGCTCTAACATAGGTGGGCTTTGGGCAAAGTTCCCTTGCTCACTTCTCAACCCCCAGAGCCTACACGGAGGCAGGCAAGAGCAAGAACACACTTGGTTAATATCCAGCCGCTGGCTGGAGGTGCATGGGGAAGAGACAGATGGTAGACAGATTTGAGTTCCAGGATCCACCAGGTTTTAACACATCATATCTTAGGCTACAACATGAGCGGGTCTCTGGCACACCCAATATGCAAAGTGCAACGTTTGTAGAAGTCTATGCATGCCCATCAACCTTCTAGCAACTCCAATCCTGCCAGAAAGTAGAAACGAGCCGCTGGGAATGACAGTGGCATTCACCTGCGTGCAGTTTCCCAGAAAACAGTTTTTACCATCAATAAAGAGCTGTGCCCCAAAGCTTGGAGAAAGAGGCCAGAACACGCTAAAAGCTGTGCAGGGAGAGTTTGAAGAGACACAGGCCGCTCCAATAAGATTAGCAAGGCTCACACTAAGCTTGGCAGCATCTGCGCCCTCCAGCGAGTGGCAGATTCTAGGAATATAATCTCATTGGGAGGAACCGGTTTTTCCACCATCTCTACAAAGACAGAAAAATAAAGGCAAAAGCTGGCTCATTTCAAGTCAGATGAACCCACTGGCGTGTCCCACTCTTTCCCGGGACTCACCCCCTGGGAACCGCAGTTCATGAAACTGGCAGAGCAAAGTTGCGGGGGTCATCACCAGCCTTAGAGGGAGAGGGTTTGGGTGTTGAAAAACAAAAACAAAAAAGACTGAAAACAGGGAGATTTGAGACAGTCAACACAAGTCATTGTATTAGCAGCTACCTCTTGTCCTTCCAATATTTTGGCTATGTGTTTTCTTTTAAAAAACCCAAATGGTTATAATTATAAGTTAACTATCTGACAAGACAGCCGATGGCAGACCTGTGAAAACCAATTATTTTGACATTGATTACTTTCTACATAGGAGCAGAGTGTTGTAACTGTAGTTTGCTGGAAGCTACCGCAACCCCCTCTGATGTGCTCCCAATTTGGCTGCAGTTAATTAATGTGTGTTGGGGGAGGGGAGGGTGATGCTGGCTTACAGCTTAACATACAAATTAATTGACATGGAATAAACTAGTATGTTTAATTTAAATGTTATTAATTTACCAAACAGAGAGAAACAGGCATAAGGTTTAGGGAGCTATGGCACTGATGTCAGCTACAGGAATGTCACCCGGTTACCATGGCAACTGCCTCATTAGGCTTCCAGGGGATGCCAGCGCATCACATGGGGCTGAGAAGCAGTGGGCAGAGGGTTCCAAACATCAAACGGGTAATCAGAAATATCAACTAGAATCAAGCGGTGCTTTGAGGGTGCAGTGTCTTGGGCTAGTGGCATTGGATCTCCAGGGGATGCAGGATCTCAGGACCTCTCCCCAGCCTACTGAATCAAAATCTGCATTTTAACAAGAGTTCCCCAGAAGATTCGAATGCCTGTTAGAAGCTACTGCACATCATTGCTTCCCTAGAGTATGGCAAATGGCAGGCATTCAACAAATATTTTAAAATCAAGCCTTCCCTTGACATCTAAACTTTGCCCCTGCCTCAGGTAGCTCAGATGAATCCAGAGGAAGCCGCAGCTGGACCATAATTCATTAAGGCAGTAAAACAGGCTGGCTACCCATGCACGGTGCTGGGATGGGATCAGGAGCCCACAGTACAGGAGCTTAAATCCTTGCTCTGCCACTGTGGCCTCAGACAAACTACTTTGTGCCTCAGTTTTGTCATCTATGAAGTGGGCATAATAGTTCATCCATTCAACAGATATTTACTTGAACATCTACTATGCGCCACTCACTGTTCCGAATGCTTGGGAATTAACAGGGACCAAATCCACAGGAGTCTCTACCCTGTTGTTGTGAGGATTAAACGAAATGATGCATATAAACAACTTAGCCTGGGACACGGGGAAGGCTCAATGAATTATCATTCTTATTCTCTAAAGCTCTTTAAATATCCTCTTCCTTCCTATAAACACATTTGCTTTGCTTCTCCCAACAAAGTTTTACACTCATGACTGTGGTTCATCTTGCCGGCATAAGCTGAAGGGGAACTCAGCTGGGGGAGTGAGAATGGAGATCACTCCTCCCACAGTACAGCTCTGTATTCTTCGCACCCGGTTGGTGAGTCCATTCTAGATAGAAGGTGAAGGTGATTTTTTCTCCTTTTTTTTTTTTTTGGAAGGACAAGGTATGATAACATAGATGGTCTATTGGAGAGGTCAGATGGAGCCAAATTTTAGAAGGATCTAGAGCTATCCAATAGGATAGCCATAAGCCCTTTGGGCTATTTAAATGTAATATTATTACAATTAAACTTAAAGTTCAGTTCCGTAGTCACACTAGCCACGTTTCAAGTGCTAAATGGCCACATGTGGCGATGCGTCCACCATATTGGACAGTGACGATATAGAACTTTCCATCACTGCAGGACGTTTTACTGGATAGCACTGGTCTATAGCCATGTTTCTCCAACTTCAATGTGCATGTGAAAATCCTGAAATCTTGTTAAAATGCAGGTTCTGAATGAGCAGGTTTGCGGTAGAGCCCAGAATTCTACATCTCTGCTCCTAGGTGATGCTGACTCCGCTGGTCTACCAACCACACTTTGAGTCAAGAGGATCTATTGTCAAAATAAAGACACAGAGTCAGAAAGATAAGGAATTTCCAAATCTTCTTTAGACAGGTCTGAGCAGAGCTCCCTTATAGACTGGATACTTCCCCAGTGCTCTTCTGTTGAGCAGTATGGAAGCCAGGGTCTTCAGAGAAGCAGTAAGAATCTAGTGATGACTGCTGAATGAGACAGATGTTATTCACCTTTTTTGACCACCCAAGTCTCCAAATTCAAATCCAAGAAATGTCTTCCCCTCATGGACCAACTCAGCAGTGGTCTATTCTGCTCAGAATTCTATAAGGAATCAGGGAAAAAAGTAGCAGAAAGTCAGGGATGTTATTCCAAAGACCAAAAATCTCATTTGGGACATTTTCTAAGGTGGTTCCCTCCCTCTTTGGACCCTTGACCTTCAATCCCAGGTGTACAGGATAGTCAGCTGGAGACATTATTAAAAATACTCATGCCTTGTTGCCAGTCCCAGCAATTTGTTGAATTGGTCAGGGGTAGGGCCCAGGCATCTGTGTTTTTAGCCCTCTCCAGTTTATTACAATGTGCAGCCAGGGGTGAGATCCCAGATTTTGAATAGCCAGTTTTCTTGTACAAAGGTAGCTCTCCCTCCCCTGGGTTTATCCCACACCTTGACTCCATGTTCTGCTACCCCTACCCTGAGAGCCTGGGGTCTAGCTCAGTTTGAGCTCTACACCTGCTCCAGAATGGGCCTCCAGTATTCACCTTCCAGTTCTGTGAAAGACCCCCACTCCCTGCCCCTCCACTGTCACAGAGAGAAGGACTGAACACACCCCTTGATTTTTTTTTTCCTAAATGATGAAACAGACATGATACCAACTAGATTATTTTTAAAGGAAATAAATCATCAATATCTTAATTGTCTCCAAGAAAATCTGCTGTTTCGTTTTTCTGTTTCCTCTTATTCTACATGAATACATGGGCTCTTTCAAATAATTTTGGTATTTTGAAAGAGCTTTCTATTAGCAACACTTCCCAGGATGCTACATAGTCTTCGTGGCCATCACACTAAATGTCTGCATAAACTTCCGTTGAGACGATTAATCATAATTTAGTTCCATGTTGTCGGGCGTCCGGGTTGCCTCCAATTTGTCGCCATTGATAAACAAGACTTCAGTGAATATCCTTCTGCATTGGGCTTTTTCTGGGTCATGGACTTGGAGTTTCTCTCTCATCAGCACAGGCACATTGCCTGCTCCGGGTGGACCACATCTCTAACAAGACAAACTAAAACAGGATTTCCTCTGACATTTCTCAATAGGGTGTTCTACTCATTTGGGTGGGACGATGCTGTACTATGCGGGATTCCCCTGCACTGTGTATGAAGTTTGGCATCCCTGTCCTGTCCTGTAGCTGCCACTTGTGTCCCTTGGTTCACATGACAACCCAAAGCCCCCAGTGGTCTGAGAAGCTGGGTTTTGGTAACATCTGAATGTTGCCCATCAGTTTCTGTCTTAATTTCTCAGACTCTGCTCAGAGTCCCTCAGAAGAAAATCTGATTCATCAGGAGAGGTTTAAGAGTCAGCCATGCATACAAGGATCAGCTCCAATCTCCACCCAAGTGAAAGCCCTCTTCCTCTCTTCCCAGGATCTTTGAGTTTAGCTTCTGGCCACACAAGTCTACTCGCTATTGCCTATTAAGAAGACCCTTTTCTTTTTGCCCTTCCTTAACTTTCCCTCCACTAACAAGTCCTCCTGCATCCTGTCTTATGAAACCCACAGGCAAGTTACTTTTCAGTCAGTATCCACCCAAGAGACGTGGCACAGCCTATGGGTTAAGATCTCAAATTCAGAACCAGCCCACCTGGGTCTGAATCCTGCCTGGGCCACTTTCTATCTGTGTCACCCCAGATGAGGAGGGTATATGAGGCCCAGAGAGGCACATTTCCTCATCATTAAGATGGAATGACAATATTGATAAAACCTCCTCATAGGAATTCAGTTGAGGAACCTGCTCAAAAGTCACCAGGATACTTCATGGTGGAAATGGAATTTAAACCCAAGTCAATTACAAACCAAAAATCAGTATCTTTCCTCCAAACTAACCTACCTCTTTTTTCAAGAAAATCTGGAAGTCTTTATTATATTACTGTCATTAACTATTTAAGCCACTTGGAAGAGAAAAGTGCAAGTCTGGAAATGGTACAGTCTCAGGAGATGTAAAGAGAACAGCTCTGTGTTCATGTTATTAATAAGGACTACTCAAGGTCTTTGGTCTTCAGATACAAACACAATAATATAGAAATGCTACACTGCATGACATATGAAATCCACAGTTTTGTTTGGTTTTTGCTTTCAATTTTTAAAAAGTGTGCTATAATATGCACTCTGCTCTTTTCAAGACCTGTAGTCTGTATCGGTCAAAGGCTTCTTAATAATCAAGATTGCTCTTGCTCATTCCGTCCCTCCAATTCTCTTATCATAGCGGCCTTCGGGCTAACATTTATACAAAGTTTACGGTGGATTTGCAAAGGTGAAGTTATCGAAAAAGATTTTAAATCACTCAGATTAGATATAAACACCATGACTGAATTTAATGAACTGGAGAAAAAGAAAAGTCAATTTTTGTCCTATATAAAGAATTGGCTAGAAAAAGTGTACATTCACACAATGTGCACCCAACACACACACACACACACACACACACACACACACACACACACCAAATCCAAGGATCTTACTCACTATGCAGTCCCAACCTACCCCCCACCATCACTCAACAAGATACGAAATCAGTTATCATTCTCTCTCACACTTACCAGGTGCAGCATGGAAGTCTGTCTGACATCGATGCTAATTCAACACAGAAAGACTGACACATTGCACCTGAGGAGTCTTCGCCCCCAAAAAGCATGTTTGTTCACAACTCATTTCCTCTTAGAGAATTTCGACCCAGAGAAAACCATTTCCAGTTTGCATTTCACAATTGCAAACACTTTTGAATCTTTATCTGGAATGCAGCCCTTGGAACAAATTGGCTTTTCCCAGGGAACGTGAAGGATGTGTCACCTTCCATGCTAGAGATGTGACCAGATGTTGACCACCAGGACACCTTGCTTGGGTCCTTAAACATGATTACTGCATCTAAAATTTTCCTTCCAGAATTTTAAAATAATGTTCAGGCCCTAACCTCAGTACAGAAGGTGGTTTATGGTTTATTTTCTGATTTTGTGGCTTTAAAGCAGTGATTCTCATACTTTGGTCAATATCAGATCACCTGTGGAACCTGGAATAAAACACAAAGACTCGGGCTCTCTCCTGCGTCTAGCATTTGTGTTCTTCATCAGCTGTCAAGGTGATTTTGATACACACCCAAGTTTGAGAACTACTACTTTAAGTCACTGAACTACCAAGCTCCTCAAACTTATATGTGTATACAAATCACTTGGGAATTGGGGTAAAATGCAGATTATGACCCAGTGGATATGCAGTAGAGTTCTAGAGTTTGCATTTCTAACTCCTCCCAGGTGACGCTGATGCTTCTGATCTATGACCCACAAGTCGCAAGGCTCTGAGACAGTGGTTCTCAAATGGGAATGATTTCACCTCCCAGGGAACACTTGGCAATGTCTGGAGACATTTGGGGTCGTCAGAACCAGGGGTGGAGGAACTGGTATCCAGTAAGTAGAGGCCAGAGATGCTGCTTAAACATCCTATAGTACACAGAACACCCCCCAACCTAACCCTGCCTAACTCAGAATTGATCAAGAGTCAAAATGTAAAAAACCCTACTCTGGGACATGTGCACACAAAAAGAAAAAAGATGGTGAGAAACTTGGCTGACAAAAGAGAGTTCAAACGGCAGAAGTCGCTGCATTGCTTAATTGAAAGAAAGGACACAATCAGCATCCTTCTCGGAGAGCTGCAGCCATAGGATGATTCCTGATTTACAGAATATGAAAACTACGTGTGACCCTCAGGTTCTGAGGTGTCTCAGACACCTGAAGGGAAAGGGACAAGTAATGCCTGTCACTGGTATTCTTACAAATATCCTACTTTTTGGAATTCCAGATGATGGTCTACATTTTTTTACTTTCTAACCAGATACTACAAAATCATGTGAACCCAGAGAGGAAAAACTCTCCTGGAAATTGGATTTCGAATGGTCCCACTGGCTCAATTAATTCAATCTAAAATCTAAGGAAGGATAGGCACACCAAGGTGAATTATCTTGCCTTTCCTGGATTGTCCTAAGGAACAGGACATGTATCCACACTCCACTGCTTAATTGCACAAAGCAGTTTGCCAGTCACCTTAACACATTTAATTTTGCTGCAAGAATGAGGCTAGATTCCTCATTTTATGAAGAAATGATACTTTCTGTTCAGCCCATCCAAGGGTAAAAATGGGCTCTGTCCTACGAGTCAAGGGGTAGGATGAGTGAGTTGGGAAGAGAGAGTGATTATCTAGCCTAAGACATTTCAAGGAGCTCCTCCCCAAGCTGGTGAGAATCCCAGAGAGCAAGGGATGAGCGTTGACAGCTTTGAAACAAAACACCCTTTGCCTTTGCCCCCACCCTGTTAGAATAATCTGAGGACAAGATCTCATGGCAGTAGGGAAACAGTGGTGCTAGAAAACTCTGGAAAATACCTGCTAGTCAAGAGTCGAGCAATCTGGCACCCTGAGATCAGCCAGAGAGGAGACTACATTCACCTGTTCAGTAATCCATTCAGGTGAAGAGCTCTGAAAAATTCTCAACTACTGATTGATGGATACATTCTTGGCATCACCCACTGGCTGGTGGAAGTCCTGCTGGATGAAGCTGGGGTAGTCATGGTGGAGGAGAGGGAACCTTGGCTGAGGTATATATATAGAATCTTAGGGGTAAGATAGTTGGGTGATTAATGAAGGGGGAGTGATCAGAGTGTCCACAAATATCCCAACCCACCCAAAATGTGCTGTGCTCAGCCTTCATGACCTGGTTCAAATGTTCCTGCCTCAACAAAGCCTCTGCTTACTTTCCCAAGAAGAATGGTGGTTTCCTCATTTGTGTTCCCAACAGGTGTTGGTGCATAGCTTGAACACAGGGATCATGACAGGTATTAAAACTGAGAGAGAGAGACAGAGCGTGTGTGTGTGTGTGTGTGTGTGTGTGTGTGTGTGTGTGTCCCCGTGTCCCAACAGATGGTGAGCTCTGGGTGTGAGGAACCTGTGCCTTTATTCATCTCTGAACTTACCCCAGCACCAACCTCAGTAGAAAATGTTCAGTGCATATTTGGACATGGGAGATGTCTTGGAGACAGGAAAAGAGAAGAGAGCACAGTCATGGGCTGTGTGAAACACTGCAGAATCAGTCAGACCCAAAAGTCTAGTGACCCCATGGAGAGCCCATCTGTTGTCTTCCAAGCCCAGCAACCATTCCTTCTTTCCTTTGATAACCCTATCCCCTGCTTAATTTTTCTCCTGAGGGATAACCAACTCTCCATCAATTTGGCTCATGAGACTGGCTCCTTCCTCTCTAGATCTCAGAAATGGGCATGTACCCCAAGTCCAGCCATCAGGGTATCCTGCTCCCCCAGGCTCGGTGATTCTTCCAACACGGACCCACAAGCCAAGTCAAATCACTGAGCCTTCAATCTGGGTTTTGTTGGAAGCCCTCTTTCTGCTGGGGTTGCTGTCTGTAAAGATGTCACTATGAGAGCTCTTCACTGTGGAGAACCTGCGGGAAGGTAAAGCCAGCATGGAGCAGGGCAGAGCTGAGAGCTGAAGAGAAACCAAGTCTTGAAGACACTGGTGAGCCCCTAACACCTGCTCAGCCTTTCCAGAGACTTCTACTTACATAAGCCAATAAATTTCCCTTTTCTACTTAAACCAGTTTGAGTTCTGCTTACAATAAATAGATTCCTGGGTGACACACTCCAGTTCACTGGGGTGCTTCTAGAGGACCCAACACATGCACGGTATAGTCATTCCCTTGCCAGTAGCTATGAGCCCACCAGAGATCCAAATCAGCCAGGGTATAATACAGTCACAGCACGCACTCCCACCAAGTCCTCACGCCATCATCCAAGGATTTAGGAGCAACTGGCATTACCCAACACTCCAAGCCACTGAGGGCAATAGGCTTGTGGGTTTCCCCACTTGGCCACGTAGCCATCCTATAGCATAAGTGGTGGGTTCAGGTAAGGGAAGATCAGAACTGTTAGTTCTAACCAACTGTGCACTGGATCTCTGTGCTAATATACTTTACTCTTTTGGCCAAAACAGACACACAGAGATACACTATCCAGTATTATTAGAACAACAGGCAACAATTATCAACGAGACGTGGTTCCAATTGCACCAAGACATGAGAAACGTAGCAGTTAAGGAACTATTTGGAGGTATATGGTATTTTCAAGCATCCAATATAGATTTTAAATCATGTTAAATAAAACAAGTCATTTCTAAACAGTAAGTGTGCAAGTGAGAATCAAGTTTCTCCTGACCTTTTGCTAGTCAGTACTAATTAATTCCATATATGCGAATGAGCTTTTAAAAGTTAAAGTGCACATATACACAAATTATCACGACTATCAAATTACAGCTATTATGATTAGTTCTACAGTGTCCCCCCAGAAGGGTAAGATCATCAAGTTCACATCTGGAGATTAATATGCTCTCGCTCTCTGTCTTTATTTTGCTTGTTGGTAAATTCTGCCTAGAAGCAAACATCATCGTATCATGACATCAATTCGCCCACTGCGTGTTAGGCCATAAGCTCTCAAAACAAACTTCACACCGCAGATAGGCAGGACAAAAAACCGGGAGGAAAGGCCATCGCCTCATTAGCTCAGAGGCTTTATAAAGGGTTTTCATTCTAAATTCACTCATCAGAGGAAATGTGCCCAGCTATACCAGTCAGAATCCCTCTACTCATCTGTGCTGCAGATTAAACATCTTACAAGCATATTAAAGACATCTGTCTTGGAAGGCCAGGTTGTGTTCATGGATGTGCACACGTGTGTGCATGGGTCCACGGGTGTGTTGAGGGATGGGGTGAGAAGAGAGAGACACTTGTTGCCCCATCCTCCCCCGCAGGTGGAATTTTGATCCTATGAGAATAACCTGAGTAAACTGTTCGAATTGGGCTTATCTGTTTCAATGAGTCTTCTCATTAATCCTTGGAGGAAATCTTTCTAGAAGGCATTCATCCACGTGAGGAAATGAGCCCTTCCCAATTACACACATAATCTAAACACAGCCTGTTTTGCTGTTTAAAAGAATCTTGCAAATATAAATGTCAATATAGGCAGTCAGCGAGCTCATTTAGTTTTGTTTGGTGGATTTTTACTGGTGTTTGAGGAGTTTTTGCTAATTGTTCAAACAAAATCAACTGACGGGTAAGAAAATATATAGGATCTAAATGAGGGAAGAAGAGAGGGAGCTATCTGTTAGGAAAACTTGTGTCAGAAAGTGTGACCACTTGGCCCACATTTGATAAAGGAAGGAACAGAGATGATTGGGAAGAAAGTGGGGGAGGGGGAGACAAGACAGGAAAGTTTCCTCAGAAAAGGATTTTGTTTTGTTTTTTGTTTTTGTGTTGTTGTTTTGCAAAGATAACAGCCTCTTGCTCTACATTGTCACTTCTCTTTGCCTCGGTTGTAACCTCCTGTCTACTTTGCAGTTACTTACATGAAATTAACCATCATTGGGTGGCATGCCTATTTGGACCAAAAGCTCCTAGAGAGCTGGTACCATGGCCGGTGGGGAGGGCGCAGTGGGTAAGCCACCACATTCCTCCCAAGGGGGGGCATCTAGTATCGGTGCCTGTACCCCGGGCTCCTGGTAAATTTCCACTCCACAGAATCGCCCACCATGGGAATTATTTCTTTGTTCATTCATACAGATAATTTGCCTGCTGAGGGCCAGGCACAGTACCTGGCCCCAGCCAGTGCCTGGAAAGTCACAGGTTTCCCGACAGAGGCAGCTACGAGGAAGCGTCTGTCTTGCTTCCTCCGGATGCCCCCAGACAGTAGGTCAGTTAAACCAACTGGCCAGTGAACAAATAAAAACATGGAGGTTCTAGAGAACAATCCAACTCAACCCATGGGTGGCTTCTGTCCTATCTCTACATGACTTCATTCATCCCACACTATTTATCAAGCACCTACTATGTATTAAGAATTTTTCTAGGCAATGGGGATACAGCAGTGAACAAATCGAAAACAAAAACAAAAACAAAAACAAACCCTGCCGTGATGAAGTTTACCTTCTAGAGGGAGAGACCGATAAATAATAAAACAACTCTATGTTAGCCAGGGATAAGTAGTAACAATTCAATGAGCCTCAGTTTCCTCATCTGCCAACTAGGGATAATAATGTAATGATAATGATCTTGCAAGGATTAAATGACTTTTTTAAAAAGATTTTATTTATTTATTTGACAGAGAGAGCGCAGGAGAGCACAAGAAGTGGGAGCGGCAGAGGGAGAGGGAGAAGCAGGCCCCCTGCTGAGCAGGAAGCCCGAAGCGGGGCACGATCCCAGGACCCTAGGATCATGCGCTGAGCCGAAGGCAGTCGCTTAACCAACTGAGCCACCCAGGGGCCCCGGATTAAATGATTTAATTCACATAAAGCATTCTGATCAGTGCCTGGGGCACACACATTCAATAAACGTCAGTCGTTATTATTGTGATCATGACCCTGGCTGGTTCCCTGCATTCAGGTGCCCACAGCTTAGCAACACCACTTGGCTTCCGTGGTCTTGGCGAGGGGGCTTGGCACCCGTGCACCCAGGCATGACAGCTCTGGGGAAGATAAATCACGCTTTGTTTAAACTCAACCGCTGGAAAAAGAATACCAACAGTCTTCTCCCAGACTGGAAAAATCCCATATAGCATGCCCAGTGCTTTTTCAGATTAGGAGGAAAAAAAAAAGGATTAGGACACAGTGGAGGATTTTAGCCAAGAGAGTAAAAGCTGCATTGCACCCCACAGAGAGCCTCTGAAGCGTGGTGAGGTGTCAGGGTTTCATGAAATACGCTCTGTGGTCAGACAGGCCCAGTTTAAATCTTAGTTTATCACTTACTTGGTAAAGTGACTTGGGCAACAGGCCTTCCCACAGGCCTATAAAACTAGGATAAGAGAAAGCACAGGTTTGTGATGAAGAACAAATGCACGGGTCTGGATTATAGTAACTGCTCAGTTAAAGCAGCTTGCTCCTTCGTCTCTGCTGAGAAGGAGAGATGGTCAGTTTCTATACTGGAAATGCAAACGATGTACAAGTTGCTTTCTGAATCCAGGCTTGCATCAGGCGGTAAATGTTTATAGACACACATCTGAGGGTATGGAGTCTTTTGTAGAGAAATAAGAAGAAACTAAGGAGCAAAGGCATCACGACAGGTGCCAGGGTGTAAAGGATGGCATTTGCAAGGAAGATGGGAAACGCAGGAGGGAAAGGAGGGAAAGGACCCCAAGCCTCTGACTCCAGCTGGCCTGACATCCATCAGAGAAGGAAGAGATGTGATCTATTTTTGCAAACATACTACCTACTACCCAGAGCGAGAGGGGAAGACACATGTTCTACTCGCCTTCAGCCAGACTAACGGGAAATAGACCAGGATGGCTGCCAACTCATCTCAAAGACATTTTTAAAAGAAACTATAGGAGAGACAAGCTTGATCAAGATAAGCTAGTTCCAGAACTCTGCCAGAGCCCAGCAGAGACATTTTTATTCATGTTAATGACTGCCCTAGAATTAACCCAGAAAAAAAAAAAAAATCCCAAATGTACACACAAAAATGACTGCACTTATTTTCTTAATGTAATACTGGCACAGGGGCAAACCCAGTTTCTCTGTTTTCTTTCTGGATTTTCATGGAAACTGTAGGTTTTTGTGGGGTTTGTAAAATATGCATGCTCAGGAACGTATGGGCCCTGAGAGGCTAATGGGAAACAAGGGCCACTGCCACCAGGACGAAGGTCTAGGGGAAGCAAAACCACAATGAAATCTATCGGGGAAACAGCCGAGGGAAGCCTATAAAAGAAAATTAGGAAAAGGCATCCTAAGGGAGCTTCTCTGAGCTGTTCTGACAATTCGTAGAGGGTCCACGAGGGGTCACGGACATCAAAAATGTGCCCCAGACACTGACCCTTTGAGAGTCAGGAAGCCTGAGTTATACCCACGGCTCTGATTTTTAGTTATGGAACCCCAGGTACAGGATTCCACTCAGCTGTTCCTCAGTTTCCTCACCTGTGAAATGGGTACAATATTTAACCCCCGAGGAACGTACACAGGGTCACGTTCGTGAAATTGCTTGGTGAGCCAGAGTCCTGAGTGTCAGATCAGGCTCGTAGAGGAAGAGTTCCTTGCGTCCTCCCTAGCGCAGCTAGGAATATGTGCAAAGTGTTTAATAAATACAGCAACGGTTCACCCAGGAGCCCCAAACTGTCCTTTTTATTTAACACCAGGCTCTGACAACACTTCCCGCATCAGGAGAGAAGAGAAATGAACACCCACCCTGAGATGTGCGGAACTGAGACATGCCCTAATGAGCTTCCCTAGAAATGCAGCTAGCCTAGCAACGACGCTTAGCACAAGCACACTCTTAAAGAGACACAGAACTTTCCGGCTTGACTGCATGTGGCCCTTGGTTCCAGGGCTCTAAAGTGTCCGGTCCCTGGTCACAGTGGAAGGGCCGTCCAGAGAGGCCCTCAGTCCCAGGGTGGTGGCAAGATCACAGCGCCCTGGAATCAGACAGCCTGGGCTTGAATTCTTACTGCATCACGTAGCCGCTGTGGGAGCCTGGGTGAAGTTATTTCAACTGTAGGAACCTAATTTCCCTCCTCTGTAACATGCCACTATGAATCCCACCTACCTCCTGGGATTACATAAAATCACAGATGTAATGCGTATGGCTTTCTGAAGTAATTTAGGGCTGCAGCAAAAGGGTTTTTGCCAGGATTGCCAAGGCCCACGGAGGGAATGTGGGTCTCCTTTCTAGGTAACCTTACAAAGCCTTCCTAACAGACAGGGCCCTTGTGGGGCACTCCTGTCCTCTTTGGCTCCCCCTTTTTAAGCCAAAAGAAGACCAAGGGGAGAGAAAAGCCTAGCGACTTAAAAATACATTTTTCTCTATTGGCACACACATAATATGGGCCAACGGTGGGAAAATGTAATTATCATAATGCTTTTCCTTGAAGGTTGGTTTTATGCCTTCAACTGTGTTAAAAATGTGAATTCCGTCCAAATCAAGAAATAACTTGAGAAGTGTAAAAAAGGGAAAGAGATTATAGTAAAATCAATATTAGCAAGAGTGAAATTGCAAGACTAGAGGCAATAAAACCTTTCCCAAGCCAAGGAAAGAGATCTCATCGTAAAATTATAATATATTACTTTAGTTTTATCACTTGGTAAATTGCTTGAATATTAGTATCACTGAGGCTACATTTCTTTTCAACCCAAGAACGCACTTCAGCCTTGGCTCTAGTGCAGACCAGATTAGGGCAGCATCGTTCGACAGCATTATCTTATTAACTTGGCTAGGAGCTCATTATTTTAACCACGGTCCCACATCCTTGCCCTCAGACCCTTCTCCAAAACATCATTTTTACTCAGATGCTCTGTCCTGGTCCTTCCATCAAGACTATTTATGGACATTGATATTTGAATTTCCCATCATTTTTATATGTTACTCAATATTACTCTCCTTTTGATTTTTTCCCCAGCCATTAAAAAATATAAAGATCATTCTTAGCTTGCAGGCTCAAAGAAAGAGGCAGTGAGCCGGATTCGAGGCACCAGCCAGAGTCTGAACACCCTTGCTGTCCTGTCTCCCAAAATCGTCCCCACTCTGGCCGTTGCAGGAACATAAGCAGCTATGTGTCCAGGCATCTTTTTCTTAACTCTGGGTCCTGGGACAGCTCAGCTCAGTGTCCTCGTGCCTCTCTGACATTCTGACAGGTGGTTCTCTCTCGTTTGACTTGGAATAACACCACTTCCGGGCGGTTTGTTCTAGCGTCCTAGCCGGGATGACTCTGAGGCTTCTCTAAAAGCCTCTGATCCCGGCTGTCTCGAGTTGCGCGGGCAATTCCAGATCAGGCAGAACAATTGCAACAGACCTGGTTACAACATGGCGCCAAGTCTTCCTCGGTGTAAAACAGTATTGCTCCATTGCAATGTAGGGAAAAGCACGGAGATGGTGGTCAGCAGGGTATAGACTTGTCAGGAGAACCAGATGCAAAAATTACAGAAAGTATCAGACACTTTTCAAAGCAGAGCGCCCTGTAGCTAATTGACTCAAGGGCTATTTAACTCACATTGCTCCTGAGGCTCCAAGGGAGCCCTGCCATGAGTGGCTTTGCTGGGCTAAAGGTGACACATTCAAACCAGAATTCACCAGCACCAATTCTGGGTTGATGAAAGGCCCAGAAAACTCCAGAGCCATCATCATCAGGATCCGGAAGTTTCCAGCTGATCAATGGCCTGGTCAAGTCAATCCTATTTCTCTGGAAAGGGCTCCTTCCAGAAGGAGACGCACAAGCTCACAGAGGCAGCAACTGCATTTCAATCAAGACAATGGGTCAGGTCTAGATGGTCCCTATTTGACTGTGGTGTCAGGGAAGCATGGCCATGACGGAGACCTGATACTCAAGGTTCACATTCCCCGGGTGACTCCCCCCAAAACCTTCATTTTGGGTGCCTTTCTCTGAGTTTTGGCAAGAATTCCATGATTTGGGAGTATGATGTTCTAACGATCATCCTCTGACAAACGACAAATAATGGTGTGTACCCAGCAACAAAGTTCCTGCTGCCACCAAGGGAAAAACACAACACCATGACAGAAACCCTGTGTGGGCTGGTTGGTTGCTTAGTTGGTTTTCTTCTTCTCTCACCAAAAGGTTTTCATGGCAAGATTGCTCGTTGTGCTGGGTGGAACTCTCAACATTGGCTCCTGTACCCAAAGTCCAGCCCAGGCCCAATTTTATTTCTGCAGATTTAAAAAAACAGGTTAGTTTCCTGCTTACGGTTGGTTTCCTTTTAAGAGTGGCACTGAAAGAAACCAGAGCCCACTCGGAGAGGGGCAGCCAGGACAGCGAGGAGTCTGGAAGCCACATCATCAGAGAACAGGTTGAAGGGACTAGGGATGAATATATCGGAAAAGTGAAGATGCAGCAAGGGGTGAGCAGGTGAATGCTATCACCCTCTTCAACTATCGGAAGAGCCATCACAGGGATAGGAAATTTAGAAATAGACTTCAGATGGGCAGAGATGCTACTTTCTCTCAGACTCCAAGTGTTCTTTTTATAATATATGTTGGGATTTCCCTTTACGACCGAATTTAATTGTAAAGGAGAAATAAAGTGAAAGGAATATATGCTAAAAAATAATGCATATTTTGAAAATAAGTTCTCAGGCAGGACTAACCTATGATCACTCGTTCACCCTGAGGTCACTCAGAGTCAAGAGATAAGCAGTTGAATATTGTCAACCCTGGCATTTTGGAATAAGAATGAGTTTATTTGTACGTAGACGAAGCAGCTACAAAAATTCAACCATACAAAAAAATTCTACCATCGGATCACTGTCCACAGGTTCTTCACCTGCATAAATATCTGGCATCACGTGGTTCATAAGACATGTATGAGGAGGGAAAAAAATCTCTGCGAATTGCAGGACAATTAGCACTTTTTCCTGCTCACCAAATGCCAGTAGCTTCCTGCAATCACTGTGAGAAGCAAAAGGACCCTCCAAGATGCCCCCTAGAAAAGAGAAACGTCCCTAGAGAGAAGTATTGCTGCAGGAGACAGATGTGATTTCCACACAATGGCACGAATACCTCCAGCTTACCTCCAGCTTCCTCTGTGCCAGGAAACACTGAGGTGCTCTACGAGTATTAACTCATGTAATCCACGCAACAATCCTGTGCGGCAAGTTCTATTACCATTAGCTGTTGCAGAAACAAAGTACAGAGTGCTCTGTCAGATTCCATACTTTGCCCAAGGTCACACAGCCTATGGGAGAACAGGGCTTCACATCCAGGCAGGCTGGCTCCACTGTCCAGGTTCCTGACCCCCACACTATCTCACCTCCCTATAGAGAGTCAATAATTTTAGGGTATCCAACCGGCCAACACTCCTACCAGGTCCAGAGGCTGGAAGTCTAAAATCAAAGTGTTGGTAGGTTGGTTTGTTCTGGGGCCGTGAGGGAAGGATCTGCTCCAGGCCCCTCTCCTGGGCTTGTAGGTGGCTCTCTCTGTGTCTCTCCACATTGTCTTTTCCCTTGTGTGTCTCTGTATCTAAATTTCCCTTTTGTATAAGGACATAAGTCATACGGAATTAGGACCCACTCTAGTGACCTTGTCTTAATTACATCTGCAACTACCCCATTTCCAAATAATTCTGAGGTACTGAGGCTTGGGACTTCAACATATGATTTGTTGGGGCGGGGGGAATAATTAAACCCATAATGATGTCTGAATTAAATTAGGTAATGCCTATAACACACCTAGCACATTCTAAGTGTTCAACAAGTGGTTTTTATTACCATTATTATTTCTATAATTAAGATTCTTTCTCCCAAGAAAGAATCAAGGAAGACCAAAAAATAAAAATCCCAGAGGCACTCAAATCAGCTAGATCCATGGATTTCCGAAAGATAAGAAATGCAAGGACATGTCTCTGGTTAGACATTTTTTACTAAACATACCCATTGCTAGCCTCAAGTAGGCCTCTCCCAACTTAGCTAGGTAGGTTCCAGGGCTAGCCCACCTTATGCACAAATTGCCTACCAGAGTCTGCAATCTGTTCTATTAATACTGTGACTAAGCCGGTTCTATAAAATTTAACCAACATTTATTTTCTGCTCGCATTAATTAATCCATTCTTTCATTCAAAATATGTTTGCATATATGATCTGGGCTGTGTCCTATTCCAGGCACTGAGGACAGATATGGAAACAGAAAAAAAGGCTCTGTCTTCAAGAAGCTACAGTCCCATGGATCAGATACGAAACACATAACACAACAAAGAAAATGCTTTAAGATAACAAAAGTGTTACGAAGAAATAAGATGGGTGAGAGAGAGGGGGACAAGAGAAGACCCACCACAGTCAAAGGGACCAAGGAGCCTTCTTATGAGTCTCAGGCTAGAATGATGCAGAGGAAGTGGCCACGTGCAGACCCTGGGGAGAACTCTAAGCAGCAGATGCACCTAAGCAGGTACAAAGGCATGTGCGTGGCGTGGGGAGCAACGGGGAGACCTGGAACTGGGGCCTGATGAGCCAGGGAGGGACGGCAAGGGAGGGCAGTGGCCAGACCACATAGGGTCTTTTAAATCACGGTAGGAACTTCAAGTTTTCTAACAACAGCTTTCTCCTCTTGTTGTAAATTCCAACCTGGGACCCCAGGAGCACATGTCACGTCCACCTGACAGAGCAATTTCAGATCTCCTTGCTCCTCGGGCCAGGGGTTCCAGTGGTGAAGAGTGAGGGGCAACTACAGGGCAGGAGCTGAGCTGTAGCAACAGTGACTCGAGTGGGGGAGGGCGCAGGAAAGACGGCGAGAGATGCGGACAGAAGATGGGAAAGGAGGTGAGGTTGAAGGAAGAAGGGGAAGCAGGGCTGAAGGTCATGGGCATCACCAGGAGGTTTCAGCCAGTAGCAAAGAATCAAGCTCTCAAGAACGGTCATCTATACACTGATATTTTTCCTCTGGCCACAAGATGCTTCACCTAACCTTTCCTGGGAGGATGTCAGGCTTCCTCTAATGTTACTCAGATTATTACGGCCTTTGACACATCTACTTTCATCGCTGTCCACCCTGAATGCATGCCTGGCAGTCTGGACATCAAAGCACATGGTGAAAATGCTTAACAAACACTCTGACGATGATATAGGAGTCTCAGCCCGGCTCATAGAAGGGCAGGACAGAATCCAGGGTACCATCCTCAAGCAGAGATGTGAGGCAGATGGTTTGCAGAGAGGCTGCTCTTGTTTCGAAGGGTGGCAAAGCCTTGGAAAGTGGAGCAGAGCTACTGAGAAACACCCCCCAGGCTCAAGGTCTCCCTGCTGGACCCCTTCGCCCCGAGACCCTTTCCCCAGTACGTAACTCTAATTAGAAACTAAAATGGTATGTTAGCATTGCAGCACTTTTATATTAGAGTTGGCACTCGCCCTTGTTCCTGGAAAAATTAAAAGTCCCTAAGATGATACCTCATTAGCAACACAACGGAGGATAGGCGACCATGGTGCAGTGCACGACGCAAAGTGTGGTAGGCGGCTCCTCCGTGGTGGGCCACGGCGGGATTTCACACGGGCCATGGATGATTTTTATGTGAACTGTTGTGCATTTATTTTTTTTTAAAGATTTATTTATTTGACCCGCATCAGGCTCCCTGCTCAGCGGGGAGTCTGCTTCTTCCTCTGCCCCTCCCCCCGCATTTGTGCTCTCTCTCAAAAATAAATAACTAAAACCTTAAAAAAAAAAGATTTATTTGAGAGAGAGAGAGAGAGCAGGGGGATGGGACAGAGGCAGAGGAGAGAGCATCTCCAGCAGACTCCACACTGAGCTCAGAGCCCGACGCCGGGCTCAATCTCATGACCCTGAGATCACAACCTGAGCTGAAACCAAGAGTCAGATGCTTCACTGTGCCACCCATGTGCCCCTTGTTGTGCATTTATTTTAATGTACATCAGGAAGAAATATAACTAGCACCCCAAATCCGTGGTAGGATGAGTCTGAGTAAAAAGAAAAGACTGTAGAGTTGATTTTTAAAAGTTATTGTTTAGATAATAACATAGATGCTCCTGATACGGCAACAGCAACAAAACCGGTCAGGCATTTCTTGAAAGCCGAAGGCTTGTCTGTCTTCATCTTGGGATACACATTTGGCTAAGAGCAAACGGAGCAAGGGATGTTTCGGGGCATTAAAGAGACTATTCAGCCACCACGTGTGTACAGATGGGGGCACCAAGGTGAACGGGCACACGCCCTCCGGTGTGGGGGTGCACATTGCACTCTTCCGAACTGACCCTATAGCATTCTGTGCATGCGTCTCCTCACAGACTTCCGCGTGGTGGGCTGTGAACTCCTCCGGGACAGGAGACACATCATCCGCCAGCCCATAGCAAACGTGCAGCAACTGCCCGTTGAATGAACAGTTCTATGAGGCATGGGGCGTGGTCAAGAGCAGACGGCCTATGTCAGGCTCCTGTCCTACCACATCCCAGCTGTGTGACCTTGAGCAAGTACTTGACCTCTCCTATGCCCCAAATTTCCTCAACTGTAAAATGGGAGTTATAATTAAAACCTAGCTCAAAGGGTTCTCGTGAGAATTAAAGGAGTTAACATACGTAAAGCCCATAGAATAGCGCCTGGCTATGGAAGGACCACTATCCTCATCCTCCAACCTAAAGACAGCATGACTTTAAAGCAAGAATGTCATCAGTCATCCAGTTGTATATACATATAATTATCCCTTTACTTGCCTATCCCACTAAACTCTAGGCTTCCAAAGACTGAACCCCCTTTCAGAGCTGTATCCCCAAGTGCTCTGGTTTGACACACATTAGTTACTAAGTGCTTAGCTGATGTTTGAATGAGTGCATGAACAAATGAACAGCCCCTCCTGCTATCCTAGGATGTCCTCTTCTAATATAATGGCAATAGGAGGTTTATCATCCAGCAGACTTGGTATATCAACCCCAGTCTCCTTTTCATAAAACATTTTAGCATCCTGGGGTGCCTGGGTGGCTCAGTCAATTAAGCATCTGACTCCTGATTTCAGCTCAGGTCGTGATCTCAGGGTTGTAAGATCGAGCCCTGCATTGGGCTCCACACTCAGCGTGGAGTCTGCTTGTCACTCTCCCTCGTCCTGCTTGTACTCTCTCTATATATAAAATAAATAAATAAATAAAAATCTTTAATAAAAAAACATTTTAGCGTCTATGAACGCATACCTTGTGGCAAGCAGTCATGTGGAAGCTGAGGTTACTAATGCATGTGGAATTGCTCACCCCTGGGGAAAACTCACAGCAGCTTATTTTTATCCTCAGATGCATTTAGGCACAAGATGTTCTTGCACAACCAACTTGAAATTCAGGTTAGGAAATGAGTATTAAGCACAGCGGTCGGGAGCAGCATGCCCTGACCTTCTACCTTCGTACAGGATGAGAGGCAGGCCACCCTTCCAATGACTTCCAGTAGACCTAGAAGTCCAACATGCCTTTGAAATTTAGAATCAAAGAAATTCATCAGAGGAAAGAGCCCTAGAGGCAAAAGAGTAAAACCTCTCCTACTCCAGAGCAGCCAACAGAGGGCCAGAAGGAATAATTGGACCAGAGGCACATGGATCACTGTCCTTAGAGTCAGGATTCAAACCCAAAACTCCTGAGTCCCAGTCCAACACCTTTCCTCTACCTCCTGAAGGCTTACCGTCAAAACCATTATCAAGGGGTCCCTTGAAAGCCTGCTGATTTATAGCGCAAGTAGAACGCACGTTTTCCTTGTCCGTGACTAAAAGACAGATATTTGTACTTGCACACCAATGAGTCAGTATTTGAACTTCAACATGATCTCCATGCTGCAGCTGATTTGGAAACTAATGTGATAGAACCATGGTCTATCTATCTGCAGAAAGGGGACTGTGGACCCTATTAGATAGTGGGAGCATTAAATTTTCATATTTTAGTGTCAGACAGGGATACCTTGTACTTCCTTGCAGTGCTACCTGGAGGTTACTGGTCTGTCTCACTTTTTACTAAATGGGCTTCCTTCCCAGTTGGGGCATGTTTTGCTTGCAAATGATGTTGCATTTCAAATGCCCCAGAGGAAGCTGGCCATCTTTGGTGAATTTATTTATTTAAAAAAGGAGAAAATCTTTTCGCACTGCCATATGATTTCAGGATTAGAAGAGTAAAAATAGCAACTAACCATTTTTGGAGCATAAATTTGTTCCAGAAATTGTGCTAAGTGCTTTACATGTATTGTCTTCTTTACTCCACACAACCACCCGTGAGGCGGGTTATTATTGCCACTCCCATTCTATAGATGAGAACACTGAGGCATCATGGCAGACAGACACAAAAGTGGCCCCTAATGACCCCTGACTCTTGATGTTCATGCCTTGTGTGGTCCTCTCCCCTTGAATGTGGGCAGGATCTGGGACTTGCTCTAATCAATAGGATAGCATAAGGTGATGGGATGCCATTTCCATGATATGCTACTTAAGATGATAACTTCCATCTTGCTAGGAGACGGTCTTCATGGACTCTCTTCATTGCCAGCTTTGATGAGTTAAGCCATCGTACAGACAGCCTCGCATCAGAAGGAATTCAGAGTAGCCTCCATCTGACATTTAGCAAGGAGTTAAGGCCCTCAATCTGATCTCCTGCAGGAGTCTGGATCCTGCCAGCATGTGAGCTTGAAGGCAGATCCTTCCCCAGACAAGCCTCAGATGAGAGCTCAGCCTGGCGGACCCCTCATTCAGCCTATGAGAAACTATGAGCAGAAGACCCCACTGAGGAGTGCCTGGATGACTGCCCCACAAAACCTGTCAGATGATAAATGTGTGTTGTGATTTTTTTTATGCAACTACAGAGAACACAAGCACAGATAAGTTAAGTGATTTGCCCAAGGTCACTTAGCTGGCAGGGGCTTAACTAGATTTGAATGCTGAGAGCTTATCTTCTAAACCTGATCTGGAACAATCATTAAGTCCAAACCTCTGAGCTCCTTCCCAGACTGACAGATGGATATATGTAGTCTTTTCTCAAAGATTTCTTCCAATAGAAATGCTGTGGCTGCCCCTGCTTGCTCATCTGGGGTCCATAACACTGCAGTCTACTGAGTCATGGGCTTCAACAGCAACACCCAGAACTTTAGGTCAGAAGATCTGAGTCTGGAAATCCCCCACCTTCCTACCCACCTCCTAAAGCTCAATCCATCTACAATTTGCTTAACTTCTCTAAGCATACCTTGCTCTTTGGTAACATCACATGCTCATAGAGTCACCATGGACATGGAAACTGAACGAGACTACATGGGTAAAGTGTTTAGCCTGGGGTGCCTAGCATGTGGATAATTGGTATCTTTATTCAAAAGATTCAGTTCAAGTTCCACTTCTTAGAGGTCAATTTATTAACAGCTTGCCTTTCAAGACTTTCATCTGTACTCCAGACCTACATACCCAATCGCCTAGGCAGTGAGTCTACTTGTGTACTCTCTGGAACCCCAACTTCATCTCCCACCCACCTGCCCCCCCCAAGGCTCCCCTTCTCTGGGGAGGAAAACACCTTTGTCTGGTTACACAAGTCAGCACCTGGGAGTCAATTTTGACACCTCCCTTTCATGCATCCTGCCCCAGCCAATGTATCACGAAGGCCTCTTGGTTTTCTTCTCCAGAACCTATTCTGCTACTTCTCAACTACCAGCTCCATCTTGTGCCTGAGGTCTTGCAAGAGCTCCTGACACCCCACATCCAGACTGCCCACTCTGCTATCTTCTCTACTCTGCAGGAATTATGGTTGTTTTTTTAAGGTGAAATTTTTATTTAAGTATAACATTAGGTAAAATATATACACAAATCATAAGGTACAATTTGATGAGCATTTGCGAAGTGATCATACCCACAAAACCAGCACCTGGATCAAGAAGCAGAACACCACCAGTATCCCGAGGACCCACCCCCCTCCACCCGTACCTCCTCTAGTCATTACACTAGGCACACTATAGTACACTATATTGTGCTTTTGCAATACAATGTACATGTTCTAGTATTTTCCATACATGTACTTGGGCAAACATATATATGCATTTCTGATGGGTATAGAGAAGCCCAAGTGTTGGGTCACAGTGTGGGAATACATTCAACATTTGTGGACCCAGTCAGTTTTCTAAAATAGTTGTAACCAACTTGCACTCCTCCCAGCACTGCATAATTGTTCTAATTGCTCTACATTCCTTTCAACATTAGATATCATCTGTCACTTTCAATTTAGCCTTTCTGGTGGGGGTACAAACGTATACCACCGTGCTTTTAATTTGCATTTCCCTGATTCCTAATGAGGTTGAACAATTTTCATGTGCTTTTTGGCTATTTAGATGTCCCTTTTTGTGAGATGGATGTGAAAATCCTTTGCTCATTTTTTCTATTAAGCTGCCTGCCTTTTTTATTATTGATTTGTGAGGGTCTTTATATGTTATGGAAATGAGTCTTCTGTCAACTGTAGGCTTTGCAAATATCTTCTTTCATTCCATGAACTCCCTTAATGGAATCTGTTGAAGAACAGAAGCTCTTAATTTTAATGTAGTCCAATTTACCTATTCCTTTTTCCTTTCTGGTTAGAGTTTTTTAATCCTTAAAGTAATTTTGCTCACCCCAAGATTGTGCTCGCCTACATTTTCTTCTGTGACAGTTGTTTTGTTTTGTTTTGGTTTTGCTTGCTTGGTCTTTCACATTAAGTCTACAATCCACCTGTCATCATTTTCATGAGTACCAATTGACCCAGCACCATTTATTTAAAACAAACAAACATATATTTCACTACCACACTGCAGTGTCACCTTATAAATCAAGCAACTGTGTGATTCTGTGTCTGGGTCCTCTATTCTATTCCACTGTTCTTTTTTTGTCCATTCATTTGTCAATATGAAGGTCTTAATTACTATAGTTTTTAATAAGCCTTGGTATGGGGGTGCCTGGCTGGCTCATTTGGTGGAGCACGCAACTCTTCCTCTTGGGGTTGTAAGTTTGAGCCCCACATACAGAGATTACTTAGAAAAATAATAATAAGCCTAGGTATGTAATAGTAGAAGTCCTTCACCTATTTTTTAAAAATTTTTTATTGTTATGTTAATCACCATACATTACATCATTAGTTTTTGAGGTAGTGTTCCATGATTCATTGTGTATAACACCCAGTGCTCCATGGGTCATTCGGTCCTAAGAGATGGGCGAGCGCCGTTCCAAAGGGACGGGCGATGGCCTCCCTTCACCTATTTTTTTTCTTCTTCTAGATTGCTTTCACTAGCCTTAACCTCTTGCATTTCCACATAGATTTTAAATTATCTTGTCAACTTCTGCCCCAAAAAGGTAGGAAATTTTTATTGGGATTACAGTGAATCTATAGATCAATTCAGGAAAAACTGACATTTTAATTTTTTTTACTTATTTATTTTTTTTAAAGATTTTATTTATTTATTTGAGAGAGAGAGAATGAGAGACAGAGAGCACGAGAGGGAAGAGGGCAGAGGGAGAAGCAGACTCCCTGCTGAGCAGGGAGCCCGATGTGGGACTCGATCCCGGGACTCCAGGATCATGACCTGAGCCAAAGGCAGTCGCTTAACCAACTGAGCCACCCAGGCGCCCCAAACTGACATTTTTATAATATTGCATTTTCTGATCCATAAATATGGTGTATCCATCCAATTATCTGTCTTCTTTAATTTCATTAATGTTCACAGTTTTCAAAACTTTTATTAGATCTATCTCAAAATATCAAATTTTTATGCTATTATAAATGTGCCTTAATTATACTGAATGGAGCACTGGGTGTTATATGCAAACAATGAATCATGGAACACTACATCAAAAACTAATGATGTAATGTATGGTGATTAACATAACATAATAAAATAAAATTTTTTATTGCTGCTAGCATTAAAAACAACATATTTTTGTATAGTGTCTTTGTATCCAGTAACCTTGCCAAGTTCACGTATTAGTGTTAATAATTTGTGTGTAGATTCTTTTGTATTTTCTATATACATAATCATTTTCCCCTGTAAATAGTAACAGGTCTTTTTTTTCTCAATCATTATGATTTCTATTTCTTTTTCTACCCTTATTACAACTGTCTACAACTTCCAGAAAGTACTGATAAAAGAAATCCTTGTTTTATTCCTGGTCTCAAGGGGAAAGGCTTTAAATATTTCACCATGGAGTATGATATTTGATATAGGCTTCTTGTAATTTTTATTGTATTAATGGAGTGCCCTTCTATTCCTAGTTAACATGTTCTTTTCAAAGAAGAAATTCGGTCATGTCATTCCTTTCTTAGAGATTTTCATTGTGCTCTTGACTGTCTACAGCCTCCCCATAGACAATGTATGCTCCTGTTCTCCACTTTCCAACTTCAGTTACTTTCAGTTTCTTGAGAATGCCATATTCCCATCACCAGAAGTCCTTTGTCGGTGCTTTTCCCCCTGCCCTGGAAGGCTCTCACAGCACTCTCTTTATATGCCCTTCTCCTTATTAAATCTTACTCATCCCACAGACCTCTGCTGGAAATCCTCTCCTCAGGGAATCCTTGTTGAGCCACTGCCCCCAAACCCAGATCAGGCTACTTAGGAACGAGTTCTCATAGAAAGATGTGCCTTTCTTTCATAGCTCTTATTCCCACTAGACACACTACCCTGTAAACATCCTAGGAACAAAGATGATTTTGTGTCCCATTATAATTATAGGGACCAGCTTGGAGCCTAGCTCCAAGTGAGTTGGTGCTCAATAAATATTTGTTGAATGAATGAACAAACTCAGACAACACATTTTAATCTTGGTCTCAGTTCCCATAACTATAAAATGATGAGCTTTATGTCTTTTACTTTTGACATTTTAGGATTCTGACTGCAGAACAGAATTGTTGCAAAAGGTAGGAGTCAACTTTTGATGAATATGAATAATTCTCTACTTTTGTGGTTTGGCTGGCTTCACTGAATTTGAAAACATAAAAGCCAGTTGGTATGCTTTTTGTGACTGTGACCATTAGTACTCTGAGCTCAACTTAGCCTTGTTACAGGCAGATGGTAGACCTTGTCCACAGGGGAGCCCTGCTATCAGAAAATGGAATGCCCTAGATCAGAGCTTCACAGAACACATGGGGCCCTGTTCTGGAACCAAACTAAAGTTAACCGCCCTGTCATGGAGCTTCCCTGGCCACTTCAGAAACCAAGGTCTTTATGATGTCATCCAGGAAGAGTCCTCTTTAACACTGGAATGAAGTCCTTTTATAGATAAAATTCAGACTTAACTCCAGATGAATTAGAAGAGGAATTTTTGTATCACAAAAAGAATATCTGTAAAATAAAATGGCTCTCAGCTTTAAATTATTCCAGTGCTTTTATTAAAGGGATTGACGAAAAACTATGATCCCATTAAAAAGGGGTGGGGGGAAGGCATTTGTATACATCAGTTCTATTTCTCTGTAATGTATAGGGAGGAACATATACATGATGAATCAAAATGCTATTCAGTGGCCCCATGCCCTTCCCTTACCACACAGTTACTCTCTATCACTTTACCATCTTTTATTGTTCTTACAACCTAATCACTTTCTGAAGTTACCATGTTTATTATTTAGTCTTTTTTTTTTTTTTTTTTGCCTAACCCAACCAAAGTGAGCTTCGTAAGGACCAGGACCTCGTCAGTTTACCCCTATGTCCCAGGACCTAACACAGTGCTTGGATGATAGTAGGCACTTGATACATATTCAAAGAATGACTAAACCAACCACCAATCAACTTATCTGTAGAAACACAAAAGATAATGCCAGGTCAGAGACAATTACATAAAGAGGAAATATTTATTATATATTAATTCACTTCTAAAATAAACATTGAATAAGTTAATGTTGATGAAAGCCTTTTAAAAAAAAAAATAAGCTCTTTCCCTTCCTTTCTTTATGAAATCTGGTAATCTGATAAGCTCCTTTAACTGATTATCAGTCTAGGATAAGAGTTGCTGTAGTAACAAAGAACTCCTACATCCCAGGGACTTACAACCATAAGGATTTCATTCTCAATTACACTAGTTGCCCTCCCCCACCCCTACCCCACCCCAGGTCAACCACAGCTCCATTCATGTTGCCTTCAGTCTGAGACCCAGGCTAACAGAGCAGCCTCTTTTTGGGAGATCAGCCCTTAAAACTTGGGCTTTCACATGACACAAATTACTTCAACTCACACTGCCTTGGCCAAAGCAAATCACACGGTCAAGCCTGCCATCAGTGGAGTAGAAGAAGAGCACCACAGGGAGGGAACTGGAATGTCTGGTCAACCAGTTACATGCTCTATCACACTGTGGTTTCAGCTTTGGGAGATGATGAGAGAGAACAATGGAGATTCCAGGTCCAAACTCAGAAAGAAAAATAAATAGGAACTGTTCTCATTTTATCCTTGAAAGCCACCTGAACTTATATAGATGTTCTGCCAATTCTGAACTTATATAGAAGTTCTGTTCTGACATGCTCCAAAGAAGCTCTCTGATAACCATTTTGCCCACCTCCAATCAGGAGGCAGCATCAGTAAAGTAACTTGCTCATTACTCTCCTGCCTTTCACCTTCCCCAGGAGCTCAGAGTCCTTCCTGGAGGTTTTCTTTTTCCTTTCCTGGACAATTTGCCTCTAATAGAGGGACATAATTCTGGAAACTGTAAGCCTTTAATTCCCAATGACATTATCTGAAGGTGGGCTGATTTGACTAACAGCAGCCAGTATTCAGGAATAACCTTTCAGCAAAAGGTATTCTTCTGAGCCACCACTTTCAGGAAATTATCTCTTTCCTCCTATGACTCATTACTTAAGGGGAGAAAATTTCTTGCCAGAGACGAAGAAGTGATACCAGAAGAGGACAGTAAAGACAGATTTTTGAGACTCTCAATTTCAGGCTAGGTACATGGGAATGGAAGAAATGACTCAGGAGGAGAATAATTTTGGTGAGAAGGAAAATAAAGATTCACAAATTAGGCAGCATTTATGGATTTCCTACTGTGTACAGTGATGTGCTGTATTATGCCTAGAAACAGCTCTAAAAGACACAGTGCAAGTATTTGGGGGTACCTACAGTCTAATAGAAAGAAAACAAATATTTTCCATAAAGTGTAAAAAGTAAGGTTGTTCTGAAGCAGGTGATCACTCATCCAGCCTGGGACAATTGGGGAGCTACCTGTAGGTGCTTAATTTGGAGATAAGGATAAATAGTAGTTAGCTGGGGAGAACGGGAGTTAGTTGATTGGTAGTAGGGTAGGGGATGATAGGGGGAAAGGCATCCAGGAAGAGAGGACAGCATGAGTAAGGCACAGAGGGGTGCAAATGAGATACATTGCCTTCTGTGCCCAGTTCAAGGTGGCTGGGGCTGAGAATACACACAGGGAAAATGAACTTGGAGAGAGAAGTCAAGACCATGTTGACCATGATATTTGCTGAAGGAAACTGGGAGAGGAGATGCCAAAAGGGTAAGAGATATTCTAACCAATGGTCGTTAGAAAGTATCCCCACTACCCAAGTGTAAACAATCAGCCATCAGCTTTCCTCAATCAAACCCCAAAGCTAGAAGGAACAGCTGACCTCTAAGAAAGCATAGAAGGAAAGAACATTGGGGCACCTGGGTGGCTCAGTCGGTTAAGCAACTGCCTTCGGCTCAGGTCATGATCCTGGAGTCCCAGGATCGAGTCCCGCATCGGGCTCCCTGCTGAGCAGGGAGTCTGCTTCTCCCTCTGACCCTCCCCGCTCTCATGCTCTCTATCTCATTCTCTCTCAAATAAATAAATAAAAATCTTTAAAAAATAAAAAAGAAGGAAAGAACATTTGTTCCACATTAAACACAATAAAATTCATCCCCCTGAGATGCCAAGTTGTATTCTGCTAATAGCAAGATCAGATGGTCTATTCCAAAATAAAATGTGGTATCACTATGGTTTTCCACCTCTCCAGGCACATGCTGACAAGAGTTCGAGGCAAATCCCAGTCTGCGACATCATGAAAACATACTGGTTGATTTCCTGCAGTGGTATGCCAGGGCCAGCTCTTACCAGACTGCAATTACTACATGTTCAGGAATTTTGTAAGCCGGTCGTTAAGCATGATGCTATGAATTTGCAATTAAATAAATTACATTAAAAACAAAGATAGTAAGTACTCACAATGCATTACTTCCTAATGATTTTACTACATCTTACTGTTTATCTTTGTTCTTGAAGTTATTTATTTTATCTGTGTGGTAGAAATGCTGTTTTCCAACTCCATGCTCCATAACATCACACTAGTAGCTTGAAATCAGTCACAGTTGGAGTATGTGCACCACAGAAATTGGCAAATGCTATAAATCAGGCCCTCCCCCTGCACCTCACTCCTTCCACCAAGAGCTAACTGTTAACATTACCAGCACAGCACTGACTTCATCAGATGTGTTAAATAACATGTTATTTATGCTTCCCTGTTCTTGTTTCTTTGCCCCCACCCTACACCACACATCATGAACCATGTAGACACACAAACGCCATGTCTCCACCTACCCCAGTCTCTCCTGTTTGTTGGCACATCATTATCCTGGAATATACTCTACTCTTCCCCTTTCTTCCTAAATAAACTCCAGGATATACAATTCAAACCCCATGTCACTGGGCTTCCAATAATAATTTTACCTCAGTTTTCTTGTCTATAGAATGGGAGGGTTAGATAAGAAAATCTCAAAGGCAGTATAAAGAATTGGGTACCCTTAGTTTTAATGTTCATTAAACACCCTAAAACACTTCACAGTACCAACGTAGTTAAAATCTTCTTTTACTGAGCATGAGGCAGAGGCCAATTCTGTCCTCACTGCCTAACTCTGCTATGCAATCATCATGTATGTAACCTTAGCCAAGTTACCAACCATTGTATGCCTCATTTTCCACACTGATAAATTCACCACTGTCATTGCCATGATCACTGTCCTCAGCGCTGTCCACTGGTTCATCTCTACTGTGAAGCAACGCTATTTTAAAGAAAATTTCAAAGATGATTTAAAGAGGATTTTAAAAATGAAAGGATCAAAAAGCAGCAACAAAAATACACATGCAATCATAACTACATGGTAGTAATGATCTCAGAAATGGGATTTACCTTAAGTACAATAAAACCAACACTAAACGGATCAACAAAAATCCTAAATAATCATTTAGTAGAATGAGCATTAACTCTTTGAAAGAACCTTCTATTGGGCAAGGGCACATACAAGCAAAATTGTCTACTGACTCAAGCACAAGCTGAGAAATACACGTGTGAGCCTAAGGTTCAAAGGCTGAGGCAAGCAGGGACCTCGGATCCCGCCCCTGGATTAAGTCAGCCCACTTCTGAAGGAAGTTCCACGAGTACCACATGCTGATGGCCCAAAGCAGGACCTGTTAGGGAGAGATGACACAGTTATACCGGAAAAAGTATGAACCAGGATGGGCTCAGACTAACCTGGAGGTGTGGTCCTCACGCCTCTAGCTACTCTCCAGTGCTCTGATCTGAAACCAAAACGCTCACCCCATAACGTCAGGCTGGGATAAAGCATTACTGATTCAAATAGGAAAATTTACCACCTGAAAAAAAGAAATGCTCTCAATGAGGCAACCCAACTAGAAAAGGCATGAACTGTCTATAAGTATGGTGTTTTTCACTTTAACATAATCCGTAGGCCCAGGGCAGAGAATCCTAGCTGGTCTATAGCAAAGATAAATAACATTCATATTTTGCTCTTATGCAGAAATGAAACTAGGTTTGTGTAACATGAAACATATATAATTTGGGCGCCTTTTTCAAGGAAAAAAAATTCAAAGTTACAAATTCAAAATGAAGTTGAAAGTAAGTATTTGTTCAGAATGAAAAAAAAGAAATCACAGTTTAAAAACCATTTTCAAAAACTGGCCAATACCACAAGTTCAGAAAAATCTGGAAAAGCAACATGATAATAATGTTATCAACTAACTTCCTAACATACCTCCATAATCCTTCTTCTCCTACATATTTGGACTACATTCTCCCTGGCTGACTCCACCTTTGATAGTGATTTTATAGTATTTTCTATCAAGAATATAAAATATAAAAATAAGGCAATTTGTCCTGCAGAGTGGTTGGTCAAAAAACGGGGGGTAGATTAAGGATGGCTGCAAATTCTCACCACTGTCCCCACTGGGAGACGGACTCCATTTTCCTTCCCTTGAACCTTGAATGCAGCAAAACTAGCACAGTGTGATTGCCCCGTCCAGGCCTAACTAATGAAGACTCACAGTTTCTGCTTCCTTCCTCCAAGGACTTCCCTCTTGGGAGCTGGTCACCATGCCATGACAAAGCTCAAGTAGCCACTTGAAGAGGTCAGCAGGGGAGGGAACTGAGGGCCCCGGCCAACAGCCTCAGCTGAGCTCCCAGCTGACGGCCAGCACCAATACCAGTGAAGCGAGACTATCTGGGACTTTCCCGCCATCTCAATATCTCAGGGGAAATCCTGCAAAGCAGAATAACCATCTGGCAAACCATAGAACACTGAGTAGTGTTTTAAGTCACCAATTCTTTGAGTAGTTTATTATTCAACAATAATTGTTTTCTTCCCAGCATTTTATTATAAAGAAAAGTTGAGGGGTACCTGAGTGGCGTAGACGGCTGAGCGTCTGACTCTTAGTTTTGGCTCAGGTTGTGATCTCAGGGTCACAAGATGGAGTGCCACATTGGGCTCTGTGCTCAGCGTGGAGTCTGCTTGAGATTCTTTTTCTCCCTCCCCCTCTGCCCCTCCCACTGCTCGCATGCTCTCTCTCAAATAAATCTTTTTTTAAAAAGTTGGAAGAACTATATAGTAAACACTCATATCCACGTCTTTGACTCTATAATTAACATTTTATTATACTTGCTTTATCATATTACCTATCCATTTGTCCATTCATCTCATCTTTTACACATTTCAAAGTTGTAGACATCATCACACTTTACTCCAAGCACTTCAGCATGCATATCATTAAGACTTTTTTCTTTGAGGTAAAATTTACATAAAACATAATAAATCTTAACAGTACCATTTTGAGTTTTGACAACTGCACACACCTGTGAAACCCAAACATCTAACAAGACATAGAACATTACCAACTCTCAGAAAGTTCCCTCATGTCCCTTCTTAGTCAATCCCGCACCACATGGGAAACCACTCTTCTTTGTTTCTACCCGAGGTTAGCTTTACCAGTCCAGAACTTAACAAACAGCAAATTATACAATATATTCTCTTTTGTATCTGGCTTTTTTCACTCAGCATAATATTTATGAGATTCATTCATGATGTTGCCTGTGTCAGGAGTATGTTTCTTTTTATTACTGAATAGCATTCTTTTGTATAAATATACCACAATTTGTTTATCCATTCTCTTGTTGATGGACATCTAGGCTGTTTCCAATTTGTGGCTATTATGAATAAAGCTGCTATGGATGCTCTTGGGTAAGTCTTTCTGTGGACATATGTTTTCAGTTCTCTTGGGTCGACACATAAGACTGGAATCGCTGGGTCAAAGAGTAGATGTATGCTTAGCTTTATAAGAAACTTCCATGCCTTTTTCTGAAGTGAACTTCGTTTTTTATTACCGATGGTTCCTTTCAGCTTCACATCTTGTTATTGGCGATGCCCCATCTTTAACACCCTCTCTGCAGTTTCTCACTCAGGGTTTTTTGTTGCCAGGAAAATGCTTCAGAGGACTCCAGCCATTTGATCTGCCTAGGCATGTCCCGCCTGGGGCCATGGCAGCTAGCCCAGCTGCCACGTCCTCTCCAAAGATGGGGGACAAGATGGCCATGAAGTCTGGGTCAACCATGCTATCCTCCAATCCTTGGAATTGAAGATGAGTCTAAATGCTTGATGAGTTCACCAGGGGCCTGTGGTCGCTGGGTGACTTAAAATTTTATTTCTTTGCTAGTATTCTCCCTTCTCCCTCCCTGTCTTCCCAACTAGCATATAACCTCCCCTGAGAGCAGAACCTTGCTTCTCTCATTCCCTGCTTTATCACCACGACTTAAAATAGTGCCCAGAAGAGAGTAGGAACTGAATGAACAAATGGATGAATGAATGAATGGCTAGCCCCATTTCTACTTTGCAACCCAACCCTGAAGAACGTACTTCTATACTGGCCTGTTGCTATATGGACTATGCCAGAGGCCCCTTGTTGGTCAGAACTTCGTGCCTCCTGCATAGCAGTTACTTGGTCTGACACTTCTTTCTGTGATTCCACCTGAGGAGTGAGAAGCCTTCTCGGGCATAGACTTCATCTATTTCAGCTGTGTAACCGCATGGAATGTGCTTTGGGCATAGTAGGTGCTCAGTCACCTGGGTCTCTTCTTACCACATACACCAAGGGTTCTTAACCTGAGGACCCCCAGATTGCAGGAGGAGCCTGAACCGCTGAGATCATTTGCAAAATGTCTTCTTCCATGTATTCTTTAGGGCGAGGAATTTAACACATTCTCAGAGGAACTTGTGACCCAAAACATGTTACGAATCACTGAGGTAGATTTGGACAAAAGCTACTTCTGCTTCCCTTCATGTATGAAGGATTTCTGGCAGAGCCTTTGCTCACCAAGCTCATTTCCCGATTATATGCCATGCTATGTGCTCGTCGTCCTGGGTATGCAGCGCTTTTCCATTACATCACAATTATTTAACAAAATCCCCACTGCTGAAAAGTTAGACCACTTCCAATTTTTCACTATTATAAACAACACTGGGATGAACATCCTATCCTTACCAAGTTGTCTTTATTCACCTCTTCCATTCTTAGAAGAGATTCTAAGAAGTGGAATTACTAGGTCAAAAAATACACATGTGCTGATGCTCAAGCCACTTTCTGGGGCGTTTTTTGAATGTACACTTCTACACATAACATATGAGAGAAACACTGCCCTTTCTCTCAATGATTCCAGTAAGGACCAGCCCATTTTCCATTTCCTCAAGGCTTACTGGACTACCTGATCAATAATCCAAAGAAAGGCAACCTAAGACAAGTCATTTCTATGACCACTCCCTAAAGGTACTGAGGCTGGGCCAAGCTTGAGCTTGCATTTCCCTCTCCTTGCTACTCTCACCCTCCACCCTTATGACCCAACCCATGCATCACATTAGGTTTGGGTTTTTATGTTTTATTTATTTGAGAGAGAGAGAGCGCGCGCGCATGCGAGCAGGGAGGGGGCAGAGGGAGAGAGAGAATCTCCAGCATACTCCCCACTGAGCAAGGAGCCTGATGCAGGGCTTGACCTCACGACTCAGGAGATCATGACCTGAACCGAAACAAGATTCGGATGCTCAATGAACTGAGCCACCCAGGCGCCCCCACATTAGGTTTTGAAAAGGAAAGAGGAGATCCAAAATGAAATATACTTCTGTAATATTAAGTTACTTCTGAAATATAAATGAAGACGCATTTGTTCTGTAAGGGCAGAGAGAAAAGATAAATGAGTATACTAAGATATCAAGAGAAGAAAAGGAGGTACCCATGAGCAGGAAGGGCATTCTGAGGCAGCCTGCTCTCGCTGAAGGGTAGAAGCTGGACCCCAGACCACTGGAACAGAGCCCACGGCTCTCCCTCCTGCCTGGAGACAGCCCCGGCCCTACTGGAGTTCCTCTGGGTCCACTGTTTTCACCCAGTTACAACTGCAGTCAATCAGCTGCTAACAATTCCTCTAATTATTCTCCAAGACATGGGAATCAGCATTGAAGTGGGAACCCAGCAAAGCAGGCTCACAGCCCTCTATCTCTGCTTATAACGTTGGCCGAGCTGCTGTCTCTCTCCAGGTCAGTCCTCTGGTTTGCAGAACAAGAAGGTCCCACCCAATAATGTTTAGAAAAGGGGTGTTTGAGTCAGCAGTAATTACTACACAGTCACAGCGGCCGTGTATCACAGTGTCACCAGAAGTATCCACAGTTACACAGCATGCTTTCACGGGAGCCTCTCTGGACTATGGGGCTGGCAGAAGAGACTCTTTAACTGCCCTGACCCTCTCCTTCTTCCATGCACTGGAAGGGCAAGTTTGCACAAGAACCCATAAATAAGACCTTGACTTTTGTCACAGGTTCAAGGTCCGTCTGCCTCTTTGCAGGTTCCCTCTCATCACTGTGTTGCGTGGCCTGCTTATTAGTACATTAGAATGTTTATTCTATAAACGTTAAATGTGGCAGCAAATCTTTTGGCACTCTTCCTGTTAAGAGGTAGGGTTCTGTGCCTCCCCTTGAACCTGGGCCACCTTGTCACTGCTTTGACCATTAGAATATGGCTAAAATGACAATACAGAATTTCTAAGGCCAAGTAGCCATTTCTCAACCTCTTGTATTCATTATTGCCTCCCTAAAAAGCCTTTTCAGACATTCTTTTTTCCCTAATCACTTCCCCACTTCTATAATATTTTAATTATACATATATATTTCTTATACTGCATTTGTGTCCATTTTTTTTAACATAAAGAGACTAACATTTTTTCTTCCCCATGGACCAACTTTTGCCCCTGGAGGACAATATCACGTCTGTTAAAATGCACAGGCTAGGTCATAAAAGGCCATGCAGCTTCCCCTCGGTTCTCTGGAAACTCTTGTTCTTGAAGCCTTTAGATGCCATGTATGAAGTCTCACTACCCTGAGGGCTGTCATGCTGGAAGACCAGCTAGAAAAACAATACAGACAGAAAGATGCCCAATGAGCCCAGCTATGCCAGCTATCTGTCGTTTGAATCTTCTGGGCCCATGTGATGAAGAAGTCTGCGAGAGAACCCCGGCTCCAGCTGCTGTCTGCCTACTATCACATAAGAGATCCCAAGCTGGACTCACCCAGACCAGCCAATCCCCAGAACCAGAGAGATCATATCAAATAAATTATTATTGCTGTTTAAGCCACTATGCTCTGAGATGCTTTGTTACTCAACAGCAGGTAACCAGAGCATTTACAATATACCAAAAGTTACCCTAAGAATTCAACATTTATTCATTCACTTCATCTTCACAACCTACCGATGAGGTCAGTATATACATTTCATAGATGGATTCAATTCTGGCAACTCATCCAGGGAGAAGTGGAAGGCTACACATTTCTTAGGAACCATTGCTCTATAGTTTCTTCTGGCTGTAACCTTCTTTGGTTCTTCTACCTACCATGATGCCTGTTTACACATTATTGTATTCAATAAGCACTTATTCATCAGTATATTCTGGGTACTATGCTGAGCATTCAGGATATGAAGATGAAAATCATAGTCCCTATAACTCAAGGAACTTGCAATCTAACAGAGGGATGAAAATATCAATTTGGTGTGATAAGAATTATGATTAATATAAGCACAGAAGGCTATGGATCACACAAATAGGGACCCAATCCAAAATGGGGGTCAGAAGGCAGTGAAGGACAGGGAAGCCTTCGTGGAAAATGTAACTTTTAACCTGAGAAAAGACAGGGGTGGATATTACAGCAGAACAACAGCTGTGCAAAGTCAAGATAGAGTCAAGTGCGTTCAGGGAATTGCCAGTGATTTTCAGGAATCTGGGCATGTGTGAGGGGAGAGGAGGTGCAAGGTGAGTACCTCATCCTGGTTTGCCTGAGACTTTCTAGATTTTAAAATGGACGGCCTCACATTCTATGAAGGCCCTCAGCTGGTCACCCCAGCGGAGCACAGAATGTGGGAGATGGAGCAGAAATTGGTGAGTGGCAGCTAGGTGGTAGTGAGCCTTGCAAACCATGCTAAGGCAATTTTAACTTTATCCCCAGGATGAATAGGAGATGATGAAGAAACATATGCAGGTCCAGTGATTTGATTACTTCAGAGAGAATTGGAGTTGAGCCAGAGCTGAACCCGAGAACTACTCCATGTATTTTGAACACAACTGTCTCTTCACTTCCCTACTGAAGCTCAGGAAACCTTTTAAACATCATGGAATGTTTGCAGACACAGAACTAGATGCCTGCCTGCACTCCCTGGCTGACATAGAGCCCAGAATCCTGTGGAAGAAACCACAACTCTAGTCCACAACTCCTTCTCCACTGTACACTGCCACGTCTCCAACCTTCAATAAAGAAAAAGAAAAGAACCCAACAAAGACCTTCCTTGACCCCATGTTCCTCTTCAGCCACCATCCTATTTCTCTGCTATCCTGTATGGAAAAAAATCGCTCTGATAACTGTCCATTCCTGCTCTAACCAAATCCTCACATCCACTTCTCTTTTGAACTTCTGAGAATCAGTCTTTTACCTTGAAATTGGCCCATTTTATACCTTTGTTAGATTTATTCCTAGGTATTTAATACTGTATACCACGTCACTGCAAATGGCAAGATTCCATTCTTTTTGATGGCTGAGTAATATTTAATTGTGTATGAATGTGTGTGTGTGTATATACCACATCTTCTTTATCCATTCATTTGCCTTCTGTGTTATAGATTCCCTTCAAGCATTGTTTTAGTTTAATGGCTTGGGTGTCATATTTTCATTGTCATTAAGTTCAAAATATTTTCTAATTTCCATTATGATCTTTTCTTTCATTTGTGGATCAGTATATAGTATATCGTTTAACTAACAACTGCAGAATACACATCATTTTCAAGAACACACAGAACCTTTACTAAAATGAAACAAATACTTGGCCATAAAACATACCTCAGCAAATTTCACCGGATTGAAATTATAACAAAATATATTTTTTGGCCACAGCAAAATTAAGCAAGAAATCAATAATACACAATTACGGCTGAAGATTTTAAGATACTTCTCTCTGTATTTGATAGAACACGCAGACAAAAAATGAGGAAGCTTAACTCCTAAGCATTTGGAAATTTCTAGTTATCTTTCTTTTATTGATTTCTTGCTTAATTTCACTGTGGTCAAAGAATACATTTTATATAATTTCAATCCAGTGAAATTTAGGAACAAATTCAGATTCGTTATATATTCCTGCTGAAAAACTCTTTATCACTATAAAACATTCTCTTTGTGTCTAGTAATATTTTCATCTTAAAGTCTATTTTGTCTGGTATTAGCAATACACCAGCATTTTTTGGTTAGGATTCTGATGGTATATCTTTTTCCACACTTTTGTATTTAGTTTTTTAATGTCTCCACCTTTAAGGCATATTTCTTATAAGCAGTATACAGTACCTTTTTAAAATCTAGTCTGGTAATATTAGCTTTTAACTGGAATATTTAGTCCCTTTATACTTAGTGTAATTCTTGATATACTGGAGTTAAAACTACTTTTTCACTATTTGTTTTATATGTCTCCTCTATTTATTGTTCCATTTTTATTATGGTTTCTTGTCTTCTTTTGAATTACTCAAGTATTTTTTATTATTTTACTTTCTTCCTTCCATCAGATTCTTATTTATATACTACTTCAGTATTGTTTTAGTGCTTACCATAGAGATTGCAATATGTATGCTTACCTTATTAAAATCTACCTATATTTGGACATTACCATTTCTTGGACAATGCCAGGACCTTCTAACACTTTAACTCTATTTGCCTATCCTTGCCTTTTGTGGCTACTTCACCATGTATTTTAATTCTACATATATTTTAAACACCACAAGGCATGACTACTATTATTGAATTTGACAGATTTCACTTAGATTTACCATAACTATACCCTTTCCAATTCTCCCTAGATAACCATGCTTCCATCCAGAAGTACTTTCCTTTTGTCTTAAGTATTACTTTTAGTACAGTTCATTTTTTGTTTACTGAAAAAAAATTTATTGTATCTTAATTTCTTAAAGTTTCTTTGTTTTGTTTTGGTTTTTCCAGATATAGGATTGTAGGTTGGCATATATTTCTTTCAGTAAAGATGACATTCTATTGTCTTCTACCTTCTATCATTTCTGCTTAGGAATTGGCTATTGGTCTTATTGTTGCTTCTTTGAAAGTAATGTATCTTTTTTCTCTTGATACCTTTAAGATGTTCTCTGTATTTGGTTGTCAACAATTTTTTTAATCCAAACTTGCTTTATTTTTTTTTATTATGTTGTTAGTCACCATACAGTACATCGTTAGTTTTTGATGTAGTGTTCCATGATTCATTATTTGTGTATAACACCCAGTGTTCATTACAACATGTGCCCTCCTTAATACCCATCATTGGGCTACCGCATCCCCCCACCCCATCCCGAAACCCTGAGATTGTTTTCCGGAGTCCATAGTCTCTCATGGTTCATCTCCCTCTATGATTTTATTATGATGTGACTAGAATGGTTTTATTTCTATTCATCTTGAGGTTTGTAGAGTTTCTTGAAATGGGGCCTTGATGCTTTTGATGAGTATAAAAATTTTTTCAGTCAGTGTTTCCTTCAAATATTGCTTCTGCTCTATTCATTCTCTTCTCTATTACTATGACTGAATTTACACGTATGATTTCGGTGTGTCCCACGTGTCTTTTAAACTCTTTTCAGCATTTGTCAATCCTTTGTTCTACCTGCACTTCACTCTGAGTATTTTCTACTCACCTCCCTTTCAGTGTACTAATCCTCTTTTCTACTGTGTCTAAACTACTATTAAATTTATCTATTGAATTCTTAACTTCAGTTATTTTATTTCTAAGGCACAGCATTTCCATGTACTTTTTTTTTTTTTATAAACTCTACTTCTTTGGTAAAATTCTTCAGATTCTCTTCTATTTTTTTGAACAGAAGAAGCATAGTTATTTGAAAGTCTGTGTTGAAAACATATTTGGATCACCCATAGGTCTGTCTTTCTTATGATTTTTAGTCACTTGGTCCTATTTCCTATGATGTGTGGTAATTTATTAAATGCCAGACATTGTGAATATAAAAACTGTAGCAGCTCCACTGAACTGCTAAAGCTCCTGCTTACCTCTTTAATCTTTTAGCATTTGTTTTGCACTTGCTTTCTGAGTCTTGCCCCACACACGTGCAACTTAAGAATTTGACAATTGCATCAATGTGAAATTGCAATAGATTTTTTAGCTCATTTTTCTGTGATTTCCTCCTTTCTAGGATATTAGCTCTTCAAGTCCCAACTGTCTTGGCACAAAAAAATTGTAACTCCTTTCCCCTCATGCTATCAAAACTGCTATAACTCCAGGTCATCTCTTTCTGCTGAACCTCTATTGCCCTCCGCTGTGAATCAGCAAATGCCTGAGTGGGGAAAGCAGAGATAAATGCAGGACTCATCTGAATGAGATTTACTTCTCTCTCAAGGATTTGGTTTCTGAAGTCCTTGTTACTGTGATTGCTCTCTGATATCCTCACAGAGATTTTTTTCTTCTCTTTTTGGTGCATTTTGTCTGGTTTTATCATTGTTTCGGAGGGAGGGGAGACTTAATCTCCCCAAGCTACTCCAATGGAATCAGAAGTTCTATATTACTTCTTTAAAACTTCAGAACAATCCTATGCAATAATTATCCTCACTTTCCAGAGGAGGAATTGAGTCAAAGGGGCTTTAAGTTATTTCACAAGAAAAAAACATCAAAACAGGAGTGCTGAGTTATATTTCAAGTTCCATGTTCTTTCCAATCTACCATTGATACCTCATCCCCAGCTCTCTTTGGATAACATCCAGAACAAAGGAACTCGGCTGAAAAAACAAGGATAAAGGGCAATTTTTCTGTACAGTAAGATTCCCTCCTCTTTCCACCTCCTCTCTGATCCTCACCAACAATAGAGAGCCAACCTATATTTCTGAAGTGGGAAACTGCTGAATAATTCATAAGACAGGAGGGCTCCTAGCTCAACTCAACCTTGGATGAATTGTCTTTGTGGCCTTACTGAGATGAAGAAAAATATTTTCCTTGTGCAGTAAATGTGGTTCAAAGACAGGATTCATTAAGGAAGATGCAATTTAAACACATACGTTTTTCTGACTAGTACCACACTTTTAACGGAAGGTGATGCTTAATAGAGTAGAGACACTTTAATCTCTCTGCATACTGACTTCCTAAATTTAAAAAACACACAACGTTGCCATGAACATTTTAAGGAAGATAGGTGGATGCATCCATACACACTTCATTTTAAGTGTCTGTCCTTAAAAAGGCATCTGTTATTGACTGTAATAGTGTGAGTCATAACAAAGACATTTATATTCATGTAGATATAATCTACACTTCCACAGGTGTCCAAGTGTAATGTACAATCGCCTAATGAACCCTTAAAATAAAATGCTGCCAATGAGAACTGAGTTTGCCTCTCCTATAAAGAAAATGAAACCATCAGGCTGGCAAATAGGAACTTCAGGATCCTAGATATTTTTAATATGATGGCTTTCCCAGTACAATTTCTGCAGGGAATAATATATAGGAAAATAATGTTTCTCCTTTGTGATTACATTACCATATGGAGTAATTTTTCTTGACGGGGAGGTCATTTCATCTGATGAGTTCTTGAACAGTGAAATGGAAGCTTGGTTCTATGACAGCAAAGGACAGATTGACTTATTAAAATGGTTACATTATGGATCTTTATAAGTCTATTTCACATTGCTCCCTTATAAGATCAAAAGCATGAATGCATTTGGCAAGTCCATCAGGAAATATTAGGGATAAAAATTAGAATGGTCATTATTACAAATGGGAAAATCATCTGGAAACTAAGATTCTAGAGGCTGACTCGAAGAAGTCTCACAAAGATGTAATTTGGAGAGCAGAACAGATGGGATGTGAGTATTAATGGGGGAGTCAGCCTCATAAGATCAACAGCCAAAGTTTTAGAAAAATCACTCAGGCAACTGAATTCAGGACAGGTTGCAATGGACTGAACAAAATTAATTGTCCTGTACATCTAAACCCAGAGGAAAAATGACCCAAATCTACGAGAGACTTCCCAAGCACTCTGAGAAATGCTGCTTTTTCATCAAAACACCTTGCAAAATTTGTGCTTATTGTGAATCTGCTCATATTTATCCCCTTTGATTTATTTTCATTCAGCGGTCTCCCTTTGTTGTGCCAGAACCACAAAAATGCTTTGACATGATTGGTGCTCCCATGGAGTTCATGGTCTGGTGGGTGGGGGAAACAGATGAATCAGTATTAACAGCCTGATGGTGTGCATGTGGTAAGGCCCATTTAAAAAAAAAAAAGGAATGATCATTTATTTATTCATCAATATTTAGTAAGTACCTACTATATGCCAAACTCTGCACTCAGCACTGGGGACACAAAAGTGTCCTTGGGTAGCTATAATTTTAGTAGGAGAGACATATGATAAACAAGCAAATAACTACATAAGCAGAGTCCACATTATGGTTCAAGCTCCAAGGAAGTACAGTGAAGTGTCCACATGTAGCTCTTCTCTGCATCACACTCTTCTAAAGCTCAGAGGAAAGACTGGACCCTCACCCCAGGGATATCTCAAGCTCCTTCTCTGTTTCAAAGTGCTCTTAGAACAAAGAGACCTTTTTCATGTGCATAGTCTGGGCTGTGATGAAGTCACCCTGGGTTCTCAACAGTGACCTCAGCATGCAACACAATCGATTCCCCAGCATCACCACCTGCCTTTCTGAGAAAGTGGCAAAGCTCCTCAAAACACACTGGGAGGCAGGACAGGGCTGCTGACTCAACCTCTAGCCTGAATGGCGCTCTATGGTCTATCCTCCTATTGTAGCTTCCCGTTGTCAAATCTATAAGGACAGAGTCCCTGTTTTCCTTATTACCAGATACCTAAAAGCTAGCACAGTGCCTAGAATATGGAACATATTCAATGAATACATGGTATATAAATGACTCCAACAACAACGACATAATGGAGTAAGAAGCGTGCCAAGAGCTGGTCTATCAGTTTTCTGCAGCTGCCATAACAAATTACCACCAACCGGGCAGCTGAAAACGGCAGCAATCTATTCGCTCACAGGTCTGGAGGCCACGAGTCCCAAACCTGGAAGGACCTTGCTCCCTCTGGGAACTCTACAGGAGCACCCGTCCCTTGCCTCTTATGCTTCTGGTGGCTCCAGTTCCTTGACTTGTAGCTACATCCCTCCAACCTTTGCCTTCATGGTCACATTGTCTCCCCCCACCCCCGACTCGGTCAAATCTCCCCTGCATGTCTCCTATAAGGACACTTGTCATTGAATTTAAGGCCCACCCAGATAATCCAGGATGATATCTCCATCTCCAGACCTCCAGACCCTTAATTGCATCTTCAAAGACCCTTTTTCCAAATAAGGGCACATTCACAGGTTCCAGGAATTAGATGTGGGCAGATCTGTAATGGGGCATCATTCAACACACGATAGCTGGCCTCTGTGAACTGGAATTGTAAGTGGTTCCCTACATGGATATCAAACTTTCCCTAAATGGTAAGAGGGGCTCACTGTGCCTAGCCTGTTTGTACAAACACTATGGCTTATTCTGAATACCTACTTTCCTTCTGGGAGTCTAGAATTTTGGTACATGCCAGGCAGAGAATACCTATGTAACTATCCCCCAATAAAACCCTAGACACTGAGTCTCTGATGGGCTTCCCTGCTAGAACACATTTCATTCACACTGTCACAATTCAACGCCGGAGGAATAAAGCACATCCTGTGTGACTCCACTGGGAGGGTACTCTTGGTAGCTTGTGCTGGGTTTCCACGAGTCTTTGCCCCATGCACCTTCTCCCTTTGCTAATTTTGCTTTAGACCCTTTTACTATAATAAGTCACAGCCATGAGTACCACTATATGCTGAGTCCTGTGAGTCCTAACAGATCATCAAACCTGAGAGTGGTCTTGGGGACACCTGACACGGGGGACATATAGGGCACCAGGGAAGGCTTCCTCAAGAAGGTAGTGTTTGAGCTGAGAGCTAGGATGATCATGCAGCTCAAGGGTGGTAGGGCCAGTGCTGAAGCTCAGTTTCCTCTTCTGCAAAATGGGGGTGTATCAGTCAAAGTTGGCAGGAAACCCATGGTACACTCAAACTGAGCTACAGGAGGAGAGTTTAACAAAGATAGGACACATAAGAGCATGGTCAGGATTTAAACAACAAAGAATAAGGCAGTCCCCTTGGGCTAACAATGGTGGAAAACTGAACCACCCAAAGGCCCGAAGGCAAGGACAGAGTGGTGACCAGGATGCAGAAAAGGCAGCTGTACACAAGGGATACCTGACCTGAGCCAGGGGCCACGGTAACCTAGTCAGAGGGGAGCCAGGTAAACAGATACACTGACCTCACTCTCCTCCAATCCTCTGCCAGTCTCTATTGACCAAACCCAAATGGAAGGCTGAGAACAAGGAAGCCACTTGATGAGGTCAGCCTCCTAGAGCATAAAGCAGGGTGAGGAAGGGTGGACACTCGACATGGAGGGGCACATGGCAGACGCCCCGCACAGTGGCAGTACCAGTCCTTACCTTCAGGAGGCTGGAGTGAAGATTAAGTAAGGCCGTACGTGGAAGGAGAGAACTTCGTCCATTATGCAGCATGGTGTAAATGCCAAATCACTCTTTTACAGATGATCACGATGAAGAGGAAGGGGAGGAGGAAAAGGAGGAAGAGGAGAGGGAGGGGTGAGGAAACGGGGAGGAAAGAAGAGGAGGAGGAAGAGGAGGGAGAAGCTCCCGGAGAGCAAGAATTTCTTTACTGCTGTGGTATCTGCAGCATCTAAGACAGTTCCTGGCATGCGTAGACACTCAGTAAACATGTTAATGAATCACGTAAGGATCTGCCTACCCAGATTCTAAACCCTGACTCAACACAGGGACGTGGCCTTAGAGACACAGAACGACCAGTGGGAGACCTCAGCCCAAAACCTTAATTGTACAGGTGGTTAACTAGAGCCCAGAGAAGGAAGGCAACTTCCCTAAGGGCGCGCAGTACGTCAACGGAAGAGCTGAAGACAGTACCCAGACGTTCTGATTCCAGCCCAGTTCTCCTCCAGTATAACCGGGCTGCCTCCGAGGATGTCATCTGAGAAGTCCAATTTTGAGACTAAGGGATGGTTTGGTTCTGTCCTATCTCCAAGACAGTCTTTCAGAGTAAAAGGCTCAGGGTCTGCCTTCTGAGCATGCCCGCTGATTAATCTTGGTGTTACAGAAGATCAGAGAACCTCTGGTAATGTGGCCTAACCACCTGCCTGCCCTCTGTCAGCACTCAGCCCTGACTAATGGGCTAGCAGCAAGGGACAGCTGAATTCCTCCTAATTAAACAACAGTATTTGGGAGCATCCTCACACCTCTGGTTATTTCAAAAGCAGGGTGGCCTTTCACACAGGAATACAAGTGTGTTATTTTTTTTTTTTTTTTTAAAGATTTTATTTATTTGAGAGAGAGAGCATGAGAGGGAGGAGGGTCAGAGGGAGAAGCAGACTCCCTACTGAGCAGGGAGCCCGATGCGGGACTCGATCCCGGGACTCCAGGATCATGACCTGAGCCGAAGGCAGTCGCTTAACCAACTGAGCCACTCAGGCGCCCCAAGTGTGTTATTTATTGGAGGTTTCTTTAGTGCTTGCTGTCTTTTTCTACTTGAATTTTATTGTCTACTGAAATATTCTCTCTTCCCTTTGCGCACGCCCCGTCCACTCTGATTTAACAAAAGACAATTCTCTGTGATGCCGTATCTTTGGAAGCCATACTTTGTGAAATTCTTCCCTGATGAGCCAAAATGGAAATCCACAAGACACTCAGCAGACACACATCTCTTAAATTTGAGAATCAAAACATGACTTGGTCAGGTAATCCAGGCACGTGGCCACGAGTGTCATTCAAGCCCATATTGAGAATGTATTCATGTGTAACCACAAAAACTGGGAGACCAGTTGTATTAGTGACCCCATTCTTGACTCCCTGAATCCATGCCCTCTGAGCTCTGTCTGTGGTCCACCCATACACACGCCATCCGATTCTGATTCCACACTCAGCCCTGGGACTCGCTATGGCTGAAGCAGCATCAGCAAAGGTGGAGGAATCGGAGACTTGAAAGTCACATGCATGCTCCCACCTGTTCTCTTCTACACTCAGGCTTGCTCGCTGCTAAATCCCTGATAGGCCATGAGAGTACGCCTGAGCTGGCCTGGTGGAGGAGAGCTGAGCTATCTTCTGGCCAGAGCCATTCTAGATCAGATACCAGACAGCCTGCTCACAGCCATGTGAGGAGTCGAGCAGCAAGCACAAGAACCTCCCCGCTGAGCCCAGCTTCGATCACCCACCCGGAAGCAGGCTGAACAGATGCTTACTACGTGAAGGCACACAGTTTGGGGTGGTTTGTACAAAATACATCACACTTCACTTTCCCTCAAATCCATAAGGAGGTTTGAGTCAACACTGACATTCTCAGCTCCCATTACAATCACAGAATCAGAAGACCTTTACGCTAAAGTTCTCTTTTCTCATCATTGAGTATTTCGATTGCATTTGGTAGAAGATACAACCCCATGAGAGAGCTAGAAGTGGCCTATTTGGATAAAAATTAGAGGCAGCCAGCAGGGAGGCCACGCCAGTAAATCAGAGAAGAAATAGGAAGTAGGCAAAGCCCTGTACTCTTTGTCTTTCAAAGAAACCCCTTGTGAAGAAAGCACATTGGTTCTGCCACAAAAAACACCTTGCCATTTTGGTTAAAGAAAATGCAACGCCCTTGAAAAAGAATCATCTTGAGAGGCCATCTCACCCATCCCCCTGCCCCTAAGCAGAATTCCATCTGATCCATTGCAGACAGATAGAAGATGCTCCATCATGGCCCAGAGCCCACCTGTTCTGTTATCAAAGAGCAAATACTTGGGAGTCAGACCCTCTGGGTTCAAACTGCTGCTCTAGCATGCCCAGGCTATGTGAACAGGTGTGCCTCAGCCTGTCCTTCTGGTTGTCACAGATGAGATGAAGCATGGACGGGCTTAGCACATGACCTAGCACGTAGGGTACCCTCAATAAACATGAGCTATTACTAGCACTTGTCAGCACTCCGCTAACGTTTAATGCCTTCATCATTCCCTCACAGATAGCACTTCCTCCCATCAGAAGAGAGACCAAGAGCAGATGGTATTTGGAATAATCCTTCTGCTGAAAAATCTAGAATATAATTATTTGACTTTTAAACCTTTTTTTTTCCTAAATTAAATATTCCTGGAATCTAGGACAGGAGTGACAAATGAACAGGAACATTAATCCACTTAGCAGAGTGGAATCTTCCTTGGCATGAAATAAACCAAAGTTTACATCCGTCTTTGGCATTCACCAGCTGTATGCCTGTAGGCAAGTCACTTAACCACTCTGAGTCTCGGTTTCTTCTATAAAATGGGAGTTGCCCACAGGATCGTTTTAAGAACCAGTAATTATCAACTAACATTGCCCTCCGTGTTTGAATTCAAAAGACAATGCCATGCAAAGTTCTCAAATCACCCATGGAGTCTACCTTAAATTATCTATCTGGTGTTGTCTCGCTTAGAGCACACGTGCTAGTCATCTTCCGTCATCCAACTGATGTCAAACAGAGCCTCAGCCTCGAGAACTGACCAGGTGGAGGTGAACCAAGGTCTGAAGAGTGCAAAGGATGAAGGCCCATGAAAAGCTGGGAGAGAGCATTCCAAGGAGGGGAAGAACAGGTGCAGAGAACTGAAGGGAAGAGCAGGCTGGGTATGCTCACCACTGGGCAGGGAGGTCAGGGAGGCTAGAGAAGAGAGAGCAGGGACAAGAGGGGTGGGCAGTGCACCCAGAGCGGGGCCGGTGTAGGACCAAGCCGTCCCTCGGAGGGAGAGGGAAAGGCTTCGGGGCTGGCGAGCGGAGGAGACAAATGGTCTGACCTGCCTAATTTAGACAGGCTTGCCCTGGTTGCTCACCGCGTGGAGAGTGGACTTTTGGGTGTGGGTGTGAACAAATGGAAACAGGGGGACTTCAAGTTGTGAAGTTTCTATAATCATCCAAGGAAAAATGAGGGTAACTGAAAGCAGACAAGAGCCGTGGAGGTAGGGAGACATGACTGCATGTGGGGTATATTTTGAAGGTCGAGCCACCAGGATTTGCTGTTGGGTTGGATGCGGGGTGTGAAGGAAGAAGAGGGATCAAGGACACCTCCTATAATTCTGGATTGAACATAAGTGCCTGTCCTACCAGAGGGGCTTGGAAACTGCTCCTCCTCTTGCTCGAATGTTCTTGTGAAGCCCTGTAGAGCTCCCTCCCTTTCCTCCTCCAGGTCTCTAGTCCAGTGCGACTCCATCAGTGAGGCCTTCCTGACCACCGTCCATAAAATAACCCTCACCCCCTCCCTTGCACTGCATTGTTTTTCTCCATGACCTATATTCCTCTTTGGCCTACTGGGTGTTATGTGTTTGTATATGGTCTGTCTTCTCCTGGATGAGTTTGCTAGAACTGCTATAACAAAAACCACAGAATGAATGGCTTAGAACAACAGAAATGTATTGCTCATAGTGCCAGGGGCTGGAAATTCAAGATCAAGGTATCATGAGGGTTGCTTCCTTCTCGGGGCTGGGAGAATCTGTTCCGTGCCTCTTGCCTTGCTTCTGGTGGTTTATCTGACAACCTTTGGTCTTCCTTGGCTTCTAGAAGCATCACCCTGATCTCTGCCTTCATGTTCACATGATGTTCTCCCTATGTGTGTGGTTTATGTCCAAATCTCTTTTTATAAGGACATCAGTCCTGTTGGATCAGGAGCCCATATTACTCCAGTAGATCTTATTTTAACTAATTATGTCTGCAATCTGATTTCCAAATAAGTTCACATTCTGAGGTACTGGAGATTAGGACTTCAACATATGAATTTTTCAGGGATACAATTCAACACATAATACCCCCAACTAGAATATAAACTCTATGAGGGCAGGAACCCATTTTTAGTTTTCTGCCATATCTCAAGTACTAGAAGACTCCCTAGAATATAGCATATGCCAAAGAAACACTGAATAAATGAGTGAAAAGAGAAGACTGGGAAAGGAGAATTTGTAGGAGTATACATCAAGTATCCCACTTTAGGCCTGTTGTTTGAGAGGCTTATTAGAAATCCAAGTACAGATGTCAATTAAATTATTGACTACAGAATCTTGGCAGGCAGGTTATGCTGGGCTTGTAGAGATGGGAGCCGTCAGCAAGTGCCTGGCATTTAAAGCCATAAGACCAGATGAGACCAACTGGGGAGAGAGCATCCACAGGGCAGGGGTCGGGAGAGAGGGAGCCAGGATGGCCCAACACTCCAAGTTCAAGTAGAAAAGAAGGAGCCAGTAAAGGAGACTGGGAAGAAGAGGTGAGCAGGTCAGAGAGAAACAGAGCAGTCCAGTGTCTCATAAGCAGGAGAAGAAAGCATTTCAAGGAGGATGTGATCACCTGGGTGAAATGCTGCTAGGAGGTCAGGTAGAAGGACTGACCATGGAATTTGGCAAAATCAAGGTGATCGGTGGTCTTGACAATGGGGACAAGACCCGACCAGAAGGGTCTGACAAGAGAATGAACGATAAGGAAGTATGGTGGAAAAACAAACTGAGGGTTCTAGAGGGGAGGGGGGTGGGAGGATGGGTTAGCCTGGTGATGGGTATTGAGGAGGGCACGTTCTGCATGGAGCACTGGGTGTTATGCACAAACAATGAATCATGGAACACTATATCTAAAACTAATGATGTAATGTATGGGGATTAACATAACAATAAAAAATTTTTTAAAAAAAGGAAGTATGGTGGAATCTTTTGAGGAATTTGGCTGTAAAGGGTGAAGGGTAGGCAGGATCTGAATGAGTCAGATTTTGGCAGATGGGGGCAGCTAGGATTAAAAGGGTGGGGAGAGACAGTAGCTCCTCATGGCTTCCAGCCCATCTTATATCTCAGGGATCCACAAAACAAGCTCCGAAGACCTGGTATTCCCAGACCTTCTCTCAAACCCAGCAAGCCTGCCCTGCTCCTAGTTCAGGAAAGTCAGAGGCCACTTGCCCGAGGCTGCGCTGGTTGCAGCCACCCTGTCAGATGACCTCAGGAATGGCCTCGAAGGCATCCTACCAGGTGAATCAGAAGTCCCAGGATGCCCTCCAAGATGATCCTTTCTCAGCAGCCCCAGCTGAATACCTGCAGAGCAACAGATGCTCCGGAGCCAGGAACCACCACTTAAGAGTTTAGAAATGGGCTCTCACACTAGTCATTTTCTCCACAAGGAATCACAGCAAGAAATAAATGCCCTGGGACAGTGGAGCTGGGGGCCAAGAGTGAGGACCGAGGACCGGCAGCCCCGGGAAAGGCGCTGCTCAGAGACCAAGGGAGAGGAGTCTCCGGCCCGGCTCCATGGTTTCCATGGTTTCCGCCCCTGCTGCCTTGGGGACCAGTGATGCACAGCTCTGTGCAGGGGAGCACTGGGAAGGCGCCATGTGCCACACCCCACCTTACCCCTCCCAAAGCTGCCGAGAGGCCTGTGTTTCAATGCCAAGGTCACTGGCCCATCTGTGCCTGAGGCTGTGTGGGACAAAAGAAGCACCGGCCTTGGCAGGTGCAGGGTCCCAGCTGCATCTGTTCTTCGTGGCTGAGAGCAGCTCTATTCCTGCTGAATGAGGCCCACTCTCCTATCTTAGGAAAACAGAAACTGGGGATCTGAACTGGGATCTCAGGGTCCTGCCGACTGGCTAAGCCATCACCTCACTCCCTCATCGCACTCCCACCCCCAGAGTGGGTGTGACAATGCTTGGCCTGCACCGTCCATGAATCCAAACAACCAGCCACGAGGTAGAGCACTGTCACCGGCTCCATTCTCCAGAGGGGACAGTGAGTGGTGGGAGTGTGGTACAGTGGCCAGTGGTGAAGGCAGGACCTGACGCAGGCAGACGACCCCCAGGTTCTTCCGTTTTCCCTCCAGACCACACTGCACCCAGGTCTATACCCCTTGATGCCAGCCACCAGGGTTATTTCCGAACGGTCCCGTGACCACATTACTGGGTGCACAGGGTGGTGGGGGGCAGCTCTGGAAGCTCCACTGAAGTAATCTTTCTCAACATCTGGGTCCCCCGAGCCTGGAAGACTCAAGTCCCTTGCAGGGTGGACAGGAATGGGCCCCCACTCCAACCGTGCTGGAGTCAATCAACACACATCTGTCAAAAACCTCCTCCTCCGTCACCTACCGACATCCCCGAGGAAATGAGCGAAGGGTACCTGTGACCCTTTGGGCTATATTTGCAACTTCCAGAGAGTTTAGGATGCCTTCGAATAAAAAGTAAAAACAAAGCAAAACAAAACAAAAAACCTAACCTGAGCCACGTCTCCTCTAAGGTGCCATGGAAAATAAAAAGAGGAGTGAGCCCTTCCACGGTAAAATTTCAGAAGCTTAAAGTCTGGCCAGGGCGGGGGGCCAGAGGTGGGAGCTGGGAGGGGAGGGCAGCCCTACACAGACGCGCTAGAACATGGTGATTTAACACCCCGACTCTAGACCAGCAGCATCCAATAGAACTATAACGTGAGCCATATACGTAACTCTTAGTTTCCTAATAGCACGTGTGAAAAAGTGAAAAGGAAAAGATGAAATTAACTTTCATAGGCTTTATTTGACCTAATATGTCCAAAAATGATCGTGTCAGCAAGTGATCAGTATAAACGATTACTAATGAGATATTCTACTTCCTTTCTCGCATTCTAACCTCAAAATCCAGTGTGTATATTGTCCTTACAGCACATCCGAATCCAGCCTGGCCACCCTTCCCTGCCCAACGGCGGCAGGTGGTGAGGGGCCGCCGTGGGGCACAGCGCAGGTCCACACTGGGGCTTCCTGGGCTCAGACCCTGGCATCACCACTCACCCGCGGTGTGGCCCCAGAGAGGTCTAAGCCTCGGCTTTCCGCTCCTGGAGCCCTCTGAGGATCAGGAGATATAACTTCACAGTTGCCCCAGACCAGCACCTAGAAAGTGTTGTGAGCACACTGCCGACCCTCCAGCCGATATTAAGGGCAGATGGAAGCCAAGGCTAAGGGAAACCCAAGCAAAGAGCTGTGGGATCCAGAAGGCTCCAGGGGGTCCCCCCCCCTCCGCCTCATCACAGTCCCTAGGAAGATGCTCCTTCCTTATCTCCTTTCCCCATTCCCACTACTAATCTCCTCCCTGTCTCTGAGCAGCCCTTTATAGGAAGAGCAGTTCAGGTGTGTGAAGGGAGGAAAGGAGGAGGGATGTGGGAGAGAAAAGCAGGAGAGAAGAGGTGCGAGGGGCTGGGAGGAGTGGAAAGGAGGGAGGAGTCAGGGAGGAGGAAGGGGAAGGAGTGTAGGGGGAAGTGGAGGGAGGGTGGAGGAAGAGAGGGGGAGGGGGAAAGGGAGAAGGGAAGGGGGAAGGAGTGGGAGGAGGAGTGGGGGAGGACGTAGAGGAGGGGTGGAGGAGGAGAGGAGGAGGAGAGGGAGAAGGAGAAGGGGGGAAGGAGTTGGGGGAGGAGTGGGGGAGGACGTGGAGGAGAGGTGGAGGAGGAGAGGGGGAGGGGGAAGAAGGAGAAGGGAAGGGGGAAGGAATGGGGGGAAGAGAGAGCAAGGAGTGGGGGCAGAAGGGGAAGCAGCTGCGAGGAGGGGGGAGGGGGAGGAGAATGGGGCTGGAGAGGCCTGAGAGCGCCAGACCTTGCCCCAGTGTCCCAGTGTCCCAGGACGCCACCCGCAAAGGCTCCGACTGAATAGGACAGGACCTAGGGCAGACACCCAGGCAGCCTGCTCCCCTGCTCGGCGCCCTTTCTGCTGTGCTCTGCCTCCCTCTCCTGGGCTGTCAAATAATCCTATGACTCCAGAAAGCCCAAGCCCCTCCTGCAGGCAGACCTGCAGCTTGGCAGGAACCCAGCTGGAACTGGGAACGCCCGGGAGCCCCATGAGGTCTTTCTAATTCAGAGGGAAATAGCCTACATTTAGGTGAAGACATGAAAACTGTGATTCAATGGGCTGGACCTCCTGGCTAGGACGCAGCTCCGGGCCTCCTTGACGTCGTGGCAGCCGGGAGAACCCACCCGCCCCAGCCCGAAGGGCCTGCTGTGTAGGCATTGCGCAGGGGGCTGGGATTCCAGTGAGACAGTCCCGACCTGCCGGCCCCCACGTGTCCCGGGGACAGCACCGCAAATAAATATTTGTGCTGCTGCGCTGGCAGGTCCGAAGTGTCAGCAAGTGATGCCACATCTGAGGGGAGAGTAATTACAAGCTCCCTCTGTAGTAAAAACCACCCCCACTTCCAGCTGCCGATGCACATCCTGAGCATCAAGCGCCCCATTTCCTGCATATCTCAAAACAGCCCTAGAGGGTTAACCACCACGCCTAGGAGGCAGGACTGTGACTGTCCCCTGGCCTGAGCCATCAAGCCTGCCCTCCTGTGTCACTGCCTCCTACAATCTGGTCTCAACAGGACTCAAAGTCACCCTTAGAAAGTGCAAGTCAGATCCTGTCCCTCCTCTGCTCAAAACCCTCCCCTGCCCCCACCCAGGTCACTCAATGTGAAGGGTCCCTGAGGTCTCTCCGTCCTCACCTCCTGCCACTCTCCCACCATCCTCCAGCCTCACAATCCTGCTCCTCCTGGAATGCCCCAGGCACACATCTGCCCCAGGACCTTTGCACTAGCTGTGCCCTATGTGCAGGACACACCTCTCTAGGCTCCCCACGTACTGACCCCTCGCCTGCTTCAATTCTAAGTGTCATCTTTTCAGGGACCCTTCCCTCACCACCCTCCTCACTGAGGTAGACTGACTGCAAAATGGCCACAGTGGCTGGTACCTCCCCTCCCCCCGTACCCCCATCTTTGGCGATGCCTCTGTTCAGCTCTTCCCTTTAGGAGGTGGCCGACAGAACGCAGGAGAAACGACCGCATGCCTCCCAGTCAAGGCCCCACCTACGTCTGCGCTCTCGGAACCCCGCTTCTGCCACGACAGCAAGCCGGGGCTGGCCCGCAGGAGGGTGAATGACGGTGTGGGACTCAGAGGACGTGTCCTGAGGCCGTCCTGGACAGCCAGCAACCACAGGCGCAGGACTGAGCACAGCCAAGCCCGGAGAAGCGCCCCGCGGGGCCCAGCCTCCACGCAGACCCACGGGGCAACGCAACCGAGGGCCAGACAGCGGTTGCCGTCCAAAGCCATCAGGTTTGGTGACTGTTAGACACAGACTGACCCCGAGCACTGCCAACCAGCTCACCCTGCTTTACCGCTCCTCGCTTTCCTGTTTTCCACTCATTACCTTCTAACATACTATAGAACAGACGTGGTGGGCATGTTGCTTATCGTCTCTCTCCCTTGACTAGATTATACAGAATTATATCCCCGCGAGGGCAGGCAGGCACGTGTGTCTTACTGACCGGTGCATCCCCAAGGGCCTAGGACAATGCAGGGCACACGGTAGGTGTGCAATAAGTAGAAAATTAATAAATACAGATAAATAATGATAACCCCCACCACCATTAATTGAGCACTTGTCAAATGATAATGTCAAATGTCAAATGATAGACATTGTGCCAAGCTCTGTGGTCAGTGAGCTTATTTAACTTTCCCAGCAGCATGATGAGACAAGGACTCAAGCCCCATTTTACTGATAAGAAAACTTAAGACTCAGAGAGGTTAAGCAACCAGTTCAATGTTACACAGCAGGCAGGCAGAAGAGCTGGGTTGAGAACCTGGGTATCTGACTCTGAAGCCCAACCAGTGTACTGTCCTACCTTTAACACACACACACACACACACACACACACACACACACCCACACACCCTCCCCTCCCCCCCCAGGCAGAAATGTTGAACCTCTTGAAGCAGGAGAGAGAGAAAGAAAGGGAAAAAAGACATTTTCTTGGAGGGGGCGGCAGCTGAGCTAGACTTTAAAGCAGGAACAGAACTTTAAGAGATCAGAAGGGAGAGAAGAGGTCGTTGTTACTTAGAAATGCCTAGGTGATAGACACGTTCCTAAAGGAGCCAGAGAAGAGACAATTAAACAAGCAGCCTCTAACACAGAAGGCCCAGGGTACACAAGCCTCTGCCTGCCCCTGTGAAGAGGGTGTGGCCCGTCGGCAGACCCCGGCCACGTGTGGCAATTAGGACGGTGGGCAGCAGAGAGGAGTACTCAAGGAGTACTCGGCAAGAGTGCCTGTCGCACCCCCAAAATGCGCCGTCCCCCAGCGCCTCTAGAGAATAAGGAAGACGGAAGATAAAACCCTCACGCTCCTCCTTAACCTCCCTTTCTCACTTGCAACTTGCAATCTGTCTCTAAATCAAGTTGTGTCTCCGGAAAACAGCCCTAGATGGTTAACAGCTTTCTCGTCGATTCGAGCCCCAAATCTCCCATCTGTCTCTCGGGCCCTCCAAGCCCTCCACCCCACTGCCCACCTCTCTCTGGCTCATCGCCGAAGCTGACATTAGAGTGATCTTTAAAATACAGGTGTTATCGTGCCCCTCTTCCTTGTGGACATCGAGATCAAGTTCCAACTTCCTAGTATAATCCACGGATCCCTGCAAAGTTGTCCTGGGCCAGCTCGTCTCCTATAGCCCCACCCCCACCAGGACTTCTCTCCATCCCTGGAATGTCCCCAGATCCCGCATTCACCGTGCCTTTGGGTAAGCTGTTCCGGCCATTAGAATGCTCTCCCCCGCTTGTTTCCTCATCTAGAACACAGGTAGGATGACATCCATCACTCAAGGTTGTTGTCAAAGTAAATGGAAATAATGCAAGTGAGAGCTTCTAACCATGCCCTGGAGAGCCCCGAATGGCACCAGCGCCTCTGAGCCAGGGGACTGTCTCATGGTTCCTCCTCTGCGTGGGTGAAGTCACTCACCATTCTGAGGATGTGCTGCCTTTAGACACAAGGCCAAAATCAGTGCCACCAGCAATATGGTGCCCTCTAAAGCCTCACAGGACATTCACCTTGCCTCCCTCCCCCGACTCTGGCCTCGTTGCCTGTCCTCCCCTTTCCCTGTCCCTGCAGCCATACTCCCCTCCTTGCTGGTCCCCCAAGTTCCCACCTCAGGGCCTTTGCACCTGCTGTTCCCATTGCCCAGAATGTTCTTCCCAAATATCCACATGGCTCACTCCCCCACTTCCTTTAGGTCCCTTTCCAGAGACATAGTGCAGGCAGGACATAAGGGGCAAGTACTCCTATGGCAAACACTCCAATGGGGAGATTTTAATTTCAGTCTTACCCTGAGTTACTACCTCTAGAATTGTTGATTACCAAACAAATGAAAACACCACTGGATGTGTTGGTTTCTGGGTAATTCTAGCAGAGAGAGAGAGAGACAACAAGAAAGAGAAAACAAAGAAATTGCACTGCCCCCAGGCACCTTTGCCCTTCCTTAAATCTATCAGCAAAATTCCCAGCCCCACTCCATATAAAATAGCACCCACCTGCCATTCTGGTCTCTCCCCTGCCCCTTACTGTGGCTAATGTGTGTGTGTGTGTGTGTTGGTTCTGTGGTCTATTATTCTTTATCTTCAGGGGGGCAGAAGCTGGGCTCCTTTCCCTCAAGGCACACTTAGATGCCACACATGTATAAACCCCAGAAATTAAATCGTTATACAATGCTATTCAGTAGGAAGAAGGGAACGAGGCCAGGAGTAGAAAAAAGGGGAGAGGAGAGAGCCTCCTTCCTCTAACCTGGGGAAAGGGAAAGGCAGGAATTTTGTCTCTCCTATTCGCTGCTTCATTCTCGGCACCTGAAACATGCCTAGAACACAGTAGGTGCTCAATAAATATTTGGCCCAATGAATGAATGAATAAGCTGGTCCTTTCTCAGCCAGGGACGGTGCCCAGGAAAGCTGTGACTAGGTGAACTAGGCTGAAATAAGCTGCCCAGGCCAGAGGCCCAGCCAGCCCTCCAGTTCTGAAGCACCAGGAGAGGGAAGCTGGAAGAGCAGCATCTGGGATTTTCCATTGGCCTGTATAAAACACAGGAGTTCAGACTTCTCCCGGCTACAGTTCCATCCAATGCCCAATGCCTGAAAGGCCACCTTTGGAGACCTATCCTGCCATGTGTTCGCAGATGCACCAGCACAGGGGTGACTCGGATGGGGCCTCTTTCAGAAACAACCTTAAGGCTGGGTCTCCCCTCCATCCTCAGCGTGCTCATGCTATTCACACTCTGACCACACGAGGTCACTGTCGTCGCACGTACCATCGGAGATGGACCTCGGGGAATGATTTTGTTCTGATTTTCAGAACTTTGAGGCCTGGGCAAGTGGGAGAATGCACTCCTTAAGAACAGCACTGGGGCTGATTCTAGATTTCTAGAACATCTCGACCCACATGTGTCTTTATAAAGGCAATAGATACAATCAAAGGTGGGCTCTAAAGTCGGGGTGTCTGGGTTAGAATCCCAGCCCCACCTGCCTGTGTGATCTTGGTCAAAGCTCTCTGCCTTGGTTTCCCTTTCTGCAAAATGGGATAATGAGTGCTTTTCTCACAGGGATTTTGTGATGACTACAAGAGTGATGCATACAGAACTCCCAGAACAATACCAGCATAGACTCAGAAGTTGTAAAAGTTAACTTTATTATCACTTTTTCTCCATATCTCTAAGTATGATCTATAACGACAAATGTGATCAAATTTTGTGATTATTAATGGTTTTTCCCATTATACTGTAACCTCCATGAAAGCAAAGATGGAGTTCATATATTTTAATTTGGTATTATGAAAAATTTTAAATATGCATAAATGGAAAGAATAGCCTGTATCTGTTTCTACTCATCATTGCCCCCGTCCCAGCTCCCAGAACAGTGCCTGGCACATAGTGGGCCTTCAACGCATGATTTCCTATCGGCTACTTATTCGGTGCTATTATAAACCAGGTCGGTGTCAAGCACCAAGGCAGAGTGAATCAGACCCAGGCCCCGTGCTCAAGGAGCTCCAAGTCTAGTGAGAAAGGCTGATTTAATCTGGCCATCTCCCAGGGTGGGGACGAATTAATGGAGGGTATGATGGGGGGATCTCACCTAGTCAGGTGAGGTTTCCTGGAAGAAAATTCTATGCTGAGAAGTTAAAGATGCACAGGAGCTAATGGGGGGAGGGGGGAGGGGAAGAGCATCCTAGGCAGAGGGAACAGCAAGTGAAAAGCCCTGAGGGGGCACAGCCATGTTCAGGAGGCAGTGGGACTGACTGCCAACGGAAGCATTTTCCAGACGGAAAATAAAGAGAACCAATCACGAATCCTGCCCATTCATCCCGACCGACCGACCTACAGCCCATCCAGACCCTCTCTCGGTGAGGTTGGCCGCAGTCCTCAAGGTGGCCTCCTGTCCCACTGGGGTTTCCCGCCACACAGGGCCTACACCCAGCTCTGGGAGGGCAGAAAGCTGAGCCAGTGAGAGCAGCCAGGAGACATCTGCAGCCACCTGGCCATGGCGGAGCTGGGCTGAAGACCCCTGCAGTGGGGGCAGTGCAAACAAAGAAAGGGGGAGGGGGGCAAGACCAGAGGCAAGCGTAGCAAGGTAGATGTGACCCAGGATGGGTGGGATGGGTGTCAGACCCTGCCGGTCGGGTGGAATCTAAAACTCTTACCATACCCCAAGCAATCTGGTCCCTGCCTCTTTCTCCAAATGCACCTGTCGCTTACCCCCACCCCTCCGCTGCTCCATCACACTGGTGTCCTTTCTGTTCTGGAGCCTACCAAGCCCTTTTGCTGCTCAGGGCCCACCTTCTCACGGACTCCTCTCTCAGCCCAGAGGGTCCTCCTCAGGCCATCGCTTCTCCCAGACCGGGCTAAGGTCCCCCTAGATGTGCATCCCTCCCAAGCAGATTCTCCCAGCTTGTGAATCTCATCACTTAAAACTCATGCTCTTCCCTAGGACTACTCATCAAATTAGCAACTGAATATCTATTTGTGTATGATTAACGTCTGTCTCCCCGCCCCCACTCTGTCAGAAGCTCTGGGTCCACACCATGGTTTTAGTGTTCCCCGCGGTGCACCCAGGGCCCAGGCAGTGCCTGCCATGTGTGAGTACTTCATAAATGTCTGAACGAATGATTGAATGAATGAATGAAGGGGGTCAGCGCTAACGTACAGGCCCACCCAACAGCTAGCAGGATTACTGCTATCGGGTTCCCATCCTTAAGTGTCCAGCACTGACCAGTGTGGTCTCCTGGGTGTCACTGTCACTGTCATCATGGTTACATTGTATTTATAATGATAGCAGCCACCCACCTTCCACTAGAAACAGGGGCGCCCAATTCAAAGTTGCCCCCTAGCGGCTGCATATCTCATCACCCTCTTCCTGTCTGAACTCATCACTGTAGTAAACGATCTTAGTTACTCGCTTGTGTTTTTGCTGCCTGACCCCCTGGCCCAGAAGAGCAGGGGCCTGGATAATCGGGTCACTGCCTGCATCGCTGGCATCGAGAACAGAGGCTGGCATCCAGGAGATATTAACCCTCACCTTTTAGCCTGCGTGTATCATTTCATTTTACATCTCCAGACACCTCTATGAAGCAGAGGCAGGAAAGCTCGCCTTACAAATGAGGAGACAGAAGCCCAGGGAGGCCATCTGACTTCCGGGTCACAGCCAGTTAGTGGCAAGCAGCAAGGACTGAAGCCCTTACTCCCGGGTTTGGAGCTTTCTCCAAGTATCCTGGCAGCTCATGGGGCTCTGACACTGGGCAGGATTTCTCCTTCCACCTCCAACTCCTAGAACTTCACTAGTAAACACCCAACAAATGCATGATGGCCCTGTAGGGGAGACACACACTGGCTGCCCCCAACTTAGTAAGGTCCTCACCCACCCAGCAACCCAAAGACAAAATCGAGAGCAATTACTATACGCTTGAACTCACAACCTAGGATGCCAAGGCCTCACTTAGTGACCAGCACTTCTCGTGACCTTGAAAATAGTCTTCCCTTCCTTGAGTCTTTACCCACTTATCTAAGAAACAAGAAGCAGGCAGCAGCTCTCTACCTCTTCCTACATCTTCTCAATGTATCCTTCAAGGCCTTGATTTTTTTTAAACCCTGAAAGCAATAATTTGTTCCCCAACAACAAAACAGTGGGCGCACATCATGCTCCAAACATATGCTCAACTGTGTTAGGAGCACAGAATTCATCACTTAGGTGGGCCACACTTGGAGGATACAAACATAGTGATGAGAGCCTTGGAGGGATGCCCAGAAAGAAAAGAACGACCATGTGTGTGTTGGAATCCTTCCTGAGAAATACTTCTAGAATTTCCTTTCAAAACGTGAGCTGGCAAGGAACTGGAGGACAGTTTTGTCCTAGGTCAGGAACAGATAGGAATTAAAAGACAGAGACAAACAAAGAAGTCTCTGGGTAGAAGACTGTAAAAAGTAAATCTACTTAGAGAATCGGGGCTGGAACTGGGACAATTTGACATTTTCATAAATGATCAAAAAAAAAGAAATTATGGAATAACACCTACAGACATCATTAAAAATTCTTGCAGGCTGACATGCCAAGCAAAGAAAAGTCAAAGATTGTACAATTGGTGGCAACAACAACAAAGAGAAGACAACAAAAGAAAATACAGACTAATGATTTAGAGGGAATCAATACAAAACAACTTCAACTCAATTAATAAAAATGGGAACATATTTTCTAGTTCCAATTAGGGTTTATGCATTCATCACTCATTCATTCAGCCTTTCCAGAATCTTTACCTCAGGTCTCACTAAGTACTGGTATGATGAGCATTCACCAGAAGTAGACATCAGTGATGGGGCCAATGGAAGAATACTTCCTAAGAATCACTGGTATGACCCAGTAACTTGTGGACAGCATAGTTATAACTATCCAAAGAAGAGATGCCCCATCTCAATGTTTAGAACACTGGTGCAGTCCCCCTTCCTCTGCTTGTATTGAATGGCAGAAGAAAGCATTCCTAACCTGAAGCCATAGGTGTAGGCCCTGGGGCCAGTGAGCTAAGGAAGTGTGAAAAGATCCCTGAAAGGGCAGAAAACCCCATACTCGGAAGATAAACTACCAGTATACCCACCAAATTACACATCCCAATCACCCTTCAAAATTCCTGGACACTGACTGCTGAACAAAAAGAATACTCAGAAAGAGAGGAACAGGGAATCTTAAACATGAGGATAAGCACATAGTCAAGACTCACCCCACACTTGAAGGAAACTTACACCTAGAAAAAGAAGTTCCAAATTGAACAAAGGAAGGAATTAACACCTGAAGAAATGGAAATAACAAAACAGACAGGGGCGCCTGGGTGGCTCAATTGGTTGAGCGACTGCCTTCGGCTCAGGTCATGATCCTGGAGTCCCGGGATCGAGTCCCGCATCGGACTCCCTGCTCAGCAGGGGGTCTGCGTCTCCCTCTGATCCTCCCCCTCTCATGCTCTCTGTCTCCCATTCTCTCTCTCAGATAAATAAAAAATCTTTAAAAAAAAAAAAAAGACAATAATTTTTGAAATAAACATAATTAACATTCTCAAAGGGACAGAAAGTCTAGTAAATCTGTAAGATAAGAACCAACTATTATAATCACAAATAATTAGAGATTGTCAACATTTCAAAACATGACCACCTGAATTAAAAATTCAGTAGGGGCTTGAATATCAGAATAGAAACAGTTGAAGATGAATTGTGTAAGACAGAAGACTGAGCTCAGAAGTCCCTCAAAATACACTTCAAACATCTTAGAGATATAAAATATCAGAGAAAATGATATCAAAGATATAGAAAGTGTAAGGGAAAAGTTAATAGACATACAAAGCAAAGCCCTGGTGGTCCCAATAGCTCTCTGAAATAGCACAATCCAACAGAAATATAGTGCAAGCCATAAATGCAAGCCACATGTAATTTTACATTTTCTAATAGCAATTTAAAAAGTAAAACAAGTGAAATTAATTTTAATAGTATATTTTAACACAGTACATATAAAATATTACCATTTAAACATGTAATTAACATTAAAAAGTTAGTTTTTTTAACAAGTATTAGAAATCTGGAGCATATTTTAAACCTAACAGCATATCTCAATTCAGACTAACCACACCTCAAAACCTTGAGAGTCACATGTGTCTTATGGCTTACCATGGTGGGCAGTACAGATCTAACAGGAACTTTAAAACAATTAGAGAACAATTATAATGTAGGAGAGGAAGAGACAAGGTGAAGACATGAATTTTCAAATTAAAAGATTCACCAAGTGCATGAAAAGAGACCCACATTTAGAAATGCAATAGTAAACTTCCAGATCAAAAGAGAGAAAATCCTGAAAGCTTCCAGAAAAGAAAAAAAGATTACCAACACAGGAAGGAAAATAAAATTGAGATCAGACTTGTCATCAGCAACACCAAACACTGGAAGAAAAAGGTTAACTTCTGAGGGAAAGTTACTTTGGATCAGGAATTCTTTACTGAGACAAATCATTCATTTAGAGGTGAAAATAAAACTTACACTCAGAAGTTGTACTCAGAGGTTCATCCCAGACCCTTTCTAAAATCTGCAAAATTCTCTCTCCCATAGTCAGAGAGACTGGAAACAAGCTTGACTTTTAGAGCAGTAAGTACTCCACTGGCCAAAACGTACCTCCAGATGATAAGAGCTGAGTGTCAGTTTAGACCATCCCAGGACCCTGGGAGTAGCCATAACTCCGTCCTGAGTAAATGGACATAAAACCCACCTCCAATACATGAGGGGTGAGAGAAGAGAGACAATATAGTCCCAGGAAAAATCATAGCAGCTCTGAGCCTCCCAGGCCAACTATCCATTGGAAGTCAGGAAGCATTTCCACAGCTTCCCCAACAGACTGTCCCCAACAAGCCCTGCTTGAATGACCCCAACCACAGGCTTCTCACTACTCCCAAGACAGCCCATTCCATTGACTGCTGGGCAGTGTTGGCTTTGCACTGAGCTAAAAATTTATTTCCCTGTATCTTAGGAATAAAAGAATTATATAATTAGGAGGGAAGTCAAGATCACTTTGATTCAATCCTCTCATTTTACAGATGAAGAAGTGGAGGCCCAGAGAGAAACAAGGACTTCCCCAAGGTCACACAGCATAGTTGTGGCCCAGATAGCTCTACTGGAATTTGATCTGTGCATACAGGTTAGCTGGTGACCTTGCAACATGGAGAGCTTTCCATGATGATCTAGTGGAGAGATTTTTCAGGATCGTGGTCAAAGCAATATAAGTGGGATATCACCTCTGTACTATGGCCCGGAGGCTGGCTTTATAAATAAAGTGCTCTGAGCTGAGGGTAATGCCCTGGAATCTGGAAGTTTATATCTGTTCCCTACAGACACTGCCCAGCTTACTGCTGTTTGTTCTCTGTGTTTCCACTGAAAGGCCCAGCACAGGGTATCTGGAGCACAAGAAGGCAGCTCAGAAAAAGAAGGAAAAAAAAAAAGCAGCCCTAAGGAGCCCTGAAACCCTTTCTCCCATTCAAGTAAGAAGCTGCTGGAGGAAAGATTACCCATCCAACAGTCCTCAATCAGCAGCTCCCATAGGCCTGCAGGAATCTAGGTTAAAACACCCTCCTTTATTTACAGCAAACAGCCCTGACCTGGATCAAGGTTTCCCTGGGAAACCATTACCAAAACTACCCTGAGAATAAACAATGAAGCCATCTGAGACAAGATAACCACAGGGCACCATGGCTGTGGGTCACACCTTCCTCCCAAGATGCCTGAATGCTTTGGGCACCATGTTCCACACAATGCATTCACTTTAGAGATTTTTACGGATGCAGAAATGGATGGTAAGGGAGTAAGGAGACCCATCCAAGTCCATACGACTTACCTAGTCTCAGACACTGAAGAACCACAAATGACATCACCATAATTGAGACCAACCCTGCACAAGCCATTCTGCATCATCCCATCATCCCCGAATGGGCCTAGAGTTGAGTCAGCCGGATTAGCAGGTACTACGGTTACCCCGTATTCGAGCTAAGACTCAGAGCAGCCATGTAGCTTAGCCAAGCTTCAACATTAGTGACATCTTAAGACCATATGAGTTATCTCCAAATCAAAACCCCTTTGAGAGTGAAGGGGTAATAATAATAATTATTATTAATAATAATATAATTAATACAGTAATCATGCCAGGACAACAGATATACTTAGGTGCTATCCTGAGCTCACCAGGAAGTGTGGTCACCCAACTAACTATGTTCCAGGCTTTGATTCTAAGTGCTTTGTATGTATTAGCTCATCTCATCTTCATATACCATTTTCCCCATTTCACAGATGGGAAAGTCAAGGCACACAGCTGTGAGGTGGTATACCCAGAATTTGGACCCAAATAGCTTAGTTCCAAGTCCCATGTCCCAACCACTACGCAATACTGCCTCTCCCAGAGTCAGGAGGCACACTCAAATGGAGCTGACCCCCAAGCCATGCTCTATCCACACTACCATGTTCCCTCCTCTCCAGAGTCCTTGCTCAAAGAACTCCACCTGACAACACTATTTTTTGCCTGCTAATTCAAAATATGAAGGTTAATATAGGGCTGTGTATTGGCATAAAAAGCTGAAACTAAGAGAAATCCTATGACCCCCAAGCATGGCCAGTTCCCAACAAGACCAGGAATGTTCTGTTCTCCCTTCTCTAATGATTTCCTGAGAACAAAGCCACTATCACATCCCTTGGGAGAGCCATTCATTCCTTCCTTCTCACATCCATTTAACACCCAGTTCTGGATAGACAACCACACCCCCAATATGCCCCAAGAGCAAGACCCATGCCAACTGCATCACTGGACTCCCTTGTCCTGTGGCTGTTCAGTGGGCTCAGCCAATGGGAAGGGAGAGACACGTGAGGTCAGTGTATTCATTCCTCTGCTCTCTCCCTATTGGGGGGCAGTGAAATGACCCCAGCTTCTGCCAAGCAGTCCTCTCTAGGTTCCAACAGAACCCTCCCTTCCCTGGCCCCCCTCAGGCCTGGGGGTTATATTATGCCCCCTCCACTGTCCCATGCAGGTTCCTTTCATCCTGCCCCCACCTCTGTACACTGTACTTTTACTAGCACTCCTAACCCAGTTTGAACATGCCAACCACTTCCTGCCAGTCTACTGAAGAAGTCAACAAGTAGACAACTCACTTACTCAGAAAATATCTTGAACCTGAACTATCTGCCGGGCAGTGTGCTATGGCTGGGGACTTGCAGTAAGGAAAAACAGACACACTCCCTATCCTCACAGAACTTAGAGCCTGGTGGGAAAGACCGTCAAATCCCAGAGATAAGTGCAAAATGCCAGCTCCAAGCGCTGCAGAGGAACAATGCAGGGTTCCATGAGAGGTGACTCTGGAGGGCACTGACCTGGCCCGGAGGTCAGGAAGACATCAAGGATACCATGACAGCATTATGCAGAGCCATCAGGAGGGCAGGGAGAAGGCCTTGGCACCTAACTCTGCCCAAGGGTAGGGCAGCCCAAACAGAGCAAAAGCATGTGGAAAAATAAAGAAAGAGGCCTGGGCAAGACAGGTGCTCCAGGAATTCAGCCACAGGGTGGTGGGGGAGTGGGGAGAGATGCAGAAGATGGGGCTACAAAACAAGGCAGGGAGGGGATCAGGGAGGTCCCTACAAGCCGTTCAAAGGCCTTTGTACCTTACCTGGTCCTGATGCCTCTAAATCGTAGCCAGGAAGATCATCCTAATGTCGAACCCAGTCTTGTAATGAATGGCTGCTACAGGAATTCTCCTGGGCCTGCCGTTGAGTGGTGGTGTCTTGGCTGCATTTTGAGCAGCAACTCCCTGATTGCCTTTGACTTTAGAGGATGAAGGTGGAGACTGGGGGCTTGGGGATCAGCCCGTCTAGATCTAAATCTTATTCCCACCTACCAACTGGCTCAGCATGGACAAGTCAACCGCCTGGTGACCCAGAGACTTTCCCTATAAAATGGGATGGTAACAGTCCATACCTTGCGGGACGTTGGGAAGCTGGAATGTGATAAGGGTTTTCAAGGAGTACTTCCAAGGCTGCCTGGCCTGGGGAAAGGGCCCCAAAAATGTGAGCTATTATGATCTTCATTATGGAACCTCATCCAAAGGCATGAAAGGAATTCTACCCTAAAATGCCTCCTCAAACAGAGATGCCCATGAAGAGCCATGCAGAAATTATTAACTGTTTGATAAGGACCACTGCCTGATGTTTGGAAGGCTTATCTTTTTCTAAGCCCTGAGCCATCTAATTAGTGATCGTTTTCAAAGCCAGCCTATCTTGAATCTCTCCTGCTGCCACTTAAACAGGAAGTATTGCTGCTGGCCCAGAGCCCCTGCAAGAGTTGTGTCTCCAAGTACAAGAGCTCACAGGGCAATCTTGGGAATGATTCAGGAACAAAATGGTATTTTGTGCAGGCAGATGTTTTGCAATAATTAAGTGTGGTCCCTGAACATAAAAATCAGAGCTGCTAGAAATAAAAATCTTGAGAGGAACTGCAATTTCTGGGACAGCTACTCCCTCTGGGGGAAAAAAATGATGTCCTCACAAAAATGTTGGCTGGCAAGAATAATAAATTAGATCCAGAAGGCCTGAGTTTGAGTTTGGTCTTACTCAGCATTTCCTGGAATATTTATTGAGCATCTCATACATGCTAAGTGTTGTGATACATTTAACCAGAGAGGCAGCACGTGTGTCCCTAAAGAGTTGGGACATCTGAGTCGCACACCAAGTCATGATTTTGCCTCCTGCTACTTGAGTCACCTTGGGGAAATCACTCATTAGCTCTCTAAGCCTCCACTTTCCCATCTGCAAAATGGGAAGGGGCCTAGGGCAGAACCTTGAGCACAGCTTCATTTCCAAAAATGGTGGCCTAACACATAGGAGCCAGCAGAGTTTCTGAGAAGCTTGTAGTGATGTGGAAGGGAAACCAGGAGACCACAGGTGCTGTCATTGAAATAGGAAACACTGTTTGCATAAAGAAGAAATATTCCATGATGTCAAAGGCTACCGAGAGGTTTTAGAGGTGAGGCTCCAGAAGCCAACACTGGATTTCAGTACAGGAAGGTTCCATCTTGCAGAAAGAGTTCCAGCTGCCCTCTCCCCACAAGCAGGTGGCTTTTAGTCACCTGACATGCTCACTGTCCTTTGTTCTTTCTATTCCCTCCCTACCTGTAGTAGGCTGAATAAGGGCCACCCAAGAAAATTGGTTCTTAATCCCTGAAACCTGTGAATGTTGTGTTAAACGGGAAGGCAGTCTTTGCAGGTGTGATTAAGTTAAGGCTCTTGAGATGGGGAAGATTATCCCAGATTCCCTAGGTAAGTGATAAATGCTATCACAATTATCTTCATAAGAGAGAAGCAGGGGAAGGGGAGGGGGCAATGTGGCCATGGAGGCAGAGGTTAGAGGGATGGAGCCACAAGCCAAGAAACACCTGGAGCCTCTAGAAGCTGGAAGAGGCCAGGAGCAGACTGTCTCTCTCATGGTCTCAGAAGGGAACACGGCCCTGTTGACACCTTGATTTCAGACTTCTGGCCTCCAGAACTATGAGAAAATATCTGTCTGACATTTTAAGCCACCAGTTACAGCCCTGGTAAATAGGGTATGGATTAAGACAGGTGAGAAAAGTGTTATATTACCTTCAGGAATATAAAATCACGGCCAGTTAGGATCTTTGACATAGGCTCTGGGACACAGAAGCAGAGATCATGGGTCTTTGGGAATACTAGTTCTACAATTGCTTGTTAAGAACCTAGTAGATGCTATTTACAATAGCCAAATTATGGAAGTAGCCCTAGTGTCCACCGATAGATAAAGACGATGTGGTGGATATAGACAATGGAATATTATTCAGCCATTAAAAAGAATGAAATCTTGCCATTTGCAATGACATGGATGGAACTAGAGGGTATTATGCTAAGTGAAATAACTCAGAGAAAGACAGATACCATATGATTTCGCTCATATGTGGAATTTAAGAAACAAATGAGCAAAGGAAAAAAGAGAGAGACAAACCAGGAAACAGACTCTTAACTACAGAGAACAAACTGGTGGTTACCAGAGGGGAGGTAGGTGGCAGAATGGGGGCAATAGGGAATGGGGATTAAAGAGTGCACTTGTCCTGATGAGCACTGGGTGATGTACGAAGTGCTGAATCACTGTATTGTACACCTGAAACTAATATAACATTGTACGTTAACTATACTGGAAATAAAAGTAAATTTTAAAAATTAAAAAAATTAAAATATAAATAAATAAATAAAATAGAACCTACTAGATGCCAAGGATTATCCTCAGTACTGGAGAGACAGGTGAAACAATTCTAATTTCTACAGTGAGCATAATAATTACTGTTGATCACTATACTGGCAGACTTTGGTGTTCATGATCTCTCTTAATTCTCAGAACTCCTAATTTTATCCCCATTTTATGGATGGGAAAAAAGAGAAGTAATTTGTCCAAGGTCACACAACTAGGAAGAGGAGAACCCTATTTTGGAACCCAGGAAAACTGGCTCCAGAATCTGGATTCTTCATCACTCCATTATGCATTTTATGATCAAGGAAATTAAAACCTTGAGTTTTTTTTTTTTTTTTTTTTAAGATTTTATTTATTTATTTGACAGAGAGAGAGACAGCGAGAGAGGGAACACAAGCAGGGGGAGTGGGAGAGGGAGAAGCTGACCTCCCACCAGGGAGCCCAATGCGGGGCTCGATCCCAGGACCCCGAGATCATGACCTGAGCTGAAGGCAGTCGCTTAACCAACTGAGCCACCCAGGTGCCCCAAAACCTTGAGTTTTTAGAGTCAGCTATGTAAGGTTTCTCCTGTTCTATCAATAAGGCTGTGGTAAGCACATTAGAGTCAAGGCATTTAAATCAAGACATGAGGGATTCAGGTTAGCCAAAAGAATGCAATTCTTGATAGAAAAGCACCAGAAATTGCTGACCAGGGAAAGAATACAGAAAGGCTAACTCTGGGTTTATTTAAAAATAGGATAGTTTCATCTGTCTGAGTGACTCTCCCCAAGGACTTAAGAGCCCAGATTGTCTGACGGCTGCCATCTGGCCACTCTCGCTGCTGAAGAGATGCCTTCCATGGAACACCTAAGACCTGTCACTGTTCTTCCTCAGGAGCTGGTACTGGGGGCCCCAGAAGAGAGGGGACCAAAGCAACCACAGGAACAATCACTGATGTCTATGGACCACACAACCACCTCCTCCCCACCTCCTCCCCCACTCAGGTGGCCCTTGCCAGAACCAGCATTCTGGTTCCCAATATCCTAGCTCACACACTCATTAGGTCCATAAAAATTTCCTCTCCCTCTCCCCATTCTCCCTTCACACACACACACACACACACACACACACACACACACACACACTCACAGATCACACCACTAAGGGCAAAGGTTGTTTTAAAAAAATCATCCTGACCCATAGTTGTGTTAAAAACACCCACTACGATTGTGAATATGTTCTTAGTTCTATCATTTATTGCTATATGTATTGTGAGGCAATGTTAGTAGGTGCATATGAACTATTTTATTTATATATTTCAGATTTTATATCTTTCAAGTGGATTGAGTCTATCTTTGCTATTTTATGAAATGTTTCTCCTTAAATCTAGTAATGGCTTTTGCCTTAAGGTCTATTTTGTCTTATATTAACAAAATGACAGTAGCTTTCTCATATTTAGTGTTTGTATGATATATATCCTTGTCTATCTCTTTACTATAAATTTTTCTATATCTTATATTTAAGGTTTATCTCTTGTAAGAGCATAGCATTGGATTTTTTTCTTTGTTAATTGAAATACCTAATTTATTTACATATACAGTATAATCACTGACATATCTGAGTTTAAATCCACTCATATTCTATTTGTCAAACTGTTTTATGTTGTTTGTTCTATCTTTTCTTGCCTTCTTTTTCATTAATCAAGTATTTTTATTATACTTATCCCCTTATTATCTTTACAGTTACATATTTCCACTCATCTATTAATGGTTACCACAGAGATAAAGACACATATCTTTGATTTATTAGAGTCTAATATGAATTATTTTTATCACTTTGTGATTAATTTAAGATGTTTATAATGTTAACTCCCTTTGATTTCACTTGGTTTTGTGTCATTGTGGTTATATTTTTAAATCTACACATATTTTAAACACCTTTAATTCAGGCATATTTTACATACCTTAAAATTCATCCATCTCAAGTATACAATTCAATGATTTTTAGTAAATTTTACCCAGTGCTACAACCATCAGCATACATTAGGTTTAGAGCATTTTATCCCCCCAATAAAATCCCCCATGTCCATTTTTAGTTAACGCCCACTCCTATTCCCAGCCTTAGGAATCTACTTTGTCTGTAAAGGCTGTAAATCTGCCTTTTCTGGACATTTTATTTAAATGAAATCACAGTGTGTGGTTTCTTGTGCCTGGCTTCTTTCACTTAGCACAGTCTTTTTTTTTTTTTTTTAAGATTTTATTTATTTGAGAGAGAGAGAGAGAGAGAGAATGAACAGAGGGGAGGGGCAGAGGGAGAGGGAGAAGCAGACTCCCAGTGGAGCAGGGAGCCTGATACCGGGCTGAATCCCAGGACCCCAGGATCATGACCTGAGCCAAAGGCAGACGCTTCACCAACTGAACCACCCAGGCACAGCATAGTCCTTTTAAGGCTCATCCATGATATACAGCATGTGTCAATAGTTCATTGACAGAAATAAAACTGTTAAATCATGATTTATTTTAATATAAAATAAAATAAAAACAATTTTATTTCTACGTATCTACCTAAGAGAAATGAAAACAAATGTCCAAAGACTTTTATGCAGATGTTTATGGCAGCATTGTTCATATAGCCAAAAAAATAGAAACGACATAAATGTCCATAGACAAATGTAGCACATCATACAATGGATTACTATTCAGCAATGAAAAGGAATGAACTATTCAAATCAAAACCACATTGAGATACCACCTTACACCAGTTAGAATGGCAAAAATTGACAAGGCAAGAAACAACAAACGTTGGAGAGGTTGTGGAGAAAGGGAAACCCTCTTACACTGTTGGTGGGAATGCAAGTTGGTACAGCCACTTTGGAAAACAGTGTGGAGGTGCCTCAGAAAATTAAAAATAGAGCTACCCTATGACCCAGCAATTGCACTACTGGGTATTTACCCCAAAGACACAGATGTAGTGAAAAGAAGGGCCATATGCACCCCAATGTTCATAGCAGCAACGTCCGTAATACCCAAACTGTGGAAAGAGCTGAGATGCCCTTCAACAGATGAATGGATAAAGAAGATGTGGTCCATATATACAATGGAATATTACTCAGCCATCAGAAAGGATGAATGCCCAACATTTGCATCAACATGGATGGAACTGGAGGATATTATGCTAAGTGAAATAAGTGAAGCAGAGAAAGTCAATTATCATATGGTTTCACTTATTTGTGGAACATAAGGAATAGCATGGAGGACATTAGGAGAAGGAAGGGAAAAATGAAGGGGGGGAATTGGAGGGAGAGACAAACCATAAGGGACTATGGACTCTGAGAAACAAACTAAGGGTTTTAGAGGGGAGGGGGTGGGGGGATGGGTTAGCCCGGTGAGGGGTATTAAGGAGGGCACGTACTGCATGGAGTACTGAGTGTTATACGAAAACAATGAATCATGGATCACTACATCAAAAACTAATGATGTATTGTATGGTGACTAACCTAACATAATAAAATAAAATTTAAAAAAAATCATAGGATAGTTTTAAGTTTTTAAAAAACTGCCAAACTATTTTCCAAAGTGGCCTGCCATTTTACTTTCTGACCTGTGGTGTATGAAAATTCTCATTTCTCCATATCCTTACCAACATTTGTTATTGCCTAACTTATTATAGCCATCCTTGTGGATATGAAATAGCATCTTATTGTGATTTTTTTAAAAAGATTTTATTTATTTGACAGAATCACAGTGAAGAGAGGGAACACAAGCAGGGGGAGTGGGAGAGAGAGAAGCAGGCTCCCCACTGAGCAGGGAGTCCGATGCAGGGCTCGATCCCAGGACCCTGGGATCATGACCTGAGCCGAAGGCAGACGTTTAACGACTGAGCCACCCAGGCGCCCCTTATTGTGATTTTAACTTGCATTTCTCCCAAGGACTAATGAGGTTGAGTATCTTTTATTAGTCATTTGTATATCTTCTTCTATATACCATAGGCTTCTTTTTTGATTATGTTTTTTGTCACTGCATTATATTATTTAGTTTACAAAATCATCATATATTTAGATTTATCTATAATTACCCTTCAAATTTCTCTTCATCCCTTCCCACATTTCTGTTCTTTCTAGGATCATGTTTCTTCTGCCTAAAAACCCTCTTTTAGTATGATAGTATTTCTTTTAGTATGGTCTGCTGGCAACAAATTCTCTAGATTCTTGTTTGTCTGAAAACACCTTTATTTCACCATTGTAATAGAGCATTATATTCTCTAGATATGGAACTCTTACAAAAAAATAGCTATTTTCTTTTTTTAAGTAGGCTCCACACCCTGTGTGGAGCCCAACGCAGCTCTTGAACTCACAATCCTGATATCAAGACCTGAGCTGAGATCAAGAGTCGGACTCTTAACTGACTGAGCCACCCAGACACCCCCTATTATTTTCTTTCTGTGCTTTAAAGATGGTGTTCCACTGTCTCTGATAATATGGCTTTCACCAAGTCTTTAGAAAAGTCAGCTGTATGGGGGCACCTGGCTGGGCTCAGTCGGTACAGCATGTGACTCTTCACATCAGAGTCATGAGTTCAAGCCCCATGTTGGGTCTAGAGCTTACTTTTTAAAAAAAAATTCAGCTGTTTGTCTTATGCCTGTTTGAAGACAATGTCTTTTTCCCTCTGATTTCTTCTTCGTCTTTGGTTTTCATAAGTTTTATGATGATGCACTCTATGCACTACATAGAGTAGTCTTTGTACATACTCTGCTTTGGATTTATAGAACTTCTTAGGTCTATGGCTTGATGTTGTTCATCAGTTATAGAAAATTCTTAGCCAGTATCTCTTCAAATATTGCTTCTGCTCCATTGTCTTGCTCAAGACTTCAATTATACATATTAAATCTTTTCAACATGTCTCACATGCCTCACACTATTTCCTGTGCTTCCCATTAGTTTTTCTGTTTATGCTTCAGTGTGTATATTATATATTGATTTTCCAGGTCACTAGTCCTTTTTTCTGCTGCCTAATCTGTTGTCAAACCCATATATTGAGTTAATTTCAGCTACAGAATTTTTCACTTCTAGAGTTGTCATATGATTTTTAAAATTTTATTTAAATTCATTAACATATTATTATGTTTCAGAGGTAGAGTTCAGTGATTCATCTGTTGCATGTAACACCCAGTGCTCATTCAATCACATGCCCTCCTTTATGCCCATCACCCAGTTACCCCATCTCCCCATCCCTACCCCTCCAGCAACCCTCAGTTTGTTTCCTATAGTTAAGAGTCTCTTATGTTTGTCTCCCTCTGATTTCATCTTATTTTTCCCTCCCTTCCCCTATGATCCTCTGTTTTGTTTCTTAAATTCCACATGGGTGAAATACAATTGTCTTTCTCTGACTGACTTATTTCACTTAGCATAATACCCCCTAGTTCCATCCATATCATTGCAAATGGCAAGATTTCATTTTTTGGATGGCTTAGTATTCCAGTGTGTGTGTGTGTGTGTGTGTGTGTGTGTGTGTGTGTGTGTGTATGTGTATATATGTATACACACATACACACACACACATATACCACATGTTCTTTATCCATTCATCTGGTCAATGGACATCTGGGCTCTTTTCATAGTTTGGCTATTGTGGACATTGTTGCTATAAACATTGGGATGCAGGTGTCCCTTCAAATCACTGTTTGTATCCTTTGGGTAAATACCTAATAGAGCAATTGCTGGGTCATACGGTAGCTCTATTTTTAACTTTTTGGGGAACCTCCATACTGTTTTCCAGAGTGGTTGTGCCAGAGTTGTCATATGATTTAAAATAGATTCTAGTTCTCTGATAAAATTCATCTTTTCTTTTAAAAGGCATTTTCACAGTTATTTTAAAGTCCACGTGTCTAACTCCAAGTCTTTGTCCTGGATTTTGGTGATTTGGTCCTGTTCCCTAGCATGTCTGGAATTTATTGATGCAAACTACGTGGTATTTTTGAAAAAGTCTGAAAATAATTTGAGGCTCTGGTGAATTGTTTCTTCCTCCAGAAAGGATCTGTTTTGTTTTGGATCAAGTGGAGGCAAATCACCTGAATTCAGTTGAGCACTGAGAAATCTGAAGCTAGGCTTCAACCTTTTTGAGGGCTGCTCTATTTTTAATTTATTGTAACTCCTAAAATATAGCCATTCCAGGACTAACTGGAAGTCTTGAGTGTTTTCCAGGGACTCCCTTCCTTGGCAGACCCAAATTTCAGTATCTGTCTCCCCAAACCATGAGACTTCCATAATTCTTGGTCTTCCAGCCTTTTGACCCCACGCTTTCTACTCAACTTCTATCCTCACAGCTCCATGCAGCATGCAACTGTCAAATGCCTTAAGGGGAAGACACAGCAGAATACTGGACTAACTTCATTGGGTTTCTCTTCTCTCTCTGGAACCCTAATTCCCTAAGTCCTAGCTGCCTTGTTAGCTCCTTGATGTTCTCAAATACACTAGTTTGATTGTTTACATTGGTGGTGGTGGTGATGGTGGCGATGGGTTTTGCTTTTATTTGGGTCCCATTTTTCCAGTTGTTCTCAGTGGGAATATTTGTCTGCAACAAATTTCTTTTTCATTGCTGGGAAGAAAATCTGAAACACAGCTGTACTTGTTCTAACTTGTCATTTGCTGCCAAAACTCCACAACACAGAGCCTCCAGGAGAGGATCCTTCCTGGGAAAGAATCCACAAATCCCATTTGCTTTACCAAGGCACTTGCCAAATAATCACTGCCCTTGACTTGATGTGGCAAGGTGTGGGTCTGCCAGTATGATAGCTGAACAGAAAGGAAGTCTGCCTAATCTAAATAGGAATCATATGTGTAGTAATGACTATCAGTTCCCTGACCTGTGCCCTATTCATCTCCAGCACACAGTACATAATAAATGTTTGATGAAAGAAGAGTTGGGGGGGGGGTGTTTGAAAGAGTGTGAGCAAGTATGAAAGAGTCCAAAAGAGTCCAATCTTCCTATAGTAGTTGTTAAACATGCAGATTTTTCCCACTTATTATGGATGTATTTCAAATGTTTTGGGTATAAATAAAATTCATATTGATCAGTTATTTCAGATGAAGTCCATTCAAGAGTCTTTGTAACAACTCATTCTCCAAATTTAAAAACAATTGAACCAAAAAAAATCCATTAAGAATAGCAGCTAAATTTTCTTCAACTCTAGTCACAAATAAGGCACTACATGTATTTTTTTCTATTAATCTTTCAGTTCACTAATCCTATCTTCTGCTGTGTCTAACCCATATAACGAGTTACTTTTATTTACGGTATTTTTCAACTGTGGAGTTGTCATTGATTCTTTTTTTATACATTCTAATTCTCCGGTAAATTATCTGATATGTATATATTACAAAAAAACTAGAATGAATCATATATATATATATATATATATATATATATATATATATATATATATATATTCCTAACAATTTTGAGAAGGATGTATATATATTTATCCCCTCTCAACAGATTGAGAAACGGGCTCACGGGTGTAAAGTGGCTTGCCCAAGGCTACAGTCAGTATTGTCATGGTCATGGTCAACTGCTCAGCTATTAAATTCAGTTCTGTCAACTCCAAAATTCAAACTCTTATCTATGATCCCATGCTGTAAACTCTGATATTTATATCATGGGCTTTTTTTTTTTAAGTAGGTTTCACACCCAGCATGGAGCCCAACACAGGGCCTGAACTCATGACCTGGAGATCAATACCTGAGCTGAGATCAAGAGTCAGATGCTTAACCAACTGAGCCACCCAGGCAACCCTATATCTTGGACTTTCTTAATTCAAGATGCAACTACACATTTTTGGGGGGGCTTATAAGCCAGCTGGTCCTCTCTGCTAGAAATGGAACTTCCCAAAAATGAGCTGGAAATCAGTGCACCAGCTCCCCAACCTGTTCACCCCTCCCTTCCACAGATCTGAGCCATTGAAGGACATCCCTTAAGTCAAAATTCCTGGACAAAGTCCAGTAAGTTCTCTTGAGTAGACTGGTGGCAACACAGAACAGCAGTTAAGAGTACAGACTCTGCTGCCAGGCCACCTGGGTTGGAATCCCACCTCCTACCCTTCCTAGCTCTGGCACCTTGCACAAGACTCTTGCACCCTCTAAGCCCTACTTTCTGTATCAGAAAATGAAAATTAAAATAGTTCAGCTTGTTGGGAGGATTAGACAAAAGGATCTCTAAAATGTGTAGCATATATAAGAAGTGAAGGATTATTATCCTAGTTCAATTCTACTGCATTTCAAAGCAAAAACACTCATTGAACATTTGCCAAGGGCAGCTGGGTTGTGGGGCAAGACTGATGAGTGAGACCCAGTTTCCACCTTCAAGGAGCTCTGGGAGAGTAAACACAACCCAAGGAGACAATGCAAGTCTTGCTCAAGGACTGCATACAATGTCTGGGAGTGTGGTGGTGAAAGTAGCTCCTTTCCACATCAGGTCTTAGAGGAAGAAAGGAATTCAAGGGGTTGGGTGGAGGAAGGAAGGGAAACAGTAAACAAGAGGCACAGTCACATAAAACTGCTTATCTGGACAGGCCACTGAGAGTCTGGCATGACCAGAGAGTAGGATTTATGGCGAGAAAATGTCTTCTCCTCCTGGTATCAACGCAGGGAAGTTTTCCCAGCAGTGGGTACCACCTCATCCACCAACCCTGCATACAGGAATTTCATAGACTTTGGCAAAACCACAGGTGACTTTAAATTCATAGGTAATGATTTGCAACCAGCTGAGCTGTAGGCTTATCTTTCCCACCACCTTTTCTAGGCAGCCCTTTCCAGAAGCTTCCTTCAGGAATGAAGTCTCAAGGTGGTAGTTCTCTACCCCCAACACACACAACCATTGAAAAAGCAATAGTTACTTTTGCTTCTGTGAGTCTAGTGACAATTCATGGCTGTTTCTGATCTTCTATGCACCTATTCTGTTTTAGTTACCAGGGAGAAATGCCTATGTTCTTAAAAAGGATTAGTACTGGCTATTTCCATTTATCCAAAGATGAGGTGGTAGATATCCTTGGCAATTTCGTTTTCCTTGTTTTGGCCACAGACTAGCTCCCTCTTGGCATCCAACACATCTTTGGCCTCAGACTGCATTCTGTAAGGATTCATTCATTCATTCATTCATTCGTCACCAAACAGTGGTTCAAGGCATTAGCCTTGAGGCAGACAGACCTGGGGGAGAAGACCTGATCTGCCACTAACCAGGGATGTGACTTTAGGAAAGTTCCTCAACCTTTCCGGGTCACTTCCCTGAATCACAGCATCAGTCAAATGAGGCTGCCACAGAGCAAGCACTCAGTGAATAATTAGCCTTTATTCTCATCATTCAAAGGATCATTCAACAAACTGTTAGCATGTCAACTCCAGGAGGGCAGGATTTGGGTTTGTTCAGCTGTGCTCCCAGAGCCTGGAATTGAGTCAGGCACGAAGCAAGGGTTTGGTAAACATTTCTCAAATGAATGAATGAGTAAATGAGCACTTACTGCATGCCAGACTCAATGGGTATTTTTTTTTAAATGGGGGGAAAAAATGCTATGAGGAGGGGGTGTCAGGATGAGACCCCAGAGCAGAAAGAGGACATTGATGCAAAAACTGGTGAAATCCAAACAAAGCCTCAAATTTACTTAACACAGTGCCGTACCAGTGCTGCTTTCTTAGTTGTTTTTAAATTTTCTCTTTTTTTTTTTTTTTGAGAGAGAGAGAGAAAGTACAAGCAGGGGGAGGGGCAGATAGAAGAGGGAGAGAGAGAATCTCAAGCAGGCTCCATGCCCAGCATGGAGCCCAATGTGAGGCTTGATCTCAGGATGCTGAGATCATGACCTGAGCCTAAATCATGAGTCGGATGCTTAACCAACTGAGCCACCCAAGTGCCCCTGGTTTCTTAGTTTTGACAAAGTACCAGGGTCATCTAAGATGGCATCAGGGGAAACACGGTGGGGACTGCATGGGAACCCTCTTATACTATATCTTTGCAACTAAATCTAAAGTTTAAATATCTGGGAATATCTTTTCCCAGTATCTTTTTAAAAATAAACTTATTTTGGAATAATTTTACAAAATGCCAAAGTGAAGCTCTAGCGCAATGGTCATGGCAAGACTGTCAGAATAAACAGGTTCAAGGAGGATCAGAAAGTGTATGCATGGCATCATCCTTCCAGATACTGGAACAGTCCTGATGTCAAACATTTATCAACATACACATATTGCTAGTGACCACAAGCTCAGGTCCTGGAGCCAGACTACCTGGGTTCGAATCCTGCCTCTCCCATTTGTGAACTGTGTTACTATGGCCAAGTAGCTGGTCCTCCCTGGCTTCCATTTCCTTTTCTATAAAATGGGGATAAAAATGGTGCCTCTCATGGCGATAACATGAGAATTCATTCAGTTAATGGGTTTAAAGATCTGAGGATTGTGTCTGGTACGTGGAAGCGAAGGTGAGCTATCTAATAATCTTACTTCTTCTTTGATGGATGAGTCGTTAAATCTAAAATTAAGCTGTGTGCCTCCGTAAGAGGTCTTGTATGAACACATGTACCAATCAGAAAGTTTAATCAGGAGACATCTGCATCCTGATTTTTGGCTCTGAAACAGCTCAGTCTAAGCCATACTTAATAATTAACATTAATGGGAAGTCTGGGTGGCTCACTCGGTTGAGCGTCTGCCATCACCTCAGGTCATGATCCTGGGATCTCAGGATTGGGCCCCACTTCGGGCTCCCTGCTCGGTGGGGGGTCTGCTTCTCCCACTGCCCTGTACTCTGTTCGTGCGCTCTCTCTAATGAATGAATAAAATATTTTAAAAAATAATAATAATTAACATTAACATGCCCAGGGCCAAATACACACAGGAAATGGCAATCCCTGGGGACTGTCCATGTTTTTGATTATCTGCGCCCTTGCTCTTCTCTCATTAGTCTGGATAATGGGGAAGTGAGATGCTGCTACAGCTCATGACTGCTTCCAGTCTAAGCTTCTCTGAGACTGCTTACTAAGTCTCACCCCAGCACCTTTAGAGAAAGAGACAGGTGTCCATGTTGTGTCCACCCAGACACACACACATCCTCTGGCTGAAAGACATTGGCAATTCCCAAAGAAGCAATTTGCTCTAGTCGCACCCGGCCAGGTTTTCCTGCACCACAGAGCACAGCAATTAAAACATGTCAGGGGAGCTGCACTGGTATTTGGAGGGAGAATTACTAATTTATGTTTACAGTTTACAAATCCAATCATAGCCATGTACTTGGACCATTACAGCCATGTAATAAAAATATGGTGACTGTTTTTATTTGGCGGAAACTATCATTTCCTTAGATTTTGCAATTTACTCACATTAATTGGCAAAACTAAATTCTTCCAGCATGAACAGAGATGAACAGCCCTTCATTATTTAATCAGGAGAAGAATAAGGGCCCTGTACACAGATATTCTGACCACATGATTGTACCGGGAACCTGCAGGAGCTGCTTCTTGCTTCATTCAAGTCCAGACAAATAAGAGAGAATTTGTAGGGGGGGAAAGGCACTAAAACGATAGAGCATGAGACCAGAAGGCCTTGGAAAAGATCTGCAGGAGTTGATCTTGGCTGGCTGGGAGGGTCAATCCAGGGCTCTCTGAGGACCATCAGAGTTTTCTCGTCCAACCCACAATTGGGTGGCTGTCATGTGCCAGACCCCAGGGACGCAGAAACTATTCAATAAAGCCTTTCCCTTCCCCTAGAACGGCAGTTCTGGCAAACTCCTATGAATCCTGCAAAGCTCAGGCCGAATGTTATCAACTGGGTACAATCTTTTCCAAACTCCCAGGCTGAGTCAATGACTCTCATCCCTTCTTGTGTTTCAACTGTAGCGCTTTGGTTCATCTGGCTGTCAACAAACTCCCCCCACAAGATTGGGATCTGAGAGGGAGGGGACTGTGGCTAGGTCTTCCCAAACCCTAGCACAGCCCCCATCACGTAGTAGGCGTTTAATGGAAGAGAGAGCAAGGATATGGTCCAGCAGATCTCACTGTATCAGTCAACTACTGCTATGACCATGCTATGTAACAACCCCCAAACCTACTGACTCATAAGAAGTGTCTGTTTCTCGCTTTGTGGATCCGTGGCTACGTTGCGTTCTGCTGCTGTGGCTCAGTTTGGCTTCATTCAGGCTGCAGCTTGAGTTCAGGTCTCCTGCTTCTCCGAGGCGTGGTCTTGTCATGGCAGGTAGCAGAAAGGTGAGAATCCAAGCTTAATCATACCACCATAAAGTCTCTGCTTGAACCACGTCCACTAATACTTCATAGGCCAAATCAAGTCGCATGACCAAGTCTGACATCAAATAGTGGGGGGTAGGGGAAAGATACTCCCTCTACTCTATTGGGATGCATAGCAAAGTTACATGGCAGAGTGTGCATCATAATGTACAGGGATGGAGTAAAGAAGTAGGGGCAGGGGAGGGTAATAGTTAGGAGAGTCTGAAATCAGATTGCCTGAGTTCAAATCTTGGCTCCCCTTGCCCCCAACGAAGACTGTCACCTTGGAGAAGTGACTCAAATGCTCAGCGCCTCAGCTTCCCCATCTGTCAAACTGACATAAAGATAATACCTAATTCCTAGGGCTGCCATGAGGATTTAATGAAAATAGTCCATGGGAAGCATTTAGCATAGGGTCTAGTCATGGCAAGTGCTCAGTAAATGTTACCCATTAGTTTAATCCTCCCTTCTCTGCACTGAATCTTCTCCCAGAAAACACCAAACACTCCCAGCCCCCATCCCTTACCTATGCCAAGCCTCCTACGGCCAGACTCCCTAGTTTCCTACCAGTTGGCCCACGTATCTTATGTCATTAAAAGAGTCCTTTATTAAGCACGAGTAGGTTTTTAGCAGCTGCTCAAAGTACCCCCAAGACATCAAGCTTACGTCAGGCACAAAAGCCCAGGGCTGACATTGATGCAAGTCACCAAAGTCATTCTGCCCATAAAGAAGGTGTCTTGATGATGGATGGCTGCAGGCTGCTGAGCTGCAGTATGCCTCCAGGACAATCCATCTCTTCCTCGGAAGCCAGAATGCAGCCTTGAAGATGAAGAGTGCACGGTGGGAGTCAACCTCGCTCCTAAATGAATGCACAGGGTATGTCCGCAGCCTGAGTTTTCAAGGGGCTTGAATCGAGACAAACATGTTCAAGATAAAATACAGGCAGGTGCCTATCAGGTGCCTCTTCTGGGTCCTCTCAGTTAGAATTAAAGAGTGTTGAAGCTACACGACCTCAGTCTTCAGCTGGCCCAGATCTAGTTTACAATCTGGAAATCTGATTCCCAGGAGAAGGGTCTACTATCACATGACTAGTTTGGGGAGCAGAAAAGGAAAAGAATCCACCCCACTAGGGTCTTTCCCCAGAATTAGACATCAGGGGGAAAAGGGGAAAACAAAGATTTCCTCCAAAAATGGGGGTTCTTTTGCCCCAAAGCATCTCTTCATTCAAAATTAAAGATCACTGTATTTTAATCGAGAGTGATGCTTAGCTTACTTTGAAGAATTCCCCTACCTAGAAGGTCACTCCCCAGAAACCATGCCCACATATGCCCCCAACTGTCACCACCACCCAGAGCCTTGCTGGGTGAATGTTTTACTCAGAATAAGAGTCCCATTTTCTGATGTTTTTTATTATGTCAGTCACACATAACACAGAAAACGGCGCCCTGGACACAGTGAGTTTCTAACCTCTACTTCCGGAAGTATCTCCTCCTGATGTGCAGCTCCGAAAACTAGTGGCAAGCAGGGTTCTAGAAGCCATAATGATGCTGTGTAACCTTGGGCAAGTCACACATGCCCTCTGAGCCCCAGCATCACTGTTAACAACGGGGGAAGTGAAATCCTTCCCATCTGGCAGGGATTCAAGGAGACGGCACACAAAGTGTTCAGCACATAAGAGTCCTCAAAGTAAGCCGTGCCATGTGATCATCACCACCACCGTCCGTGACCCTAGCAGGACCCAGCACAAGGGAGTAACTCAGCAGGCGCTCCACCAAGGCCGGTTCCTCCAGAAGCAGCCCAGATAAGGCCGATACTCAGAGCCCAGACAGCTATGTTGCAGAAAGCTGATCTCCTCGCAGTGGCCTGAGCAACGAAACCCCTGACCATTCCATGTGAATATGCCCTGTGGTTCCCACCAGCGTGTGGTGAAGAGTTGGAGCTCTGAGCACACCAGGCCAGTCCCCACCTCAGCGTCCTTGCACTTGCTCTGCCTCTGAGGGATGCCCTTGCCCTGGATCTCCCTGTGACGGGCTCCCTCCCATTATTCGAGCCTCAGCCTGGGTGCTGAGCAGGCAGAGCCGCTTCTGAGCACCCTATATGGGGCTGCCCCTTCCTTTCCCACACGTCCGGTTTCTCTCAATTACCCCGTTGCAGGTGCCGAGAGACGTGCTCAGTGCATGGATATGGGTTTATTCTGGGCTTCCCCACTGAGATGTGAGCTCCGCGAGGGCAGGGACTTCTCTGTCCTGCATCCACTGTATTCCCCAGGCCGAGAAAAGTGCCTGCCTCAAAGCAGACCCTCAAGCAGGAGCCGCCCGAGGGAAACCCTGAGGTTGGGACTTCTCCACGGTTCAGTCTGATGCAAAGACCAAGCTCTTAACAGCACCCCCCTTCCCCACCCTCGGTTCCCTTCCCAGTGGTTCTAACTCCGCCTCCTGATGTGTTGCACAGAACAAATTACTTCCCTCCACGTGAAACCTTTCAGGTGTCTGAAAACAGTGCACAGGCCCCATTTGAAGACTTCTTTCTCTGCAATACCCCAACTCTGTCTCCTGCCTCGAGGTGCCCGTGTAACCTTCCGATTCCTGCAGGTCCTTCTCCAATGGCACTAAGGCTGCATTCGTCCCAGGAAAGGTGACCGGACGCCCCTGCGGGTCTGTTAGCACCAGTGCCTTGACGCGGTACTTCCATTAACAAAACCCACGACTGCAGCACTCTTTGATCTTATAAAGCTTCCGAAAGGCTTTATGGAACATGAAACCTGGGCCACATACAGAAGCAAGAATCCAGCTTGAAGACACTGCAAACCTGGCATCTCTTTATCACAATAGCGATCACGCTACAATGACAGAGCACCGCGTGAGGGTTTCCGTGGAAAATAAAGACATAAGTGAGGTGGATTTTACCTTCAGCCTCTTTAAGACAAATGCATATTTAAAACATATTCCTATGGCTTCTCAGCAAGATGGCGGAGGAGTAGGAGACCTGGATTTCGTCTCCTCTCAGGAATTCAGCTGGATAGGGATCAAACCATTCTGAACACCTACAAACTCAACAGGAGATCGAAGAAAAGAATAGCAACAACTCTCTGAACAGAAAAGCGACCACTTTCTGGAAGGTAGGACGTGCGGAGAAGTGAATCCGAGGCGATATTCGGGAGGATAGACGGCGGGGGAGGGGCCTCCGTCGGCCGCTTCTGGCAAGTGATAGAGCCGCGGAGCACAAAGTCGGAACTTTTAGAAGTCTGCTCCGCTGAGGGACGGCACTCTGGTGGCGAAGTGGGGGGGTGGAACCCTCGTGGGACAGTGTGGTCTCAGGACCCTCGGGGTCACAGAAAGACCGGGGGTGCCTGAGTGCGGCAGAGCTCCCAGGGATCGGAGCAGGGAAGCCGGCTGCAGAGACGGAGCCCAGGCGCGGGCTCTCAGCTCGGGGTTGCCAGAAACCGTGATCCGCGGCACAGTCGGGCCACTGCTCCTCCAGCAGGGACCCAACAAGCGGCAGATCCGGGGAGACTCACCTTCTTCCCCCGGGAGGAGAGGTGCGGGAGCGCACCGCAGGGATCTGCTGGGTTTGGAGACTCCACCCGGGGTCGGGTGCCAGATAGAAATGCGCGGTCACAGGCCGGGTGAGCGCGGAGTGCGGCCGGAGACCGGGGACACGGGAGTGATTGACTGCTTTTCTCTGGGGGCTCGCTGAGGAGCGGGACCCCGAGTTCTCGGCTCCTCCGGGGCGGAGACTGGGAGGCCGCCATTTTCACTCTCCGCCTCCAAAGCTGTACGGAAAGCTTGCAGGGAACAAAAGCTCCGGAGAGCAAACCCGAGCAGATTACTTAGCCCGGACCGGCAAGGGCGGGGCAATTCTGCCTCCGGCAGAGACATTTGGGAACCACGGCAACAGGCCCCTCCCCCAGAAGATCAGCGAGAACAGCCAGCCAAGACCAAGTTTACCGATCAATGAGAACGGCAGAACTCCAGCGCTAGGGGAATACTGCACATAGAATTCATGGCTTTTTTACCATGATTCTTTAGTCTTTCAAAGTTAATTATTTTTTTTAACTTTTTTTCTTTTTTCCTTTTTTCTTTTTTTTTTTGAATTTTTCTTTTTCCCTTTTTCAACCAACATCTTATCAATCCCTTTTTTAAAAAAAAAAACATTTTTATTTTTCATTTTTAAAGTCATATTCTATCCCTTCACAGTAGTTACCCGTATTTTTGGCATATATATATAAGTTGTTCTCTCTTTAAAATCTTGAGATAGTTTCTTCTAACAGATCAAAATATACTCTAAATCTCTAGTGTATAGTTTTTTTCTACTCCCCTGCCTGATCACATTCCCTCCCTTTTTTCTTTCTTTTTTTTTTTTATCCTCTTTTCTTTTTTCAAACAACTTATCAAATCCTTTTTTAAAATTTTTTATAATTTCCAACTTTACAGTCATATTCCATCCCTTCATCATATCAACCCTTATTTTTGTACATATATAAGTTTTTCTTTCTTTAAAATTTTGGGAGGGACTTTCTTTTAACAGACCAAAATACACCCAAAATCTAGTGTGTGGCACTGATCTATAATCCAGCCTGATCATATTTGATCACATTCTGTTTTTGTTTTGTTTTGTTTTGTTCTGCTTTTGTTTGTTTTTATCTTTATCTTTTTCTTTTTGTTTTTTTCTTTCCTTTTCTTTTTTCTCTCTTTCCCTTTCTTTTCCCACTGCTTCAGGTCTTTTCTGATTTGTTTAGAGTATATTTTCTGGGGACGTTGTTACCCTGCTAGCATTTTGTTCTCTCATTAATCTATTCTCCTCTGCACAAAATGACAAGACGGAAAAAATCACCTCAACAAAAAGAACAAGAGGTAGTACCGACTGCCAGGGACCTACTCAATACGGACATTAGTACGATGTCAGATCTAGAGTTCAGAATCATCACTTTAAAGATACTAGCTGGGCTTGAAAAAAACATGGAAGTTATTAGAGAAACCCTTTCTGGAGAAGTAAAAGAACTAAAATCTAACCAAGTAGAAATCAAAAAGGCTATCAATGAGGTGCAATCAAATATGGGGGCGCTAACTGCTAGGATAAATGAGGCAGAAGAAAGAATCAGTGAGATAGAAGACCAAATGATGGAAAATAAAGAAGCTGAGAAAAAGAGAGATAAACAACTACTGGATCACGAGGGCAGAATTCGAGAGATAAACGATACCATAAGACGAAACAACATTAGAATAATTGGGATCCCAGAAGAAGAAGAAAGAGAGAGAGGGGCAGAAGGTATAATGGAGCAAATTATAGCAGAGAACTTCCCTAATTTGGGGAAGGAAACAGGCATCAAAATCCAGGAAGCACAGAGAACCCCTCTCAAAATCAATAAAAATAGGTCAACACCCCGACATCTAATAGTAAAACTTACGAGTCTCAGAGACAAAGAGAAAATCCTGAAAGCAGCTCGGGAGAAGAGATATGTAACCTACAATGGTAGAAACATTAGATTGGCAACAGACTTATCCACAGAGACCTGGCAGGCCAGAAAGGACTGGCAGGACATATTCAGAGCACTAAATGAGAAAAATATGCAGCCAAGAATACTATATCCAGCTAGGCTGTCATTGAAAATTGAAGGAGAGATAAAAAGCTTCCAGGACAAACAAAAACTAAAGGAATTTGCAAACACGAAACCAGCCCTACAACAAATATTGAAAGAGGTCCTCTAAGCAAAGAGAGAGCCTAAAAGCAACATAGACCAGAAAGGAACACAAACAATATACAGTAACAGTCACTTTACAGGCAATACAATGGCACTGAATTCCTATCTTTCAATAGTTACCCTGAATGTAAATGGGCTAAATGCCCCAATCAAAAGACACAGGCTATCAGATTGGATTAAAAAACAAGACCCATCGATATGCTGTCTGCAAGAGACTCATTTTAGACCCAAAGACACCCCCAGATTGAAAGTGAGGGGGTGGAAAACCATTTACCATGCTAATGGACACCAAAAGAAAGCTGGGGTGGCAATCCTTATATCAGACAAATTAGATTTTAAACCAAAGACTGTAATAAGAGATGAGGAAGGACACTATATCATACTTAAAGGGTCTATCCAACAAGAAGACCTAACAATTGTAAATATCTATGCCCCTAACATGGGAGCAGCCAATTATATAAGGCAACTAATAACAAAAGCAAAGAAACACATCGACAACAATACAATAATAGTGGGGGCCTTTAACACCCCCCTCACTGAAATGGACAGATCGTCTAAGCAAAAGATCAACAAGGAAATAAAGACTTTAAATGACACACTGGACCAAATGGACTTCACAGACATCTTCAGAACATTCCATCCCAAAGCAACGGAATACACATTCTTCTCTAGTGCCCATGGAACATTCTCCAGAATAGATCACATCCTAGGTCACAAATCAGGTCTCAACCGGTACCAGAAGATTGGGATCATCCCCTGCCTATTTTCAGACCACAATGCTTTGAAACTAGAACTCAATCACAAAAGGAAAGTCGGAAAGAACTCAAATACATGGAGGCTAAAGAGCATCCTACTGAAGAATGAATGGGTCAACCAGGAAATTAAAGAAGAATTAAAAAAATTCATGGAAACCCATGAAAATGAAAACACAACTATTCAAAATCTTTGGGATACAGCAAAGGCAGTCCTAAGAGGAAAGTATATAGCAATACAAGCCTTTCTCAAGAAACAAGAAAGGTCTCAAGTACACAACCTAACCCTACACCTAAAGGAGCTGGAGAAAGAACAGCAAATAAAGCCTAAACCCAGCAGGAGAAGAGAAATAATAAAGATCAGAGCAGAAATCAATGAAATAGAAACCAAAAGAACAGTAGAACAGATCAACGAAACTAGGAGCTGGTTCTTTGAAAGAATTAACAAGATTGATAAGCCCCTGGCCAGACTTATCAAGAAGAAAAGAGAAATGACCCAAATCAACAAAATCATGAATGAAAGAGGAGAAATCACAACCAACACCAAAGAAATACAAACAATTATAAGAACATATTATGAGCAACTCTATGCCAGCAAATTAGATAACCTGGAAGTAATGGATGCATTCCTAGAGATGTATCAACTACCAAAACTGAACCAGGAAGAAATAGAACACCTGAACAGACCTATAACCACTAAGGAAATAGAAGCAGTCATCAAAAATCTCCCAAAACACAAAAGCCCAGGGCCAGATGGCTTCCCAGGGGAATTCTACCAAACATTTAAAGAAGAATTAATACCTATCCTTCTGAAACTGTTCCAAAAAATAGAAATGGAAGGAAAACTTCCAAACTCATTTTATGAGGCCAGCATTACCTTGATCCCAAAACCAGACAAAGACCCCATCAAAAAGGAGAATTACAGACCAATATCCCTGATGAACATGGATGCAAAAATTCTCACCAAAATACTAGCCAATAGGATCCAACAGTACATTAAAAGGATTATTCACCACGACCAAGTGGGATTTATCCCTGGGCTGCAAGGTTGGTTCAACATCCGCAAATCAATCAACGTGATACAATACATTAACAAAAGAAAGAACAAGAATCATATGATCCTCTCAATAGATGCAGAAAAAGCATTTGACAAAGTACAGCATCCTTTCTTGATCAAAACTCTTCAGAGTATAGGGATAGAGGGTACATACCTCAATATCATAAAAGCCATCTATGAAAAACCTACAGCGAATATCATTCTCAATGGGGAAAAACTGAGAGCTTTCCCCCTAAGGTCAGGAACGCGGCAGGGATGTCCACTATCACCACTGCTATTCAACATAGTATTGGAAGTCCTAGCCACAGCAATCAGACAACAAAAAGAAATCAAAGGCATCCAAATTGGCAAAGAAGAAGTCAAACTCTCACTCTTTGCAGATGATATGATACTTTATGTGGAAAATCCCAAAGACTCCACCCCAAAACTGCTAGAACTCATACAGGAATTCAGTCAAGTGGCAGGATATAAAATCAATGCACAGAAGTCAGTGGCATTCCTATACACCAACAACAAGTCAGAAGAAAGAGAAATTAAGGAGTCGATCCCATTTACAATTGCACCCAAAACCATAAGATACCTAGGAATAAATCTAACCAAAGAGGCAAAGGATCTGTACTCAGAAAACTATAAAATACTCATGGAAGAAATTGAGGAAGACACAACGAAATGGAAAAACGTTCCATGCTCATGGATTGGAAGAACAAATATTGTGAAGATGTCAATGCTACCTAGAGCAATCTACACATTCAATGCAATCCCCATCAAAATACCATCCACTTTCTTCAAAGAAATGGAACAAATAATCCTAAAATTTGTATGGAACCAGAAAAGACCCCGCATAGCCAGAGGAATGTTGAAAAAGAAAAGCAAAGCTGGCGGCATCACAATTCCAGACTTCCAGCTCTACTACAAAGCTGTCATCATCAAGACAGTATGGTACTGGCACAAAAACAGACACATAGATCAATGGAACAGAATAGAGAGCCCAGAAATGGACCCTCAACTATATGGTCAACTCATCTTTGACAAAGCAGGAAAGAATGTCCAATGGAAAAAAGACAGTCTCTTCAACAAATGGTGTTGGGAAAATTGGACAGCCACATGCAGAAGAATGAAACTGGACCATTTCCTAACACCACACACAAAAATAGACTCCAAATGGTTGAAAGACCTCAATGTGAGACAGGAGTCCATCAAAATCCTAAAGGAGAACACAGGCAGCAACCTCTTCGACCTCAGCCGCAGCAACTTCTTCCTAGAAACATCGCCAAAGGCAAGGGAAGCAAGGGCAAAAATGAACTATTGGGACTTCATCAAGATAAAAAGCTTTTGCAAAGCAAAGGAAACAGTCAACAAAACCAAAAGACAACTGACAGAATGGGAGAAGATATTTGCAAATGACATATCAGATAAAGGGCTAGTATCGAAAATCTATAAAGAACTCATCAAACTCAACACCAAAAGAACAAAGAATCCAATCAAGAAATGGGCAGAAGACATGAACAGACATTTTTCCAAAGAAGACATCCAAATGGCCAACAGACACATGAAAAAGTGTTCAATATCGCTCGGCATCAGGGAAATCCAAATCAAAACCTCAATGAGATACCACCTCACACCAGTCAGAATGGCTAAAATTAACAAGTCAGGAAATGACAGATGTTGGCGGGGATGCGGAGAAAGGGGAACCCTCCTACACTGTTGGTGGGAATGCAAGCTGGTGCAGCCACTCTGGAAAACAGTATGGAGGTTCCTCAAAAAGTTGAAAATAGAGCTACCATATGATCCAGCAATTGCACTACTGGGTATTTACCCCAAAGATACAAAAGTAGGGACCCGAAAGGGTACGTGCACCCCAATGTTTATAGCAGCAATGTCCACAATAGCCAAACTGTGGAAAGAGCCAAGATGTCCATCAACAGATGAATGGATAAAGAAGATGTGGTATATATATACAATGGAATATTATGCAGCCATCAAAAGGAATAAGATCTTGCCATTTGCAACGACGTGGATGGAACTGGAGGGTATTATGCTGAGCGAAATAAGTCAAACAGAGAAAGACATGTATCATATGACCTCACTGATATGAGGAATTCTTAATCTCAGGAAACAAACTGAGGGTTGCTGGAGTGGGGGGTGGGGTGGGAGGGATGGGGTGACTGGGTGATGGACACTGGGGAGGGTATGTGTTCTGGTAAGCGCTGTGAATTGTGCAAGACTGTTGAATCTCAGATCTGTACCTCTGAAACAAATAATGCAATATATGTTAAGAAAGAAAAAAAGAAGAAGAAGAATGTAGCAGGAGGGGAAGAATGAAGGGGGGGAAATCGGAGGGGGAGAAGAACCATGAGAGACGATGGACTCTGAAAAACAAACTGAGGGTTCTAGAGGGGAGGGGGTTGGGAGGATGGGTTAGCCTGGTGATGGGTATTGAGGAGGGCACGTTCTGCATGGAGCACTGGGTGTTATGCACAAACAATGAATCATGGAACACTATATCTAAAACTAATGATGTAATGTATGGGGATTAACATAACAATAAAAAAATTAAAAAAAAAAAATAAATAAAATAAAACATATTCCTGCAGGCTTTTTTTTTTTTTTTTCTTAAAGCTTAACAACAATATTAACCTTTGAAAGGAAGTGAAAAACTCTCGGATGATAAATGTTTCTTGTCTCCCTAGCCATTCCCTCTGAAACCCTAACTCGGAAAAATAGCAAATGAGGAGGCTGCTCTTTCCACTGTCACCTCAACATTAAATATAATCTGTCACTCTCGCCAGGCTTTCGTCACCTTAAAGTACTGATTTGTGCTCGGGAAAATTTACAGCCATTTATTTCAGTAATGCTCTGAAGTTCTCGAGAGATTGTTAACTCCTAAAACAAACATAAATCTTCCTCTCTCATTTTCAGTGCCTCGTTATTTTTACTCATTAATAACAGGGAGCTGTCAGTTTCGCTGTAATCAGCATCCAGTGGCCCTTCCCCCGTGTGCCCACCTTCACCAGAAGGGACACTGAAAACAAGGCAAAGTTGGAGAAAACAGAAGAAACCTAGAAGGACACCCCCGGCACTTGCACACAGACTCGTTCTGGCCCCACACACTGAAGGAGAGACCTCAGAGTGGGAAAGAGAAGCACCTTCATGTGGTGTAGGCAGGGATGCCGCCCAACTAAGGAGGAGCATCCCCCGTGCTCCCGGCCACCACGGGGCAGAGGATCAAACCCGGCCTGCCCACCTGAGCAGTAACAGCACCGTGAGCCCAGGCCACAGGGAAGCACATGGTGCCGGTGGAAAGCAGGACCCTAACCTGGTTTCTGGAGCAGTTGGTGAAAGCTCCCTGGGAGAAAGGACTTATAAATAGACACCAAGCCTATCAACTTTAATAGTGTAGAGATGCTGGGTCAGAACCAGACTGTGGGGACGCCTGGGTGGCTCAGTCGGGTAACCGTCTGTCTTTGGCTCAGGTCATGATCTCAGGGTCCTGGGATCGAGCCCCGATTTGGGCTCCCAGCTCAGCAGGGAGTCTGCTTCTCCCTTTCCCTCTCCCCCTGCTTATGCTGTCTCTCAAGTGAATAAAAAAAAAGAGAGAACGAGACTCTGTGGGATGAGAATGTGCAGGCTAAGAGAGGACATCCTCAAAATCAAAGCCCTGATCTTCTCCCATCACGCCCGCTCCTGCTCAAGTCTCTACCAGCTCCACCAATGGCACCTACCCTACTGGCCACGCCTGGAAGGCCCTCATGGTCAGCGTTGTCTCTTCTCTTGTCCTCATCCCAAACATTCAACCCATCAGCAAATCCTATGAGCACAACATGCAGAATGCACTCAAGCACCATCACGTCTCCCTGTGCTGGAGTCCAAGTCATGGTCACCCTCACCCTCCAAACTGGACTCTCCTTGCCTCTGCCCTCTGGTCCTTATGGTCCACTGTCAATACCATGGCCAGAGGGGTCCTTGAACTTCTAGGTCAGTAAGTCAGTCCTCTGTTCAAAGGCTTCTCACAGCTTCCCATTTCACTCAGAAGAAAGGCCAGATTCCTTCAACAGTCTACAAGGTCCGGAGTGTTCTCCCACCCTCCCCGCGCACACCGTACCTCTCCAACCTCATTTCCTACTACTTTCTCCCTCCTCACTGCCATCGTCAGGCTCCTTGAACTACCTCAGCTCTTGACACTAACCATCTCCTCTGTCTGGAGCACCTTCTCCTGGGAACTCCCGCCTCTTCCAAATCTTTGCCCAAATATCACCTCTACATAGACACCCTCCCCAACCACCCAATATACAATTGAACCCAATCTCCTGCATTCCTCTTCCCCCTTCCCTGCTTCATTTAGTTCTGACAGATAAGAGAATTCTTTCAGGGGTGCCTGGGTGGCTCAGTCGGTTGGGCATCCAACTCTTGGCTTCAGCTCAGGTCATGATCTCATGGGTCCTGAGATTGAGCCCCACATTTGGCTCCACCCTCAGTGGGCAGTCTGCTTGGGATTCTCTCTCTCCCCCTCTCCCTCTGCCCCTCCCCACACTCATTCACTCTCTCTTTTTCTCTCAAATGAATAAATCTTTAAAAGAGAGAGAGAGGGCGCCTGGGTGGCTCAGTTGGTTAAGCGACTGCCTTCGACTCAGGTCATGATCCTGGAGTCCTGGGATCAAGTCCCGCATCGGGCTCCCTGCTCGGCAGGGAGTCTGCTTCTCCCTCTGACCCTCCCCCCTCTCATGTGCTCTCTCTCATTCTCTCTCAAATAAATAAATAAAAATCTTTAAAAAAAAAAGAGAGAGAGAGAATTCTTTCAACATAACCACAATAGATCTTACAGAAAAGTATAAAGAACTATAGCAGCCATAAAAAGACACGAAGCCCCGATACATGCAAGGACAGGGCTGAAGCTTGAGAACATGATGCAGAATGAAAGAAGCCAGAGGCAAGGGCCACAGATTCTACAATTCCACGGATATGAAATGTCCAGAATACGTAAGTCTATGGAGACAGAAAGCAGATTTTTGTTTGCCTTAGGCCGGGCGGGGAGGGGGAATCTCTGACATCTAGACTATCAGGGTTTTGTGAGGTAATCAAATGCACCAGAACTGTGGGGATGGTTGCACAAACCTGTGGCTATACTAAAAATCACTGAATTGTACACTATAAGTGGGTGAATTTTATGGTATGTGAATTAAGTCTCAATAAAGCTGTATCCTAAGAAAAAGACTATAACATTACCTGGAATTGGTAAATGATCACCTTACCCTGTTTGTTTCAGATGTTTTTTACTCAGAGGAAACAGTACTACACCTGAAGTCTCTTTCATACCCTCTCCCCAACTTAAGTCTTGTTACATTAAAGAAACTTATTTTTAAAGCCCTTAATTGCAGTTTTAATACTAAAGTCCAAAACCTGGTCTTCAACCACCCTACCCCCACCACTATTCAGTTTGAAATTTTCATCCCAATTTTTTTTCAAAGCATCAAGACACCCAAGTAGGGTGGCCATATTTTTTTTGTAATTTTATTTTATTTTAATTCAATTAATTAACATATAGTGTATCATTAGTTTCAGAGGTAGAATTCAGTGATTCATCTGTTGCATATAACACCCAGTGCTCATTCCATCACATGCCCTCCTTAATGCCCATCACCCAGTTACCTTATCCCCCCTGCCCCCACTCCTCCAGCAACCCTCAGTTTATTTCCTATAGTTAAGAGTCTCTTATGGTTTGTCTCCCTCTCTGATTCTGTCTTATTTTTCCCTCCCTTCCCCTATGATCCTCTGTTTTGTTTCTTAAATTCCACATGAATGAAATCTTATGATAACTGGCTTTCTCTGATTGACTTATTTCGCTTAGCGTAATACCTTCTAGTTCTATCCACGTTGTTGCAAATGTTAAGATTTCATCTTTTGAGGGCTGAGTAATATTCCATTGTATCTATATCTATATACCACATCTTTATCCATTCATCTGTCAATGGACATCTGGGCTCTTTCCACAGTTTGGCTATTGTGGACATTGTTGCTATAAACATTGGGGTGCAGGTGCCCCTTCACATCACTGTTTGTATCCTTTGGGTAAATACCAAGTAGTACAATTGCTGGGTCATAGGGTAGCTCTATTTTTAACTTTTTGAGGAACCTCCATACTGTTTTCCAGAGTGGCTGCACCAGCTTGCATTCCCACCAGTAGTGTAAGAGGGTCCCCTTTCTCTGCATCCTCACCAACATTTGTTGTTTCCTGACTTGTTAATTGTAGCCATTCTGACTGGTGTGAGGTGATATCTCATTGTGGCTTTGATTGGTACTTCCCTGATGCCAAGTGATGTTAAGCATTTTTTCAGGTCTGTTGGCTATTTGTTTGTCTTCTTTGGAGAAATGTCTGTTCATGTCTTCTGCCTATTTCTTGACTGGATTATTTGTTTTTTGGGTGTTGAGTTTGGTAAGTTCTTTATAGATCTTGGACACTAGCCCTTTATCTGGTAAGACATTTGCAAATATCTTCTCCCATTCTGTTGCTTGTCTTTTGGTTTTATTGACTATTTCCTTTGCTGTGAAAGAGCTTTTTATCTTGATGAAGTCCTAAAAGTTCATTTTTGCTTTTGTTTCCCTTGTCTTTGGAGACATGTCTAGCAAGAAGTTGCCGCAGCTGAGGTCGAAAAGGTTGCCGCCTGTGTCCTTCTCTAGGATTTTGATGGATTCCTGTCTCACATTTAGGTCTTTCATCCGCTTTGAGTTTATTTTCGTGTATGTTGTAAGAAAATAGTCCAGTTTCACTCTTTTACATGTGACTGTCCAATTTTCCCAACACCATTTAAGAGACTGTCCTTTTTCCATTGGATATTCTTTCCTGCTTTGTCGAAGATCAGTTGACCTAGATCGAGGGCCCATTTCTGGGTTATCTATTCTGTTCCATTGATCTATGTGTCTGTTTTTGTGCCAGTACCATACTGTCTTGATGATTGCAGCTTTGGAATACAGCTTGAAGTCTGGAATTGTGATGTCTCCAGCTTTGGTTTTCTTTTTCAACATTTCTTTGGCTATTCGGGGTCTTTCCTGGTTCCATACAAATCTTAGGTTTGTTTGTTCCAGCTCTGTGAAAAAAAAGTTGATGGTATTTTGATAGGGATTGCATTGAATGTGTAGATTGCTCTGCGTAGTATAGACATTTTAACAATATTTGTTCTTCCAATCCATGAGCATGGAATGTTTTTCCATTTCTTTATGTCTTCCTCAATTTCCTTCATAAGTGTTCTATAGTTTTCAGAGTACAGATCCTTTACCTCCCAATTTAAATGGATGTACTTTCAAGGGGCCTTTTCCAATTTCCACCATCTCTGGATGACAGAGACCTCAAAGAATAATAGACAGTGCATGTGGGAGGCTCACCTGGGTCCAGGACACAGCGAACACACAGGACAGCTAGCCACTGCTGCCCCAAGTGCTCTCTTCTCAATTCTCTGAGCTGTTCACAGGGCCAGCCCACCAACCTCACCAGTTAGATCCAAAGTCTTCAAGCAACTAGGATGTGCTAACCAATGTTCTAAGCACTAAACTAGAGAAATAAAATGGTACAGCTTTAAAAACACAACCAAAAGTGAGGAAGAAAACTTTCCAAGGGAGCCCAATCTCTGACCTGAGCTGGGAAGCTGTGGCATGTGGTCCTGCCACAGACTCCAAAGATGACAAGCCAGCAGGGTTGCACAGGACATCCTCATGGCTGATGCCCCCCGATGCCCCATCAGCCTCCAAGGCTGTGTGATCTGCTGAGTCCCATCACATCTCAGGGTGACTAGTGACTGAGTGTGTGTAACTGTAAATCACGGGGAGAAGGTCACCCCAGGCCATGCTCGGCCATAGTTCTCTTCCTTCCCACTCAGTGTCAGACCACAGCAAAGCTCCAAGTGCAAGCACAGGAGGCTCTGCCAGGCAAAGCGGGGAGAGCAGCCCCAAATGCACCCTTCGCTAGGAAGCCAGGTGTGATCACAGGAGCTCTTCTGAATGGATTTCCAATGGGAAACAGAAGTAGCAGCTCCTTCTCCCTCAGTAGTCCATGCACTTACAGCTCACAGAGTACCACTGGAGATCAATAATGCAGGCTGGCTCTCAGGGAGGCCAAAATCTAAAACATACATGTTTTTTCTGTATGTCTAAAGAACCCAGAGCTTTCCTGGAAGAATACAGAATGAGGGAAGTTGATAATCCATGAGGAAGAGACAGCCAAGTTGTGGGGCCCTGGGTTTCCCCTAAAATACTACAGAAAAGTCAGAGAAAGCCAGGGCCTAGGGCCCTAAGGGTGAGCTCCTCTCCTACTTCTTCTTCAGTGTCAGATGGATCCAAGTAACTTACTGCACCATTCTGTGTGCTAGACCTTGTACAGTATGCCATGGGAATAAGAGAAATGGGGGGGGGTGATAAAACCACCAGTCCCTGGTCTCAAATAGCTCGTGACCTGATCAGACCCCAATAAAAATGTAAATAACTATGATGCAGGGCAGGGCAGGACAGGACAGGAGCATGAGGAGGGGATTATGAAATGTAGTGGAAGGTAACAGCTATGGTTCAGACTTCCGAATTTCACAGAGCAGGAAGATATGAAAGAACTTGAAGGAGATCTCATGGATTAGAACAGGACTCCACAAACTGCAGCCCATCACCAAATCTGGCCCACTGCCTCCTTTTGTAAATAAAGTTTTATTGGAACACAGCCACACTCATTCGTTTGCATACTGCCCGGCTGCTTTCACTCTATCATGACAGAGTTGAGTACCTACAACAGACACCATCTGTCTCACAAGAATATTTACTATCAGGATCTTTATAGAAAAAGTTTCCCAAATCCCTACATTAGAAGATTCAATATTTAAAAGTATCTATTCTCTTCAAATTGACCATGAAATCAATAAAATCCCAATCAAGTTATATCAGAATTTCATTGTGAACATGGATAAACTGATTATAAAAATGTATTATGGAGGGGCTCCTGGATGGCTCAGTCAATTAACAGCTTGACTTCAGCTCAGGTCCCGATCTCAGGGTCCAGGGATTGAGCCCCGCATTGGGCTCCATGCTCAGTGGGGAGTCTGCTTCTCCTTCTCCCTCTGCTCCTCCCCCTGCTCATGCAGGCTCTCTCACACACTCTCTCTCTCATTCTCTCAAATAAATAAAAATTTTTAAAAATGTATTGTGGAAATGCAAAGGGCCAAGAACAACAAAGGCCATCTAACTCAGGATTTTTTTTCCCAATATAATTGAATAACAAAGACCCCAAAGAATAACTGAGATGGTGCACATAGACAGCATGGGTCTGCGCACAGTGAGCATGAAGGAAAGCTACCTTTCACCATTCCAGACACACTATTCACATTCCCCTGAGCTGTACATCTAACCTGTTCACCTAGCCAGCCTGTCAAGCCCACTAGTTAGATTCCAAGCAAAGCTGGAGGACTCACACTCCTATACAGCAGGACTCATAAGCCACAGTAATTAAGACAGCGTGGTGTGTCAACAAAGATAGACAAATGGGTCAAAGAACAGAATAGAGAGTATAAAACAGACCACACATACGGACACTTGATTCATGACAGAGAGTACTGCAGAGCATGGAGAAAGGATAATCTTTTCAATAAATGGTCTGAATCAATAGGATATTCATATCGTAAAAGAAGAATCTTGACTCCTAACTCACACTATACACAAAAATCAATTTCAGGTATATTTTAGATCCAAATAAAAAAACCACATAGTAGGCAAAGATTTCTTAAACAGGACACAAAAATCACTATCCATCAAGGAATAGATTAATATTGTGGATTATATTAAAATTAGAAATGTCTGTTCATCAAGACTCCAATAAGAGTGTGAAAGGCAAGCCATAGAGTGGGAGAACATACCTGTGACCCTAAGACTTGTATCCATATTATAAACAAACTCCTACAATTCAAAAAGAAAAAGACAACCCAGTAAGGAAATGGGCAAAAGCCTTGCACAAACACTCCACAAAAGAAGTTACACAAATGGCCAAAAAAAAAAAAAGGTGTTCACTCTCTTTAGTCATCAGGGAAATGCAAATGGAAATAGCAATGATCTACTACTCCATACCCACCAGAACGGTTAAAATGAAAAAAACAGACAATATCAAGTGCTGCCAAATGATACAGGGCAACTGGAACCCTCATATACTTTCAGTGAGAGTGTAAACGGACACTGATGACCACCCTGGAAGGTCATCGGTATCTAAAACAGCACACGGGCAGCTCTTCCACTCCTGGAGATGCGTGTGCACTATGCACCAGAAGACTTGTATGAGAAGGCACAGAGGCATCATTCAAAATGGTCAAGAACTGGAAATAACCCAAATACCAGCAACCACAGACTGGACATATTACATGTGTGTGATATGGTCACACAGCAGAATACTACACAGCAATGAAAAAGAACCAAGTATTGCTACACTTGATAACATGGATGAATCCCATGACAGGTTGAGAAAAAGAAGCCAGAGAGAAAATAAAGCATATAATTCCATTCATAGGAAGTTCAAAAACAGACAAAACTACACTATCACGTAGGAAGTCAGGATGGAGGTCACCTTTGGGAGAAGGCAGGGAGGAGGGACTGAAAGAAGGCACCAGGAGAGTCTCCAGGTATAAGTAATGTCATGCCTCCTGAGCCGAGCTGTGGTTACACAGGTGAGTTCATTCTGTGGTAAGTCGAAGAGCCGCACTACACTTCAGATTCATGCACATTTTTGTACATGTTTTACTTCGATTTTTACTTCAATTTTATCGTCCCCTGAGTAGGCAAAGGTTGCTAATTGTTTATTTTGCTAAGCAATCTCAATTTTTCTCTACAAACAAAAGAACATTTGAATACCAAAAAGCTCTTGAAGAAAAATGTCAGAGGAAAGGAGTCCATTGAGTAAATTTATCTTTATGAAAGCATTTAAAATGAGGTTTTAAATACCATCTATATGTCTACAGCTTCCCAATTTTCATCTCCAGTCCAGTCCTGGCTTATATCCCAACTACATTCCCACCGCCTCCACATGAGAGACATCTCAACCCCAACATGTTCAAACCCAACCTCCTGCCCCAGATCTGCTTTCACCATCTGTGTTGATGGGAACTTCACCCTCCAAGGGTTCCAATCAAAAACCCTGGAGTAACACCTGACTCCTCTCATCACCTGCACGTAATCTTTCAGGAAATTCTATTGACTCTATCTTCCAAATGCACCCAGAATCCAGCCATTCCTCACCACTCCCTCTGCCAGCACCCTGGCTGACATCATGCATATGTTATACATGTGTGTGTGTGCGCATACCAGGGGGATTCTTCTGTTTTTTAGATTTTTTTAATGGGGGGAGGGACAGAGGGAGAGGGAGAGAGAGGGTCTCAAGCAGACTCCCCGTGCTGAGCATGGAGCCCAACTCGGGGTTCGATCTCATGACCCTGAGATCATGACCTGAACCAAAGTCAAGAGTCGGACGCTCAACTGACTGAGCCAGCCAGGCGCCCCCGAGGTGACCCTTTAAACAGTGGAACTAAGAACAGGTCATTTTTCTGCTCAAAAGCCCAAGTCCCACCCGACGGTCTAGGAGTCCTTGTCTTCATGCTCATCTCCCATGACCCCCCTGCTGCCCCTCCAACACACTGGGAGCCTCTCACCTTTGGGCCTTGGCACTAGCTGTTGCTTCTGCCCTCAAAGCTCTTCCCAGCAAGCCACCCAGCACACTCCCCAGTCTGTTGCATGCCTCTGCTCAGATGTCACCTTCCCAACCAGGCCTCCTTTGACACATTATTTAGCAAAGCAACCTGCCCTCTACCTCCACTCTCCTCCCCTGCAGTCCCAGTCCGCTTACATTTTCTACTTTTCCTTTTGTCCACAGACCATATCGCCTTCTAGTCTACTACCTAATTTACTTATTTTGTGTATTTCTGCTATCTAGTTCCCCTGCTAAAATACAGGCTCCAGGAGAGGGGTCACAGCGTATTAGTTTTCATTTGTATATTCCAAGCAGCTGCAAGAGTGTCTGGAACATAGTAAGCACCCCATAAATATCTGTTCAGTGGATATGCTTGTGATGTTATCCTTGGGCATCTCTTCTCGTGGCAGCTGGACACTGGAAACCACTTAGAAGTTCCACTGCATTTGGGCCTCCTGGAAAGAGCACAGAGATGCTGGAAGATGACTGTTAGCTATTTGATATGTACGGAGTGCAATCTCTGTGCCACACACTATTCCAGGTACTGGGGATACAGCAGTCAGCAAGACTGGAAAAAGCTGTTCCTCACTGGCTCACTTTCTGGTGGCAGGAAAGAGAAACAACATCAACAAGGTGATGTCAGAAAGAGGAAAATGGAGATACACAGAGAGGCTAGAGAGTGACTTGATGGAGAGGAGTCCAGGTTAGCTGAGTGGTCAGGCAAGGCTGCACTGACATCCAAGTGAAAGAAGGAGCTAGGTGCGCAATGATGGGAGGAGAGACAGGGAGAACATTCTAGAAGTGATGGAAGCCTATGGAAGGTTTTAAATCTCTCTGCTGAGAACAGACAAAGTATGCAAGCATGGAAGCAAGGAGACAGATGAGCTATTATAGGATAGGTACGTGAAGTGGTGGAAGAAAGTCAGAAGCAATTAGCAGCTACTTTAAGTGAATTGTATGTGTCTTTCACATGTGCATGTGGACACAAACACACACACACACACACACACACACACACACACACTCACTCACTCTTCAAGGGAACTGGAAGCCTGGCTAATCTTGGCATTAAGAGAATTCTTTTCATTGAATCAAATAAAAACCAAAACTGGTTTTTCCCCTGCTCAAAATCCTTCTATGGCTACCCATTCTTCCCAATCTCTTCCCATGCTGTGCAAATCCATACATGTGCTAACCCCACCTCTCTCTCTTCTCTCCCTACACCTCAGCACGCTGGCCCCTTGCTGCTCCCCCAGCATGCCGTGTTCCCTCCAACCTCAGGACTCTTGCACACTCCATGGTTGTAATTTCACATATATTTGTATAGTTTGATTAATGTCAGTCCCCTCTACTATTTTGTGAACAACAAGACACAAACCCTATGTTCTATTGGCTCCTCTATGTAGCACCTGGCATACAGAAGTGCTGAATGGGTGGAAAAAGTGAGTGTTAATTAGAGCAGTCTTTGAACACGCACTATCTGCACTAAGCAGTATGGGGCATAAGAATCAGGGTAAGATACAGCCCCTCTCTCCCAACACTTAGAGTCCCCATAAGGATCAAAGTCGAAGACTCATGAGACATTCAGAAAATACCAGAACATAATCAAAGCTGAAACCTGCTGCTGGCATCCCTTCTTCCTTCAGGCAAACATCACCCTGGGGAGATACTCCTTGTCCATCCTGTGAAGCTCTGGGGGGCCTCTCCACCCAGGGGTCCTACTCTCCCATCAGAAGAGGTGAGCTCATGACCAGAGCTCAGCCAAGAACCTCACTTCCGGAAACCTACATCTGATCTGCAGGATGCAAGCATCAAAAGCAGCAGGGGTTGATCGCCCTACTGGTAAAGCCTCAGAGACCCTGTTTGGGTCTTGTTCCCAAGGTCCCCTTCCCTGAATGCTGCCCTGCTGCCAGTCTTTCTCAAAGCCTGGTTCTTCACCTCTCTTCTGATTCTCTGAAATTTCTTCTCATTTCTTTTTCCATCCTGAATTAGTTTGTATTGTTAGCAACAACAACAAAAAAATCCTCATCAAACCGATGAAGAAGCACTGACGTGTGGCAGAGACCCCATGTAGAAGGTATTCAGAGAAAAGGGAAGACGAACAAGGTGGGGCTGAGCCCAGACTCTGGCCTTTCTCTTCCAGTATTAAAAAGGGCACATCAAGGCAACTGACCTCACTCCCTGGGTCCTCTCCTCCCTTCATCTCTAACAGCCATCAGATCAGAGGTGCTCCAACTGGGGTAGAAATGAGACAAGAAGGGTGGAAGGCAAGCTCGGTGTGCATAGCATCCGCACCGAGGGCTGGATGGGGAAGCAGAAGGGAATCTAGAGACACCTGCACTCCACCAGAGGCCACAGATGACTCTCACAGGGCTTAGGCACTTTTTGCCTTTCTGGGTCCCTTCTTTGATAAAAATATTAAAAATTATAGTTTATGACTATTGGTATCGAAGACAAATATATTAATATTTTAATAGGTAATAAACACATGAAACATTTTTGTTGGCCTAGAGTGCATTTTTTTTCCTTCTGACTTTACAAGAAATTTTTTTTAAAAGATTTTATTTATTTGACAGAGAGAGACACAGCAAGAGAGGGAACACAAGCAGGGGGAGTGGGAGAGGGAGAAGCAGGCTTCCCGTGGAGCAGGGAGCCCAATGCGGGGCTCGATCCCAGGACCCTGGGATCATGACCTGAGCCGAAGGCAGATGCTCAATGATTGAGCCACCCAGGCGCCCCTTGACTTTACAAGAAATTAAAACAATTTTGTAAGCCCCTGAAAGTACTGCAGACCCCAGGTTCTGTACTGTCCACTGTCCTTCCAAGGCATTGCTAAAGTTCTTCTGGTTCCACCACAGGGAAAAATGCGAGCCAAGTCAGAGGGCTGTGTACACATGGATGGATGTGTGTGTGTGTGTATGTATTTATACACACATGCATATACATAGACACACACCTATTGTGCGTATGTATGTAATTACATATAAACATATATACAGACAGTTGTATTTTCTATTCATGCGTAGCAAATGTCCACAAAATTAGCAGCTTAAGCAACACCCATTCATTATCTCCCGGTTCTATGAGTCAGAGGTCAGGGACAGCATGGTGGTGCCCTCTGCTCAGGACTCCCAAGGCTGCACTCAAGACATTAGCCTGGCTGTGTTCTCATCCAAAGGTTCTGAGGAAGAATCTGCTTCCAAGTGCATTCAGGTGGTTGGCAGGATTTATCTCCTTGTGGCTGTATGACTGAGGTCCCCACTTTCTTGCTACCTGCCATCCAGGGTTCACTCTCCACTCTCTGGGCTGCCCTCTGGTCCTCACATGTCTCCTGTAACACGCCTGTTTGGTTTTTCAAGGTCAGCAGGAGAATCCCTCCCAAGTCCACTAAGACAGCGTTATATAACATTACGTGATCCCAGGAGTGACAAGACCTAATCAAGAGAGTGCCACCTGTCAGGAGGTGGGAATCTTGGGGGTCATCTTCAAATTCTGCCTACCACGGGATCTTCAGCAAATATCAGCAATTGTATTCCCTTGCTCTATACCAAGCACTGTTCTGGGGAATTCATACAAGTTTTAACACTTTTGAGGAAGATGGTAATATCATATTATCCCCACGTTCTAGCTGAGGAAACTGACACTCAGGAGGGCAGGGTAGCTTGCAAGGCTCATTGTCCAGAGGGGCATCCCTGTGATTACAGGAGGGCAGCAGTGAGACTTCTAAGCATGAATAGTTTCCTTGTTGTTTTTAGTGTCCTCGTAATTTTTTAATCTTACCAGATTGGTGCCCCCTCCCCAGGAGCAAATGGCAAACAAGAGGATCTTGAAATTCAGTCAATATACCCTTGGTTGTTACAAACCCTAGAGTGTTGGTTCTCAAGCTTTAGTGTACATCCTCCCCCAGAGTTTCAGATTCAGCAGGCCTGAGGTGGGACCCAAGAATGTGCATTTCTAACAAGGTCCCCAGTGATGCGGATCTGGGACTGACTTTGATAACCACGGCACTAAAATAATGATTCTCAAACCACCTGAAGCAGGGGCCAGCAATGAGACCCCTTAATCGGAACCTTTTGGGCAGAGCTGTGAGTCCACATTTTAAACAACCTTCCCCAGTGACTATGTAACATGGAAGTTAGGAAACCACTCTGAAAAGGATCGTCACCTCCAAGATTTCTTGCTTGGCCAAAGTAGGCTGAAATTGGTGATGTTCAGGAAGCCCTAGCCAAGAGGAGAGCTGGGAGCAGAGCTGTGAATAACAGTGGCTCTCACCTCCCTGGAAATCAGCAGAACACCAGCCAAACCAACGAGTCTGTAAGACCCGCCCCCTCCCGCCCAGAATACTCTTTCTGTTTTATGACTGACAGCATCTCCCTGCTCACTTGCTTAGATCCTCCCATTGTTTCCAACGTTTGTCTACACGGCAGGCAAGGAGTAGGCGTTCTGCCTCTTCTGTGCGTCCTACAACCCCTTCTGACAGGTCTCGCGTTAACACTGCCGGAGGTTCCAGTACCCTTAACCCCAGCCCCCTCCATCATCAGCAGGAAGGTAAGGGAGAGTTCCAATGCCATCTGAGGCCAATTCTTCCCAGGGGTCTCTTTGGACACAACTCCTGGGCCCCGCCCACATTCTCCCTTGGTTTCTCTGGGATGCCCAGCCAGTAGGTAAATCTCGGTGGAATGACAGAATTTGCATTGGACAGGACGTCATTGTGACAGGTGTGGAAACTCAGTCAACCCTTCAACAATTTTATCACCTTTTTTTTTTTTCATTGCAAGTCTTCATTTCCCCTTTAGATAAGAGGCTGTCCTGGGGGTGTTAACACTAGCCTCCTCCTCTGGGCTCAGCCCGGCCTCTCCAGCCCCTGAGGAGAAGCTCAGCCCTGGCCCTGGAAGTTGAGGAGGGTGTTAACACCAGGGGGAGGGTATTAACTGGCACCTGTTTATCCTGTCAAGTGGCAAACAGCTTCTTGTGCCTTTTATCTGAAGTGTGTGCTCACATACAAACTGGATAAAATGCTAACTCCGCAGCTGCCCAAATGGTCCCAATAAACCAGAGTTTCTTCTTTTTTTCTTTTAAGATTTTATTCACTTGAGAGGGAGAGAGAGAGAAAGAGAGAAAGAATGAGAGAGAGAGAGAGAGCAGAAGAACAGGGGAGGGAGAAGCAGACTTCCCGATGAGCAGGGAGCCCTACGTGGGGCTCGATCCCAGGACACTGGGATCATGAACTAAGCCGAAGGCAAGCACTTAACCAACTGAGCCACCCAGGTGCCCCTAAACCAGAGTTTCAATGAGGAACTGCAACAGGCTCCTTGGGACAGGGAAGAAAGAGTAGAATTCTCTTCTGACCTGAGTGAACTGAAGTTCTAGGCACTCCCCAAGAATAGGACTGTATCTGTGTGTTGGGTGTGAGGGCTGCATGGGGAGAAGCCCAGAACTCCAGGAGCTCTGCTCAGATGCTGCCTTTGCTTGGTGACAGCCAGTCTCGGGTCCTCAAGGCCTTCCATGCATGTGTATACAATCCTCATGGTTCCAACCTTACAGAAATGCTATAATGCTATCACCATATTACAGAAAAGCTTGTGGTTCAGGGAGACTTAAAACAATAACAATGGGGAGAAAAATAACCCATCCAAGTCACACAATCAATAAATAGCAGAACACAGCTTGAACTCAAATCTGACACCAAACCCTTGCCTTTAACTTCTGTCTCCTTGAGGAATCACCTAGAAGGGACTTCTGAGGGTCTAAACCCAACACTGACCTCCTGCAGACAACCTCCTTCACTGGTCACTTCTTCCCCTTTAACAAAGCAACATCAGTGCCTTATACAATTTTTGATTTGAGGACACAGCTCTTTACTCAAAATGTTTCTGCCTCGGCCTCCAAGTGGTGGATGTCATGGGATGGATTTTAAAATGAGATTTCCAAAATGGTAGAATTACTATAGCCCTTGAGAGAAGTGACGTTCTCTTTAGTGTCCGAAAGCAGCACTCCAAAACTCTGGCCGTGATGGATTATCATCTCTTCCCCTACAGACCTCTTCTCATTACGGAAGAGCCCCAAACACCTGCTGGAAGCTACCACGCATTTAAAGTGGCCACTCCAGGGGCACCTTGGTGGCTCAGTTGTTAAGCATCTGCCTTCGGCTCAGGTCACGATCCAAGGGTCCTGGGATTGAGCCCTGCATCAGGCTCCCTGCTCAGTGGGGAGCCTGTTTCTCCCTCTCCCACTCCCCCTGCTCTCGCTCTCTCTCTCTGTCAAATAAATAAAATCTTTAAAAAAAATTAAAAAATTTTAAAAAAAGTGGGCACTCCAAATGTCCACATCTACCTCCAACCTCACAGGGGTGGGGCTGATGACCCCTATCTGGGTTTAAATGAGGGCTCCAGGCACCTCAACATTTGAGATGAATTCCACAAAGCCAATCCAGAAAACAGGGGCCTCCCTTCAACATTTCCATCCCCACCATTTCCACCCCCCTATTCTCACAGGTTTTAGCTCAGGCTGAATATTTCAGGAAGGCTGGCAGAAGTATTCCCCTCCCCTCATAAATGCTTCATTAATCCCACTACATTTTCAAACCAGGCTTTAATCATAAGAAGCCAAGAAAGACATTTTATCCTGAATAAGCCCAAGTACTGAATATCGATTTGTTCTCTGAAGAAAATGTGGGTGTAGGAACAGGTGGGCAATAAAACAAGGGACAAAGAGAACCCTGACTGAGATAGGGCGGATCCAGGCAGGTTCTCCCTTCTTTACAACCCCCCATCCTCCAAGGCTAGCCTCCGCGCGCCCCCTCACCACCTGGGAAGAGAGGGAGCTCTATACCTCGCATCCTTATCCTCCTGCCCCTGAGGGAAGCACACAGCCTCTCGTGGGTTTATGGCTGTTTTAATTCCCAGGCATCCTAGGAAGGAGAGACACCCGAATAAAGAGTCCTTAACTGAAATCACTCGAATGTTGTCCAGACTGTCATCTCTCTGACAGACACAATAATTTGTCACTGAAGAAGAACCAGTGCAGTTCAATGGTGTGTCAACTATGCTGGGGTACGCAGATTCTCAGTCACCCTGTGTGTGCCTTCGAAACTTTTCCACCACACTCCACCCAAGGGCCCATCTCTTCTTCTGTAGAGAGATCCCAGAGGACAAGACAGTGCCCACCCCCCACCCTCTACCCCACCCTGCTGTGCTGAATTGGTAGGTTTCCTCTGTCTACAGGTCCTAACAACCAGGAGAGGCACAAACTCACTTTGCAAAAGAAGCCAGCCCAAGCAGTGGCCTCATCCTTTCTCTTTCTGGTCTTAAAAAGCACGTGTTTATTTTATGTTCTCCTCCAGCTCAGGCAAGTCCTTAGCCGCTCTGTCGTTCATGCTGTCTGGGGTAAGCGTCAGTCCCATAACCACGGATTTCTGCACACACAAATTCTGCAACTCAGCATCCCAGCTTGAAGCCCGTTTTATCAATTGAGAGGTTTATGACCCTTGAAAGTGAAGTGCAGGCCCCACAATTCTTTAGTAGACCAAGGGACGAGATCATCACAAAGGGTTCTTGTGCCATGCTGGGCTCATTTATCAGTGATCAACCAAGGAAGGCAGCGAAGGCTCTGCGGGCTGCCTTCTGGCCTCAACACGGCTCCGAGGTTCTAATCCCAAGTGCCAGTGGCCACAAAGGAACTTTTGTTTAAATCAGGGACAACCAGGGTGGTACCACCTGACAAACTGGATTTTTAATGAACACTCAGTACTCAGGGGAATGAGCGATTTCAGCTAGATCTTTCTTAGCCACAGTGTCATCAGGCCAGAGAGCTAAACTGGGGCCTACGGCAATAGGCTTTGTGCAAGAAAGCATGTACTCCTTTGACACCCTCCAACTTTCTCATGACCTTTCTCTCTGCCCTCAAAGGCAAGTGGCTGGTCCTTCATGCTAGAGCAGGCAAGAGGGTCTTTCTAGGCCATGAGACAGCATGCGGATCAGGCCTGTGATTCACTGGCGGGCCAGCCTTCTGAACTACCCACATTACAGGCTCCCCAATGGACCTAAAAATAAACTGTCTTCACATAAAACAAAGTCTTGGAATTCTGTTTCAAGCAGAAAAATCGACCAGCTGCTAAAATGTGGCCGGGGCTGTCTTTAATCCAAATGATTCAATTTCTGCAGGCCAGCCCAGAACAAAGGCTCTCTACCTGCTCTTCTGTTACTTCTCCTACCGCTAATCCATACTATACATTTCTGTATGGGTATCACTTTCTTCAGATCCCAGGGATTCTCTTCAAGAATCTAGTTGAGGATGAGCTTATTCTCTTCTTCTCTATGAACTACACAATCCTAAATCTCCCCCAGCTTGGGCACAAGAATCACCATCTAAGTCAAAAAATGTTACAGTTGGAGATGTTACTCCCAACCCCTTTCAGAAACTTCTCACTGGGAGACTAATTTGGCCTCCTGCTTCCCAGAAAATGATTTGAAACTGGGTGAGGACAGCAGGAATTTGGTTCGTCTGTGGAAGGGATTCTGGACAAGGACGTATTGTCAATGGCTCCAGGGGATGGTGACCTTTCCAGAGAGGAGCGCTTGGATCTGACAGCAACAGGGACACAGGTGATGTCAGCCCAGATCATTCCAAGACCCCTCGCCACCTACACACACACACACACACACACACAGCCTGAGAGACACACCTCTCAGAAGGCTCACCCTGTCCTGCCACTCCTTCTGCTATGACTGGGCCTGGAACCCTGGGCTGGGGTCTTGTCTGCCAGTCCTACTGGTTTAACACTAAACCTACTGGTTTAGATCCTAGACCCCATCCTGCCAAGCTCCTGGCACAGCTCCTGGGGGGTGGGGGGGTTCACCAGGGGTCAATCTCAATGTGAACAGACATTGCCAGTTGACCCTAATACTGGTAGGAGAGGCACAAAGCACATTTCCAGCCTTCAGTGGAACTCTGGACCTGAAGGAGGTGCCCTATGGTTCTAGAAAGTTCCACCTCATGGTGGAGATGACCTTGCCAGTGGGGAGAAGGGGGAAAATCCAGATGTAGAAACACTTTCCATCAAGGTTTCAGCCACTAACTGAGGATAGGGGCACTACTTCAAGGGAGGGAGGAACAAAAACCACCCATGTAGGATATTTCTTCCCTCTGAGTTAATGGAGCCCGGAAGCCACCACTGACTACTCCATATTATTACCTAAGGGCACAGGTTGTTTCACTTTGCAGTGGTCTTCACCCAAGCTGGTGAGTTTCAGTTTCCAAAGAGTCACGAAAAGCACAACATAATTTCTTGGTCAGTTTGTCTATCCCCAGGAATGAGGATTTGCACTGAGAGAATTTTCAGGAATGCATTCTGTCTCTCCTATGATTGGGACCAATGGCTGTGAAGGAGTCCTACTCCACATAATGGTCAGTTCTTGCCCTGCCCCTGCTCTGGCTTTGGTGATGCCCAATTGGCATGGAGTGAGTTCCCAAGATACTTCCGGGCAAACATCTGCCCCAGTCCCTGAAGCAAAGGGAATAATGAGGAACAGACTCAAGGTCTATTACTGGCTGTCAGAATGGTAGATGCTAAGGGTCAAGTGGGAGAAGAAACCGAGATCAGTTACACACTTATGAAAGCCAAGAGGCAATGTCAGGAATGGGCCAAAGCAACCAAAATCTAGAAAGAGGTGAGCCAGGGGAACTAGGGCCAGTCCAACCATTCCAGAGAGCAGTGTCCTGTTAGCATGAGATAAGACCAGCCTCTTGCCCCACAGGGTTTTAGCAGGGCCCCTCCCTGGCAAAAGTCAGCACCTACGCCTCACATCTTCAACCTCTGGCCCTCTGAGGAGCAGCCCGCCATGTGGGTTGTGCATTTCTCCCTCCAGCCTTGAGATTCTTTGGTGTATTTCTCCTCCTGGGAATATGGTAGACTGGGAAAAAAAAAATGCCACACAACATTTGGAAATATAATGGGCGTCCTTTTAAATACAAAGCTGAGCTCTCAGAGTTAGGGAAATCTGTGAGAGGTATAGCTCCTCTGAAAGATCTCTAGAATTTGTAAATGTTACATTGTTTGGAAAAAAGGTCTCTACAGACATGATGATGTTAAGGACCTTGAGATAAGAGATTATTCTTGATTATCCAAGTGGCCTCTAAACGCAATCACAAGTGTCCTTATAAGAGAGGGACAGAGGAGGGTCACACACAGAGAAGAGAAGGAGCAATGTAACCACGGGGCAGTTAATGGAGGGGTGCGGCCTCAGGGAAGGAATGCCAACAGCCATGGGAGCTAGAAGGGGCAAGGAACAGATTCTCCCCTGGAGTCTGTAGGGAGCGCAGCCCTGCGACACCTCAATTTCAGCCCAGTGACATTGATTTCAGACTTCTGGCCTCCAGAACAGTGAGAAAACAAATGCGTGCTGTTTTCAACCAAGTTTATGGTACTTTATTACAGCAGCCAAGAGAAACTAATATACCCACAAAAAAAAACTAACGAAGAAATACAAAATTGAAAACCAGAGTGATAGCACACACTAACACCCAGGCTGCTCAGAGGCATTTGTTGGTCTTATAAAATGGGTGCTGGAGTTTTACTGGCATATGGGGCAGGTAACAAGGTCTTAGGTTATGCTGGAGAGAGGAGTTAGAACTGCACTTCACTCATGCACACATGTGTGCACACACATGCACACGCACAAAGGCATGCACACACACATTCACGTGCACGCGTGCCCACACACACACACATACACACACTCACACCACACTCCAGCTGCCTGAGAGGGCTTTGCTATCAGGAAAAGAGGGGAGTAGGATAAGGGTCATGCACACAAGGAAAGGTAATAGGGTCTGAGTCCTGGATTGAGTAGGGCAAGAAGGCGATCTTCCTTAGTAGCTCATACCCCAAGCCTGCCCTCAAATGGGTCTGGGTTCAAATACATCCTGCCTGGAGCTTGAGGAAATCCCCAGCTCAGAAATTCACATTGCCCATGGTAATGGCATCACACAGATAAAACCCCAAACATGAGCTCAAAATTCAAACTTACAAAGCACTTGGGGGTAGTAGGTATCCTGGACATGAGTCAACAGAAAAACAGAACTGGATCCAGAAATGCCAGAAATGGATTATAAAACTCCTTTCTCAGATAAATGTGATTCTCAATGATTCAGCAGCTTAAGAAGATAAAGATCGAGAGCAGGAGAGACAGCAGATTACTTTAAAAAGGAAAAGAATACCTGGAAGACTCAAAAATGACTCAAACAGAACTTCCAGAGGTTTAAAAATGTTTAAAGATATTAAATGAAAAACCTGATCACCCGAATTAAGCTGAAGATCAGACACAGCCAGAAAGAAAATTAATAAACCAGAAGGTAGTTTTTAAAGTCAGTGTCCAGTATGCAGCAGATAGACAAAGATGGAGAAGATGAAACATGATTCAGACTGAGAAGTCCAAGGCAGGTCACAGGGGGATTTCTAAAGGAGGCAATAGGAAGAGTGGGAGAGTCAGTATTCAGAGAAATCAACTGGCTTAACATTTTCCAGAACTGCGATACCAGTCCTCAGACCTGAAAAGCTCAAAGCCCAAACAGGACTCATGACATTAGAGCCACTCCCAGACACACTATAGTGAAACGACAAAGCTTCCAAGATAAAGATTTTAAAAGCAAATCCACAGAAAAGGCAGATCGCCTCCAGAGAAATGACTTCAAGAGAAACAGAAGCTGACAGCAACAATGGAAGACAGGAATAGCCTACCCAAATGCTGAGAGAAAAATAAGCCGACCTAGAAATCTCTATCCCGCAGATCTCATTCTGGCCAAATACTGGCCAAAAGAAACTAAAAATTATGGAGACCCTGCTATGGAGTCCTTTCTGTGGCTGGTCCCAGTCTCCACTGCAGACTGGTCCCAACCATTTATGAACATCTCAGCTGTCATGGGCCTGGTCTCTAGAATTCAACTCTTCATACCCTGGATTTCTGCCTTCAGTAGTCACTGGCCACGGGGTGTCGCCACAGGAAATGCGAGGGTTCTCTTTGTATTTCCTTTTTCACCTTTCCCAGCACTGTGGACTTCCTCCATGCTGATGAAGGTGCATGCTTGCTTCCAACATCTCAGGCACATCCCAGCTCAGCCTCCCGTCTCCCCATCCTCTGCTCTTCTGGCCAAACCAAAGTCTAGTCCCTCCACCTAGCCCTTTGGATAATTGCTTCAGTCGGAGTGCTGATCAGGTGGTGGACCCTGCCTTGTCCCCACGTAGACCTCACTGTTTTTCCATAGCTTTCTGGGTCTCACGCAGCCCCAAGAGGCGGCCCACCTGTTCCTTCTGAGCACTTCCTACCATCCTGTCACCCTGGTGCTCCTGGCTGCTACTGCAGTCTCCCCGGAGACGCAGAAGGACCCACGACGTAAATTCCTTCTTTGATTTACTTCTCACCTAGGAATCAAGGCCAAGACTCTGGCCTTTTCAAGTAGCCGGGAGCACTTGTCTCTCAGACCAGTTTGCGAGCCCTGTAAATCCCTCCCAAGAACTGGCTCTCTCCCTGAGCGACATCACCCCTCCAGTTCTCTGGACAGAGAGGGATGGAAACCACCTCCTCACTTCGGCCTTTCCCTTGTCCCCAAACCAGTCTTCTCTTCAAGTGTCCTGACTGGTCTGCACTATAGGTAACTGCTAATGACTTCGAGAAGATCACAGAGGAGATTTTGAGTTTCGAGAAGTCCTAAGATGCAAGCAAGTGGAGCCAGGCCTGAGCACCTGGCTGCCCTCCTGCTGTGTCTTCTTCCTTCAATGGAAGCCAGCTGGACTGATGTTCGCTCTCTGGGGCTGGAGCTCCCACCTAGCAACAGTGACATTAGACCCTGTTGGTTAAAACAAAGGCAAACACAGGCACCAGGGAGGACGGCTGACATCGAGGACCAATAGAAGCACATTTACCTTTCCAGAAAAAGCCCAGACTACATCTGCTTCATCTAGCTTATGCCTTAGGAGGACAGATGAGATCAGAATTGGTCAAAGGAGCTGATGTCCAAAAGAAAGACATTGTGTGAGACTGTAATAGACCAGAAAGGGTTTACTTATCAAGGTCTAAGTGTCACCACCACAAAAGGTGGGGGATGACGACGTGGGAATCCTAGTACCTCACATTTCCACATCCTCTACAGCAGGACTCTTCTCATCCCCTACTCCAAACATCACATTGTCAGTGTTCAGTCCTCAAGGAGCCCTCCATGCTCTGGGGTTTCCTGGTGACCCGTGCGGAAACCCTCCCACCTCTTTCTTGTCTCGTGATGCCCACTGTGGGCAGAGCTTCTCTCACGCACCAGCCACTTCAGAGGGGGACTGTCATGGAGGACTGTGCTTTTCCTTCAGATTTTCTAAACCTACAATCATCCCATTTCATCTGGGAAGAGATGGGAGGAGACTTGTCTGGATGAGAGCTTTGCCCTTGGTTTTAAATGGTCATCTGGCAGAGGGTTTGGAAATGATAAGGAGAATCAGCTAATGAGTTTTTCAGAAGCTGGTTCATCCACCTACGGCCTCGGGAGAACAGCCCCCATAAAGTTGATTGAGTAAATGTGTCCAAGAACAAGAGTCTAAAGGCCAACTACACCTTGGTCAAGAAAAAGTACCTGCAGGTCTCACTTCTTGGTGGGCTCTTCGTACGACCTAGGCCAGCTTCCAGCAGGAAGCCCACCAGTCACTTAGTCCCAGCACTTTCTGAAGAGAGAACCGAGGGTGAAGTGAGGTCTCTCACCTGTTCTCCCGCAAATAGGCCATTTTCCTTCTTATTCAGCAGTACCCACTACCTCAAGAAATCGAAGCTTTCCCCGTTGCCCTTCAGCGCTGCCATCAAGAACAGAGAGCCAGCTCTGTTCCTGACCACCCAGGGCTTCTCGGGGACGGTGCACTAATGGTCTGGCTTAGACCTCCCATTTCATGAAGGCACCCACCTGCCCAGTCTGGAACGGCCGTAGCCTTGAGTCAAAAAATGGAATGCCTTGGCACCTCAGGATTACATTCCTTCTGTTTGTTCCCACTTCCCATCTGCTGCGAAGTCTTCTCCATGACTAAGATGAGGGAGAAAACACCAACCACTCAAGCTCACAAACAAGCGCTCTGAAGCCCCAGGGCCTGGTACAATACTTGGTCCAGCAAGACCACATTTGTTGTATAAGGGGATGTGGACAAGAGTTGGGGTTCAGAGCTCAACCTAAACGCTTTTATTTTATTCAAGGCAAGGCAAGGGAATGGGAGACCAGAAAGTGGGAATACCACTGAGGCTGGAAGCAACCCACAGACTGGAACAAGAGACCTGTTAAGAAGAGCTGAAGGCTTAAACCAGACATTGTAAATGGGTGGCCAACAGGCTGGACACAGCTGTCCCAGTCTGGCCCTCCAGAATTCAAAATCTTGCATTTGGTGACACCCATTCAAAAACTGGGAGATTTTATAGGAAGACCAGGACTCTAGGGTTCTCCTAGAGAATAAGATCTGGCAACATCAGCAAACACCCCCTGGCCATGCTGAGAACTGGCGCCCAGCTCACCTGATCTGTCTGACCCCCGTTCCAAACCAAATATTCGCTCTTTCCGCTGACTGTCTCTTAACCTTCAACTACTTCCTCCAAGGTCAGATGCTCCGTGTTTTAAGTAACATTTGAATTTTATTTATTCAGCTGCCCCTTATTAAGGCTGACCATCTAATTTATCATGTAAGGGGGGACATGCTTGTGAATGAAGGCAGGTGCTGTAGTAATTATACCAGAAGACTGACATGAACTAGGCCTGTCCTAGGTAAGCCAGGTCCAATGAGGACCTTCTTTAAACATCCTTTTGTGATTCGTGGATGGCAATTTTCATAGATCTGGTGATTCCTGGCCTTGGGGATGACAAATGTTGAATTTGAGGAATTTTTGTTTAACCACAGTGATTAGCCAAGGGAAAAAAGGAGCAACTTTTTAGTGGTCAGAAAGACAAAACCACAAGGAATGTTTTAATTCCTGGTGTTACTAAACTCTGTCTCACTAGGTAGGATAGGGATGATGTGCTAATAAGGAACAGTAATAATGACAGTTATGAATTGAATGTCCTCCCAAAATTCGCATGTTGGAATCCTAGTCCCCACTGCGTTGGTATTTGGAGGCAGGGCCTTTGGGAGGTGCTGAGGCCATGAGGGTGGAGCCCTCACTGTGGGATGAGTGCCCTTGGAAGAAGAGACGGGAGAGTCTGCTTCTCTCTCTGCTCCCCACTGTAGGAGTTACAATGAGAGGCAGCCATCTACAAATCAGGGAGTGGGCCCTCACCAGACACCAGATCTGCTGACACCCTGATCTCAGATTTCCTGGCCTCCAGAACTCTGAGAAATACATGTTTCTGTTTAAGGTGCCAGTCTGTTGTATTCTGTGACAGATGCTGCACTAACTAAAACAGACTGCAAATGTTGATATATAATGCATCCTGTGGCAGGCACTATGACAAACATTTCACTCATATTAGCTCATTGTCAGACCTACCACAACCCTGTGAAGTAGGTAAGCCACTATTTCCTTTTCACAGATGAGGAATCTGTGGCACAGAGAGGTTAAGCTACTTGTCCAAGGTCACACAACTAGTGAACAGCAGAACTGGGATTTGAACCCAAGCAGTTGAGTTCTTAAGTCCATACTAATAACCATATGGGCCCTGCCTCTGACAAACAGGTCTCTGGAGAAAGAAGTCAACAAGAGACCAGCTGCTGCTTCTAACGTAAGGACCGGTGGGATGACCTGGGCTGCTCACAAGCCAGGACTCCTGCACACGTGACTTAGTCCACTGTGATAAGCACCCAATTTGTCCCTGTTGCCTTCCCCTCAAACACACACCACCGGCGGGAACTTCCTGAGGTCAAGGTATGACACAGGGAGGGTCACTGACAGTAGCTGCGTCCTAAGGAGGTCACCAGGATGCTGAGAAAAGCCCACGTGGGGGCTGAGGGTGGGAGATTAGGTCGAGAGGAGATGAAGAGGGCAACGGGCAGCTGGTGCCCGCCACTTTGTCCTTCACACCAACAAGTAGGCCTCTTTTCCTTCAAGAGCCTGGAGTCAAGAATACTCAATCTGATCAGCCCGAAGGACCACTGGGATAAACTGTTCTCCCCACTGCCCTGATTCCACACGCTAACTCGAGGGCCAGGAAGAATTAGTCTTGAGAAAGAGAACAAACATAGCAGCTAGTTTGCTTTGCCAGGTTCCGCTCACACCTCTGTACTGTGCTAACGGCCTCTCACGAGACGGACAGCTAGCCTGGAAAAGGATGAACACTTAGGCCGTGGTCTTACTGATAAGGACGACAACGCTGCCAACCACATGAGGTCTGGAGGGTGCGAAGACAGCCACGACGGTAGCTCCTGACCTTGGGGCGCCCAGAGCCTAATACAGAAAGCGCCAACAAATGGAAGTCACGCCATGACACAACATGTTGCGAATAACTGTGCACACGGAAGATGAAGGTCACGCCCCCCTTAAGCCACAAACTTCTGGAGGGTGGACATTGTCTCCAATAACTGTTGTTACGGCAGAGGCCACGTCCATTCAGAAAACGTTCACTTGCCGGCCTAGGTGTTCAACATCCGGGGATGAATTCCCGAGGAGCTGGGGGAATGTGACAGAGTCTAGACAGAAGAACAGGAATAAGTAGAGATTTTGGATGCAGACGGCTTGAATTTGAATCCTGGCCCAACCACTGACTTGTTAAGAGAAACACTTCCCTTTATGGGCCTCAGTCTCATCTATAAAACGAGGATGACGTCCACCACCTTACAAGGATGTGACGAGCAGGAAATAAGGTAACATGGAAGCACAGCATGACGACCAGCATGGAATAAGCACCTGATCGAGTGTCAGCTATGGTTCTGCTCAACAGCCAGCAGGCACTACCACAATTCCTGGTCTAGAAGGTCAAAACATGCTGTTCCCATTGCAGAAACAGCCAGGCAAGGAACAGGTCCTCGCCAGCCATCTCCTGGGGATCTAAAAGGAGACCTTAAAACCAAGTTCCCATTCCCATAGATGGGAATACAGGAAACGGGCTCCTTGCTCTGCTCATCTTCATCTATCTCACTTGTGCAAACACGCCCAATGTGCTCGGCTCGCAGCAGATGGCATAACTCCTAGTTCTCCCCTTCTCTTGGTTATAAATATGGCAAGTGGCTTCCAAATACATATAGGCTGTACATTCAGATAAATCCCTCTATTGTTCAAAAGGCAGGAAAGGGGGTTCCTCTGGCAGCCTTCGGAAGAAACGAGGTAATAAAGTCAAAAGATGACCAGACCTTGGCTCCAGGCATCAGCCTGACTTAGGAGGCAGACAGACAGACAGACAGATAGACAGACATGGCTTGCATACACTGGAGCTTCTACATGGCAGTGAGCTGGAACTGATCCTTAAGCAACTTGTGGGGGGCTTCTGAGCAGCAACCAGGAGGGGTGCAAGAGAACAGCAGGCCCAGGTGTGGAAGCCCATTCGCCTTCCTGCTCCCTCCACTCCTCTGTCTTCCCCCTGGAGCCAGGTTTGATGTCATGCAACGCCAGCAGGATATATTGGACAGGATGACCTCAGTCGTTCTGGTCAAGGGAAACAGCCCTGCAGAAACACTTGGCACCCGGATAAGACGAGTTGGAAATGGGCCTAGAATGACACAGGGGAGGCTCAGCCCGTCCGAGCCTGGTACCAAAGACAAAGCCACCCAGGAACCACGGCCCACAGACTGTCAGGCCCAGGGCTCAGTCAAGAGCCTGCAGCAGAGACACAGCCAAACACCAGGTCAGACGGTCTCCCCCATCCAACACTTTGGGGACCAAGGAGGAGATGGGCAAGTGGAGTTACTCAGCTACACTGAGACCAACAGGACAGCAGCTTGAGTCTGCACTGCCCATCCCCTTAGATTTCCTCCCAGCATCTCTGTCAGGTGCTAGAGACAGCCAGAAACGAGCGATGTGGAATACAGTGAGGTCTCCAGCGGCCGGCCTGGGAGTGTGGCCCTCAGCTCCCACCTGAAGGAAGTCAGGCAGGAGGAATGAAGAGTGACAGCCTCCAGGCTAACTCCTCTCCTACCTTTCTGGGCTACAGCAGGGTCCAGAGGGAAGGGGAGAAATTTGGGTTGGAGGTTAGAAACAGAAGGGAAAGAACTTGCAGGGCTAGCCTTCCCAAAGTGGGTGGAGGTCCCCGGAGGGGGAAGAGGGTGAACAACAGCATCAAAGCCAATAGAAGAGCCAGAACATCACTCTCTCCACTTCCTTGAGAAAGACAAGACACATTTAAAAAACAACAACAACAACAAAAACCCTTTGCAGCAGCTGCAGTTTTGCCCTTTTTGAGCACAGGTTTTGGGGTCGGGCTGACTGGGGTTTAAGTCCCAAGGCTGCCAACATCTAAACTCACCCATTAAACAGGAAAGGCACCGTCTGCCTGCAGGGTGGCCATGAAGAGGAGGCAGACACGAGCTCATCCAGCACAGCTGCTACAGATCTCGGAACACAGTGGGAACTATTCTTACTAGAGCTTTCAGACCTACTCTAAATGCTCCCTGCCTAAAGCAATGCCTACTGTGCATGGTGAAGTGGGGAGGAGGAATAAGAAAACCAAGGCACCATATATTATCAAAGGTCCCAGCAAGGAAGCATGGCTTAGGCCCTTCCACACAGTCCCACACAAGTTCTATCTACCCCCATTCTGTGCTACATATGTGGGTCTAAGGCAGGGATCAGCACTCTTTATTCTGCAAAGGGCAAGACAGCAAATATTTTCCGCTTTATGGGCCACATGGTCTTAGTAACAGCTACTCAACTCTACTGTTGTAGCACAAAAGCAGCCACAGATAAAATGAACATGAATGGATGTGGGTGTGTACCAATAAAACTTTATTTACAAAAGCAAGTAGTGGGCCATATTTGGCACCAGGGCCATAGTTTGCCAACTCCTGGTCTAGGATTTGGGGGTTCATCAAATTCAGACAGACAGCAAAAAGTCAGCTCAAAAAAGCTGAATTGGGACTAAATGAGAAAGAACGCCATACTCTTTCCATGGCCCCACCAGACCTTCACAATCCTGCTACCATGAACTGGGTCAAAGTTCTGATTGGCCCCACCCATGCATAATTACATCCTCACTGCCAGGGTTCTACTGCTGCCCTCCTAAGCCCAATGGGCCCTTTTATGCTCCTCCCCCCATCCCCACCCCACTAAGCATCTTTGACTGCTCCATCTCTGAAGAATCAACTTCTCCTAAGACATAGGATACTTACAGACACAAGAGACTAAGCCGACTTCACCAGGGACCACATACTTTAGCGGTTAAAGGCACAGGCTTGGGCATCTGACCGGGGTTCACCTTCCCCTTTCACTACTTCCTAGTGGGATGAACGTGGGCATGCAGACAACCTGAGTGTTTCCCTTGCCTGTAGAAACTGGTTAGGATTTTTGAAAATTAAGATAATTTATGTAAGACTTATTGGAAGGATTGTTGAAAAACAGAATCATTAAAAAGTCACATCGTGTAGAATTCTCTTTTCCTCAATATGCTTTACATTTGCCAAGTAGATCATCTTCTCCTTGAGGAAGAGCATCTCCTTTTTTTTTTTTTTAAGATATTTTTTATTTATTTATTTGACAGAGAGATAGAGAGCACAAGTACGCAGAGTGGCAGGCAGAGGGAGAGGGAGAAGCAGGCTCTCCGCCGAGCAGGGAGCCTGACGCAGGGCTCAATCCCAGGACCCTGGGATCATGACCTGAGCTGAAGGCAGCTGCTTAACTGACTGAGCCACCCAGGTGCCCCAAGAGCATCTCCTTTTGACTTACTCTCAGATTCTGTAGTTCTGGAACCGTGCAGAGAAAGCATATAGTAGGTGCTCAGTGAAGCCGGCTGACTGAGGGTTGCATCTTACTGGGGAACAGCCATGACGGACACAGCGGTGAGCCCCTGTAGCCATGAGGTCATTTCTCACACACGGAAGGTCTCATTTGTGATGCCAACTGAACCCCAAATGGCTGGCTGGAGAGGGGTCCACATTTTCTCTCAACCCTTTTTACCTCCTAATTGAGTGAGCTCTTCTGACTTAGCTTTTTTTTTTTTTTTGCCATTTTAAAGTTTCTTTTATTCCCATTATCAAATTAAAATGAGAAAAATAGGAGGAAAGGACTGTCACATTGCTTTGCAAATCAGGTAGCATTATTTTAGGCTTACTCCTCTTTGCATTTCTTCAGGGAGAGCATTCTCCCTCGAGACTGCTGGCCATGATTATTCCCTGTGCTTCCCTGACATAAAGGGGTTTTGTTTATTTGTTTGTGTGTTTGTTTGTTTTTAAAGGAGACAGAGGATTTCACAGGCTGATTTAGGCCTGGATGCCTCCAAAAGCTTAGAGGATAAAGCCACAGGGGACAGCACCGAGGCACTTCAGAAATCCAACCTGCCTTCTCACAGTAACTTCAGGGGAGTAGAAAGGGGCGTGCAACCTCGGTCCAGGCAAGCTCCCAAGTCTCCTTCTCGTGTGGGGTAGAGGCACCAAAGTCACTGAGGACCAAATAATCCACAGATGCGTGAAGTGGGAGATTCTCAACCTTCTGGACGAGCCAGAGTCAAAGTGCATGTGGAGGGAAGGGTGTTCAATGCTTCGGACCCCTCGAACCGAAGTCTCTGCAGTCCAAGGTGCCCCGACTGGCCCGTGGAAGGATGCGCACCCAGCATCCCCCGCATCCTCTAGAAACATTAATGAATACTTGCCACTCACCGTGCCAGGAGTACAAGGCTTTCCACACACCAACTTAAACTCTGCAAGGACCCTACGAAGTATATGTGGTATCCCCATTTTACAGATGAAGAAACCGAGGGACAGAGAAGTCACCCGCCTGAGGTCACGCAGCCTGTAACAGGTGCAGCTGGGACCCCTGGCGGTCTAGCTCCAGAGCCCTCACTCACCCACCCCACAAGCTGCCACCCTGTGCAGACACATTCCATCCCGAGACACCAGCTCGTTTGTTGTCCCCAGTGTGCCGGGACTTCAGAGCCCCCAGAATGGAAGGTCTGGATGGATCAGGCTGCCGTGAGTCCAGTTCTTGTTTTGCAGCTAGAGATGGATGGCCCAGGGAAAGGGGTGGGGTCTGCCATCGCCAAAGTCACGCAACCACCTTGTGAAATTTCGCATCAACACTGACACATGCCCCCAGACTCCTAATACAGTGCTCTTCTCATCGCCTTCCTGACTCACAGCCAAAATGCGCAATTAACGCTTGAACACCCACGAAACCTGTGGAGAGCACGTGGTCCTTCTCCCAACAGGAATCCACTCAGAGAGCAGGGAACCGGGCCGACATGAGGCCACCTGGAATCTTGTGGGACTCCAGCAGAACCATAAGCACCTATCAAGCAGCGGTGTGCGGGCTCCAGCCCCATGACCATTTGCACCAAGCCACGCACCCTCACCTGGTTTTCCTTGTGACCGATGCACATCCGAGCAAGATGGCTGGCAGAGGGTAAGGCTGCAGCCCACCCCAAATTTCCCCTCTGTATAACACATGAGCCTTTGGAAGACAATGTCAGGGGCAAAGAGCAATGGGGTCTCCCTGCAGCAGAGCCAAGGGCTGGGAGAGGCTGCAGGACGGACACGATCGTGAGCAGCTAAGTTCCTCCAACACTGGCTGGAGAGGCCCGGCTCACACACCTCCCTCGGCAGCCGAGAGAGGCTGTCTTCTGACAGAAGACGACCAGTCTGGGATTGGCGCCTGCCCTGAAAAGAGGGCCACAGCCACCACGTCATCAGATCCCTCCTGACGCTCCCACCCTCATCCTCCAGGTAGCCACAGAGAAAAGAGACGACAACACAAATGGGGGCCCTCACTGACCGTGCCCCAGTGGCACATTCTGTCTGGTGGCATGTCCTAGCAACTTTAAAGTGAATATGCCAGGCAATCACATCACTGGCTAGTTGAATCTCACATTCCAAATTACATCCAGGGAGAGACGCGGCAGACAGACACAGGGGCCTCCGCTGCTGGGGCCCCTGGCTAGCACCCTGCTCCCCACACGACACCCCTCCTACCTGCTTCCATGAGCTGGCACTGCTGACCAAAGACGTGGGAGAAGGTGACCGGGCCCATGGCAGAACTGGATGGCGCCAGCGTGGATTCCATGGCTCTCCTGGGGTCTGTGGTGTGGGTCATGTGGCAGTGTCCAGACCCTTCAGAGCGTCCAAGCAAAGGACGACGTCACTGGCCCAGGAACTGTAGGTCTGAGGCTACTTGTCACTTCCAAGAAGAGGTCCCCACTCCCAAAGTTTATAAGCTTCTTCCTCTTACCACTCACTCCTTGCAGTTTTCCTCAAACACCAGCAAGTGAAAAATGAAACCCTCTATGCTTTGGCAGATCTTGCACACTCCCAGAGTTAGACGCACAGGGAAATCGAAGTTTTGCCCAACAGGAGTCTTTCCTCTCGATTGGGAGGGACGACGACAGGGACGCAGTCCCCCTCTGCCTTCCTGGGAGTCACCTGGAAGGGGCAGAGTCCGCTGCGATGCTGCCCCTCCGGGGCTGGCTGGCTGGAGAGCTCAGGCCCCAGCAGGTCCCCGCCAACGCTCCGCAGCGTCTCCTTCCAGTGAGGAGGGCCGGCGGCGAGGCTGCCCCGGGCGCCCCGGAGAACTGGCTTCCCAGGCCCTCAGCTCCCGTGACCGAGGCCCCGCAGTCCGCCCTCCTGGAGCCCGAGAGCGGCCGGCAGCGTCTGCGCGCCCCTGGGCGGCTGGATGCAGGCGGGGAGAGCGGCGGGCGGGCGCAGCGCGGGCACTCTGCAGCTCTGGGGCGAGGTGTCCCCGGCTCATCCTTCACTCCCGATGCCTTTCCCTTCCCGCGTCCCCCTCCTCGCAGAGCTGTGGGGAGGAAAGCGAGACGTGGTTAAAGAGCCCCAGCTCCGACCTACTGCAGCGCCCCCCCCCCACACCACCACCCCTTTTCCGTGATGCAAAAGGGACGGTACTTGGGAGATATTCTGGATGCAGAGGGAAGTGCTAACTCAGCCCAGCAGGTTCCTGGCTGCTGTAACCTCTTCATGCCCACAGCCCAGGGAGTGCCAGACACAGGAGAGGAGAATGCCAGCAGTAAAATCCAAAGAGCAAGAAGAGAAGAGATGGCAAATGCCACACATCCCCCATGGCACCAACATGGTCTGGGCACTTCACCCTCCTCAACCCCGACCTCTTCTGGGCACAGAACAATCCACCTGCTCCACCCCAAAGGGACAGTTCCCCTGGAAAGGGGGGCGGGGAAAGAGGAATACCGTCCACATCCATGGGATTACAACAGCTGTTGCAGTGCGTGCCTTGTCTCTATTTTGACATCCCATCTGCTGATCGCAAAGGTGCTAACTTGAGAGAGAGAGAGAGAGAGAGAGAGACGCTGCATCTTCTCCAGCCAGCATTTCAGATACTTTTGCTGGGGATCTGGCAGGATGCTGGTGGCACCGTGTCCACCAGGAGAGAGAAAGGGAAATGGCATAGCGGCAGGCAGGGTACCCAAGGAGGACCTGGGCTGAAAAGCCATTTGCCTCTTCGGTGTTCAAGATACAGAGAGTAAAGTTCCAACTGATGTGTGGGCCAGAAAGGCTCTCAAACAGAAGCTTTTCCACTGGAGCTCTCTGCCAGCAAGTCGTACAGCTCAGTGATGTTCAGAGGGTTGTGCGGGATGGTTAAGGCAGGGCACAGGAAGCCCTGACAAACTTCCAAGAGTTAAATGAAGTCAACTTCATGTTCTCACTCTAAGGTAGCTAGAATGCCTGACCAGCCCTTTTCTTGCACGGCAGAGGTTCTTCTCTAAGCCGTGACGTTATGGAACATCAGAGACCATTCCCTCTGACGACTGAGGTCTAACACGCTCAAGGAGGAGACCAGACTTCTTGAGAATGGCAGAAACCCCATGCAGGATGGGAGATGGGTTAGCTTCCCAGGTTTCTGCAGCTCCGCAGGTTTTAATGCATCCTACCTATGAAGTACTATGCTGCCCCCACGAGAAATCCCAGGTGGACTGTGGGGAGGAGAGATGAATAGGAGGAACACCAAGGATGTTTAGGGCAGTGAAAATTCTCTGTATGATGCTCTAAGGATGGATACATGTCATTATACATCTGTCTAAACCCAGAGAGTTACAACAGCAAGCATTACAACTATGGACTTCGGCTGATAACGATGGGTCCGTGCACGTTCATCAGCTGAAACAAATGTCCCACTCTGGTGGGGGATGCTGATTATGGGGGAGGCTGTACACGAGGGGTCTATGGGAAATCTCCATACCTTCCTCTTAATTCTGTTGTGCTCTAAAAAAATTACCTTTAAAAAAAAAAATCCAAGGTAAACCTTTATACGCTAATTCAACCTGCAGATCTTTTGTTTGGAAAAACATGGGTTCTTTTCCTCCCTTCTCTGCGCACCTAGCCCGTTGCTGCTCCCTGCTCCATGGTGCTCCATAGAGAAATCTACCACATCTCACTCTGCTCTAGCACGACACACCTGAGTTGCCTCCAGCGCTGAGACCATAAACAACACAGTAATGATGCCACCTAATGGCCAGTCATCAATATGTCACCCAAGTCGGGACACCAGAAGGAAGAGAAGCACTATTAGTAGTTACACCAGGATAAGTGGCATCAAGGGGGAGGGATGGATCTGTGCAAGAATTTCCCCGGCTACATACCCTGGAGTGGAATTATCCAAAAACAGATGCAAATCTGATTTCATGAAATGGTGCCAAGCACTAGTCCAGAATGGCTCCCTAGGGCTGCACGCGGGGTCCCACTTTCGCACAGCTTTACCAATAGCCACCATTGGCAAATATGAGGAAGCTGGGCAATCTAACAGGTATAAAGTCATAGCTCATCCTTTTGATTTGCTTTCCTTAATTACTAGGAAGTTGAGCACTCTTCAGGAAATTTCCAGTTCACAGCCTCGACCCGCTTTTCCAGTCATTTTTCTCATTTCTGACTTTGTTGTTGATTCCCTCGATCTTGCTGGATATTCACTTAGACCTTGCCAGTATCTCCTCCCTGTCAGTCATCTGACTGGTAACTTCACGCATGGTGTCTTTTCTTGACAAGAAATATTTCAATTTAATGTGGTCAGATTCATGGCTTCTTGGACTTACAGTCTGTTTTGAGGGTCTTGCTTAAAACCTCCTTCCCCAAGGTGGCACAGTCAGCCGCTTTCAGAGCTTTACCTTTCCCACGCAGGCCTTGTCTCTCTGGAGCCTACTTTTATATCTGGTATAAGGTAGGGTCTAGCTTTTCTTGAGACTGTGAACCAGTTTTCCCAAAACCATATTTGCCCAACCTGTCCTTTCCCCAGTGTGACCTCACTGTTATCTATCAAGTTCCTACACCCATGGGTCTCTTCTTGAGCTCTCTCCTGTTCTGCTAGTTCCCCCCATACTGTGCTGTCAATGGTAACATTTTAGAGTCAGTGGACCAACATTTTAAAAAGCCCAGATTTCCGCAAGCTGGTGCAGCCACTCTGGAAAACAGTATGGAGGTTCCTCAAAAAGTTGAAAATAGAGCTACCATATGATCCAGCAATTGCACTCCTGGGTATTTACCCCAAAGATACAAAAGTAGGGACCCGAAAGGGTACGTGCACCCCGATGTTTATAGCAGCAATGTCCACAATAGCCAAACTGTGGAAAGAGCCAAGATGTCCATCAACAGATGAATGGATAAAGAAGATGTGGTATATATATACAATGGAATATTATGCAGCCATCAAAAGGAATGAGATCTTGCCATTTGCAACGACGTGGATGGAACTGGAGGGTATTATGCTGAGCGAAATAAGTCAAACAGAGAAAGACATGTATCATATGACCTCACTGATATGAGGAATTCTTAATCTCAGGAAACAAACTGAGGCTTGCTGGAGTGGGGGGTGGGGTGGGAGGGATGGGGTGACTGGGAGATGGACACTGGGGAGGGTATGTGTTCTGGTAAGTGCTGTGAATTGTGCAAGACTGTTGAATCTCAGATCTGTACCTCTGAAACAAATAATGCAATATATGTTACAAAAGAAAAAAAGAAGAAGAAGAATGTAGCAGGAGGGGAAGAATGAAGGGGGAGAAATCGGAGGGGGAGAAGAACCATGAGAGACGATGGACTCTGAAAAACAAACTGAGGGTTCTAGAGGGGAGGGGGGTGGGAGGATGGGTTAGCCTGGTGATGGGTATTGAGGAGGGCACGTTCTGCATGGAGCACTGGGTGTTATGCACAAACAATGAATCATGGAACACTATATCTAAAACTAATGATGTAATGTATGGGGATTAACATAACAATAAAAAATTAAAAAAAATAAATAAATAAAAAGCCCAGATTTCCAATTTTTCAAGACATGTCAGACTTGATGGTGCTGAGTCTGTGTGTCTCTTGCTAGTAATCAGCTGGAGCAGCAGATACCCCTTTTGTGGGATGCATGCCTTCCTGTTACACCAAATCTAGTCTTCATTCATTTATAATACAAGCCTATTTCTCCTAGAGATGTGTTCAGGTATTAAAAACAACTCCAAAGATGGAGGTCAAAAGAAAACCACATTAGAGAAAACATTTACTGACTCCCAGGAATTTTGTTACATCTGGGCTAATAAAGATCATTTATTAATTATCTACTTGATACTTGATATGATGCTCGCCACAGGCAGATGGAGTAGAGGTGTGGCGTGGAAAGGGGTGGAGGGGAGGAACAAGGGAAGAGTGGGAGGAGCAACACATAATCCGTACGGACAGGATAAACACAGAGAATGATGAATCAAAGCAGAAAAACACACCACAGTGTGAACTGTACACCATGAAAGGTCTTGCCATTCCAGTATAGGTGAGAGTTAGCACCTTCAGGGAAACCTTTAAGAGGGGGACTATGTCAACTGGATGTGATCAGAAGTGGGCTTTGCATCGGTAGAAGGAAAAGACTGGGCTGGAAGGAGGGGTTGGCACAAGCAAGTCATTTGGGCAATGCTCGCTTAAATGCCATTATACCAAAAAGCTTCCGAAGGCCACTTAGGGCTCTTTAGATTAGGAAAGATAAAAATTCGCTCTACTTCAAATCAATGGTCATATCTATATTCTAAAAATCTCCCCTGGTACCTTTCAGACTTCAAACTGATCTGCCCCAGAAGGCTCCCGTGACTTTGCTGAGACTCATACTCCCAGAGGAGTTAAAAAACCAATTCTCTGACTGATCAGGCTCAACCCATCAGCTGCTATCACCTACAGTTCCCAAAAGGTGCAGAGCACCACTGCCAGGCATCATAGACAGGCAGAGGCAAAGTGAAGGACAATTTAGGAAAACATGACCCTGCGCTCAGAGCAACTTGTTTTATGATGCTTCATGTCTCATAGCAAAAAACCACTCAGCAGAGGCTATTCCATGCCATGAGCCATGCTGTGAGTTCCACGGACATTCTTACTTAATAACAGATACTAACATGCCCCATTCCCAGACTGAGGAAACCTGCACTTAGGGAAATTCAGGTGCTTTGCCCAAGGTTATACAGCCGTGAACAGGTGATCCCCAAGAGGAGCGGTTCTACTGAGTCTCTGCTTTGTGGCTGGCTATCACGGACTTCACTGAAAAGTTGTGTTGCTGGTGCAAGGTCCATAGAGGTCTCCAGTTGACTCAAGGTTCCAAGCAAGGCACAATCAATGTCATTTTTACAAAATGTTTCAACAGTTTTAGTGGCATAGAATTCAAATGCCATACAACTTACCTATTTGAAGTGTGCGATTTAATGGATTTTAGGATATGCACAAATAGGTACAAACATCAGCCCAATGTTAGAACATACTCATCACCTCAAGGAGAAACCCATACACTTTATCTATCACCCCCCACAAACACCCATTCTCCTTCAACCTAAGTAACCATGAATCATTGTCTCTGTAAATGTCCCTATTCTGGACTTTCACATGAATTGAATCGTAGAACACTGCTTATACAATCATGTCTTGATGTAGCCCTAGGCACTAAGTTATCCTAGTAACCTTAAAGGTAGCAAAGGCGAAAATAGTACTTGGCTCAAAAGGAGCTTAATTAAATTTCTAGACAGACTCCTCTAGAAAGGGTAAGCCTTTCTTTCTCTAGAGAAGTCACTGATGAGTAAATCTAGGCCACTCTCCTTTTATTCTGTCACAACTGAGCCTGTAGAAGTAAACATAATGTTCCTCTGGAGGAATGGGACTTAAATTCAGTCTTGTCAATCCTAGGTCTTAAATTATTTCTCTAATTTCATATACACTCTCTAGCACTGAATCAAAAATAACCAGCTATCTACTTTCCTTCCCTCCTGAGTAATTCAATTCAATCCAAAAGAGGGGACAAGATAGATAAAAATCCATGCCTGAGGTGGGGGTGCTGGGACCCAATGCTGAGTCGGAACGCAAACAAGATGAGGGGGCATCTGTAAGGTAAGGAGTGAAGGCAGGGGGGTCAGAGCCCAAGAAAGGCAAGGAAGGCATCGGATGGTACAGATATGTATAGATATACAAATATCCACAAGTATGTGTGTGTGTGTATATATGTATATATATATGTATATGTGTATATATATATAATCTAACATATATAAATATATATACAAAGAAATAAATCCAGATTTAGATATGTGTGCATATATATAATATGCCAGTATACTGACCCTACTATATTCCCTAATTCTGTCCCCTGAGAGTGCCTAGAAGCCATGACACCCCAACAGCAATGAGATCTCATGGGTTCTAAATACCATTCTTCCTTAAAAGGAAGCAGAGCTGGTTGATTCCAAGGCTGAGATGAGGAAAACACAAGAGCTTGATGTCCTGTTCAGCCAGAAAGATGGATGGAGACATTCCAAAAAACACACAGAAGCCAGCTTAAAGAGGGTCCCACTGGCCAAATCAAGGATAATTTGAGCATAAAAAATGATAATAATGAATTTAACTCATTAAGTAGAAACCCATGAATCCATATGGATAGATGGATGGATGAATACATAATACATGCATATATACATACATAAATAAAAGCATAAATAGATCAGAGAAAGCTCTTCTACATTATAGCAGAATGCCAACCAATAAATGTATTCTAAATAATGTAACTGGAAAATTGCCATCTGACAGCCATTCGAAGTTATAAATCAGGCAAGAAACATCAATGAGTGCCAAAACCGTAGATGAAAGTTTGATGAGGAACAGTATACTTAATGTCTCAAACTATGTCTCTATAAAATATTTATTAACTTCAACGTGAAAAGGGAGTGACTTTACAGTGGGGAAACCTGATGAAGACACTATCTTAATCAAGTGACCCAAGTTAACATCACCAGTAATAGAATAACCAAATCATGTACCACTGAATAGGGTGCAATAAGACAAACTCAGAAGGACATTTCTGCAACATTCCTAACAAAGATCTATTACATCAATCTAATCATGAGGAAATCAGAGAAGCCCAAACTAAGGAACATCCTATAAAATAACTGTTCTGTAATCTTCAAAAGTGGCAAGGTCATAACCATTAAGAAAAATCTAAAAAGGTATTCCAGATCAAAAGCAACTAAAGAGGCAGGACAACGAAATGCAACCTGTGATCCTGAATTGGTCCAATAAAACTTGAATGGAGTCTATGGATTATATTGTAGTGAAGGATCAGTGTTAATTCCTTGAGTGTGATGGTTGCACTGTGGCTGAAGAGGAGAATGTCCCTGATGTGCAGGAAAAGCACCCTAAAATATTTGGGAGTGATGGAGCATCACATCTACAACATACTCTCAAATGGCATGTGAGGGGAAAGTTCTTTGTACTATTCTTGTAGTTTTTTCTGTAGGTTTGAGGAAAAATAACCAGATACAAAAAAGACAACATGATCAAAACGCAGAGAAAGAGTCAAGAGAAAGACAATCGCAGCTAATCCAGATAACTCTAGTCTCAGATACAGACTATAAAAAGTTTGCTTAAGATGATCAAGGAAACAGGAGAAGGTAAAGAATTTTGGCAGCAAAATGGACACTATAAAAAGTCACCTAATTGAAAAAGTAAGTAGACAAATTGATATTAGACACAGGATGAAATAATTCACGAGCTGGAAAAACAGAAGAAAGTCAGAATGAAGCACAGAGAAAAATGAGAGTGATTCAGTGGAAAGGTCAAACAGGTGTAACTGTCATCCCAGAAAGAGAGAAAAGAGAAAATGGGGTAGAAGCGCTATCGGAAGAGATCATTGATACATTTAAGAAAAACTGACGGAAATAAGATTAAAGAAGCTCAATAAACCCTAAGCAGGATAAATAAGGAGAAAAACACACCTAGGCAGATCACAGTAACATACTGAAAACCAGCAACAGAGAAAGTCTTTTTTTTTTAAGATTTTATTTATTTGACAAATAATTTATTTGACCAAAATAGCTTAGAAATTGAGAGAGGGTAAATGGAATTAGAATGTCCTGAGATCCTTGCATTGTCCAGGAAAACATAGGAGCATTAGTGTATACTAGACTTTGATAAGACAAGAATGCATGTTGGGATCTCTAGTGGTAACCACTGAGAGTATAGGAAAAGGGTATATGATCACCAGATTAACAGAGGGGGACAATGAATATCAAAATAAGCAGTCTAAAAGATGTCAGGAGAGAAGAGGGAACCGAAAAGAAAGCTGGTCTATCTCTGTTACTACCAGACAAAAGAAAAGGAGCTTTAGCAACCATAAATATCTTTCCTAATAATAAAAGGATCAATTCTAGAAGCCTCAAAATAGGAAGCCAAAAAAAAAATGGATAAACAATCTGGAAAAATAAACCCACAAGTGAAAATTAGAAAAACTAAACAAAAAAGCAGAAAATATTGAAAAATGGAACATAATTAACATATGGACCAACGGGCACATATAGATTATTATGCTCAACAACTGCAAGATATCCATTTTTAATGTAGAACATTACAAAAATTGTCCCCATGCCAGGCTTTAATTCAAGTTTCAAAGAAATGTTAAAAGAAAAAAAAGGAACTTCCTTTAGCTGATAGAGAGTACATATTTAAAAGCCCATAGAGAAAGGGATGAATAGGCAGAGCACAGAGGGGTTTTAGGGCAATGAAAAGACCCTATATGACACTATAATGATGGATAATATCCTTATAAATCTCTCCAAACCCATAGAATGTGCAACACCAAGAATGAACCTGAATGGAAACCATGGACTCTGGGTGTAATGATGTGTCAGCCTAGGTTCATCGATTGTAACAAACGTACTACTCTAATCGGGGTATTGATAATGATGGAGGCTGTACATGTGGGGGACCAGAGGGATTATGGGAAATTTCTGTACCTTCCTCTCAATTTTTCTGTGAACCTGTAACTGCTCTAAAAAATATAGTCTATTAAAAAAAAAGAAAAACTAATCTAACCAGTCTCCTCCCAGCCAGGATAGGAAAAGAAATAGCCAAATAAATAAAAAGGCAACATATCCAACTAAAAACAAAAAGAACCCCATAGAAAGACATAATTCATAATGGTAAATATACAAAAACATAATTCATGATGGTAAAATATTGAAAGCTCCCCCCTAAAATCAGGACTGAGATAAGAATGACCACTATCATCACTTCTATTCAGCATTATACTGGAAGTTAAAAAAAAAAGAAAAGAAATTGGAGGTTTGAAATTAAAGAAAATTGTCCCTATTTGCACATGACATGACTGTTGTAGGGAAATCCAAAAAGAAAAATCTACAGATAAATTATTAGAATAAATTCAGCAAGGCTGTTAGATATAAGGTATATGTAAAACATAAATTATATTTCTGTACATAAAACAGAAAATAAAAAATTTTAACTATAATTGCACTGAAACATATCAAATAACTAGGACTAAATCTAATGAAAAATACTCAACACCACTCTAGAGAAAACTCTAATTAAAAGATGGAGAGAAAGTAATCTAAATAAATGAAGAAATGCATTTTTCATCCATTCAAATGGATGAGCACCATTAGGCCATGGATTCAGTAATCCAATGTTGCAAAATGTTCAATTCTCCCCATGTTGATCTAAGATTTAATCTTATTAAAATTTGAACAGATTTTCTATGAAAATTGACAAAATGAGTATAAAATTTAATTGGAAAGGCAAAGGGCCAAAATCTCTTGAAAATCACCAAAAAGTGAGAAGACTTGCTCTACCAGGTTATCCAGATTTTTAAACTTCAGTAATTAAGAGAGTATGGTATTGGCCCAAAGATACACAAATGGACAGAGAGACAAGAATAAAGGGTCCAGAAGGTGACTCACCATGGCAGAGCAATAGAGATGCTCAGTGGTCCTCAAGTGGAAATCCATATGGGAAAAGAAAAGTAAAATTTGACCCCAACCTCACACCATATTCAAACGTCAATTATAGATTATAGATTCCAATGGGAAATTAAAACAAAACTGCTTGGGGCGCCTGGGTGGCTCAGCCAGTTGAGGGTCCAACTCTTGATTTTGGCTCAGGTCATGATCTCAAGGTCGTGAAATCAAGCCCCTAGTCAGGCTTCGTGCTCAGCGGGGAGTCTGCTTGTCCCTCTGCCCCTCCCCCCACTCATGCTCGCTCTCGCTCTCGCTCTCTCTCTCTCATGCTCTCTCTCAAATAAATCCTTAAAGAAAAAGAAAAACTGCTTGATGATAAGAATATCTTTATGAACTCGAATGGGCAATGGTTTCTTAAATAAGACACAAAAAGCGCTAACCATAAAGAAAAAGACTGATAATAAGATATCAAAGTTAAGAACTGAACCCACTCTGTGGCTTGTCTTTCCACTCTCTTAATAGTGACTCTTGACAAAGGGAAGAAATTTACATCACCAATAGCCAAGAAAAGATTGCTACTCTCGTTACAGAAAGAACTCCCCTCAAATCAGTAAGACAAAGAACTTGATAAAAACACAGACAAGAGACTCAGACAAGCACTTCACAAAAGAGGATATTTAAAATGGGAAAGGCAAATTAAAACCACCATGAAATAACTATCCCATACCCACCAGAATAGCCAAAATTTAAGACTGACAATTCCAAGTGTCGGCAAAGGTGTAGAGCAGCAGGGACTCACACACTACTGGTGGAAGCATGAGTTTGTGCAAACGCTTTGGAAAACTGTCTGACATATTAAAGTTGACCTTCCCACCTGCCCTCTGACCTAGAAATTCTACTCCTGAGTAGACACCTAACAGAATGCATGTCTAGTATTACCAGAATGTTCACAGAGGTATCCATTCCTTAGAACAGCCCCAAACTGCAAACAACCCAAATTTTTATCAACAGCCATACAAGATAAATGTGTATATTCCATACACTCAGGAATGGAAGTGAACAATATGCAACATGGATGACTCTCAAGGTTGAGAGGGAAAGCCAGACATGAACTACATGGATGAGTCTATCTAGTTTGTCCTGTGAATTTCATATAATCATTGGTGTAAGGGGTCAGGACACTGGCCATCTTTAGGGAGGAGGGAGAAGGGGGTCATTGGGAGGATCCCAGGGGACACCTGGGGGCTTGCAACATTCTCCCAACACAGGAGCTCCACCATGGACTCTGTGTGGCTGTTGTACTTCAAGAAAAGTCACTTTTGAAGGCCCGAGTGGTTACACACCAAACTTAGCCCTCAGCCTCAAGCAACAGGACAAGTGAGAGGACCTCCATTTTCCTTCCCATTGTCTAGGACAAAGTTGTACAATTGGAATTTTTAAGCTAATTAAACACTGAGTTGGGGCAATATATCAGCTTTCACCAGGAAAGTTTTCTATTCCCCGACCACTGTTACTGGAAAAAAGCTTAACATTTGCGAAGTGAGCTGTTAAATGAAAGCGAACACTACTTTATCTTAGTGCTGTCTTCCCTTTCCCTCATTCCACTTCAGCTTTTCCTGAGTACGATAAAAACGCCGATATCGGTTCCTAGGGTGTCTTTCTGCCTCATTTTTAGAACAGTCCCCGGCATGGACAGACGCACAAAGGTGGATGAATGGGCAGTCTGAGATTTGGTGGATTTCTCCCCCGCCTTCCCACCACCACCGCCTTAGAAATCTCTAAGGAGCCGGTCGGGAGCTGCACCATCAAGTCGGGCTTAGTTTTCTCAGTTCTGTATCACTACGGTGATCACGGCATTTACTGCCTAAACCGGGGCACTGGAAGGTGAAAGGAAGTGCTATTAACAATTATATTGGTATGTCAGGCATAAACCGGGACCATTCCAGGCAACGGAGACGTGAGGTTACAAGCTGGCTTGGGACTCAGAACTCAATGGCTGGAGAAAACTGGAAACGTAAAGCAAGGCTCCTCCGGGATTAGGGCTGCGCTGTCAACCTTGGTATTAAAACAGGGTAATTGTGTTCTCTTACTTTCCACGTAACAGCTAATGCTATTAGCGCTGAAATAGAAACCAGTGCTAAATGCATCTTTTATGAGACACTCAGCCTTTTGTACTTTCCCTGCCTTATTTGCTGGGTGCCAAATACCGGTTCTGGGAGGACTGCCTGGGGCATGCTTCACCAACAGCACACAGGATGCTGACACCTAACCTCTGTCCTAGTTGCCCCTCTCAGGCTCTTCCCGTGCAATACGGGGGCTGAAATTCTGGACTGTCGAAAGCTCTAAGGGCTTAGTAAACATTTGCTAAGGGAGTCACATGGCACAGTGGTCCTTCCGGTCCCGCCTACGTGCTATACCCCCTCCGAGGACCTCGCTTTTGCACCTGCCGGTCCCTGCCTGAAATGCTGTTACCCCTTCCTCTGGCCCTCAGCTCCCAGGTCTGACATCACTGCCTCACGGAATACATTTCCGATCGGCCCTGTAGGTTGAGTGTCTCTGTTACTCAGTACCCGGACCTCCTGTGAAGACCCAGATGTTGGATGGGAGATTTGATGACCCCAGGACTAGAACTAGGGTAAGGCGAGTGAGACACTCAACCTCAGGTGCAAACCTTTAGGAGCCAGAACAAATAATATATATCTTATTGCAACATTATTTATTAGAGATCAAAATGAATGCAAAAAATGTCACAATGAATACAATACCAAAATTTAAAATAAAGGCAGGATCACAAGGCAGGGCTTTTTAAAGTACAGGTTGCTGAATCCCATCCCTGAGTGTCTGACTGGGGAGGTCTCAGGTGGGGCTGAGAATCTGCATTTCTCACCAGTTCCCAAGTGATGCTGACACTGCTGATCCAGAGGCCACATTTTGAAAACCACCGCTTTCGGGTATACTCAACCCCACTTCCTACCTCCTCCCCACATCAAGGTATAGAAAAACAACTGCTTCTATGCCATGAGTAGAAATGGGCAAAAGAGCAACACTATGAAGTAGACCAACAGTTGACAGGCTAACCCACTGTGGTAGGCTGCATGATGGCCCCCCAAAAATCTCACGTCCTCACGTCTCATAACCTATGAACGTTACCTTCTGTGACAAAAGGGACTTTGCAGATGTGATTGAGTTAGGGCTCTGGAGATGGGGGAGACTAGCGTGCATGATCCAGGTGGTCCCAAAGTAAGTCACTTCCTCTGGATGAAAGGTGGCGATGTAATGACAGACAGGAGTGGTACGCTTTGAGGATGGAGGATGGGGCCATGAGCCAAGGAATAACAGTGGCCACTAGAAAAAGGCAAGGAAACAGGATTCCCCCCTCAGAGCCTCCAGAAGCCCTAAGGATGCTCTGAGGTTAGCCCAGTAAAACTATTTCGGGCTTCTGCCCTTCAGAACTGTTAAGAAAATAAATATGTGTAGTTTTAAGTCTCTGAGTCTGTGGTAGTTTGTTACAGTAGCCACGGGACCCGGACATACTCCCCACCTGAAAGAGCCTGGTGCCAGGGTAACATTCACGTCTGCCACAGGAGAATTCATCTCAGCCAGGCCTCTCATGCACATTATCACTAGCATTCACAACAGCTCTGCACAAAGGACATTTCAGCTCTCTTTTACAAAATGGAAGAACGAAGCTCCATTTTACAGCCATACAATTAGCAGGTCAGGGACAGAGGCAAGGTTCAGGGACAAGGACAGAGGTTGGTGACCTCTACACCTCACCATCTTCCCCTCCCCTCATAACACTGACATTTCAGATGCTCGGTACCAAGCTCAGAATCAAGCCCTTCAAGTACATGATCTTACGTCATCCTCAACACCATCCTCGGTGAAGCTATTTTCATTTCCATTTTCCACGAGAAAACATATTCAGAAGAACAGTGAGTGCCCAAACTGCCACAGCTAAGAGGGGAGGGGCTTGGAATCAAATCCGGATTCTGTGTTGGAACTAGCAGTGCCCTGAACTGACCATTAGGCTGGACCGTCTTCTATGGGAGGAGATGACGGATGTTGGTTCTTCCGTGAAAGGGACCACCTGGTTTGCATTCATCCTGAGCTCTGGGCAATCCTTGTGTGCACCAACGTAAGGGCACCATGTTGATATGGCTGGACCTTACACTTCCCTTGAGATCTGTATCCTAAATGACATGAAGAACCAAAATCCTGCATGTAGGGTAGACCAGCATCCCATCTCCAACACAGCCCAAGGCAGGGCTAGAGTCCTAGCCTTCCTTCTAAGAATCTGATGAAACACATGAGCTTTTCCTCAGAAAAACATACACAGCCTTACAAACACTCTCGGGGTTCTCCTGTTGTCCCCTCCCCACCACCACATCCCTTCCTCCCGCCAAGCCCCGAGCTCGTGCTTCTCACCCTAATGCCACTGCTCTGTCCTCACCAGGCTCCTAAGTTTCGTGTCTCTTTAGACCAGTGGAAAAAGCTCCATGTACCTGACATACATTTAAGCACAAACCAGGCATGGACTCCAGAGTTCCAAGCACGGGTGCATCCTCACCATACCACAATGATACCAAGTACCGCAATCAGATTACAAACAAAACACCTGGGGGACACACTGGAAAAAGCCACTCTGGACGGGGCCAGCAGGACGAGGTTTGGCAACCACAGAGAGAAGGGGTGGTGCTTCCAGCAGATGTCGGTGCTGCCTCACTTCTTTGTTTCTCCAAACCCTCTGAACTCCGTCTTCCCTGAGGACCGCTGTCGCCGTGTGCGCTCTCCCCTGAGCTGGAAGGTTCATGCAGGACTCTGGTTCCCGGGCCTACGCATGAGTATCTCCAACAGCAAGAAAACGAAACTGTTCCTAGCAGGACATGGTGGTGGGAAACCCACGTCACCGCAGGTTAGACCCGGCGGGGCTACCGCGATCTCTGTCAGCCATTCAGGTAGACTACAGGTAACCAGCACCCAACTCACGAGGCTTAAACAATAAGGAGATTTATCGTCACATAACTAGTCCCAAGGTAGGTTTTATAGGTTAAATCACTACACCCCAACCCCCCCAGAAAGTCCATACATGTTAAAGTCCAAACCCCCAGTACCTCAGAATGTGACCTGGCGTGGGGACAGGGTCCTCACAGACGTAATCAAGTTTAAGATGAGGTCCTTAGGGTGGGCCCTAGTCCAACAGGACTGATGTCCTTCTAAGAAAGGGAAGTTGGGACACATCATGCATGCACACAGGGACAACGCCACGTGAAGATGAAGGCAGAGACCGGGGCGAGGCTTCCACAGGCCAAGGGGTGCCGAAGATGGCCAGCAAACCCCCAGGGGCTAGGGGAGGCCTGGGACAGATTCTCCCTCACAGCCCTCAGAAAGAACCAACCCAGGGGGCCCAGGGGTTCAGTCGGGTAAGCGTCTGCCTTCGGCTCAGATTGTGATCTCAGGGTCCTGGGATCGAGCCCCATGTCAGGCTCTCTGCTCAGCTGGAAGCCTACTTCTCCCTCTCCCACTCCCCCTGCTTGTGTTCCCTCTCTCGCTGTGTCTCTCTGTCAAATAAATAAATAAAATCTTAAAAAAAAAAAGAAAGAAAGAACCAACGCTGCAGGCACCTTGATCCTGGACTCCTGCCCTCTAGAAAGGTGAGAAAATAATTTTCTGTTGCTTCAGCCACTCAGCCTGTGGTATTCTGTCACTGCGGCCCCAGCCGACTAACAGACTCAGCGAGCCCAATCCTCTCACTGGACAGGGCACAACTCTGTCAGAGAGCCCGCAGCTCGGCCAGGTTCTAGCAGGCCTCCGCCTAGACTCCTGCCAGAGCTGGGGTCTGTCTGCCTGCCATGCACAGCTGAAGGGCAGTCCCTGCAGGTCCCGATGCCATTCAGCTCCCCAGCAGGCATGAGCCGGGCGTCGGTCCACACTGCGGCTCGTGCTACAGCAGCCCCTGTGCTTATCCTCGGGCTTTTGCTCCATCTGAATCTGGACTATAATGGGGAGGCCAAGTGATCCCTGAAGGGAAAGGGGTCCAAACTCCTCCCGTGGCTCCCACAGTCATTAGCATGGAAGAAACAACCTCATGATGGTGGGGGGGGGAGGGGGACAAATTCAGCTTAATCTGAGAAATACATTTTGCAGGGGAAGTGCTAATTCATCACAGCACAGCCAAGAGAGACCTTCGCGCGGCTTTCATTAGCCCAATGAACACAATACAGAAGCAATTGAGCATAAGAGGCGAAGAACAATAATTCCTTCCAAGGAGCTCCTGGGTGTCTGGATTTTTCACATGAATAAAAGGGAGCTGATTAATCAAAGATGGTGAAGAAAAGCTGCTTGCTATCCACCGAGACATGAACAAGATCTAAGCTAGATAGTGCTTCCCCTCCCCTTTCTGAGTCTGTTGCCCCCTTCTCCCAGCAGGATGAAATGCAACCAGAGCAGATTTTTAACAAGGCAGCTGCTCGGCCAGCTCAGCTTCATTCCTTTTCCTAAATAATCGATATGTGTGGATCACAGCTGCTATAAATGTCAAGCCACAATTTGTGACTAACACCGGTGCAAATCAGCTCGGGCAGCTCATGACCAGCGGCCTCCCCTACTGCAGCCAAGGTGGAATAATAAAAGTGCTCAGGGCCGCGGCGGCATTTTTCTTCCTATCAGCTCTCAGTGCAGGAGGGCCCAAGATTTTATTTAATCCTGCAGACTCCCTGGGAAGCAGGAAATCATGGCCTGAGGTTTTCCATGATGCTCAGCTGACCTTGGGAAGCTCAAGGACGGTTGGACCCTGATCCTTAAAAGCACAAGTCCTTGAGCAAAATGACCTGTCATTCCTAGAGACCAACAGGGAAGAGCCTGGAATGTCCCCTGCCCTGGGCCTTTGCACCTGCAGTACCCTTAGCTTGTGATGTTTTGCTTCTTTCTTGCCCTACGGCTAACTTCAGTTGTCATTCTGGTTTCAGCTTAGTGGTTTCTTTCTCCAGAAACTCTTCCCTGACCTCTGGGGCTGAGTTGGGCATTTTCCTCTATACTCCTACAGTTCACGACACATAGCAAGACCCTGGTTTTCACTTGCCCAACAGCACTTACCCCTTCTTCCAGTAACAGAAACTCAGTGCCCTTTGGGAGGTCCCCTCCACCATGGCACAAAGCCTTGGTGGACTGCCAATCCATGATCCTGTCCACTTTGAGCCAAAGAAGTAGACAGAGAGCGAAAGTCAAGTGAAATCCTCATGCCAAGGCAACCTGATATTGATCAAGGTAAGGAAAATGGTGAGAACCAATTTGTCCCAAAGGTATCGGCTGTCTATATTTCCTGCTTCTTAGACCCCCTAAGGCTGCTGCCCACTCCTGTCCTTGCAGGGCCCAGATGTTCAGCTTCTCTTCCTATCCTGTGAACCATTCCCACAGCCTCCCAGTGCACTGTCTTTGGATGAACTCACCAGAGTCGGCGTCTGTTGCTTACAACCCAAACCCCTGAAGTCCTGTACCATGCCACCCACTCTATAGAGACTGCCTAAGCACTGAGAGACCAACGTGATGGAGGAGAAACACGTCAGGCTTCCAGGCACACGTCTGAACCCGGATGCCAACCTCAGAACTCATTAGTCAGAACCCAAGGGCGTGGAGTTGGCCTGTTAAGTCCTCAAGTCCACAGCATGACACCTGGCCCCTGGGGCGGTACTCACGAACTGCATCTGAGTATCACCCATCGTCAGACTCACCTGCAACATCTTTACAGGGAGATGAGGTCCTTCCCTCCCCAGACTACTGAGGCTTCAACTAAACACCAGGCAAAACAGGCAGCATGGTCCGTGTCCTGTGGGTATCAATTCCCTTCCAGCCAGAGGGCACGTCCAACCTTCAACTCCTTCCTTAAGGCATACGGTGGTGTGCAGGGAGAACCTTAACCGAAACCTGCTGCCCCCAGCCCTCTGTCTGAGTTACCTAGTCTCGTGTCTGCAACAGAGGAGAGACTTTTTCCCTCTACCCTCCAGGGCTCTCCATCTGGGGCCCGGCAAATAAGACAGGCAAAAGGCAGACTAACAAGGGACAAACAAATGGAAGTTTAATAACATACACAGTGCACGTGTGCAGGAGAGAAACTCGGATGAGGAATTCAAAGGGGTGGTGAGAACTTGGGCTTTATACGACACCTGAACAAAGGACAATACACGTGTAGAGAAGCAAAAAGAAACAGGAGAACAGGTTTAGGCTTTTAGGGGTGGCAAGTATATGGCGGAGACTAATGGAAAATAAGAGTTGCTTACTAAGGTTTGTTATACAGATTCCTCAGGTGCTGTCTCTGCCCCCAAAAGAATCAAGAGTTGTCCCCAGTGATTAAGAACTGTCGCGAGGAGAGGGCAGAGTGTTTTTCTTGGGTCTACTTTCTCTCGATTGTCTTCAGTTCAAAATAATCCTTATGTCAAAAGGGCATATTTTGGGATTGTATACTCTGAACCCCTTCATGTCATACACAGAAAGCTACGACCCAGGGTTCCTGCCATCCAATTGTAGCTGTCCAGGATAGGAACGGTACCCCGGGTCACCAGGACCCACTGGAGAGCAAGCACACTGTGGCAGCAAAGAACATTAACACAACAGTGCTGATAAGCATATATATCACTGATCTGGCTTTGTACCTAGCTGCCCTGTGGCTCTGCCCTCTGAAAACTGTCCTGTCTCCACACACCTCCCAAAAGAGCTTAGGAAATCATTCTTACCTGGGAGAGCTAACCTATCATCAGATCAAGGGTTGGCAAAGGCTTTCTAGAAGGAGCCAGATAATCAATCTTTTAGGCTCTGCCAGCCATCCAGTCTCAGTCACGGCTACTCATCTTTGCTGTTACAGCATGAAAGCAGCCATGATACATGACCAAAATGGACGTGGCTGTGTTCTAATAAAACTTTATTTACAGGCACTGGAATTTGAATTCCATATAATTTTCAGGTATCACAAAGTATCATTCTTTCTTTCCCAGCCATTGAAAAATGAAAAAAAAAATCATTCTTTGAGCTGTAGGCTGTATTTGACCCACAGCCCAACATCTGCCCCATCTAGATGGTGACTGACTTGCTAATCCATGGCACATGATGATAGCCATCAGCGGCTCACTCCCCTTCCCAGCTAAAGCACCCCCAAACGCCTGCACAAAAAGAAAAAAAACAGCCAAGAAAGCACAGAGAGAAATACAGTCTAGAATAGGGGGTGCAATAGCGGTGGTTAAAAGCTGTGGAATTCAACCAGGACAGAATTCTATTACCCTGCTTGTTACTGTCTGTCTAGTCCTGGGCAATTCAGTTAACTTTTCTAAGCCTTGGCTTTCTCTTACACAAAAATGGGTATATCCAACCTCATGGGATTAAGAGGATTGGGTGAAAAATAACCTATTCAAAGCAGTTTGCACACAGCTTGGCCCCTAGCAAGAGCTTAGGGACAGTTGGTCACAACAGGGAACAGAACATTTCAACGTATCAATACCAATTAGCCTGAAGAACACCCATACATTTACAGAATGTAGCAACACAACGTACATACCAAACAGGTTTGCTGAACCCGATGAAGATGAATTGTGTTTGATCTCCTGGATACGAATGACTTCCTCAGCTCTCCTAGGAGGTGGGAGGAGACAGGACAGTTCTCAGGGGGCAGATCAACAGGGCAGCTAGAATGTACCGCGGAAGAGTCCTGTTCACTTTCTACTTCAGTAGCAGACATTCAGCCACCTGTGGCCCTCGTGTCCCCTTTCTATTCATCCTGTTAACTAGCGAGTCTTAGCTCTGCACTGGGACCAACGGGCCCCTAACCTGCCCACAATCTCCTTTAAGTTGCCTTTATCAACAGCCGTGGTCGGCAAGATGCAACACAGCCCTCTAAGCCACGCAGGGCAGGTGGCCTTTAGCCTTTAGGAATCGGGAGCCCCCACACTGTGGAAATAGGCACAGAAGCCATCCAAGAATCAACCAGGAGGGGCGCCTGGGTGGCTCAGTCGTTAAGCGTCTGCCTTCGGCTCAGGTCATGATCCCGGGGTCCTGGGCTCGAGCCCCACATCAGCTTCCCGCTCCGCGGGAACCCTGCTTCTCTCTCCCACTCCCCCTGCTTGTGTTCCTGCTCTCACTATCTCTCTGTCAAATAAATAAATAAAATCTTAAAAAAAAAAAAAAATCAACTAGGAACAGGATACAATCAGACTTGCTTTCAGAGGGCTACATGCAAGGTGCAACTGAATTCTTTGTACTGAATGCTTTTTACTTGATGTCAACCCTATTTTCTGATGCAGTCAGTCGGACCTCACATGGGAATCACATCAGTCTTTCTTCTGCTGTGGCTTCGATTACAGCCCTGCAGACCCAACATCGCTACTTAGCACTTCCCCCTAAACGTCCTGAGCACTTCATCACTTACCACGTAATCCCTTAACAGGGTGCAAAATACCAATGGGGGTCATGAAGGTAAGGGAACTTGGCTAAACTTTCACTGTGCTCATGTCTTCTCCCATTACTATAACCACCACAATTTATGGGGCAATAAATGAAATTAGCTCCGGCTTTTAACCCACCATAGAAGTAGACACGGTTCTCAGTGCAGTATTAGAGGCCAAATAACTCACTTAGAAGCACCACAAAATTATCAGAGTTGGGTGCATCTAGAGCCAAAGTAATACATAAAAACGGGCAATTAAAAAAAAAAAAAAAAACGGGCAATTACATACAAACAAGCTCAATAATGCCCAGATTCACTGAGGACCCAAGACGGGTCCCTCGTTCAGGAGGTCCCCTACTTAAAAATAGGTTAACAAAAGGTCCATTTTTAACAGTTTTGAAATACAATTCAATTGCCTTACAACTCACCCATTCAAAGTACACAATGCAATGGTTTTTAGTAAATTTACGGAGTTCCACAACCACCACGCCTATCTAAAAGGTCATTTTTAAGAAACTCAGATTTCAGGAAACAAGTCAATGACTCATCTTTTCTGAGTACTGTCGACCCCTGTGAGCCCCTGAAAACCATGACTTTCTATTTTAAACACAACTTCAGGGAGTTCTGGACCCCCAGAGTTGGCCAAGTCTCCCTCCAAATCACAGCAGCGGGCAAAGGAGTTACATATTCATTTTCACGTGAAATTGCCTCCCAGCCCCAAACAATGAATTCCCTGATGAAAAGTAGTCAACCTCGAATGTGCCAAATTAGAATGGACTGGCCACACTGACTCATTCCACAGCCCCGTCTCCAAGTACCAGCACTTTGGCTCAATATCGACACATCAATGAGAACTGCTAACTCTTGAGCCAAGAATATGGAAAACGTTCCTCATGGCCAGTTCTCACTAAGCTGCTATCAGCAAAAGACCTGCAGGTTATTTATTCCCCTAAACATTATAATCAAGCTAATGAGACAAGAACAAACTGCAAGTCTAGACCTTAAGGTCCCTAAACTTCTAGGATGCACCAATAAAACAAAGTTCATACAGGAGCCATGGGACATATTTCACTTAGGGATCTCCGAGTACAAGACACAGGATTCTGGCTAGTAACCAAAGACTAATTATTGGAAAGAAATAGGAAATTTGCAGAACCCAAAGGTGGGGAAACTTGTAATGGAAACCAGCAGTATGGTGGGCTTGTCTAGAATCTGACTTCCTTATTCTGGGGCAATACCCAACAGGCATGGTATGAGTGGCCTCAACCTTCAGCTATAGAATCCAAGGGAGGCAGGGGGGATCTGCCTTCTTCTCCCCTAGCTCCTGGTAATTAGTGGGCAGGTATGTGATGTGGGCTTGGCTCCCCACCCTCCCAATGGAGATTTTGAGTCTGGAGAGAGTAGAACAAACAAAGGGACAATTAGGAATAATTCCAGGGCAGCTAAGGAAGGGGGTGGCCTGATGACATAACAATACTACTAAAATAGGACTTTCATGCTTCTGAATTCTTAACCCTCCAGAACAGCCTTGGTCAGTGCCCATGTTTCAAATCTGGCCCTCCATATCCTCCAATAGATTCTTATTCTTACTGAAGAAAGAACAGTCAGTACTAGAACCTACAACCAGAACTCGAAATGATACAAAAACATCTAAGACGTCTCCAGGAACTTGGAAGCAAAAATCTCAGGAGCCGTATCAAGGCACAAGTATCTGGTCGGGGAAACAGCTGAGATGCATGACTGCCAACTTTTTTTTTTTTTCTGGTATTTTATCACTCTCTCAGGAGTCAAAGTCTCAGACAAGGGCATCTGGTGAGCAGAGCTTGGGTCCCCGCTCCTACCCAGGTTAGGATGGTAAGAGGAGGGACATGCCCCATCAGCAACTAAACAGAAGGCAAGCAATGGACTTGACCTCTCCTGACTAAACCACCCACACTAGGGAGAAGTCATCCCCTCAGAGCATCCAGATATTGTCACCCAAGTATGACCAGACAGCTCAGAACCAGCTGACCCCAGCAGGACCACCTAGTCTCTATGCACAGTGGGCTCTGAAGCCAGAGGCCCCTATGTTCAAATCCCAGCTCTGCCCCTGCCTGGAGACAAAGGACTATCTCGAGGGTGGAGGATTAAGTAAACACTGTGAAACTACGTAGAACAGTGCCTAGAATATAAAAGAACTATATAATGTCTAAATAAAAGCTTGAGAAAGCAGCTCTGTAGAAACAGTCAGGCAATGCATTATGTATAAGATGACTGAAAAAAAATGTGAAGATAATTTTGTACTCATAAAATCATGAGATATTAATACAAAAGGACAGAAAAAATGTATAGCTCTTAAGATTTAAAAATGACTAAAGTTAAAAACAGAAGAGCAAGAGCATTCAGAGAGTCTCACAAAAATACAGAAGAATCAAGATCAAGATAAAAAAATGAAAATTAAAAAAATCAATCCAGGAGCTAAACATAAAAACAACAGAAGTTCTGGGGGTGGGGGAGGAATGGAGGTTTGTTTTTGTGTGTGTGTGTGTGGACATACATGTTTAAATTTTATCAGAATATAGAGCACATAGTTTATAGATAATAATATACAATATTCTTTAATGAGACTCCTATATAGTCAATTGATTCTCACAGAATGTCTCATCGGTTTTTGCCAAACTTTTTTATCTGTAGGCAGCTATTAATGTAAATAACAAGTATAATTTTGACAAGAATTTTAGCTAATATTTCTGTTGGTGTTAATGATTAATAGGACAGTGAGAAACAAAGATAGGTGTTCAAACGTCACTCATTAATCAGTGACTTGAGTGACTTGGATAAATATGACAACAGTTTAATATTGTTATTTCGGTGGAGTTGACACACAATGTTACATTAGTTTCAGATGTACAACATAGGGACTCAACAAGTGCTCACAAGTGTAGCTACCATATGTAACCACACAACAGTATTGCAATACCACTGCCTATGTTCCTTATGCTGTGCCTTTCACTCCTGTGATTTATCCGTTCCATAACTGAAAGCCTGTTATTCACACACCCCTTCATCCATTCCGACCATTCCCCCATGACCCACCCCTCTGGCAACCGTCAGTTTATTCTCTGTGTTTACAGGTCTCATTCCGCTTTTTGTTTGCCTGTTTATTGATTTGGGTTTTTTATTTTTAGATTTCACATATTTTATAATATTTTTTTAAAAGTTTTAAACTCCCAGGGCACCTGCATGGCTCAGTCAGTTAAACGTCTGCCTTCAGCTCAGGTCATGATCCCAGAGTCCTGGGATCGAGCCCCGCATTGGGCTCCCTGCTCAGCGGGTAACCTGCTTCTCCCTCTCCCTCTGCCCCTTCCCCCTGCTCGCTCTCTCTCTCTCTCAAATAAATAAAATCTTAAAAAAAAAAAAAAGTTTTAAATTCCCAACAGAGTACCCACCAGGTATAACAAATGAAAAATGCTTAGTCACACTGTGAAGATTCTGAACATCAAGGATAAAAAGAAGATCCTAAAAACTTCTGAAAAAACAAAACAGGTATAAAAATAAGAATAGCATCGAGTAACATGATATGTGATCACGCAATAGGTGCATGGGAAGGTGCTCAACATCACTAACCATCAGGGAAACGCAAATCAAAACCACCTTGAGATGCCACCTCATGCCCTATTAGAACACCTGTTACCAAAATAACAAGAGAAAGCAAACGCTGGATATGATGTAGAGAAAAAGGAGCTCTCATGCACTGTTGGTGGGAATATAAATTGGTCTGCACTAATGGAAAACAGTGTGCAGTTTCCTCAAAAAATTAAAAATAGAGCTATCCTATGATCAGCAATTCCACTTCTGGGTAGAATATCCAAAGAAAATGAAAACAGGATCTCGAAGAAGAGCTATCCGCACTCCCACATTCACTGCAGCATTATTCACAATAGCCAAGACATGGAAACAAACTAAATGTGCAGTGACAGATGAGTGGATAAAGAAAATGTGGTATGTGTATACACTAGAATATATTATATATACAACGCAATATATTTATCTATAAAAAAGAAGGAAAGTCTGCCACTTACAACAACATGGATGGCCCTTGAGGGCATTATGTTAAGTGAAACAAGTCAGACAGAGAAAGACAAATACTGTAGGATCTCCCTCATATGTGGAAACTAAAAATACTGAACTTATAGATACAGAAAATGGACTCGCCAGGGGCAGGGGTTAGGGGTGGACAAAATGGCTAAAGGTGGTCAAAAGGTACAAATTTTCAAAAGGTACAAATTTTCAGGTATAAGATAAATAAGCCCCGGGGACATAAGGTAGGGTATGGTGACTATAGTTTACAATATTATATTGTATACTTGCAAGTCGCTAAGAGAGTACATCTTAAAAGTTTTTATCAGAAGAAAAAAATGTATAACTATGTGAAGTGATGGATGTTAACTAAACTGTTGTGATAAGCATTTGCTACATATAGATAAATAAGTCGTGTTGTATATCTAAAATGAAGACAATGCTATACGTCAATTATAGCTTCATAAAAGTGGGAAAAAAATAAACCTCAGCAAACGTAAAAGAACTGAAATCACGGAGAGTGGATTCTCTGACCAAATGGACTCAAACTAGAAATTGAAAGAGAACATATCAGGAGAATCTCCAAGGATTTGGAAACTAAGCCACACGTTTCTAAATAACTCAGGGGTCAAGGAGGAAGTCTCAAGAGAAATCAAAAGTACACTAAACTGAATGAAAATGAAAATACCACATACCAAAATTTCTGGGACATGGCAAATGCTGAGAGAGAAATTTATAGCACAAAATGTATAATTAGAAAAGAGGAAAAGTCTCAAATCCATAATCTAAGCTCCCACCTCAAGAACCTACAAAAATAAGAGCAAATTACATCCCAAGCAAGCAGAAGGAAGGAAACACTACAGATCAGAAATCAATGCAACTGGAAAGAGGAAAACAATAGAGAAAAAAAAAATCAGTGAAACAAAGAGCTAGTTCTTTGAAAAGATTGATAATACAAGACTCCCAAAAAAGAAATCTTCAGGCCCAACTGGTTTCACCTGAGAGTTCTACCGAATATTTAAAGAAGAATGAATACCAGTTCTACACAAAAAAGGAAATAAAAGGCATACGGATCAGAAAAGAATAAAACTGTCCCTATTTGCAGAAGACATAAACAGACATTTTTCCAAAGAAGACATCCAAATGGCCAACAGACACATGAAAAAGTGCTCAACATCGCTCGGCATCAGGGAAATCCAAATCAAAACCTCAATGAGATACCACCTCACACCAGTCAGAATGGCTAAAATTAACAAGTCAGGAAATGACAGATGTTGGCGAGGATGCGGAGAAAGGGGAACCCTCCTACACTGTTGGTGGGAATGCAAGCTGGTGCAGCCACTCTGGAAAACAGTATGGAGGTTCCTCAAAAAGTTGAAAATAGAGCTACCATATGATCCAGCAATTGCACTACTGGGTATTTACCCCAAAGATACAAATGTAGGGATCCAAAGGGGTACGTGCACCCCGATGTTTATAGCAGCACTGTCCACAATAGCCAAACTGTGGAAAGAGCCAAGATGTCCATCGACAGATGAATGGATAAAGAAGATGTGGTATATATACACAATGGAATATTATGCAGCCATCAAAAGGAACGAGATCTTGCCATTTGCAACGACGTGGATGGAACTGGAGGAGGGTGTTATGCTGAGCGAAATAAGTCAATCAGAGAAAGACATGTATCATATGACCTCACTGATATGAGGAATTCTTAATCTCAGGAAACAAACTGAGGGTTGCTGGAGTGGGGGGGGTGGGAGGGATGGGGTGGCTGGGTGATAGACATTGGGGAGGGTATGTGCTATGGTGAGTGCTGTGAATTGTGCAAGACTGTTGAATCACAAATCTGTACCTCTGAAACAAATAAGGCAATATATGTTAAGGAAAAAAAAAAAGAAGATAGCAGGACGGGAAGAATGAAGGGGGGAAATCGGAGGGGGAGAAGAACCATGAGAGACAATGGACTCTGAAAAACAAACTGAGGGTTCTAGAGGGGAGGGGGCTGGGAGGATGGGTTAGCCTGGTGATGGGTATTGGGGAGGGCACCTTCTGCATGGAGCACTGGGTGTTATGCACAAACAATGAATCATGGAACACTACATCAAAAACTAATGATGTAATGTATGGTGATTAACATAATAATAAAAAATTTAAAAAAATAAATAAAATCTTTAAAAAAATAAAAAATAAAAAAAATTTTAAAATGCTAAAAGAAAAACTGTCCCTATTTGCAGATAACATGACTGTTTACATAGAAAATCCCAAGGAATCTGCCAAAAACTCTTAGAACTAGCAAACGAGTTCATCAAAGTCACAAGATAAAAGATCTACACACAAAATCAACCTTATTTTCTTACACTTGGAAGGAACACATGAACATCAAAGTCAAAAATCCAATACCACTTACAATCATTCAAAAGATAAAAAGAATTAGGTAAAATCTAAAAAAGCATGTTCCTCAACTTTTAGGCTGAAAACTACACAACACAGATAAATCAAATAATGTCTAAATAAATCATGTTCACGATTGAAAGAGTCAACATAGTAAAAATGCCGATTCTCTCCAAATTGATATATGGGTTGGACACAATTCCTGTCAAAGTCCTGGCGAGATTTTTTTTTTGTACATACAGACAAGATTATCCTAAAATTCTATAATCATTCTCAAATTATATGGAAAGGCAAAGGAGCTATAATAGCGAAACAATTTGGGATTTAAAAAAAAAGAATAAAGCTGGAAGAATTAGTCTACCTAATTTCAAGAATTACTGTATAGCCATAATAATCAAGACTGTTGCCCTAGGGAGACAGGAGAAAGCACACAGAGAATCCAGGAGTATCCACAAACATGCCCACCCGACCTCTGATAAGATACAAAAGCAATTCAATGAAGGAAACAACCATTTAACAAATGACACTGAAATGGATATTCACAAGAGAAAAGAAGACCCCTGACCTAAGTCTCATGCATTATTCAAAAATTAAGTCAAAAATCGATCACCAGCTTAAATGTAAAATAGAAAACTTTTAGAAAACACGGGAGAAACTCTTGGAGACCTAGGGCCAGGCAAAGAGTTGTTAAGACTTGATACCAAAAGCATGATTCATAAGAGAATATACATGACTTCATATAAAAAATGTTTTAATTGTTTTTGTTTTGTGAAAAACCCTATTAAAAGGACAAAAAGACAAGCCACAGACTAGAAGTATTTGCAAACCACCTATCTAGTGAAGAACTATTGTCTAGAATATATAAAGAGCCCTCAAATGCAACAGTAAAAAACAAACAATGCAATTAGAATATGAGCAAAAGACAGGAGACATTTCACAGACGACGATATACAGATGGCAAATAAGCACATGAAAAGATGTGCATCGTTAACCATTAGAGAAATGCAAATTAAAACCACAAGGGCTGGGGCGCCTGGGTGGCTCAGTGGTTAAGCATCTGCCTTCGGCTCAGGTCATGATCCCAGGGTCCTGGGATCGAGCCCCGCAGGGAAGCCTGCTTCTCCCTCTCCCACTCTCCCTGCTTGTGTTCCCTCTCTCTCCCTCTCTCTCTCTGTCAAATAAAAAAATAAAATCTTTAAAAAAAAAAAACACAACAGCTAAAATAAAAAATAATGACAACACCAAATGCTGTCAGGGATGCAGAGAAATCACTCTCTGGATCACTCATACACTGGAGAAGGTAAAATAGTCCAGCCACTTTGGAAAACAGTTGAGCAGTTTTTTAAAAATAAAACAAAACAAAACTAGGTATACATCTCAACGACTGCACTCCCAAGAATTTATCCCAGAGAAATGAAAACTGCACAAACAGAAAAAAAAAAAAAAAATCTGTATGCAAGAGTGTATCTATAGCAGCTTTAGTCACCGTAGCCCCAAACTGGAAACAACCTAGACGCCTTCCCACGGGTAAGATGTTAGCTGGGGTGAATCCACACCATGGAACACTACGTAGCAATAAAAAGGAAGAAACTAGCAATACGCCCAATAACCTGGAGGAATGTCGAGAGAGCTATGCCAAGTGAAAGAAGCCAATCCCAAAAGGTTATAGATACTGTGTGATTCCATGTAGAACATTCTCAAAATGACAAAACTACAGAGATGGAGAACAGATTATTAGGGGTTAAGGAGAAGGGAGGAAAGCTGATGTGACTATAAAAGGTCGAGGTGAGGGGTCTCCGTGGTGATGAGATGTCCTGTATCTTTTTTTTTATTTTTTTAAAGATTTTATTTATTTGACAGAGAGAGACACAGCGAGAGAGGGAACACAAGCAGGGGGAGTGGGAGAGGGAGAAGCAGGCTTCCCGCGGAGCAGGGAGCCCCATGTGGGGCTCGATCCCAGGACCCCGGGATCATGACCTGAGCCGAAGCTTAACAACTGAGCCACCCAGGCACCCCGAGACGTCCTGTATCTTAACCAAATCAATGTCAATATCCCATTGTGGTGCTGACTACTACAGTTATCACTGGGGAAAACTAGGCAAAGGGTTCCCAGGATCTTGGTATCATTTTCTTACAACTACACACGAATCTACACTTAATCTCAAAATTTAAAGTTTCATTAAAAACGAAATACAAGAGAGTAACTGCTATGGAAGTCAGGACAGTAGTTACTCTGGGAGGGAAAGAGGGCAGCTGTAATTGGACCTGGGTGACTGGCAACGTTCCATTCCTGTCTTGGGTGGGAGTCAGGAGGGCGTCTACTTCATATAATTCACCTATACGCATATAGAGCTGTTTGTGTCCACCCAGGAGTTAGCAAATGTGGGGACAGTGTTCCTAGCCAATCCGCCATCCACACGTAGCACAAGCAAGAAAGAAGCACCTGTCTTCAGCAACGAAGATTCTGTTGGTTACCACAGCATGACGAGCCCATCCTGACCGATACAGACACAGTGGGAGAGTGAGTACAAAGGTCAAAGTCGTCTGGACTCCAAAACCTAGGGATGATTTACCAGCACTGAACCAGCAACAAGCCAGTGTACCCTCGGGGAGGGGTAGGAGGGGCCGTTTGATGAGGTTAAAAGGCAAAGACTCAGGGACGCCTGTCTGGCTCAGTCTGTTAAGCATCCACCGACTCCTGATCTCAGATCAGGTCTTGAGCTCAGGGTTGTGAGTCCAAGTCCCACACTGGGCTCCCCACTGGACGTGGAGCCTACTCTAAAAAAAGAAAAAAAAAAAAAAAAAAGAAGGCAAAGACTCAGACTGATTTCCTGCATTATGCCCCAAGGCCCACACCTACTAGAGACTCAGCAGTCTCTTCCGTGGATCCCCCTTGCGGTTTCAAGGGGACAGAAAAATATCCGAATATTCGTATCATGGACTGAATTGTACCCCCACCCAAATTCATGCGTCCGAATCTTCATTCCCGGTACACCTGAGAATGTGAATGTATGTGGAGCTAGGGCCTTGAAAGCGGTAGTTAAGGCTACATGTCACAGGGTGAGCCCCAATCCTATAGGACGGGCGTGCTTACGAACAAGGAGGTCAGACCGCAGGGATGCGTGCGTGCACAGAGGGGAGGCCACCCGCCGACAGGACAAGGGGACGAGAAGGCGGCCGCCTGCAAGCCGAGGGGAGAGGCCTCGGGACAAACCAACCCTGCCCACAGCTTCATCTTGGACTCCCAGCCTCCAGAACTGAGAAAACAAACGAGTCAAGCCCCCCAAGTGTGTGGTCCTTCAGCACAGCCACTCAGACTACGACAATCCAGAACAGAAGTCGCCCCTAAAACGTCAGATGACGGCACACCGCTAACAACAGACCAGGGAGCTTCCGCAGCGCCTCCCAGCCCCCGAGGGCTCACTGCAGGACAGATGCCAGCCGGCACCTTCCACGGCCTTCTCTCACTCCCCAGGAACCCCCCCACACACACACACACATTGGCCGTGAGGGATCACACACAGGGGGCTATTTGTGCAAGGCCACATGGGCAGAGCCAGGATCAGAGCCGGGGCCACCCAGAGCCCAGCCCCTCACCAGTCTGCGTGCGGCCTGTCCTCGCTGGGCCTCCCCCAGCAGGACGGGGAGGTGGCTCAGGGGCAAGCCGCAGTGCACGACCGAACAGGGATAAAGATGAACGGGAAGACTGGAAGGAGCACGGAGGACTTCTGAAAACCCGGCCTGAGTGAGAACATGACTGGGGGTTCCCGTGGCAGCGGTCCCGCCAGCAGGGAACCCCTCTAGCGGCTCTGTGTGGTCTCCCTGCCCCGTGGGGGACCAGCAGCCACATAGCAGCCCCCTGCCTCCCTGCGTCCGGAGTCAGAGTGGGCTAGCGTGCCCCCTGCCCAGCAGCCAGACTTCACACGGAGCCGACCAAGCAGACAGGTTCCAGAAGAGCCCCTCCTGGCGTGGGGGCCACGCAGCTTGCTCTGACAAGCCTCAAGGGGCCCACAGCTGTAGAAACCCCTCCTTGCCCAAGAATGATGGCATCTGGCAACATCCTACCAGCCACTGATAAAGCTGGTCCACTCGTTTGCCCCACTGTCAAGGAGTCTTTCACAACAGATGGCAAGAAAGACAAGATGGTTTAAAAAACAAAACTCCTAGGCATCAAGCAAAAGTCAGAGCCACAACCCCAAAATGCAGGCAGGCGTCAAAAGCCACTTGAGCACTCTTGAGAGTCCTCAGGGCCCCACTTGACATTGGTGGCCTTCGCGTCCAAAGCCCTGAGCTATAATTTAGAGCAGGAGGGGCCCCCGCCCCAGCTGCTGGGCTGAGGGCCAGGGCTGGTTGACAAGCTCAGAGAGCACAGCTGGAGCTGGGCAGGATGTTCCAGAAGGGCACAACTGAGGGGCTTAGCCCTCTGACTAGGGTTGCCAGATTTGGCAAGTAAAAATACAGTATTCTCAGTTGCATTTTCATTTCAGACCCACAACAAACCATTTTTTAGTGGAAGTATGTCCCATGCAATACTTGCTACATATTTATACTTACCAAAAAAAAAAAAAAAATCAGTCCTTGTTTATCTGAAATTCAAATGTGTGGGGTCTTGCGGGCACCTGGGTGGCTCAGTCGTTAAAAGCGTCTGGCTTCGGCTCGGGTCATGATCCCGGGGTCCTGGGATCGAGCCCCGCATCGGGCTCCCTGCTCCGCGGGAAGCCTGCTTCTCCCTCTCCCACTCCCCCCGCTTGTGTTCCCTCTCTCGCTGTCAAATAAATAAATAAAATCTTAAAAAAAAAAAAAGTGCAGGGTCTTACCTGGCAACCCTACCTCTGTAGTAGTGACATTTAAATAAAAGCCACCTGGGTGGCTCAGTCAGTTGCGTGTCTACTCTTGATTTCAGCTCAGGTCATGATCTCAGGGTCCTGGGATTGAGCCCCGCATCAGGCTCTGTGCTCAGTGGGGAGCTTGCTTGAGATTCTCTCTCTCCTTCTCCCTCTGCCCCTCCCCCCAACTCACTCTCTCTCCATCTCTAAACTAAATAAATACATTTTTTTAAAAAGGGTATAAAATAAAAGCCACCTTATTTCCCCCTCTGGCCATGAAAACGGTCTGCATAGACAGACTCCTACAGAGAAGCAGGCCACGGTTGAAAATTGGGCCCAACGTTCCACCCAGGTCAGAAGCCTCGAACCAGCCAATCTCACAGACCTGGTTAATGCAAACCCCTGGGGCGCCCCTGATTCAGTGGTCGGCCTGAGGCCTGGATGCTTGTTTCCAGACACGCTACGACCTTGGCGGGCGTTAAAGTTAGTGGGCCGTGCAGAGCTTGTCGGCCAGGTGGCCCATACCCACCCCCAGGGCTTCTGATGCAGCAGATTAGGGGGCGGGGGGGGAGGGGGGAGGCCAAGGATCTCTCCTTTAACAATCAGCCAGGTGATCCCCAGGAGGGTAAGTCAACTTTAAGCAAACACAGTGGTAGCTAGGATACAGGAAGGTGGGTGATCATCCCCTTGTACAAACAAGGAACCAAGCTGAGGCCAGTGGGAGCCCAAGCAAGGTCACCCAGCCAATAGGGGGCAGAACTGGGACTGAACCCATAGTTTTAAACATATGCTTCTCATATGGCCGCTCATCTGGGGTGGAGCAGAAGTCCAGCAGCCGACTGCTCTGTTCTGGGCAGCTGGGGACTGACCTGTGTTGTAATGTTTCCACCTGCAGGTGGCTGGAGAGCTGGAGAAACCAGCAGCAGAGGCAGCAGAGAGAGGCAAGAAGGAAATACAGGACTTTGGGCCCGAAAGGGCTGAGTCCAGTTCCTGGCCTCCATCTGCCAGCCGTGTGGCCCCAAATTGCTTAAGGTGCCTGAGCCTGTTTCTTCATCTGTGAAGTGGCTGAGGTACCTGTCCTGCTGGGATGCCGTGATAGGAGAAGGGAATGTGCGGGGAGCATCTGGCACATGGCAGTTCCCCGTAAATGGTCCCTGGGAGGACAGCCCTGGGCTTGAAGTCCAGCATACCTGTCATAGCTGAATTCCAGATAAACAATGAGTGATCCCTTTAAGTGGAAGTATGTCCCAAATGTTGCACAAATATATGCATACAACGGGATATTAGGCCACAGAAAGGAATGAAGTGCTGATAGCACTGCAGCCTGAGCACGCCTCGAAAACATACGCGGTGAAAGCAGCTGGTCGTAAACGATCACACACTGAGTGATTCCATTTGTGTGAAATGTCTAGGAAGGGTGAACCTACAGGGAGGGAGAGTAGGCTTGTGGCTGCCTAGGGCAACGGAGGGGAGAAACCGGGAGTGATTGCTAATAGGTACGGGATTTCTTTGGGGGGTGATTGAAGATGTTCTAAAATTGAATGCAGTGATGGTTGCACAACTCTGAATATACAAAAAAAACCACAAAACACTGATTTGTACACTTACTTACATGAGTTAACTGTACGGTATGTGAATGCAATCTCAATAAAGCTATTTAAAGAGAAGAACATATTTACAATCACAGAGGCCTGTCTAGCCTTAGGGAAATGGCTTAGCTTACTGGCTGGCAGGTGGGAGAGTGATCTGAAGGCAGAGTAACCTTGCTCACCAGGCAGGATATTTCCACAGTGAGCTTCCTCGAAACCTCTCGTTGCTCTCATTGCCAGAATGGGGCCTTCGGGGGCCACCTCAACCCACCCCCTCCCCACAGAAATCAGCAAAATGGACACAAAACACAGAAACCAAAATGATCACTCCCAGGCATGTTCCTTACAATCGCGCTTCACACTTTTATTGTTAATTTTCTTCACATGGCAGATACAGAACCATTCTCTTCCGTGATCCACACCCACGCCCGAAAACTACCACTGACCAGGAAACACCCGTCTTCGTGATCGGGACACTCACAGCCCTTTCCGCTAGTCTGAGAGGTTCGAAGGCTGACCGGCACGTTTGTACATGCAAAAATGAGTGTCCCCCAGCCCCCCACAACATTTTCTGGAATTCACCATCAGTTGAAGGCGACTTTCGAAGCTTTGGATTCATGAGCCTTCCTTGCTGCTGAAAAGGGGAACCCTCAAGAACTGAGAGGCTGGGGTCAGTTCATGAGTGTTGACATTTATGGGACAAAACTGTATCGTTAGGATAAGGAACAGCCACAGCTTTTCATGCTTGTGAGGGTTGATTTTAGGAGTGGGCAAAAGGATGTCAGCTTATGGAAATTGAAAACAAACAATGGTTTGGAGCTGGGTGGCAAGTGGAAAACTGTGAATGGAGGCCAGCGTTCGGCACTGTTCTGCCCATGTGAGGGTCTCGTGAGACCTTCCTCCCGGACCATCATCAGACCCTACACTGCAGCCAGTCGACTGATTAATTAAATAACACAAGTTATAAAACTTTAAAAAGGGGGCATTTACAGTCAGGGACATAAATACGTGCTTTTAAAAGTGTCTACGTACATATTTACAGAGTTGCAAGATCAACCATAGTAGCCCTGAAAAAAAAGTCCCTTTTTGTGTGTGACCACTCACGTCCTTCCAAGTGCTCTCCTTCCACTGTGGGTTCGATACATCACGACTGAAAACAGAGCTGAGAAAACAGCGCCAGAGTGGTCTCAGACATCCGTGTCTGGGGTCTGCCCCAAAGGCACAAAACCCAAGACCCTCACTGAACTGGGTCCCAACTCCTAGCTCAGCTCACCCGTTTCTCCGAGACATGGACTGCTCCCACACAAAGCGGGAGCCGGCTCCGTCATTCCCTGGTAGGCGACTGGTGGCCTCTGGAAATCTCTTCTTTTCCCCCCCGTGCTTCTTAATCCTCCAATTTATTTTTCATTTCCCAATTGTTGATTCCCTTTTCAGCTACTCCGAGGAGGTCAGCCGCTAAAGGTGTTGATGGTCCCACCAAGGGAGGCAAAAGCAGCACCGGGGAGACCTCCCCATCCCCCACATGCCATCCCATCCCCCGCCTTTCCCAAGGGAGGAACCGGATCTGCAAATGGGGATGAGGACTTTCTCCCACCAAATGGACCGACTAGAATGTTAAATCTGGAAAACGACTCAAGCTAGTAGTTCAGGCAAAGAAGGGAGGTTTTCGAAGTGCGCAGGCCAAGGGGGTCGCTCGGCGAGGCTCTGACGCGTCCACACGCCGCTGATTCCCAGACATGGTGGAAGGCTAGGGCAGGTGGGGTGGGTACAAGGGAAACTTGGCCTCCTCCTGACGGCCTTGCTCGGACAGGACGGGAGCCGACCCCTGAGCCAGACCACAGTCCCCGCCATGGCAAAAGACAACTCGAGAAGCAAAAAGCAGGATCAAGGAGCTCTTGAAAAATTGCATAGTAGGAGAGGCCCCACCCCAGCAGGAAGGCTGAGCTGCAGAACTCGGTCCCAGGGGCTGCACCCAAGTGTCATCCATGGTGTGGAATCAGCTGCCTTCCTGCCTCCCTGGGGTTTGGGACCCTCGTCTGAAGACCACACACACACACACACACACACACACACGCACACACGCACACACACTCCCTTTCTCTCGCAGGCTCATAAAAGTGGAATAGGTCGGTACTCCCTGCAGGGCAGAAGGCCAGTCCCTTTGGCTTCACTGATTCCAGGTCACTTCAGGTGCTGAGGAGAAAAAGAAAAGAAAAATGGTAAGAGTGGCCGCATACTCAGTGCCTACCCCGGGCTGCTGAAGCATTACCTCACTTAATTTTTCCAGTTAAAGGACTGACTGGGGATGCCTGGGTGGCTCAGTCGTTAAGCATCAGCCTTCATTCGGCTCAGGTCATGATCCCGGGGTCCTGGGATCGAACCCCGCATCAGGCTCCCTGCTTGGCAGGGAGCCTGCTTCTCCCTCTCCCTCTGCCTGCTGCTCCCCTGCTTGTGCTCTCCCTCCCTCCCTCTCTCTGACAAATAAAATCTTAATATATATAAAAATGAAAGATTGAAGTACACCATACATACAAAGAAAAGCACAGCTTGATGAACGTTCACAGTGAACACACCCGCATGACCCCTCCACCCCTAGCCCAGGCTCCCTTCTAGGATCGCCACTAACCCTTACCCCCCAGAATAACACTCTGACCTCTATCACCATAGATTGATTTTGTCCATTTTTAACTTAAGTAAATTGTGGCTGGCTCCTTCCGCACGACACCTTTGTGATTCATCCCTCCTAAGCCTGTGCGTGCAGTTGCGTCCACCTCCTTGCTATGGGAGTCTACTGGAGGATCGTGCCACCTTCATCTGGCTGGTCCACTGCCAAGGACAAGTGGGCAGTTTCCAATTTGGGGCCACCATGAGTCATGCTGCCAGGACACGCTTATCTATGTCTGGAGGACACATATGGTGCACATGCGTGCGTAGTTATGCCGAGCAGAAGCTCTGGGTGGTAGGGTGTGCACATACAACATGCGAACTCTCCCGCGTGTGGGTTCTGGTGTGCACGTGCACGCATTCCCGCCGAGTGTCTCCCTAGCGGTGTAACAGCTGGGTCCAGGGGACACGTATGTCAGCTTCAATCAATCCTGCCAAAGGCTTTGCCATTTTAACTACGCTACCACCTGATTTCATTCTAATGCTTCCGGCGACCCTCATGGCAGGTGACACAGATCCCCAGATCCCCATTTGCACAGAAAAAAGAGAGGCTCGAAGAGGACAAGTGACTTTTACAAGGTCAGGCTGATGACAAGTGGCAGTCATGGGACTTGAACCCAGGTCAAGCCCACTTCAGGGCCTGTGAGTGCTTTCTGTTACGGGGGAATGGCTTCGCCTGCATGCCTCCTCCACAGAAACCCCCCCACAGTACTTGACACAGAGCCAGGCACCAGAGTCACGACCTAGTAAGACTTGCTGCACGGGGTTGAAGCTGAGCATGGCATCGTGCTGGGCCACGTTCAGGCGCTCTGTTCTCGCACTGCGAGGACCTGGTCATCATTACTATAACTGCCACTCCTACCACTGACTACTATTATTATTACTACACCACTATGTGATGATTTACAGCAGGCTTATGACATACCAGGCCCTTTCCTAAGGGCTTTTCATATACTAACCTGTGCCAGGCTTATGGTATAACCCACAAGACAGGCATTACTAGTAACCCATTTCACAGACGGGCAAATTGAAACACAAAGACGTGAAGTACCTACTAGGATTACTGGAGCCGGGACACCTCCAGAAAATGCGCACTTAACCGCTACACTAGGTCCATTCCAACCCCCCCGCCGAAACCTCTTGATAGGGCAGTATACGAGGGTGCCTTCAAGAGAGGGGGCCTCCCTTCCCAGTGGAGGCCTGCATGTGCCCTGAACGAGCCAGGGGACACAGGAGCCAGCCGTGGAGTGGCCTGCGTACCCTCAGCCTGGTGTGGCTGGGCTGTGTCACCTGAGGGTCATCGAGTGGGATCCACAAAAGGAAGGCAGCTTGCCAATCCCTAGGCCGGAGGCAGCCCTCCAGGGTGGGGACCCCAGCGGCAGGGGCTGTGGGCTGGACCACTGGGGCTGGAGCCGAGCGGAGGCTGTCAGAGGGGGTTCTCTTATCACCCCACTCACCCTGCTCCTGGGACCCCAGGAGAGGGCCAGTGTTGGGAAGCCTGCCCCAAGGGCAGCGGCAGCCGAGGGGAAGACCACGAAGGTGGCCAGATGAGTGAGAGATGCCAGTCCCTTCCCTGGACAGCCCCCTCAAAGACCCCGGGGCCCAAGCGTGCTGGCCTCTTGCAATGGAGAGAGACAGAGGCACCGAGGACGTGCGGGGGCAGTTTCTCACGGGACTAGACGGGGTGGCGTGTTTCATGCCAAAAGGTGCACAGAAAGCCCTGGGCTTTGTCCATGACAGCCATAAAGCCAGAGAAGGGAGGGACACCAGGAGTCAGCGGCGGAGAGGAGGCTAGTTCCTCGCTGGGTTCAGACTGTCGGTAAACCAGCCAGAGCCTCTAAGCCGGCAAGCGCAGCAGGGAAGGTGCAGTCCTGGGGCCTGGGTGCTCCGCGGCCAGCACTCTTTCCTCAGAACAGACCCCATATGCACAGACGGTTTTGCATATGATTTCGGGGGGACAGCACAGACCCCTTAGAGTCCACCATCCATTCTGGGAGTCAGACGCCTCAAGTTCTGCCTGCAGTTCTGCCACTTGCCCCTGTGTCTCAGTTTCCCTCCCTGTAAAATGGGGATTTTGATGCACACATCCTTCCCATGCTAAAATCCTTTGTCACAGCACTTAAAAAACCATTCTGGAAACATGTGCAACACTGCTATGGACTGAACTGCCCCCCCCCATTCATATATGGAAGCCCTCACCCCCAGTGTGATAGGATTTGGAGGTGGGGCCTTTGGAAGGTGATTAGGTTTAGATGAGGGTGGGGCCCCCATGACAGGTTTAGTGACCTCACAAAAGACACCAGGGCCTCCTCTCTTCACTACTGAGGACACAGCAAGAAGGTGGCCCCTGTAAGGCAGGAAGAGGGTCCTCACCAGAACCCAGCCATGCTGGCACCCTGACCTCAGATGCTCAGATGCCCAGTCTCCAGAACCGTGAGAAATAAATGTCTAAGCCCCAGAGTCCGTGGTATTCTGTTACGCAGCCCGAGCTAAGACAAACAGTATAAGTAAGGTGTTGTTTTTTTAAATCATATATATATAAAATCAGTCACAGACACATATTACATTGGGCCTCTACTCATCTGAGCACCTTGCTTGGGAAGCTGCACATGTTTGGAAGTCAGGGAAGAGAACTTATCCTTCTAGGGTCATGCCCTGGCCGCCGGGGCAGAGCTTGAATTAGCAATACTTGGCAAACACCACATCGCCACCAGAGACTACGGTGGCCAACGGACACAGCCCAGACTGTGGCCCAATCAGTCCAGGTGTGCCTGGCTCTCCCTCAGGCTGCAAAGGACACCTGCTCTGGCCTGGGAGCCACACCCTGGCGCCCATCAACACAGACATCCACACGGCAGCGGCCACCACAGGGAGGGGCCTGGGCCATGCCCGGATCCAGAATTGTCCTGGTGCTGCCTCCCATTGTCCGGAAGACGCCAGCCCGGCATCTCCTCTCCTGGGCCTTCCAGTTCCGCGCTTAGCAAACATTTCAACTCTGCTCCCCAGCATTCCCAGCTCAGGGGCACCTGCCCTCTCAGGAGCCTGTTCTGGAGACTCAGGCTGAGTTCTGCTCAAGACAACAGAGTCCCTGGGGAAAGTGGATTCTATTTCCACGCCCCTCCCCGATCCCCAGAGAAATAAAGCCCAGAGCCCAGAGCCTCCAGCAGCTTTAGGAAGGGAGAAGTGAGTGAGCCCTCCAGGTAGCAGGGCAGGCGGAGGGAGGAACATACAAGATGGAAGACCCCAAAGTTTCAGAGGTCAGCCCATTCTTGCCCGAAACAACTGCATTCTCATCCTGAACAGCCCTGGCTCCATTAAGCAGGCATCCCCACACTTGGGGGTGTCCCAGAATCACGGGGCCATCTGCTAATACAGATTCCCAGGCCCTGCACACCAGGATGCTTGTTTAGTGAGTTGCACCTTGGGGTCTGGATCTTTAACTGGCGCCCCGATGTACTGGCATGTGGGGTCCTCCCATCGTCGTCTCAGGGACACAGTGACAGAAGACATGCCACATCACCAACAAAGAAGCCCAGGCCTGCTTGAGTTCACTGGCCAAGCCCAGCCCCCCTGAAGAGGGAAAGTCCAGCTTCTATGAATGAATTCAGGTTTTACCATCAGAAAATCTAGAGACTTCTGGTTCAACCAAATTTAAGTTTTATATTTTGCAGAATACTATCACTTTCACTTTCAAACACATTGTGGGAATAAAGACTACACAATGTTTTCTGGGCTTAAAGCCTCTGAAGGTCTCGATTAAGTGCTGGCTACTGTTTGTTCCTGCTATTCTTATTCAACAGTCACAGCTAATTGCTGGTGCTAACACAGCTAGTAGCAGCTAAAAGCTAGTGCTTTCTGTGCGTCAGGCACTTTCTACCTGCTTTGCATACGTGACACTCGTAATTCTCACAACCTGTGAAGTAGGTACCACTGTCATCCCCATGTTACCGATGTGGAAACTGAGGCTCGGAGAGACTGAGTAACTTGTGGAGGTCCCATAGCCAGGAAGTGGCAGAGCTGGGGTCCACACGTGCCTGCAGGAAGGCCCCGTGGCTCCCCCCGGCACCCAGGCGATCATGCCCACCCTCTTCCCTGCTTCCCAGCCCACCCCAAGCCCCAAGCCCGGCGCTCCTCGACCCCCAGAGCCACCTGAACAGGGCCAGAAGCCGCTCCACCCTCCTCGTACCTGTCAGGGAGCAGGCGAAGGATCTACTCTTTGAAGAGGGGTCCCTGGAACTGGGCTGCCGCTGTGGCCCTCACATTCCTACACTGCCTGGTGACGTACGGGGCGGCTGGAGGAGGGCACCGGGATGCCAGGCGGAGACTGTAGCTGTTGGGAGAGGAACAACACACACCATCAGCAGGACCCCGCCCCCGGAGCCCCGGACGGCACCTTGGGGCCCACGGGATGTGGACTTTAACGACCCACGGAGTTCCACCGAGCTCTGCCCACCACCTTCCCTCCCCTTACAAGGGACAGGGCGAGCGGAAGCATCCCCCAGCCGGGTTCTGCGACACTGCACTGAGCAGGGCTGTCCTGATGACCCCCGTAGAGGGACAGGCGAGCTGGGAATGGAGCCCTGCCGTGCAGACAGCAGCTGTTCTGTGCTCCCACCTGCGTCCCCAGGCACTGCCCCCCCCCGGAAACATCTGGGGAGGTTTCTGGTACCACGTTACATCCATCACCTGCAGTGGGTCTCCTCCAGGCCACGAGCTCTGCCCTCGGCCCGCTATCCCAGCCTCACTGCACCAAGCACTTTCATTTCAGGAATCTCTGAGGGGGTGTGAGCCCGGATCCTGTGACACAATTTGGCCCTCTCTGCTACCAGAGCCCACTAAATGAGATTTTTTTTTTCCAGGAAAGCATTTAAGAATTGTTTAAAAGATAGGTAACCTAGACCATTCCTTCACCCAGCTATCCCGGACTCATCTTTCAGGTCCTGGCTGGGATACCACCTCCTCCAGGAAGCCTTCCTTCTTTAACTCCTGAATGGGGCAGCCCTCCTGCAGGCTCCCACTGCCCCCTCGTACTTCCCTGCCACAGCACCTGTTACACTGAATCACAACTGCGGGATAATGTATCTGCCTCCCTCACGGGCTGTGAAATCCCAAGGTCAGGGCTTTTGTCCTACTCACTGATGCATCCCCATCTTAGCACAACAAAAATAAATAGCTGCTCAATGAGAACAACACATATGCTGGAAATGTGCTAAGTATTTACATACACCAACTATCCTACTCTGCGTACACCTACCAGGGCGGATATTATATGAGCCTTAACTTACAGATGGGAAACAGGCCACTGGAGGCTAAGTAACTTGTCCCAGGTCCCAGATCTGTCCCCCAGACAGAAGAACGGAAGTGAGCAGGCCCTCCGGTCAGGAGAGGAGGAAGGTGAGGTGGGCAGGAAAGCGGGAAGGGTGAACACTCGCGGGAACCTCACCTGTATCAGGTGTTGGCTCAGAGTCCACTGTGTCTGAGGGAGCAAGAGACGGGAATGGGGCCAGTCTCGAAGCTGACACATCAGGGCTTAGATCAGTGGTTCTCAACAAGGGCAAGCACTTGGCAGTGTCTGGAGACATTTTTGGTGGTCCCAACGGAGGGGAGGATGTTGCTACGGCATCTAGTGGATGGGGTCAGGGAATGCCGCCAAACATTCCACAATGCCCAGGACAGCCCCCATGACAGAGAATGATCCAGAACGGGAATAGTGTCAAAGTTGGCAAAGGGAGCGATCGAAAAATACCTATTTCAATAAATGAAGTAAGTGAACATATAAACAAACAAACATATAAACAGACAAGTAAGGGCCTGGCTCTCGGCCAAGGTGCGGGGCTGCCCTTGTGTGAATTCCTCCCAATGCTGTGCGATCAAGGTCTGTGGTCAGCGGCTTCTACTAGCTGAGCCAAGATTCAAGGCGGAAAACTAAAGACAACCGCATGCTCAGCGGCAAGCCTGTGCCCCAGATGGACCACCAAAGTTCCAGAATCACAAAGCCCAGGAGGTGGCCTGGGGGCTGGCTGGGACCCCGATGTGAGCACAGCCCCTCAGCCAGACGACCCGACCGTGGGAGGGACAGCCCGCTGTGAGGCTGCCTGGAAACTTGGGACTTGCATGCCCCTGTCCTGCTGGGGAAGAAAGGGCAGTCTCAGCACACTGCAGGTCCCCCTACACCGTCCCGTCTGCAGAAACGTCTCTAATGGAGTGCGTGCAGCCGGATGAGCCGCAGCTCTGAAGACAGGCAGGCCCTGCATCGTCAATTTCTACGTCTCCCTCTCTGTTACCAGCATCACACATCTTTTAAACACTCAAAAACCAGATCAGCCAAACAAAGGTAACCCCCCTGGCCTCCCGGCCCTCTCTAGCTGTCCAGCGTTTCTCTTCTCCCTTGCGCGCAGGCTCCTGCAGCCGCGGCAACCACAGCCACTTCCACTAGGGGGCGAGCTTTCTCCCCAGCCCTGGGTATCCGTGTGGTCCGAGAGCTTATGATCAGCGGCAAAGCCCCCAAAGGCAGGCTCCTCTCACCACCCCACAGCACACGGCTTGCCCAGTTGGGGCAACCGCAGCTGGCATGCACACAGCCCTTGTAATTCCCAAGTACTTTCTAAGCTTATCTCTGGACCCTCCCGGCAGCTCAGGAGGTGGGGAGAACAAGCACTTTTCATACCCATTTCACAGATGAGGACACTGAGGCTCAGACAGATTCGGAGACTTTCCTGGGGGAGCAGAGCCCAGGCCTTTCAGCTCCGTGCGCCACCATTTCTGGGGAGACACCCGGTCACCACCTAGGTGTCTCCTGTTAGGACTAGGGCAGTGATGTCCAGCAGGACAGTCTCCTTCCTGACTACGAAACCCCTCCTGTGGTCAGAGAACTCTTGAGAGCCCAGTGGTTCCCTGGGGCGGAGATGTCAGGCGCTGAGAAACAGCATCTGCAGAACCAGATATTTCTCCCGTTCTCAGTACAGTAGTGGTTAATGCACAACGACCTGATTCTAAGTTCCTAGCTGTGTGAGCTTGGCAAGTCAGGGGCCTCTCTGGGCTCTGGTTTCACCATCTGCGATACAGGAGCAGTAATTTCACTGGGTGGTTGTGCTGATTAAATTTAGAGGAAGCTCTCAGCACAGGACATGCCAGCACTCGAGTATCCACCTGCAGGTGTTGGCACGGGGGCAGTCGGTGGGGACGCAAGGGGCCGTGACACATCCCGAGGCAGCGGCGGCATGGCTGTCAGTCCCGATCCTCATCCTCGCTGGCTATGTGGCCCAGGGTAAGGCCCTCCCTGCCTCCTAGGCTCTGAACCTTGGCCTCCTCAACTGTAAATAGAGGCCCCCTCTGCCGGCCTGCCGAGGCAGAGCTGGGCTGGGAAGAGCCCGGGGACCGGGATGTGAGGGCACTTTGCCTTCCAAGAATTCAGCACATGTGGGATGCTCCCGGTGGTGACGACACCAGGTCAGAGCAGGAGGGCGGTCAGTGCCCTCCCTCCACGGGCCCAGTCGGGTCTCCCATGAGCTGCCCCCCTTAATCGGCCCCTTCTCCCACCTGTTCTACGGAAGACCAACCTGCCCCTTCCCCAAAAGCACACTGGATCATGACAGACCCTGTCTGCAACCGTCAATCCCGGGCTCCCAAGACAGTGACCATGTTCCTCAACACACAGAGGCCGGCCCCCCACCTCCCCATCCCCTCGCTGGCCCAGCTGTGCTGGGCTCCCTTCAGCATGTCTACGCATGGCCCTCTTCCTGGCAGCCCTCAGTCTCGACGGACTCCAGAGCAGGATGGTTTGCCTTTAGCCAAGACGGGAAGATAGCAGGAGAGGCTTCAGGGCTTGAAAAGGATTAGATTTGAAGTGTTTATTCGACCCGAGAGAGAGGTCAAGTGGGTGGCTGAAATGGAACGGATGAATCTGGGGTTGGTCAGCATCTGGGTGGCCCGGATGGCTCAGCAAGGGGAGGGACCCAGGATGGGACGGGGAGGGGCAGGTGGTGACGTGAGGGAGCCCGGAGAGAGCAGTGGCAAGCCCGTCCAGGGAGAGTCCGCCATGCCAAAGATCAAGAAGGCCAGGAAGGAGAACCACAGCGGTGCTCAGCATGGGCCCAGAGCTGCTGGTAACCATGGTAACAGTAGCCTCCAGGGCATGGCGGAGACAAACCCCAAGTGAATCCGAGAGAGGAGGATCCAGAGAGCTCCCTCAAGGAGAGTGGGGTCAAGGGAGGCCGAGAGGGGAAAGGGCTTGGGAGGGGAGGAGGCCAGGGGCTCTCTGGTCCCCGCAGGAGTCTCCATGCCCCCCACCAGGCTGCCAGGACATGCTGAGTAGAGTCCCCTGCCTGCCTTGTCCCTCCTTCTGCAGGAGTCAGGAGGGACGTCCTGGAACGTAGTCCCCAGAGCTGGTTCGGCCACACAGGAGTCTTACACAACTCTCCATAAATTCTCAGAGTGCAATTCATTTGAAGTCCGTGTCTGATGTTCTGCACTCTTGCCAGAGGTGAAGGGAGAGGCAAAGTGTGTGGGAGCCGGTGCCGAGGTGGGACAACCCGAGATGCTGCTGAAATTCCCTGGAGGCTAGGTGCAGCCCCGCAGGTCGGGGCTGTGGGAGTCACCGCCTGCTTCCTGGCGCCAGCCACCGGCCACCTCAGTGTTGGTGGCATCTTTGAAGGCTCCACCTTCCCCAAGCAGCCCCTTCCATTCCGGGGAGGGCCCCCCCGCCTCAGATGAGGCCCCCACGCTGGGCTTCAGAGGCAGGGCAAATGGCCCAACCCTGGGCTGCAGGAACCTGAATTTCAGCCCTAGATCTGCTGCTGACTTGCTGTGTGGCCTCTGGAGGATGCCTCCACCTCGCTGAACCAGAACCATCCCGCCTATAAAATGCGGATGTCAAGCAAGGAAAACTATGCAATGGTATCATTTTGAGCACCTGCTACGAGCCCAGAGCTACTTCAGATGCTTTATGGGAGCTCCTCAAATATTCCCAGCAGCACTTGAGGCAGAGACAAGGATGATCTGTGTCTTACAGAGGAAGACAGAGAGGTGAGGAAGCCCAAAGTTCCATCCATGTTCTCTTGGTCAATAGGGGGTGCAGCCAGACTCTGAATCCAGGACCATCTGACCCCTAAGCCTGGCTGCCCCTCCCTGACGCAGTTCTTGTAGTGATGGGGACCAAAGAGTGCTTTTCACTATTCTAAGAAGGCAGATGGGGTTAACCGTTTGCCCACAGGACAGCCACCCACGAGGCCAGGAGCTGGCTTTGAGCTGGAACCATGTCAGCTCAGAGGAACCCTGGCACTGAGAGGTGGGGTGGTGGGGGGCGGGGGGGGGGTCTCGAACTCCAATGCTCACTGGAGTCACCTGGAGAGATTAAAAAATCCTGCAGCCCGCGCCTCAGCCCTACAGATCTTAATTTAGCCAGTTTGCATGCCAGGCATTGAAAACTTTAAAAGCCAACTCTGAGGGCCACTAGCCTAGATCTGTTTCCTCAGAGTATGGTCCGCAGTCCCTGGGGGCTTGTTAGAAATCCCGCCGCTCAGCGCCCCCCCACCCCGCCCCTGGACCTCCTGAGTCAGGAACCTGCATTTTAACAAGCTCCCTGGAGCATACAGCGGTTCTGTATACTGAAGTCAGGGGAGCGAGGGGCTGAGGACACCTTCAGCAGGGCGTCAATGCAGGCCACGTGCTAGGTGGCCGTGCCTAAGAGGGGCCTGGCTCTGAAGCCTGGACAAGGATAATGCAAGTGGCCCTTAGGGGACAGCAACAAAGGTCTGAAACCACTGGCCTGCACAGTCATTGAGCTTCCTTCAAGTGGAGACGCTGGGGCCGGGGGAGACCCGCAGCTAACACGTGCCGGTGGGCATCGCCGGTCCCGGCAGCTTTGTGCTTAGATAGTATTTTCATTTGCTCTTCCCTCTAACCACCTGAGAAGGGTTATTGTGCCCTTTCTCTGGCTGAGAGGGCAGTAGCAGAGACAAGTTAGGTAACTGCGGTGACACAGAGAGGTGCGGAGAGATGGGGAAAGGGCAGCGACGGAGGGAGCCAGGATCCACACAGATCTGATCCAGACCTGAAGTCCGCCTCTCCGCACACGGATTCTCCTTCCCTCTCCCCAGCTCTAAAGGCAGCCACATGCCCGGGCCAGCTCCGGATTTGGCTGCCATGCATCCGAAAGACCAATCACGTCCCTGCCTCATGGGGCCTTCATGCCAGGATCTGAGGTCTTCGGAGGCCATCAGTTCCCCAAAGCTGTTTGGCTCGCACTCCAAATACCCAGCATGTGACAGCTCATAACACAACTGAGGCAACAGGAAGGCTGGCCTGGCCTGTGGGGACCTCAGCCAAAGGGAGCTACCAGTGGGAAGATCCCTGCCACCCTACCAGGCTCGGAGAGGGGCAGGGGACCCCCGCAGCCACGCCAAGCAGCCCTTCATTCTCGGTGAGGAAACTGAGCCAAGCGAGGAGGTCACGCACTCAAGGTCACACGCAAGTTGTTCTGGGGAAGGAGGGGACAAAAATGGGGAGGGAGGGCAGAGTGAAGCCCCCACAGACTTGGGACAAGGAGCCGTGGGAGGCAGGTGCCCCACGCATGACACCGAACTCAAGCCCCGGAGGGCACGATCTTGTTCATTTCTCACCCATCCACCTGTCTGGCACAAGAGGTGCTTGAAGAATGTTCCCTGAACAAGTAAATGGCGAACGTGGAGCCCAGACCCCCAAACACACCTGTCTACACTGCTCGAAAACCAAATCACCCCGGGAAGTAACTTCCCAGAAGGTTCCTCTCACTGCCGAGGCCCCACCCAAACCGTGGGACCAGGTCCCCACTTTTATAATTCTTTGAACGCAAGTCCACAGGCCTCAGGCCTCCCTGACAGACCCTCCTCGCTCCCCTCAGGGCAGAGGCTCAAGTCCAGAGGCTCCACACGGGCAGAGAACAGCCAGCAACCAGACAAGCCCGGCTCAGGCCCGAGCAGCCCCGGCAGGACCCGGCAGGACAGACAGACGAGCGGCTCCTCGGGCACAGACACCTCGCACCGCACTTTGCTCCGGCCCCCCAACCCAGCTCCAGGGCGCCCCCAACACCGTCCCCCTCCCCTCTCACTGAGCAGAAACGGGCTGCTTTCTAACACCCAAGGAAACATCTACGACCAGGAGGGAGGCCAAAACACGAGCAAATACACGCGTGTCAAGACAGATGAACGCACACAAAGCAGGTTCCCATCTTGGGACAGAAAGGGACGGATGCGCCTCCCCTGAGGTCCGCGTGGAAAAGTTCCTTTAAAAGGTAAAATTCTGTAAAGACGCTAAGTCTTCATTATTATGACCATTCTGCCTTTTAAAGTCGACATGAGCCAAAGGAAAAAAAGATGCAGTCAACTCCAGGGACCAGCCTTCGCGTGGTCTGGAGCTGTCGGGACTGAGAGTCTCGTAAGCCCTGCGAATGGGGTTTCTTAAGTCTTGATGTTAGTGCCCGTTCCAGGACACTAAGGAGAAGAGGCGGCTGGCTGCCTTAGGGGAGAAGCCTTGTGGGAGCTCAGGGGGCTCTTCTGCTACCGAGGTGTCTCAACCAGCTGTCTCGGGGGGCCTGGGTGTGCCACGAGGACATGCTTGCTGTGGGCCTGAACAGGGCGTCGGTCCGCAACAGTGACGCAGCCCAAAGGGCAAGGGTGCCGTGGACTGTGGGGCTGGAGGCCTCATCCTCAGAGGGGGCCGGGGCCTGGGTGGCAGAGTCTGCTGGCGCACCTGCCCCGCCTCCCCCCACCGTCCCGCCATCCCCCAAGCTGTACCCTGGCTGCCTCAGGCTGTAGCATAGAGGGCTGGGACAATTCATCCTGTTGTACTGACGGGGACGCAGAGGAGGTCTGCAGGTGCTTGATGCCTTGGACCCCGGCTGGCCGACTCCACTCCGGGCTGCTTGGGCCTCCCCAGGACCCCGCACTTCACCTGGTTTGTGACCCACTCATTCTCAGTGGGGAGGCCATTCAAGCAGGCTACCTCCCTGCGGAGGACAGACCCCCAGGCCCAGGGACTCAAAGCCAAGGTAGGAGCAGAGGTGGAATGCAAACTTTCCTAACGCGTCTCCCATGTAACTGCCATTTCCCAAATCAAGGTTCCGCAGAACTGGTTCCCCCACATGGCACGTGTGTCTGCGTTATCACGTGCATCCTGGCCGCCAACATTTCCATGCTTACTACGTGCCAAGTGCTGTGCCCAGTGTTTGACTTGGAATCACAAATTTAATCTTCACAAGACCTTTGTGAGATGGGTATTGTACATTTTATACACGAGGAACTAAAGGCACAGGGAGGTTCGGCAGCTTGCCCAAGAACACAACACTGGCAAGAGGCAGAGCTGGGATGGAAGCCTGAGCCACTCACCTCCAGAGCATGGGCTCGTGAAGCCAAACAGGCGTGTCTCTGCAGGATTACTAAGCCTTTAATGTGCTGACGGGCGGGATAAATCCCAAAAGGAGGACGCAGGCTGTCATTTACCCCAAACTGATTTCCCCCACTGATGTGATCACTACTTACTGACGGCCTGCTCTGTGCCAGGTACAGAGGACATGGTGGAGGGCCGAGCGGATGTGCTCTAAAGGCATGAGACTCTGCAAGGGGGTGGCTTTGATCTATGCTAAGCCTCCGGGAGGACCCTTTAGAGCACCACAAAGAAAGAAAAATTAATTCAGCCTTTCTGAACAGAAATTTTCTAAAATCAGCCATTTAGGGGCTCCTGGGTGGCTCCGTCAGTTAAGCGTCTGCCTTTAGCATGATCCCAGGGTCCTGGGATTGATCCCTGTGTCGTGCTCCCTGCTCAACGGGGAGTCTGCTTCTCTCTTTCCCTCTGCCTCTGCCCCTGACTCGTGCGTGTGCTTTCTAATAAATAAATAAAATCTTTAAAAAATAAAAAATAAAATAAAGTAAAATAAAATCAGCCATATGAAGCAATGTGTCCTGCATTTGATTTAGTATAATCTTTGGGAGTCAGGTTCTCCACTCTGCACGTATGTGCTGTCATGTGCCTTGGTGGGGAGATGTCCTTGAGACTTACTAAGGGGTGCCAGCCTTCCTGTCTCCACACTAAACAAAACCAGCACTCTAGTGATTATCGGTATTCATCAGTCAAGCACCTATTATACACCTGGCCCTGTGCTAGGCCCTGGGGACACAGCAGTAAACCAAACAGAGCTGGTCTCTGCCCCCATGGGGCATGTGTCCTAGAAGGGGAAGGTCATCATTTGTATAATATAGAAGTAAACACATAATTACGAAGTGTTAAAAATAGACACCACCAGAGCTCAGAACAAGGGAACTGACCATAGAAATACTCTGTGTGTGTGTGTGTGTGTGTATGTGTGTGTTTGCATGTCTGCATGCACAGTTTCTGTTTACACCCTGAAACTTGGGCTCTGGGACACAACCGAAATACATTTCAGGATTTGCTTCTCTTTACCATGTTGCCTTTTGCTTTATTTTATGGGGTAGGGAGGGAGGGAAGGAAAAGAAAGCATAGAATGCATAACTTTAGAATGAAGGGGGGGAAATCGGAGGGGGAGACAAACCATGAGAGACGATGGACTCTGAAAAACAAACTGAGGGTTCTAGAGGGGAGGGGGGTGGGAGGATGGGTTAGCCTGGTGATGGGTATTGAGGAGGGCACGTTCTGCATGGAGCACTGGGTGTTATGCACAGACAATGAATCATGGAACACTACATCAAAAACTAATGATGTAATGTATGGTGATTAACATAACAATAAAAATTAAAAAAAAAAAAGAATGCATAACTTTACCTCCAGGAAAAGAGACAGGACTTCCCAAAGAGGTCGTGTCTGTCCCTGAAGGCCACTCCTCTGGGATAGGGGGTGGGGGCGAGAACTGTTACTACCAATTCACACCCCCAAATATTTCCTGTCCTCCTGAGTCTCAAAGTAAGTTTTACACCAGGGGATTTGGGGAGTTGGCAAATCGGAACAAGACCAGGGTAGGAACTCACCCAGTCTCTACCCTGGGCCTTCTCTGAACTGTGAATAGCAAATCTGGTTACATGAGGATCTTTCGCTTTTTACAAGCAGCAGATGTGACAATCTGTGAGCAGCCGAGGACAGTCCCTGCATTTTCAACGGGGTCACCCTTGGCTTGCTGCAGATGGGTTTCAGATAGAAATCAGCCCTGGAGAAACGGAAGGAAGGTTGGGGATGCTTGTGGGAGACGCCTCCCCGGGAGAAGTTAGGGGGCATCTCCACCTGCTAAGCAGGCCCAGAGGCGAGCTGTGGCGGGGGGGGGGGGGGGGTGGTCCAGAGAAAAGCCTCTGAAAGCTGCAGAGCAGGGCCTGCCTCCGCAAGTCCAGGAGAGGGGCCTTCAGCACACGGAGCCCGGTCTGAACCCACCACCGCCATCAGATGCCACATCGGTCCCCTGCACACCCTCAGCCCAGAACACCTCCAGGCTCTTCCCAAATCTCCCCAACGCTGGAGCACCCCCAGACTCAATTCCTGGGCGTCTCCTCTTCATCTACACTCGCTCTTTGGGGGCTCCAATCTCGTGGTTTTCAACACTGTGTGTACTCTGAGGGCACCCAAATTTACATTTCCAGCTGGGTCCTTCCCTCTGAACTTCAAACTGTATATTCATCTACCCCATCCACATCTCTCCTTGAGGGCCTCACAGCATCTCAGACTTTATATGCCTGAACCTGAATTCCCAGGACACACACACCACCCAAACTGGATCCAATGAGTCTTCACCTCATCACTTAATGGCAAAAAAACAAAACAGAAACAAAAACAAAAAAACCCAAACTGTCGTCATCCTTAATTCTCTCAGCCAATCCTCAGCCAATCCTCAGCAAACCTTGTGGCTCCACCTTCAAAATACACCCAGAACTCCACTGCTATTCCTACCTCCACTGCTACACTCCCATCCAACTACCATCATTCCTCACCTGCATTCCCTTCCTAGTCTGTATTTCTACTCTTGGCTCCTTTCAGTCGATCCTTAACAGATCAGCAGGAGAGATTCTTTTAGAAGGCAAGTCATCCAATATTACTCCTCCCTCAGAGCCCTCCAATGCCTTCCACTCACTCCAAGTACAAAGCTTACAGTGACTGTAGCAGCCCTTGGTTACCTCCCTGACCTCACCCCCTACTCCCCTCCTCTCCCCTGCTCCCCTCCAGCTACTCCGGCCTCTCCAGTGTTCCCTGAGCATGCCAGGGATGCTTCTGCCTCAGGGCCTTTGCACTTATTATTCCTTCTGCCAAGTGCTTTCCTCCCTCGGTCCCCATGCTTGCGTCTTCACTTCCAAGTCTTTGCTTAAATGTTCCCCTTTGCAGCCAGGCTTTCTCTGCCCCCCACCCCATTTTAAATGGTAGCCCCCATTCTGACTTCAGATCTCTCTATCCCCACTTCCCTGTTTTACTTCTGTCCACAGCACTCACCACCTGACATTCCGTGTAGCTCCTTGCTTGTTCATGGTCTGTCTCCCCACCCCCCCCCCCGCCAGAAACACCAGTTTCGGGCACCGCTACACCCTCAACAGTGCCTGGCACACAGCGCCCTACATCCACTCCTGAATGGATGGAGGCCCAAGACCAACACGGTCTTTCCCGACTAAATCGCGCCTGTGAGGCATCGCCTGTGATTTCTGGGTACTGTATAAAGTGGGACCAAGACTTAACTCACTTATAAAAGCAATCAGAGTGCAAAACCTTCCTATGCCTTCATGCAAAACTTTAATGGCTTCTCACCCACACCTAACTGGATGACAGCTTTTAAGCAAATTACTGTGAGCCTTTCTAAGCATTCGACCTGTTTTCCATAAACTCCATGCCCATATTTTGTTGGGTTGGATATTATGTAAATGAGTCACAGGAGTACAAAACCAGACACGAGGGGCATAAACAGGTCTGCGAACAAACACTGCTGACTTTTGGCAGCACTGAACTTGAGCGCTGGGGATGGAAGATGCAGGGCTCTCCCTGCAGGTGTGGTCAGGATGCGTTCCCAAGGGAACGCACAGCATCCAACAGGGAGGGTTGAGTCAACCAAACACTGGCTGAACTTCAACTATATTTCAGTTGATCCCCAGTTGGTATCGTCCCAGAAGTTCTGCAAGATTCCTGGCAGCACCTGCCCTGGCAGGCCCGGCACTCTGCAAGACTTCCTCACACTATTCCTTAGGCGGCGGTGACCATGCCGGACGCGAAGACGGAATGTGCACACGGGAGAGCCCAGGGTCCCCCTCATGGAGCGCACACGACCCTGTGACGGCGGCGGTGGCAGGATCCCATCACCCAGCAGCTCGAACGCCAGTGAGCCGAGGGGCGGGGAGGCCACGGTGAGTGATGCTGAGCCGCAGGCCCCGGTGGGGGCACAGCCCGGTCCAGCACAGCCCCGTCACGCGCGGATGACATGGTGAAATCAATCAGAGAGGAAGGGATTCGCTATTTTGAACAAAAATTACACGCAAGAGTATCTTCCACTGCCATGTAGTTTGGAGGTTCTACGAGTGAGGGACCCCTTAGGAGATGCTGGGTATCAGGAGGTAGAATTAAAGCTGGTGATGGAGAGAGGGCGATCCTACTTTCAGAGCCAAAAAGTGGAGGAAAGTGTTTAAAAACGTGAAGGAAAATTTGGATAGCTCCACACCCCGCCCCCCATGAAGTTCAGGATGCTCGGTGACAGTCACGAGCAGCCTGCGTGTGCACGGGTGCAGCATTTCCCTAATTTCGTTGAGTTAAAGAGCCAGCACGACACTGGACTGCCGCACCCAACCTCCTCGTGGCCTCTCTGGTTTCTCGCTCGCTCGGCTTTCCTGACGCATCCTTAACCCTGAGGACTGTGCCCTGAGGTGGCAACGCTTTAATGCTGATTGTAATTAACTATCGCCAAAGAACCAATCCTTTTCTTTCAACCTGATCTTAATTGGTCATTTACTTATGCAAGTGACACTCTATTCAGCTGCCAACAATTAAGTGCCCCAAAATTCACACTTGAAGCCAAAAAGTCCTAAGTTGGGGTCCACTAAGCAGAGTGATAACTTTATTATTCCTAGAAATTTTTTCTCCCCGCCCCCCCCCCTTTTATTGCACAGACACTGAGCGAGCACCGACTACGTACTGGGGGCCGCACGGGTGCTGGGGACCGGTGAACACACACTGCAGGACACCGCCGCGCAGCCTGACTACACTAGGTAAGAGCCAAGGGTCATCTCCGCCCCCCCCCCCCAGAAAGATACACAAAGAGCAACAATGGCCAAGCAGAAAATCCTCATTTCCACCACGGCTCTGACACTTAGAAGTGCCCCCACCTGTGGAGCCGCCCTATTCGTCTGTCATGAGATGGTTATTAGGATTAGGGAGAAATGTAAGTGAAGTGTTCTGAAAACTGGAAGTTGCTATATCAAAGATATTGCTAATAAACAAAATAATTTCAAATGAAGACTGGAAGCAAATTAAATAATGAGATGGGGTGATACCGTGTCACTTGTTCTTTTTATTTTTATGACCCAGAGAACTCCTGGGTCTGCGTAGCTGATAAAAAACAAAGATTTCAAAGACCCACCCCAGAGATCCTGGTTTAGTAGGTCGGGAATTTTAAGTAAGCCTCCTGGGTGGGGTTTGATGTAGGTGGTCCAGGAAGGGAACATGCCGGTGAAGTAATCCTAACTCTGGCCCCTTCACGCACCCAGGAACACCTTGAGGCAACGCAGCTCCTCACACTGAAGTTAACGAGACAATACACACGGGCCCAGCAAAATACTGCCCTCACCTAAGCACCTGTCCAACACAATTCAGGACATCGCCTTAATAAAACACCTGCTGTCAGCTGACACTAATAGGCTGTATCTGTGATCTTTATAAATAGTTTTAAAAGACAGAAGCATACTAATTAGGGTGATGACGTCATTCACAACAGCACATACTTCGACTACAGTATCCGGCACCAGTTCATTGGATACATCAAAATGGTTGGTTCTGGGGGCGCCTGGGTGGCCCAGTCGGTGAAGCATCGGCTCTTGATTTCAGCTCAGGTCATGACCTGGGTTGTGAGATCGAGCCCCAGGTCGATCTAATGATTCTCTCCCCACCCCCCGCCACCCCACCTCCTGTTCACGCTCTCAAAAAAAAACACAAACAAACAAAAACCAGTTGGTTCCTACACCAAAGCAGTTAACATAGTAAACTTGCTAGTAAATTTCAATCAGGAGTCTAAATGTAAATGATAAAGGTAAGAGTATAAAACACCTACATACCTATGCACTGGTTATTAGAGAAATTCTGAAAAGCTTCTGGAGCAAGATCTGGAAAAAGAGAGGAAAATCACCGTGCAGGTCCATCAGCCTGTGCGCCAAGTGAGGAGATGGGGGAATGTGTACTTCCTTGCGGAGTCCAAACACTGGTTCGCACTTAGCACTAAATAAAGTATGTCCTCAGACATAAAGGGGGGCATCAGGCAACAAGACGACGACAGTTCTGTTTCAGAACCTGGCCGCACACCTCAGCCGCGGAAGAGCGTGCACACGCCACCCGTTCCCATTGTTCTCTTACACGTCATTTCTCTAACTCACGTGTGCTTCAGGAGCTGGAAAGAGAAAAAGCCGTCTGTGTGTTTGTTACACCTAACACTTTCCTCTCACAAGGTCAGCTGTCCCGCAACGTCACGCGCCGGCAAAGAACCAAGAGCCAAGACCTATTTAAATGAGTAGACAAATCATGCCAGAAAAGGCACATTCTGGCAGCAGGGCCCTTTGCACACGGGGTCAGTCCTCGGGTGTTCGGACAGGGCGTAGCACACCTCTTTGCACGTAACGTTAATAGGACTGCTATCTAGCTTCCTCGCCCGTAGACGATTAACAGAAGCCTATCTGGGGACGTGGGGAGCGCAGACAGGCTCCATAAAGGACGGAAGAGGGGCCGATGAGGAGTACCTCCTTCTCAAAAAGCTTCAGGATCCTGTATACCTGAACTGTCTCTGAGGGCATCGCTTTTCCACCACGAAGTAGTAACTGGTTACCTTGAGCCTTCAAGGAGAGGTGAAGGTCTGTCCGGTGTAGCTTCCAAAAGCAGGGAAGCAGCAGAGAGGTGGGACCAGAGACAGCCAACTCCCGGCACCGCCAGGCCTTCCTGCATGTGAGGCGGCCACCAGGCACTGAGCCCGGCCCTCTCCCGCCGAGCGCGACCCCGCCTCTGAGGCACGCCTGCTCCCCACGCACCTAGGGAAACCTGCTCACCGACCACGGCTTGGGAAGATTCCCGTGCAAATGGAAGAAAAGCAGACACTAGGGAGCAAGGTTTGACTGTCTGAACCAGTCGGCATCTGGGTTGGCTCAACACAGCTGTGGAGATGGCGCCAAACTGCAGGCCTAGCGGCAACCACACAACCCCGCCTCCCAGGAACACACACAACGCGCCGGGGCCAGGAAGGGCCAAGGGCTGTGTTCACCTCCATCAGGTTTAGCACCTCTGAGTTAGCGGGTGCTTCTTGTCGACACGTGGGCAGCTGCGGACTAATAAGGCAAGTGTCCTCCCCGCTTCTTAAAGGACAGGCCATTGGAGGAAGAAGCGGGAGGGATGGGGCTTCACTCCCGGCCCTGCAGGGAGGAGGGAGAACAGACTCCTGACGGAAATGGAGCCTCACTGCTGTGCCCTCGAGCAAACGGCCTCACCTGTCTGGGCCACGGGTCCCCACTTGTAAAATGGAGAACACAAAAGGACTGACTTCGTAGAGTCGTCGTAATGATTCCATGGGGGAATTTATGAAAAGCCCTGAAAACACTGGCTAGCAAGCACTTTAAAGTTAACAGCGATCATTCTTACATTATTATTTCAATGAACTGGGATTCCTTGGTTGGGTTTTCATTTTACAGAGCTAATGAAAGTTTTCTGCTGAACCTGGCTCTTAAAAGTTTAAAAAATTTAAAAATAACGTTATGTGAAGAGGTGATAAAATCACAATCCACTTTTCCCTCACCCTGATTTGAAAAACGGTTTTCCTTGGGGCGCCTGGGTGGCTCAGTCATTAAGCGTCTGCCTTTGGTTCAGGTCATGGTCCCAGTGTCCTGGGATCGAGCCCCGCATCGGGCTGCTGGGCAGGAAGCCTACTTCTCCCTCTCCCACTCCCCCTGCTTGTGTTCCCTCTCTTGCTGCGTCTGTCAAATAAATAAATAAAATCTTTAAAAAAAAAAAAAAAGAAAAAGAAAAACGGTTTTCCTGTTTGATAGCTCCTTCTCTTTCTGACGTGGGAGTGCCTGATGTAGAAAGGAAGCAGCTCCGGCCTGGCTCAGACGCAGCGAAGGCCCAGGGGTCGGTGGCAGCAGGACCGGCAGCTCCTCCCCACCGGAGAGCTCTCTCTCTGGGCAGAGGCAGGGCACGACGAGGGAATGTTCCAGCTACCACAACCTGTGCCATCATATAAAATCTCCTGTGTGGCGAGTCAGCTTTGAGCACCTGCCACAACCTTCAGTCAGATTCAAGTGGACTTTCAGTAATTGTCTAGCCGCTCTCGTGTATGAAGCCCCTTCCTACGGCAGGCGGCTTCTGTGGTCCTCGCGGGCTCACAGTTGTCTTCACAACCATCGGATCACTATCGCCATTTTGCAGAAAGGAAAACCGGGGCTCAGAGCACTTAAGTCATTTGTCCGAGGTTACAGAGCTGGTGAAGTAATAAGGCCAGGATTCAAGTATTTTATTCAGTCAACAAGTATTTATTCAGCAGCTACTACATGCCACGCACACTGCTGTAGATGCTGGAAATGCAGCGGTGACCACCACAAAGGTCCTTCCTCCAAGGCAGAATGTTCATTCTAGTAAACACACACGACGAGGCAGTAACAGAATGTATACAGGAGAGTTAAGTGCCCCCCCAAGGACAGTAGTGCAGAGTAAGGAGATGGAGAGGGCCAAGGGCAGTATGTCCAATTAGATGGTCAGGGAAGGCTTCTTGGAGGAGGTGACAGGTGCTCAGCAGCTCCAGGTCCAAAGCCAATCAACGCCCTTACCTACATTCCACTACCTGCAATGAAATCACAGTGAAACCTCAAAACCAGACCACTGGCCTGCACCACACTACTCCTCATGGAAGGCCAGAGGCCACCGTAAAGTTCTGAACCTTGAATTCCATTCTTGCGTGGTCATGGCCGGCCACCCTAGGCTGAAGCCCTACATGGGCCCACACTGCTCCCATGAGGGGCTCTCGAGAGAGGCCAGGGTGCACCCCGATGGAGGGAAGGAGCCTGCCCAGGAAGGCTTTAGGAGTTCCTAAAATTCTGACAAAAGTTCTAATCTCACCAAAGGTAGTAACCATCTGTTCTGGGAGACTAACAGGACTGATGTTTCTCAGCTGCCATAAAGGAATCCTTTTCTTCCACAGCCTTTAAAAGCATGAGCAGCTCTCAGTCTCAAATATATAAATCTTAAAAAAAAAAAAAGAAAGAAAGAAAGTGTGGGGGAGGTGTGCCTGAGTGGCTCAGTCAGTTAAGTGTCCGACTCTTGGTTTCAGCTCAGGTTGTGATCTCAGGGTCCTGAGATTGATCCCCATGTCGGGCTCGGTGCTGAGCGTGTGGAGCCTGCCTAAGAATCTCTCTCCCCCTCTCCCCGTGCCCCTCCGTACCCTCCCCGCCCCCCCCTCAAATAAGTAAATTTTTAAATAAATAAATCCATCAAATAAAAGCACAAGCAGTTTCTTCAGAAGCCTCTTCCAAAAGTTCCACAAGGATCATCGTCACGCAAGTCCCGCCCCTTCCACCCAGGATGGCTACCAGGCCATTGGCCTCCTTCGTGGGGCGGGGAGAAACCACCACCACCACCACCAGAGCCGTCAGCTACCGAATCCTTATACCAAGCACACGGCCCACCTCCTGGGATACAGCCACCTGCAGGCGAGGCGGCCGAGGCTCAGGAGCAGCGGGCCCACCTGTTACAAGTGGTACTCAGGAGGGATAAGACCCAGCGCACAAGGGCTCAAGGCCAAGGTTTATTCCCACTGTATTATACCACCTCTGCAACAAACCCCCCTTGGGGCGATGACATCACCATCAGTCATTTGGGAGACACCACAGCTGTGTAAAACCGAGGGGCACATGAAGTGGGTGGGGTCACTGTGGTGAAGAGACTGGAATCACATGGCCGGTTTGCGAGCTCCACTTGCAGCTCCGGGACATAATCCAGGTGCCGATGCCCCTCACATTTGGTCGATGTTAACTGTACATGAGAATGCCATCTCCCTCACATGGTGGGAGAGCTTGAGGGCAGGTAAGCCCTGCAAAGCACTCAGAACATCCCGGACCCGCACTCCGACTCGGCCAAGAGCACCCCCCCACCCCCCGCTCCCCCCCGAGGTGGCCAGCTACACCCCAGGGCCCTCTCAGGGCCCGGGGCACAGGCAGAGTCCATCAGACCTGCAGCCCGACCCCTTCATGACCCACACGGGCCATTAAAGAGGTTTTCTGAATGGCCGACCCACTGAAACACTACAGAAGAATGTGCCTAAATTCGCAAGTCCAGTAATAGCTTGGAAATAGAAGCCATCTGAAAATGTTCCTGAACTCGAGCCGGGATGGCAAGGTTCGGATGTGATTATAAAAAGCAAGTGAGGGGCGCCTGGGTGGCTCAGTCATTAAGCGTCTGCCTTCGGCTCAGGTCATGATCCCAGGGTCCTGGGATCGAGCCCCGCATAGGGCTCCCTGCTCGGCGGGGAGCCTGCTTCTCCCTCTCCCACTCCCCCTGCTTGTGTTCCTGTTCTCGCTCGCTCTCTCTCTGTCAAATAAATAAATAAAATCTTAAAAAAAAAAAAAAAAGCAAGTGAGAGGAGAATGTTACTGCAAGGGAAAATCGAATCCGTATGAGTCTCAAATAACTCCATTCCAACAGAGAATGTTAAAATAGTATATTCTGGGCAATTATTAAATACTAAAACTAACACAATTATCTTAAATGGAAATTCTTACTTTTAAATTAAAAATTAAAATTGCCACAACTATATCCTAAGGCCTAAATCCCCTTTGGTTATTAACTTACCTGTACAACAGATGCCAGGTCTTTTCTTAATGATTCCTATTTAAAATTTACATTTAGATTTCACACTGACTTGCTAGTTATCCAAGCACAATTCCAGATCATACCATAGGTGCCTGTCCAACCGCAGATGGATACAGATACGGAAAAACGCCTCGCTTAAATGTGTTCTGACTCAGGGCATAAACCTGTGCTTCAAAATCCATCCGTAGCTTTCTCTCATCAGTGAAACGTCCCCCTCATCGGACGGGTGCTTTGTCTGGCTTCCTGCAGTGGGTGACTAGCTGGACACGGGGAGGCACATTTAGGCACTAACTTCTTCCATAAAATATTTTACGTTTTCTGGAACATCGCCTCAATTTCGGGTCACTTCCTATACGAGGCAGCTGAAAGGGAATCCAGCTGATCCAAGTGAGGCAGAAGACAGAAGCATGTACAAATGCCATTATCCCAACAGTTCGGCAAGTTTTCTCTTAAAAAGTATCTCTAAGACCCATCTTCGTGGCTCACGACGGAACATCATTTTTGCAACTGCAAGTAATTTAATGCAGAGTCATGACGGTTTTCCCCAATTCTTATTCTTAATCCAGAAAGTAAATAAAACCTACATATACCCTCCAGGCTCTAATCCTATCGTTCAAAAATAACTACCGGCAGAAACGTAACCCTTTGCTCTGCACTGGGCCGAGGTGGGAAGGCAAGCCTAGATCAACTATCCTTCTGGGCTAATGCCCGACAGGGCAAGGTTCTCAAGTGACATCTGAGGAGGACTCCTGATGACCCCCAGGCCCCATCCTTAGGACCACTTTCAAAATCGAAGGGTATTACTACAACGAGCTTGGTTTCTATTACGCAGATTTTCCTTGATGAAGCAGACTGACCCATAAAGCCGGTCAGAGCTGCAAGGTCTACGGCAAGCAGAGGCATATTCCACGGCCAGAGCGAGGCTGGACACGGGGGTTCGGGGGCAGCTCCTGACCATCTGCGCTCTGGTTGCACCAGGAAGACTCCCGACCCACCGTGATGATTCTACTTGTTCACTAAGCCAAGAAGCCCTGAGTAGAGAAGGTATCAAGGCCTGTATTCTACATTCAGAAGAAATGAACCTTTAAGAAATATACAGAACTATAAAAAATGATCAGCAGAATGGCGTAGCTTGGTGGCAGCTCAAATCCCAACTTGCTGAGAGTGGTAGGACCTCTGAACAAAATTACCCCCCCGCCAGGATCTGTTTCCCCACCTGCGCTCGGTACGAACTTCAAGGTGTTACTGTCAAGAGTCAAGTCTGAAAGATGCTTAGCACAGTCCCTCACGCACAGAAAGCACTAGAAAGCTGTATCCAACTTAACGAGGCTTATCAGGTAGTTTCCAAAACCACTTGGAGAGGAAGCGGCCCAGGGGCGGGAGGCGGAAGGAAGAGCTGGAGTGCACCACGCGGCTGGAAGCGGGACCGCGGCGGGGGGGCGGGGTACACAGCAGGGAAGCCTGGGCGGTCCCGAACAGGAGACTGGGCCACAGGGCCCCAAAGGATGGGTCAATGAGCAGTTTACATTTTCCCCTTTGTCGCACCCCCTCAAACCGCAAGCTTTGTTCCATTCAATCTTTTTTTTGACACTGCTTTCACTTTGTCTAAAAAGAATTTTAACAGTAATATGGAGGTCATCATGCCCACCAATCTGGACCTTGCGCCTACTATTATCTTTTATCTCCTGGCACTCTGTACTTAAAGGTCCTGCATCTTGTAAGCAAACTCCCAGAAAAAGGTCCAGGCACCCGGACAGAGGGACCCAGCAGGGGCTGTGACCTTAGAATACTGGCTAAGAAACTGCACAACTGGACAGCCTTCCTCTTCCCCTCAAGGCCTATCATCTCTTCTTTCCATAAAGTACACATGCTTTTCTACAGCCCAGGGTTCAAGCCTGGCTTCAGAATAGTCCCTTACTCCCCACCTCCCAGGTCACCTCTCGCTCCCGCCTTCAGAAAAACGGGGCACACAGACAGGGAACACACGAGTGCTTGAGCAATGAAGAGCCACACATATTCGTTGTCATTTCTTCCACCTCACTTCAAGAAGTCTGCAACATGCACGGACATTACCTGGGGCTTAAAACTACAGGCTACCCAGGCCCCGCCCACCATCTAATTTAAATGGCTGGTTGTAGGGCTTTGGAGCTGGTAGCTTAGTACCTCTCTGGGTTGTCGGAGAGCCACTGCACGAGAGGGCAGGGCTGTGGCTCGTCTTCTGACAGCCTTGCCTGTCCCCCGACCAGCATGCCAGTCACTGCCAGGTGCCCTGCAGTCTCTCAGGACGACTCGATCTCTCTCTCTCTCTCTGCTCTAGAATACACCCTTCAATGGTGCTTTAGGAGGACAGTCACTGAAAGATGAGATGCCCAAGTGGGAGCAGCAGGGCTGGTGCCACCAGGTAGGGAAGAGGCCACAGGCCACCGGGTCTCCGAAAATGTGACAAATGGCAAACCACTTCCTCTAACCATGAGCCGGGTCTTTAAATGTGGCCTTGGTATCCAAGGCAGCCTTTCTGTCACTCACCTCCACTGTAATCCACTTTCAAGGTCAAGTGCCATTTACCCTTCTTTTATGGATATAAGTCAATCCATTTGAAGGTTTGATAGCAAATCAAAATCCACCTAAGTATCAAATGCAGGAAATGAGCTATCATTTTAGTATGGTCACTTTAACCTAAGTATTAAAAGATGGCAGTCCTCTAGATATCTACCCTCAAAGAAGAAGCCAGAGGCATCTTCTTGACCACCCAGCCTTTGGAGAACCGTGACAGAGTGACGACGTTTTCAATAGAAGTATAACTAGGAGAGACCACCGAGCAAATGTAAGTTCCACAAGGGCCGGGATTTTGGTCCACTGACGTAACCTAGGCTCCCGAACACAGCCCTGGTATATGGTGGGTGCACGATAAATTCATGTGATTCTGTACAACATCTTGCTAGAAGCACCTGAATCAACCAGATTAAAACAGCCAGCCCAGAGAAGGGTTTGTAATCAAAAACAGTGAGAGGTGCTTTAAAAGAGCAGAAACATAAGGCTTCAATTACTAGCCTTTAGAATTTTTTAAAATGTTTGACTCCATGAAGAGGAAAAGCAACCAGCCCGGGGGCAGCCTGTTCCTGGTGGGGCGGGAGTTACTGGACTTCTTGGGGACTCTTCCACTGAGTCAATGTCCGCGTGCCTGTCACGCTCAGGCGCTGCTGTCAGCACCCGGGTCCCACGGAGCCAGACCTGGCCCTGCCCCTTCAGTCCAGTGAGAGAGTCTGTGAGTAACCAAACCCAGTAAAAAAGACCTCCTTCTGGAAGGAAAACTCAAGAGACTATCTAGCCCATTCCCTGCTAACCAGATTGGGAACGAAGATCCAGAAAGTAAAAGGACTTGCCCAAGGTGAAGCCACCCGCAGCAGGGACACAGAGGGCACCCATCAGATGCCTGTTCACTGGCACGTGGAGGGATGGATGAATGGCGAGCACCCGGGCCACGGTGGAAACCCACTTCTCCTTCCCAGCCCAGTGCTCAAGCTCACAAGGCACAAGGCCCAACTCGTCAACAGGGCACTGGGTGAGTTGAGCAGAACATTTAAAACAAGGCATTCTGAAAGCCGTTCTGAAGCTCCATCAAGCCCTCAACCTCCTCCACGCCTGCCTCCTCCCCTGGGTTTCTGTAACAGCGGAGTACCGTAAGGACCATAAGCCAGAGACGGGACGGGACCATCTGGCCAAGGGAGGCTGATCACACCTTCAGCTTCACCACTGTGCCCTCAGGTGCAGTAACACGCAGAGAAAGGAAGAAAGTACGAGAACAGCAAGTGCTGCAGTGGAAGACATTATGAAACTGCTTGTATTCAATCGTTTTTAATTAAAACACACACACACACAGCAATTCCATATAAGCTTAATACAAACGTTACAACTGGTTTCATTCTTCCAGGAATTCTTAAAAAGAAAGATCCCCAAAGTAAACTGTTAACAAGCACAGAGGAAGCCGAGACCCCACACATGAAATTCTTTATTTCCCTCTTAGCAAAGTAAGTTCACAAGGTACTTCTCAGCACCACTGTCCCGATTGCATGTCTACCCTCTCATTGGGATATAAGCAGTGTAACCCACATTCGGTGAATGCCAAATAGGAACGAGCGAAGAGAGGTCTGGGTGGACTCTACGTGCCGCACTTCCTGCCGAGGGCGGCCCCCGACCGCTCCGGCGGCCCCTTCCTCTTCCTCCCTCACTGCTCCCGAGGATGTACAAAAGCAATCCTTTCACAAGGGTTTAGAAAGTGTTTTTATTGGTTACAATTATATAAAACGTATCACTTGAATTCCCTCTAGTTATTAAGTGCTTGCTAGCAATAGCATAAAAACACTTCTTAGACATCTGACAAGCTCTGATGATTTCTTTCATACCAGAAGGGGAAGAAGAGCAAAGGGCGCACCTGTCTGTAATGAACCCCCCTCCCTCTCTCTCTCTCTCTCAAAGCTACATTGGTTAAAATCAACGGACAACCCCTTTTGTATGTCAAATTGTAAATTTTAATGTTTTCATTAGAATAGTCTTTTATATCACTCTCCAACAAGAAAGAATAAAATAACTAACAGCAAACTTCAATACAAAAACACTCTCCAGATTAACAGCTCCAACAAAAATGTAAAATGTAAATCACATATAATACAATTGAAGTGTCCAAAACAATTTAAATAATTTTAAATATTTTATTTTTAAACTGCTACAAATGCTTTGTACAACATTTCAACATAAAAGTCCCCATAACAGAAATGTAACAAAATGGGAATGGTCGCGAAAGGGTTAAAGTGGCACAAATTCACCAAACAAGCATCAAACTACACATTTTCAGAGGTAGATTACTTTTAAAGTTGAGAACAAAAAACAACATGAATAAAAGCCATTTTCCACCAACTCAGTCATCAATTAAGGGGAAGGCATAGAACGCACAGAGAAACAACACTTACACATCCACTCAGGACGAGGCCAATTTGTGGGTTTTTTGCTCTCTTTTAGAGACGGAAGTGTAAAACCTGCCATGTAAATTCATTTATACTTACATGTAGACATACATCTGTAGAGGCCTGGGGTGCATCCTGGCTGCGTATATATTGCTACATAGTCTCCAATAATATAATAGTTATAAATTAGTGCCAGATAATCATCTGAGAGGATAATGTCCATCTGGATATATGAACATGACACTGGAAGAAGCATTAAAAAAAAACAAAATCCATATCCAATCCGGTTTCCTCTCCATTATGCTGGCAATCTGCTTGTGATATATATTTAAAAAAAAAAAAAAAAAAAAACAGAAAAAGAACAAACAAGCTGAGAGAAGCTAAATGCCTCTCTGTATATAACTCATTTAAAAGAAAGGCATCAAGAGCTGGTGTGTGACCAAGCATTTTAGAATGAGTGCATCAGAATTTGTTGTCCCTGAAATCTACAGAGTACTACTCATAAACCAGAACTTGCTCTGCAAGGTTAAGTTCCAATCATTCCTTTCTCTCCTGTGTGCCAAGACCCAGGGCTGCGCTCAGATCTGAGCCCCCAGCGCCGTGGCGACATGCCCTCCTCCTTGTACCCCGGATTGCCTGGGAGCCCAGTGCACGTGCTGGGCTCCAGCAAAGCAACGGAGACCTGACCCTAACCGGGGCAGCAAGAAGCCTGCCGACAGTCGTGTGTGAGGATTTTTGAGTCAGCTTCAACTGGTCTTGCAAGCGTGGTAGATCTCGTATCCTTGGCCGTAGTGCTTATCCTAAGTTGAGCATGCAATATCTTTATTTAGTCAATTAAGGTTTGCTTTGTTTGGGGGGCTTTTCTACATACAGGAAGCTCCTAGAAAACAAGGAAACTGAAGATGAATGGCAACATCACCTGACATGACCTGACTGTGTTAACGGTACGTAGACCGTTCAACAAATGTCGTTATGAACAACAACAGAAGGACTCTGAAGGTGCACAGGAACTTGGGTATCCTACTCGAGAGAGGCTGGGAAGGGCCACGAGCAGGTCTCTTTGGAGTGGTCTGTGGCAGAGACAGGTATGTGAAAACTTAGCATCACGGTGGCCAAAGGAAAACATGGTCCGGTATATCTCATGTTGCTCCATCTTTAAGTGTTTAACGGGAACACAGTATTTTGTTAAGCTGCTCTAAAAGAAGCATTAAAGAATGTAAGAACACCTCAAAATTTACAAAGACCAAAGATGGCTATCTCTTTCCTGGTCCTTCCTCCCTCTTACAGCAGGTGGAAATGAGCCCTCAGCAAGAGATCTAACTCCAGCCCCACAACATGCAGGTGGGCTCTGGCCACTGACCGTGTGAGGTGAGCCCAACAAAGGGTAGGGTCCACTGGGTTGACAGCTGTCCCGGGACAATCTAAAGATGGGCGGTATGCCCGGTGTCCTCTGCTGCCCTGTCCTAAGAGGAGGATTTGGAACACGGGTCTTTTTTACACCCCGACTGGCACAATGTCTTGTGCTCCAGGAAATGACCAACTGGCAAATTCTGCTGAGCCCTCAGCATTCAATGGGAAACTCCGACTTCATTCACATGGCTTGAGAAACTGTGGAATCCTCAACTGGCATTCAAATGTTAAAATGTCTGAGTGCTGGGGACTAGCTCTGAATCACAGTTTGTCAGGCTGAGACACACAGGAAAAGGATGTGCGGCCAGTTCGGTGTAAGTCCGTGAATATGCAATGGGCTAAGTAAAGCAAAATCACTGAAAAAACAAAGGCAAAGCAACTCCTCCTAAACATGCACCATGAAATCAGCCCCGAATAAAATTTACAAGCAGAAATATACTGAGAAGGAATGAAGACTACACCTAAAACAATTCCTTTCCAATGTAACACACCCAACATGGAGGGAGGATGAGGCCGGCTTTCTAAGAGCCCTGGGCTGGACAGTGATGACCACCCCACCCACCCACCTTCCGGAGGCCGGAGCTTAGGAATCCCAGTTTTACAGCAAATGCACGACAAGGTGCTAAGAAGACCACACCAAACTCTTGGAAGAAATGCCCACTCTTCTGTCCAGATAATTAAACTATGATGTCCTACGGAACGTGTTGTTTTTTTCACTTGCCAAAAATACTTCACGAATTTGTGGTCACCTCTAAGCAGCCCCCCCCCCACGTGTAGGACACACATCCTTCATTCAGCTGTGCCCACAGTACACAGTGCCAGAGACTCCTGCCACCGGGGAGGGGACGCCTGCTGCCACCATCTACCCGTTAGAAACAATGGCAATGTCTTCTTATCAGACTCTTCAGTGTTTGCTTTTAGGCCAAATGCATTCCAGCAATGGAACCCTCTGTTAACTATCAAATAAAGCAAAATAATTAAGATTAACTGGAGCAAAGAAGAGAGACACAATTTTATTAGGCACTTTGGTCCTTTGCAGTTTTCAGGGTTCGTCAAAAAGCACTGGATGAGTAAGAGGCCAAGTAAATGAACTTCATACATGTATAGTTACTCAAGAGAGTTTATCTTTATAGTACTTTAATTTTTCATAACCTCACCCTTGAATCGTATAAATGGGATCCAGTCCAAAATGAGTGATTCTTTCAGGTAACACTGCAGACAAAAAGGGATGCACACAGTACATTCTAAAGCATCAACCCCCCGGGAGATGTTTTTTAGTACAGTCAGTGAAAATAATGGCATTTTCTGGTTCTTTAACCTTGAAAAGGACTCGGTTTAAGAACATCCTGTTGTTGTGGAACTTCCAGAACACAGACGGGGTACAAACAGGTACACAGTTAAACTGCCACAGGCAGGCAGCTTGAACAGCTAATAAATAGGTGTGCATTTTCACCAGGGCTAAGCTCCAAGATGCTATATTATGCATATGCCATGGCCAGAGACCAGATGCTGAATTGGAACTACCGTGACGGATTATTTAGTTCACTCACGAAAGTCGCTTTTTTAAAAATGTGACCCTTGGTTCCTACGGTAAATCGTTCCAATCAGCCTTGGCCAATGACCCTTCTCTACATCTTTCTTTAGCCACGACTTAAGGCACACCAGCACCAGGAACTCCACTCATCAACTGTGCAGTGATAACACCACCTGAGTCCTCGTGACCTCTCCAAAATGGCAGTCACTCCCCAGAACTCATTCTAACGGTTTGCCTGAAACACCAAAGTTTTCAGACACTGAAAGTTACAGCCAAGAAAGCCTAGAGCCGAGCAGCTCATCACTCTGAAAGGACAAGATTTTAAAATATTTTGCAGAAATTCTATCTGATGTTGACTATTTCACACAGGATTCACCTGGAGGCATTATCCAGGCAACAGGGATTCCGAGAACGCAACATCAATTCAGGTTACTTGAGTTAACTTGGAAAATCTGAAAAGTCAGTATGACATATTTAACTATTGCCCTGTGTTTTTAATGTGTCACTGAGAACAGTTCTTAATACAGGGAGGACACAGAATAAAACAGTGAAATCACCTCCAACCTAAGATGAATTCTTCCGCCATTACTGGGGGAACAAAGGCGCTGCTGACACATGGGGCCGACCTGCCCTGGGCTGCCACACCTGTCCGAGGGACCTGCCAGGCTCTGCCCCCACTGCAAGGCTCTCAGCGCTCCCTCCTCTCCTTTCTTCAGAATCTGGCCTGTTTCTTATCCTATGTCTGGAGACAGGAGCGGGTTGGTTGGGGGGGTGAGGGGAGCGGTGTGTGTGGAATAAGGCATCTCAAAAGGGAGTCCGGTGTTGGGTGTTTGTTTTAACCAGTGAGGCAATTTTTTCAAATTACAACACAATACAAGAAAGTATGAATAATAAAAGCATGCTCAATTACTATAACTATGCTCCAGTCACAGAAATATTAAACAAGACTGCAATGTGGTTTCAACGAACTTCGGTGATCCAACTGTAACCATGAGCAATGATCTATGATCCGGAAATAATACAAAGTGACACTGAGATATTACCCAAGATATGAAGGAAGTGTGAGAGAATTTCATCTTTTCATAATAGGGTACTTTTGGGAGCTTTTTCATGGTTTTAAATTCAATTCACACCCGGCCCTAATAAAGAAACGGTACCACTCGGTGAGTCCTAGGTCTGACACAAAAGCTGGGAATTCAGGTCTGAGGCAGCCAAAGCCGTGACCCTTCTTCATGCCTCCAACTGAACCAACAGCTACTTCCTTTAAATGCTTATGTCAAAATTCTACAGGAAAAAAGGAAAAAATAGCCATTGGGCAAGAATATGGTGTTCTTCCAACCGTCTTTCCCCCCCACGCTCGTCAGCTCGGACTTCCTCTGGCCCTGGAAGACTCGGCTTACCTGAAGTCCTTCAGCTCCTGCTTGCCACCGCTGTCCTCCCTCCTGCCGTCCCCCGGGTCGGCAGCGGCCGCCAGCTGGAGGCTTCGGGTGACCGGCCCCCCGCTCCGTTCTCGAGACTTTACATTGAACCGCTCTGTTCTTTTCTTACTGGCCAAAGCGGCTTTGCTCTGCAGGACGGCCTTGCTCTTCTGCACCCGCACGTGCAGGCCCCGGGGCGTCTTGCTGGCGAGCTGGGCAGAATGGTTCTTGGCCACCGCTTTGGGCTTTTTCCCCTCGACGTGAGTTATTCTCGCCATTCTCATTGGGCTCGAGTTCCTTAAGGAGGAGCTTGGCTTTTTGGCCTTGACCGAAGCCGCGAATTTGACATTCTGCTTGGACCTGAAGGACGAGGAGGGCAGCGGCACGGGAGCGGGGCCCGAGCTGCGCGCTCTGGTCTTGCCCAGAGGAGCCTGCATGCTTTGCATCTTGATCTCCGCGTCCGCCGTGCGCCGCCGGTGGCCGCTGCTGTTTTTGTCGCTCCCTGCAGGGGAAGCGTGCCCGCCTTTCTTGGAGGAGTGGGCAACGTTTTTTCTGGCAGGAGAGCGCGGTTTTTTGGGACAGCTGAAGGCGGCGTGCTTGTTGAGGCTCCCGACGTACGTGAACTCCCTGCGGCAGTGCGGGCAGACGTGTGAGGCCGGCTCACAGGCGGCGTTCAAGTCGGCCTTCTGCTTCGCAGATTTGTTCTTCTGAAGGATTGCTTTCTGCACAAGCTGGTTTTTTTTCTTCAGTGCGTTTAGTTTGAGCTTGTTCGAGGACATCTTGCTGAGCTCGACGCTGAAGTTCAGTCTTTTGGGCTGTCCCATGCGTCTGAAGGCGCTCTTCCCGGAGTTCTCCAGAACCACCACACCGTTTTTGGGCTGCACGGTCTGTCTCAAGGGCACTGGGTTCTTCTTAGGCGTGTACCGCTTCTTGTCGCTGGCAGAAGCACACGCCAGGATGTGTTTGTGTAACTCCGGCATGTTGTCGACACCCTTCCCGCACTTTGTGCAGCGAATGGCAGTGGTGAACGTCTGTGGGATGTTGTGTGTCGTGAAATTTGTGGCCGTCACGCCGATGCCCATGGGGTTTCGGTGATGGTACTGAAATGGGGGCGGTTTAAAGCTCGGGTAGTGCTGATTGAGGCCCAGTCGGACATCTGGGTCTTTCGTCTTTATGCCAGAAGCCATTATTTTTATGGTTGTGTAAAGCTCTTCGGAGGAATCATTTAGCTCTTCTTCTTCTTTCGACGCTTCTAAAGGATCTTCTGGCAAACTCTGCATGTGCTCTCTATGGGCCTTGCTGGGATCGGTGAAGTTCTGGGGCCTCAGGGTGCCACTTTCAAACTCATGGTGGGTGCACACCTTGTCTGGGTGGAGATCTCGCTGGTGCTGCTGCAAATTGCACAAGAAAGCAAATTCTTTTTTACAAACTGAACACACAAAGATATTCCCAACTCCATGAAGCAAAAAGCGATGTTCTGACAGATCAGTTTTAGCCTTAAAGAGCTGCACACAAAATTCACATTTGAAGGGCCATTCTTCAGCATGGACAGATAAATGTTTGGTTAGATCTTTAATGGAAAGAAAAGGTGATTCACAGACATTGCAGACGAAGTTTTTGTTGAATGTTTCCTGAACAATCTCCTGTTCAACTGCAGACTGGAGTTCTTCCCTGGGTTTCAGATCATCACCCTCTAGTTCCTCCTGCTTGAAAGTTATCATGGGCAGAGAAGCTTCCAGATTATCCCCAGAGGAAACAACAGAGGAGACTGCTGAGAGCGGTGGCGGCGAGGGGGAAGAGGAGGAAGACGAAGAGGAGAAGGAAGAAGACGAGGAAGACGACGACGAAGAAGACGAGGAAAGGGTCGGGGGTCCGGGCGAAGCAGCAGACGTGAGCGGCTCCACGGAAGGGATGGGAGATGGTGACGGAGACACTGTAGGGGAGAGAATGGGAAGCGGGGACTGCACGGTGGCATTCGAGAGCGGAGAGGGACACAGACAGGGAGATGCCTCGGAAGAGGGGACCGGAAGAGGGACAGTAGGAAGGAGTGGAGGCGGTGGTGTGGCAACAGTCAACACGGGAGGACAGGCTGGGGGGGAAGAGGGGTGTGTTGGGATCAAGAGAGGAGGCAACTGCCCAGAAGAAAGGGAAGAGGTCTGCAGGGCAGGCGAGGAAGGAGAGACATCGGGTGGGGACTCAGCCACAGGGGCCGATGAACTGGAGTCTGGGCCAAGGCCAGCGTCTGGCTGGGGGTCCAGGGACTGACAAGGACTCGGGCTCCGGGTCACATCTGCAGTGCTCTCTACAGGTAAGTCGAGGCCATTGTACTCATTGAGAAGAACCTTCTGCAGCATGCAGGTAGTTGGTTTCTTTTTCTTTACAGCACTGCAGGCTGGCTGCACCAGATGGTTTTCTTTGAACTCCTTGCCTTCAGAGTCACTACAAGGCTTCTTATGCACACTGAGATCTAATACAGATTCCCACTGGACCGGAGTCTTGCCTGTGCCCTCAGCCTTCTGTTTGACACCGCTGGATAAATCCAGTGGCTGCTGGTTGCACACATTGCTAAAAGTAGAACTGGCTGCCCACTCCTTAGATACTTTATATTCGTCAAAGCATGGCGGGCTCACGGCTTCTCTCTCCTCTCTCCCAGATAAACTCCACGCGGGTGAGTTGCTGTGACTTTCTAATTTGGGCTTTTTGGAACCTAGAACTCCATCAGTCCACGCTGCTTTGCCTTCGCTTTGCTTTCCAAAGTCTCGAAGGGCAGGACTGTGTTGTGGGGAACTGGGAGGAGAACTGGTCCGCCGCTTAAACCGACTCGAGGTCACGGGGAGCATGGACGCGGGAGCGGACACACACACGGGCCCTAACTTCGGTATTTCGGTCGCTGAAATGCCTGCAGGAGGAATTAGCTTGTCCTGGGTCTGAAGAAGTTGTTTGAGCTTCGATGACAAGTACACACTTTTTTCTTTGTGGAAAGACACTGCCTCTGACGTGGATATGCTGAGAGGCAGTAAGGAACACGAGGGCACCGAGGGCTCAGGCTCCGTCTCCGCTTTGATTTTAGGTAGCGCGGGAGGACTCGCGGTTCTCCGTTTCTTGGACTCGCTGTTCGTGCCGCTGGAAGGCTCTTTAGGAAGATCATCTGCTATGGCGGCCTGCGTGGTCTTTACATTTTGGGTGATCTCCACCGTAACTGGAGTAAGCAGACAATTGATCCCATACAAGTCGGCCGAGCTGGACTCCATCTCGATGACGTCACAGTTACTCGTGCTGCTGCTCGTCTGAATTTTGCCATCAATATAGAACTTTAGGTTTTCCGAGATATTGCTGGAGATATCCATGATGTACACGTCCTCTGCCTCCCCGTCCTCCTCTGGCTCCGTGCTGGGCACGTAGACATTCTGGGCGGGCGGGGCCTGCTCCGCGGGTGGGCGCGGCTCCTCCAGGAGGCCCCCTTTCCGCCGCACGCCCTTGGGGAGCAGATGGCGCTCGTGCACTCTACGCTGATGCCGTCTCATATTCGTATGCGTTCCAAACACCTTCTTACAGTACTTGCACGGATGCAGCTCTTTAACGTCCCCGTTCTCCTCCACAACAGAAGAACTGACCGCTTCCAGGGGGGCCTTCTCTGAATGCGAGAGCAGAGAGTCCTGCCCGAGGCCGGAGGGCGACGAGCCATGCACCGCGGCGGCGGCGGCGCGGTCTCCAGGGGCTCTGCCGTCTGCTGGGTCGTCGGGCGGCTGCAGCGTGGGCCCAGGCTTGCGCTTCAGCCCCGCCTCGTGGCGCCGCTCGTGCCGCCTCCTGTTGATCTGCGTGCCGAATGCCTTCCCGCAGTACTTGCACTTGAAAGCATGATTGACTGTGGACATGTGGATGTGCGTGTGGCGCTCGAGCCCCTGTTTGGTCGTGAACTTCCTCTCACAGTGCTGACACGGAAACAGAAACGTCTCAAAGATGTCACCATTGGCCTCTTCTTTCATTTTGGGAGTTCTGGAAACAGGTGGAACCTCCGGAGAGCCTGCAAGCGTTTCTTTTGACACATGTTTTGGTTCTTCTAGTAAATCTTCCAGCTTCTCATCACATCGTATTTCTGGCTCTTTCACAGAACTTTCATTTGGCATGTCAGCTTCTTCCTCCCCATCTTCCTCCAGCTCATCCTCTTCCTCCAGCTCGTCCTCTTCCTCCTCTTCCTCCACATCATTCACCTCACAGTTCGTGGCTGCTGGCCTCTCATCTGGTTCCGTGCGGGGCTCACAGGCGGCGGGGGGGACGACGAGCTCCGGAAGCACATCCTGACTGACCGCCTCCTGAAGAACGGCTGTCTGCTCCACTGCACAGGCTGACGCCTTCTCGTCCTCTTCTTTGGGACCTAGAAAGCACAGGAAGCAGAAGCACAGGCTTGAGGACAAAATCTAGCCACTTTATGATCAATTCTTACTATGCAAGCCATTTCTCTTATCACCGAAGATACGTGTGGGAGAGTGTGACCAGCAATACAAAGCTCTACCTTCCCATTTATAAAGCTATATTGAATAGGAATCCATTTTGTTCACTTATTCAACAAATATTTACAGAGCGCCTGCTACACACCAGGCCACACGCCGCGCAACGAGGATACGTACGTGAACAGTGTGGCCACGTGGACCTTCAAATCTCTTCTGTGTTCAGTCACACACATATAAATACAATTGTGTTGACAGAAATTGTAGTACTTAAAACTGTGCTGGAGGGGCGCCCGGGTGGCTCAGTCAGTTAAGCATCTGCCTCAGGCTCAGGTCAGGATCCCAGGGTTCTAGGATCGAGCCCCACACTGGGCTCCCTGCTTTTCCCTCTCCCTCTGCCCCTCCCCCCATGCTTGTTCTCTCTCTTGCATTCTCTCTCTCAAATAAATAAATAAAACCTTAAAAAAAAAAAAAAAAACACCTGTATTGGATATTGATACAATACTGGATTCGGGACTGGATTCGGATCCAGTATCCAGTAATACTGGATATCAAGAGTCTTGTTGTGAATTCTATTCCTCATGATTCCAAACTGAAACTAGAAAACTGTTAATCACATTACCAGGTTAGGTTCTTCATAGGCTGTCTTGAATAGAATGATTCTTTCCCTCCTTCCTGACCAAAACTATGTATTTAGAAGCTAGGACATTTTCCAAGCCTAATCAAATTATTAAGAACTCAGGAGCTGTGGAGAAAAAGGAACCCTCAAACCCTCATGCACTGTTGGTGGGAATGTAAACTGGTGCCTCAAAAAAAAATCAAAAATAGAACTACCCTAAGATCCAGTAATCGCACTACTGGGTATTTACCCAAAAAAAACACAAAAACACTAATTCAAAAGGATACATGCACCCCTATGCTTACTGCAGCATTATTTACAACGGCTAAACTGTGGAAGCAGCCCAAGCGTCCATCAATAGTTGAATGGATAAAGAATATGTGGTATATAAACACACACACATACACAAGAATATTATTTGGCCATAAAAAAGAATGAAATCTTACCATTTGCAACAACAACATGGATGGAGCTAGAGTATAATGCTAAGCAAAGTCAGTCAGTCAAGAAAGACAAACACCGTATGATCTCACTCACGTGTGGAGCTTAAGAAACAAAACAAATGAGCAAAGGGGAAAAAAGAGAAAAAAAGACAAACCAAGAAACAGACTTAACTACAGAGAACAAACTGGTGGTTACCAGAGGTGGGGGGGGATGGGTGAAACAGGTGATGGGGATTAAGAGTACACTTACCATCATGAGCAGAGTAACGTACAGAACTACTGAATCACTACATTGTACACTGGAAACCAATATAACTCTGTATATTAACTATACTGGAATTAAAATAAAAACTTAATAAAAAGAAAAAAGAACTCAGGAGCATCTGAAGAAGGAAATAAAGACCTGAAGTGACTTCTGAGTCTCTATACCCAGAAGAAACCCACCTGAGCCCAACCTGAGGTAGATGGCAGACAGGTGGTCAGGAAGGGGCTCACTACTAAGATGACAGTGGTGCAGAGGCCTAAAGAAAATGAGTCATACAAGTATCTGGGGGAGGGAAGCCCACCAGACAGAGGAAACAGCAGATGCATGAGCTGAGTCAACATGTTAGATGTGTTCAAAAAAACAACAAGAAGTCAGAAAGGCTGGGGTGGGGAGGGACTGAAAAAAGGAAAACTCTAGGTGGACAAGGATGGAGGTACAGAGGTGCTGGTAAGTGGTCAGACACTGGATATATTTTGAAGATAAAAGGCTGACAAGATTGCTGACTGGCTGTGGTGGGCAGGAGAGAGAGGGAGAGAGGGAGGAGTCAAGGAGGATTCCACAGCAACTGTAGTAATACTATTTACTGAAAGACTGAGGGAAAAGTAGGTCTGAGCTCCCCCCCCGCCCCCCGCAGGTGAGTGTGTGTGTTGAGGGGGAATCAAGAGTTACTTTGGGACACACACACACCTGAGTAAAGATATTAAGTCATTTGTTTTACAGGACTCAAGTTCAACAAAGAGGCTGAGCCCAGACTGTACAAGTCCTCAAACCAGAAGTGGTATTTGGAGCACAGGACTGCAAGAGGCCACCTGGAGAATGAATGCAGACAGAAAAGAGGCGGGAAGATGGTCCCCCAGATGACTCCAGGACTTACAGGTCAGAAGAATGGCCAGTGAGGTTAACTGGAGAGCCAAGAAGAGTAAAGAAAGTTTCAAATGGAGGGAGTGATCAGCTGTGTCCAGAACTACGCATGGGTTGGCTAAGAGGAGGACAGGGGGCTAAACGTCCAATTTATCAAGGTGGAGCTGTGGTGGTGGTGACAACAGTTTTAGCAGAGCAGTGGGGACAAATGCCTAATGGGAGTTCCTAAGAAAATGGACAGAGCAGGGAGACAGGGAGGCTAGAGTGAAGCTATCAAGGAAAGCAGAGAAGTGGAGAAGGGGTTGGAAAGAATCACAGGGACAGCAAGGGACTCTAAGACAGGCACCATTACAAGCCCATTTAATGCTCACAGGGATGGTCCACTGCGCTGCTTTCTCTACAGTACCACCTGAGTCCCTGCTGAATTAGGCCCCTTTTAGGAAAATGAAACATGCATTCAGAAAGGCTCTGTAAAGGAAGCAGAGGCTCTTCATTCACTGGGCCAATATTTACTATATGCCAGTACTACGTGAACAGGACTGTCAAGACCCTTATCCTGGCAGAGCTTCACTTTAATGGGGGCCACGTACCAGAAAGCAGCAACAAGACTGTCCTGAATTAATGACCATGCTTTGGGGAAGTACGGGTTGCTACGGAAGAATGCAGGAGAAACACCTAATAATGACTTTGTTCATCAGGGAAGGAAGGACTGAGCAGACTGAACCTGAAGGTCAAGGACAGAAAAGGAAAAGCAAGCAGGAGGAATCAAAACATGCATCACGCTAGAAATTAGTCTGGACTTACCTGGGGGCAGTGGGGCTCCATTAAGGTATTTTAAAGCAGGAGAGTGCCGTTTGGGAGATCTGGCTGCAATGTGGCTTACGGGATTGGGAGGAGGACAATCCTGAAGGCAGGAATTCTAAGGCTGGGGTATTAGAAGGGAGAGGGTGGGGCCCACACTAAGAGATGGAAATGGAAGGAAGCAATGGACACAAAAAAGAGTGGCCAGACTGTCAAGAGAAGAGACCTGTCAACAGACCCAGGGACCACCTGGATGTGGGGAGGGGGAGGACGGGCTAAAAAGGCCAACCATTCCCTGCTCTGCAAACACCAGGTATTCGTGGCAAGCTCACCTGCTCAGTCCCAGCCCCCTGGCCTTACTTTTACCTGTCTGTCCGCTACCTCTCCCCCAACAGACCAGCCTTCTCTCCCCTAAGACAAACTTCATTAATCCCACGAGTTCTCCACAGACTGGGACACCAGTCATTTGATGGTGGTAGAAGCTAACTCCCTTTCCAAATACATTTTCAACAAAGACCCAGCTTGCTAAAAAAGTCAAAATGAGACAACAGAAAATGAAAAGAACATCTCTAAGGCTTAGAAATTTTAGAGTCTATTTTTAGCCAAAATCTGTGGCTTCTGTTACTGTGGGGGAAAAAAAATTTTTCTTTCCCTGTGATTGGTAAACAATCCCAGACTTAAAACTGTCCAAAGTAATAGGGAACAAAACACTCAGAGCTCTATTAATTAACTAGTAAGGTCCACACCAACGTGTATCCACACACTCGATGAGGTCTGTTGAGTTTTAAAAATAAAGGAAGGTTTGGGGAACACAAGGAAAAGTCTGGACTGTTTTGCTCAGTACACAGACCACTTGCTGAGGACAATGCCGAACACTCAGGAGAAGCTGACAACTAGCCTGTAAGGAACCAATCACACTTTGATCAGCTACTCCACAAACAGATAAATACTAGGTACTTTTCTTCCTAGGACCTAATGTTATATCAGGAATAAATAACTTGACTTCAATTACTGAAGGGGAGAGACAGGGCTGTTAGATTTTCTTCTTTAATTCTGCCACTAAAGGCACTGAGGTTCTTCAGTATTTGTGCTGTTGTTCAAACAGAAGTCTTAATCAGCAAATCTGGTATCAGCACACAAAACTTAGTTTTATAAGGCTCTAGGAAATCAACCTGTCCGTTCTTGATTCACAAAATGCCACAGGAAATTATAATCCTTTATGAATGTCATCACTGCAAACAGTGCTAATAAAGTGGTTTATAAAAGGCATCCAAATACATTCAGATCACATCAATCTTTCGCCCTTTTTAAAAGGCATCCAAAATATTCTGTTGGGTTTTTTTTTTTTTTCTCTACAAATGTTTCTTGAAAGAGTCACAAGCCTATATTTTGAAATCTGCCTGTTTAGGTCACTACAAACAATTCTTAGAAAGCTCCAGTCTCTGCATATATTTGCCACATAACGAATTAATACACGCCTCCCTCGTTTCTATTATCAATGGTCTCAATATGGTCGTTCAGCTACAAGGAGCACAGAGCAATCTGCCTTTCTGATGAACTTTCAATCCATGCCTCTCTCTAAATTCTCATATCATAGAGGGCCTAGAATATCAAGCCTTAGAAGGGATGATAAAGAAGAAAATCTGGAGTGGAGAAACACGAGGAAATAAAATAGAAATTTAATTTCTAACAAAATACAAGGGGCACGATCCCAGGGTTCTAAGATCCAGCCCCACGGTGGGTTCCCTGCTCAGCGGGGAGTCTGCTTCTCCCTCTGCCCCTGCTCGTGCTCCCTCTCTCTCTCTCAAATAAATAAAATCTTTTTTTTTTTAAGATTTTATTTATTTGCGAGAGAGACAATGAGAGACAGAGAGCATGAGAGGGAGGAGGGTCAGAGGGAGAAGCAGACTCCCTGCCGAGCAGGGAGCCCGATGCGGGACTCGATCCCGGGACTCCAGGATCACGACCTGAGCCGAAGGCAGTCGCTTAACCAACTGAGCCACCCAGGCGCCCTCAAATAAATAAAATCTTAAAAAAAAAAAAAAAAAAAAGAACTCTTCACTCTGCACACTTTTCATGCTGGTATATAAAATCAAAGGTGTTTGATATTTCAAGTAAATTTTTTTTTTTTTTTTAAAGATTTTATTTATTTTTATTTGAGAGAGAGAGAATGAGAGAGAGTGAGTACATGAGAGGGGGGAGGGTCAGAGGGAGAAGCAGACTCCCTGCCGAGCAGGGAGCCCGATGCGGGACTCGATCCAGGGACTCCAGGATCATGACCTGAGCCGAAGGCAGTCGCCTAACCAACTGAGCCACCCAGGCGCCCTCAAATAAATAAAATCTTAAAAAAAAAAAAAAAAAAAAGAACTCTTCACTCTGCACACTTTTCATGCTGGTATATAAAATCAAAGGTGTTTGATATTTCAAGTAAATTTTTAACTGAAGTGCAAAACATAACAATGGTAAGTACATAAATCGTAAGTACATAGCTGGATAAAACATTTACAGAGTAAACACACTGCTGCACCCCGACACTGCTCAGTGACGGACTAGTGCCAGTGTCCGAGAAGCCTTCTCAAGTCCCTGCCAGTCTGACTTCTATCACCAGAGATTTGTTTTGATGGTTCTGAACTTTATAAAGTATTTATAAATATAATCACATAGTATGTTTCATTTCATTTTAACCAGGGAATAATTCCATTTTTAACAAAGAACGTCTTTAATAATATTTTTAAGGGGAGGTGAGATGTGGAAGGCTCAGTTCACCGTATTAAATTCAGGTAGCCATTTGCTGTTAACCCTTTCCAGTTTTTGGGTGAAGCCTCAAAAGGGCATCCCAAGGAGATTTACAGTAACTGGCGATACATACCCAAATCATACAAGTCCAACTTCCAAGCTTACCTTCCGCAGAATCTCTCATATTTGCAGAAGCAGAATCTGGCTCGCTTGTCTTCAGCTGTAGGTCTTCGGTTTTGTTTGCTTTGTTTTTACTTTCCTGGGATTTTTTCTTCCCTAAAACACAACATGTATTTATTTACTTACTCACTCACTATTACCCTGAATTCTTGAAAAAGACAATTACTAATCCAATGACAGCAAACTGTAGATTTCTAGGCAATTATCCTATCAGTTAAAAAAGGAACAGACAATGAATAAGAATACTTTTAAGTCATGTTAGAGAAAAAAAAGAAACCCATAAACCCTGTATTCTTGGGCATTAGTTCCCCTATCAAACTAACAGCTCATCTATTCTAGAAAAGTTAAAAATACTGATGTCAGAGGAAAATGAGAGAGACAACTAACACCGAGTTTCAATACCACACAAGTAATAAGGACTGGCAAAGTCTGATTGTTTGTTAAGAAGCACACTGGGGAAAAAAAGACGGTATAACTTGGGTCCCTTTTAGTTAAGACACGCTTATCCACAACTGTCAAAGCAAAACACCAGAAGCAGGCTCCGCTGAATTGCAAAGGATGCATATGCGCAGTGGCTCAAATATCAAATGCAGAGTAATTACGAATAATTCACTGTCAAGCCGGCATGAATTCTGAGGGTCCCCAGGGACTCGATTCCAGGTCCAGTACAATTCAGGATTTCATTAACAACTGGAAGAATGGAATTCAGGAAACACTAACTGCATTCCAACCAATCCCACAGTTTAGAAGGTAAGACTAAAATGCAATGCGTCTCTGACAAGCTGGAACAATAAGCTCAGGTCACCAAGATATTCAATATGGATAAGCCATTCTCTAGAAAAGTACTAATACTGAAGGTTTGGAAGCTGAGTCTCTTTGGGATTTAACCAGAATTTGTGGCCCTTCTTTTCTATGTACTAATACTGAAGGTTTGGAAGCTGAGTCTCTTTGGGATTTAACCAGAATTTGTGGCCCTTCTTTTCTATTTTTTTTTAATTCCAAGTTTCTTTTTCCTGGTAGCTCTTGTTCAGTTTTCAGATTCAGAGCAGGTTCCCTCCTCAACCTCCCCGAACACTTCTTTCTTCTCCTCCTGCAATGCTCTCCCCAGCACGCCTCACAGAGCCGCCCTTTCTCTTTCAGAACAAGCCTCTTGACAAACTAGAAACCACCCAGTGCTCCTGGAAAACGGTATTCTCTGTAACAGAGCACCACTACAGAGGAACATCAGTAACGAAAATAGAGACAACACATGAAAATGAGGTGCGACACACACAAGTAACATTGAGAGGTTCATCACAGTTAAAAATGGAAACATCAATTATCATATGAAGCAAATACTAATCCTAAAAAAAGCACCACCAGATTTTGGCAAATAATTAAGAGATGAAACAAGGGGGGGGGAAGTACAAAATACTCAATAATCGGCCATTTGTCAGTCTTAGGCAAATTCTAAAATACTATTTTAAATTCCTAAGTCTTCGGTCCGTGGAAAAAAAAAAAAAAAGATGCTTTGACGCTTTCTGCCTAATCGGTGAGAAGTGCACAACCCCCTCCCCCCCACCTCCAGGTGCCCTCTTTAAAAAACAAGGCCAGGAAACCTTGATTCCCTATGAAGAGAAACCACTTGAAGTAGGGACACGTGCATCCTACTGAGAGGGCCACAGGCTGCCTGGGCGTCCCGCAAATGATTTCCTCTGTTGTGGGCCTGTCCGATGCGCTGGAGGACGTTCAGCAGCATCCCTGACCTCCACCCACTAGATGCCAGTAGCACCTCCACTTTTAACTGTGACAAGCCAAAGTCTCCAGACACGGCCGAATGTCCGGGGTGGAGATGAGAGGCCTCCCCAGGTTAAGAATCACTGGGCTGAACCAATACAATACAGGTCACGAAAGATATAATGGGGCTCTGCAGTCTATATATTTAAGAATTTTAAAAGTTTTTGAATCCCACTAATAAACCACTTGTAAAAATTAAAGAACAATTAAATGTATTCCCAAGTAACTTTGGTGAACACTAACAGACTTAGTTTATCGTGGAAATGAGTCTATCATGGATCTAATTATCATTCATTCATGAGACTGAGATTACCAGACACATGAAATGATCCTCACAATCTTAATCAGAACCATCTAACACTTGAGTTACTTTCCATTAGGACCGTAGACTAGAGATAAAGGGGCTATGGAAACCACCTGTCCTACCTGCTATTTTGAGAGAAAAATGAAGGCCAAGGCCCCAGCAGGACTCATAATCAGTCTTCGAGAGAACAGAAATTAGGGCCCGGGTGTCCCGACTCACACTTAGGCATGCTTGGTGTCACTCACAAAGCCAAATACTGCGGTAACAGAATAACAGGTGGGGGAACCTGCTACATTTCTGTAAATAAGTAAATTTCTTTTCCTGATACTTGGTTTCTGTTCTATTTGTAATCAAACTAAAAGAGAAGACAAAAACAAGCCTATAACCAAAACAACCTCTAAGGACTCTTACAAAGGGGCGTGGGGACTTGTCCGCGTCTGTGAGGCAGGAGGGGCCTCGGGAATGGGTCCGGCCGGCAGAGCCCGCTGGGAGCCTGGTAAGTACACGTGTGCACTTACCATCAGGTGCCTGAAGGGTCCTACATAGAAGCTACTGCCAGCTGCGTGCTCCACTTGGTCTAAACAAGAAAGATACAGGAATGAAACACAAGGAAAGTGAAATGGAAACGCCAACAAAGAACATAATGGAAGACAGGACAAACTTCATGTATGTAAGGAAAAGAAATACACACACAGTTATGAAGAAAACTGAATGAAACAGAAGGAAAAGAGCAGTTACCTACTGCACCAAGGTTCTCACACACACAAAAATAAAAATTAGAAAAATTAATCTTTAACTGTGTTCTGAGCCGCTGACAGGAGGACCCACTCGGTATACTTACTCTCAGGCCCGTGCCACGCCCGCGCTGCAAAACAGATGCTCTTACCACTTTCTGCCGGAAGACCCCGACGTCCCCATCCACGCCTCTCATCTTACAGATACCCAAGGACCAGAGACGTGAAGTCATCTGCCCAAGGTCACGCAACTAAATTAGCTCTAGAGCCAGAATGAACCTGCAAGGATGATGATGCTAAAGGTGTTCTTGCTGCTACATTTCTTAAGACCAGTAATGACACAGTAAAAATACCATATTCTGTACAATGCAATTTCTGTTTTTAAAAGATTTTATTTATGAGAGAGAGCGCATGCGCATGAGCAGGGCAGGAGTGGAGGGAGAGGGAGAGAATCCCAAGCGGACTCCCTGCTGAGCGTGGGGCCCCACTCAAGGCTCAATCCCACAACCCTGAGATCGTGACCTGAGCCAAAACCAACAGTCGGAAACTCAAGAGACTGAGCCACCCAGGCGCCCTTACAAAACACTTTCTATGCGTTGTCTCACTTGGTTTCAAGGGCAAATGAAAGAAAAGTGGTAGAGACGTCCACTGCATTTACAGGGAAGGAACAAGAATCAAATTAGAGTGCAAATTTTTTTTTTCCATTTCAATGTTATCTGATGCCAGAAACACTTATCAGTCAACACTAATCAGTCAATTGAGACACAGAACCTCAATCTAAGCAAATATGATTCACCATTAAATAGTACCAATAAAACTGGGTTTTCTAGTGAAATAGCTACCATTATAGAGAAGTCCAGCAGTCATAACGGCTACTCTTTATAGATAATGTCTAGCATTATACCTCTGGTGCCTGGGATGCAAGGTGCAAAATCAAAATTGCCTGAAGCATCACATAAATAATTTAACCTAGGTCTGGACTGTGTTCTACTATCTACTAAAACTGGTCAAACACTAGCAAATTCTAGAGAATAATGTTTCGCTTAAAAATGTGCAGGCTTCAACTGTTGAATCTCAGATCTGTACCTCTGAAACAAATAATGCAATATATGTTAAGAAAGAAAAAAAGAAGAAGAAGAATGTAGCAGGAGGGGAAGAATGAAGGGGGGGAAATCGGAGGGGGAGAAGAACCATGAGAGACGATGGACTCTGAAAAACAAACTGAGGGTTCTAGAGGGGAGGGGGGTGGGAGGATGGGTTAGCCTGGTGATGGGTATTGAGGAGGGCACGTTCTGCATGGAGCACTGGGTGTTATGCACAAACAATGAATCATGGAACACTATATCTAAAACTAATGATGTAATGTATGGGGATTAACATAACAATAAAAAAATTTAAAAAAAAATGTGCAGGCTTCAGAGAAAACACAAAATTCTAGAAGGCGTGCTCAAGTTACATTAAAAATTCATCACAACAGTGAAGGCTCCCGCATTTCGTGATTTAAGTGAATTAAATTTAGAACCCTATGTAACTCTACGTGCGCTGCCTCCTCACTGAGCTACCCAACTCCTAGGTATAAAAATCAGAACTCAGTACTGGCGCACAGAAGCAGGTCTACCTGATCTTTGCGTAGGGAGTTCACCACCTTACTCAGATACACAGTTGATTCCACACCAGGTGAGACCCCATCTCTGAGCTCTTACCATGAAAGGTCATCAAGAACATGAGCTGCCCTGAACAGGAGCCTCCACAGACTCCCCCGAAGGAACCCCTGAAGGACCCCCCGGAAGGACTTCCCCGCAAAGGACGGGCTGTGCCTGCCCCCTCCAGTGCCTCGCCTCTCGCTGAGCCCTTCATCTTGGCAACTGCGCCTCCATCTACTCCCCTTCCAGTGGAGCACGACTTTGCAAGGTTACCTCTGATCTCATGACTACGAAACCCCACATTTCTTTAGGCTTCATTTGCCCCAGGTTTTCCCTCCGTGTCTGACAGTTTCATAGGTCTGACATTCATTCCTAAGATTCCTCTCCCCAGCCTTGTGACACCACCATCTACCATCTCCTCCTTTTGTGACCATTCTTTCGCAGGATCTTCCTCTCCTCCCTGCCCTCAGCTGAGAGGGTCCCTCATAGGAAATCTAAAGACTGGAGGCTTTCGTACAAGGTTGAAGAAAGGCTAAGCCGAGGGCACACATCTTAAGAGAACAGAACAGACACGCGACACGGGAATAATGGGCTATGTTAAAAGGGAAGAGAGAAGAACCTAGGATTTGAAGCAGAAAGAGCCTCAAAGGTGGTCCTATCTGCTCCCCAAACTCCACAAACACGCCTCTTGAAGCTTTATCTCATTATAGGAGTTGTCTAAAATCTCACAGCAAGTTGGTAGCAAAACTGGGACTTTTATTCCCATCCAATTCACTATTCTGTCCACTGTGTTCTAGAGGCCTTGCTGTGAGTGACACTTTCTGGGCCCTAATTCTTTCACCCTTAAAAAAGATAATTAACGGTGCCATCTGCATTGCAGGCAAGTTTGAGAAATTTATCATAAAAACATAAAGTCAATAACAGAGCTTTTCAAAGTTGTGAAAGGCAAGGACAGCAGGCTGGCATGGCCGTGACAGCAGCTCTCAGAACACCAGCTTCAGAGGCAAGTCCGAGTTCACAGGCAAGGTGAAAGGCTTGGCTGGGGGAAAAGCACAAAGTTCAGGGGCACCTGGCTGGCTCAGTCGGTAGGGCACATGACTCTCATCTCAGGGCTGTGAGTTCAAGCCCCATGCTGGGCGTGAAGCCGACTTAAAAAAATTAAAAAATAAATTAAAAAATGTTAAAAAGCATAAAGTTCTTGTTAAATGACCTCTTCATAGGATTAAAAGACACGCGCACGCGCACGCACAATCTCTAACAGACCAGGTAGTGAGAAAGGGGCATCAGTGGATGACAGTCAAGTCGTGGGCTGGAAGAATGATGACCGAGATGTTCTGTGGGAGCTGGTAAAGGGAGCAGAGTCAGACCGCCAGCAGTTTTCTATCTGGGGGTGGTTAACATTCTGCAGTTGGTGCTGATGGAGGAAAGAAGCTGGAAACATATATGAAAATAAGTTTTCCACAAGGAATTAACAGTCCATTTCAAAAATTTTAATGTATGCTTAGAAAAGAAAACCGGAAGATAATGACTCGGTAAAGTCAGCAGCAGTCACAGTCAGGGCGAGCGGGAACTGGGCAGCAGGACCGAGGTGAGAGCAGAGCCTCCAAAACCATGGCCAGAAAGGCTCCGGCAAAGGTCAGCCCAGCTGCACATGGGACGGGGTGTGTCCATCAGATGGTCAGAGTGGCCGTTACGGCTGCCCAAGGTGACACTGGGGGAAGACGAGCCACTCAGTCTAGCCCCGCCTCTCCGCAGTGTTTGGGAGAGAACATTTTGAAGCAGCAAGAGGCCGTGCAGCAACTGGTTTTCATGAAAGTAATATGCTATACATTTCCTATACATTTATTTTATACTTAAAATAACTTGAAAATGTACCTGACAGTAAAAAAAATTCTGTTAAGCAGCTTGGGCACAACTTCAACCCTTTTCTGTAGTCAGACTAGCCAAGAGAGCTGTCTGTAATCCTGGAGACAAATTATAAAAATAAAACTCTCTGGTTTTAAGTTGCTCATAGTATTAAAACAGGACTCTAGGCTTTGCTTCCAACAGAAACAATGGAAAAGTTCTGGATTTTTCAGAGCCGTAGATCCCAGTGTAAATTCCTGGGATGCTTGCGTCGCACGTGGGGGGGGGGGGGCGGTGCACAGCCTTTGCCCCTGTGGAGGGTCTGGCCCACAACTCTTCCACATGCCAAGCTCAGGGGAGGAACAGCAAGGATCACATCGGAAGGGAGCTTTTAATTTCTCTAAAAAAGGCTTTTAGTGGCTTTGACTGGATAATTCCAAATACCAGAGAAGGCTCCCCAAATAAACTTTAATAAATTCAAATCGAGAAAGCACTACATTTCCTTATACTCTTTGGAACCTCAAAGTCTTGTGGCATGAGCGAAATGATTTTAGAGACTAACTAAATACCTCTGAAACTTAAGCTGCCAGCCTGTCTACTTTATAAGTATTTTAATTTCTAGGATTCTTCTCAGGGATCTTCAGTAGCTTTTCTCTTACAGGGGGAAAAATGTATCTAAAGTCTGAAAACCTTGCATATAAAAAGTGAGTTGGCAACTACATTAACTCCGGTTTAAGAGTCAGTCCCCCGAGGCCAAACAAACAGGGACTGGGAGCTGAGTAGGGAGGGGTGTGCGGCTGGCGCCTGGCAACCCCCTGAAACAGAGCACACGGCCACACCCTCGAGCATTGGTTATCCTCAGCTGAAAGTAAAGTCATTTATGATAAACTTTACGATACTATATCCTGATGAATGAACTGTGAAATTTAGATTAAAAATACTTTCAGGAAATGAAATCTAGATATAAATCTGAGAGAAGACACCATTACAACACTTCAAATCATTATCTACATTTGTTTACAGAAATGCTCAGAGGAACAGTGGTCAAGCCATATCACTAAGGAAGGTATGATACCTGTTCATGTGTTCATTTTTTCTCATTTTTCTAGATGAACATTTGGCTACAGTATGGAAAAAAACCAATGAATACATTATTTTTGAAAGAAATGCCTAACAAAGGCAAAATTAATGAGGCAACTGAAAATGGCCACTATTGGTTGAGATTAACATATGCAATTTTATAACAGTACAATTTGGAAAAGGTCTCAATGGTCTACTTTGCCTACACAGCAGGAAGTACTGAGGTGCTTCTCTTCTCCCTATCTCCTACTTGTACACCTAGTCTGAGTGTCCAGAAAAAAACATCAAAATTCACAACAGACACACATTTAAAGGGGGTGTAAAATAGTCAGAAGAGACATTACTGAACAGCCGACACTGCTCAAGCATTCAAATTACCGCTGCTAACCTTTTCTGTTCGGCAGGTCGTCTTCAACTTGTTTCCCTGTGCATCATGTGACTTCCAACAAAAAGTTAATTTCCCTCCTCCTTTTGAGTAGCCACACACCTTGTATTCTTTTTCTTGTTTCACTGCACTTGGTTATTGTATCCCTCATTATTTAAATCAAAAATCTAATTTAAATAACCATGTTGAGTGCCTCCCAGGTATAAGCGAAGGGTCAACGTGTTGGCAGTCAACCGTGATCATCATGACAGTATTGTTTCCTGGCTTTTCTTCTGCTTCTCCTAAAAATGTGAAATTAATATGCCATGTTCTGATAGAAGTTTAAGAAACAGGTTATAAAAATAAAACAATCTACAGAGATACTAAACTACTCATCACTTGGATCTACTGTGGGACACTTTTATACCAGTATAATTTTTAAGACTATTAATACATCACTACTGCTAAGCAATCTCATTCTCTTCTTCCAAGACCTCAACCGTCTTCTGGACTCCTCCACACCTGCAGACGTGCCTCTATCAGAACTTATGAACAAGGGCCTGGACCTCTGGGGGCCTATGCATGCACACAGACCAGCACAAATTTGCCCACTCTGATAATTCAAAATGCTATCTTTCAGATTCAAGTAGAGAAGGAACTAAAATGTATTCTCCTCATAAAGTAATTATTTTTTAAGTCACAACTTACATTTAAATTCAAGATTTTTTAAGATCTGCACCTAAGAACAAAATCATACTAACTAGCCTATTTGACAATACATCTCACACTCAGATGCACTAGCCTCTATCACACTACTGTTCAAATTTAGCTCAAGCTCAATTCTTGCAAGATAAGAATTTTTCCCTCTAAATAATTTGTAAAGTTTCTGGAACCATGGTGAAACAGAAGTATTTTGATTTTTCTTGGATGCTTAATATCTACAAAACACTTTGTTAAGAGCTATAGGGAATGAATATATGTATATATATACACACACACATATATATTTAGAGATAATATATATAAGACCACAAAGATGTCTGCCCCAAAGGAACTTAAAACTGAAGTTACGTCCAACTTTGTGAAAAGTTAAGTCCCTTTGCAGAAAGGCCCTACCTAATGTCAACAAGAAGCAAATGTTGAATGGAAAAGATGTTCAAGAGAATCTGAATCTCATTAAAAATAAAAATGAGAGAGGGGAAAGGAGGGAGGAAGAAAGCAGAAGAGGGAAGGCCAAGGAGGTGGGGAGAGGGAGGGAAGGGACACAGAGAGACAGGGGAGGGGATGAAGTAAATCTCCACCCAGCCAGGTAAAGCAAGGACACATGCACAGCTGGGGCCCTCCTGAGGCATGGAAGCCATGGAACCCCAAGCACTGACATGGCAGCCTTTCAGAAACACCAAATCTTCTCAGTGCTGGTCTCCCAGGATTAAGCCACACTCTCCCGAGTTGATGCTTCTCTCTTTCGTCAACACAGGGATAAAATAACGCCCCCCAAGGAACAAAGAAACCTGGGAGCAAGGGCTCACCAAGGACTAGAATTTTCAACAGTTGCTTCCTAGGCCAGTGCCCAACGCTGGAGAAGGGTTTCCCTCTCACTCCACTCATTTCACCTGCTCCCAAAAGGTTCCTATGCCCCCAAAGTCATACATCTTTCCTGCAAAGAGCTGACCCCAACTTAAATGAGATTCTGTCCCTCCCCGGTGTGTTGGGGTGGTACTCGGAATAAAACAGGTTCTCGAAAGGCACAAACCCACAAAAACTGAAATTCACAAAACTGAAACTATACTGTGCAGCCTTGGGCTATGATCTGATTAAGGAGAAATGATCCTGGTTAAGGCAGACAGGAACAAGCTATAATACACACTAGTGACAACTACCGGATACTGTCATCAGGAGGAGTACGTCAGATAATGCACAAAAAGAACTCTGCACAGTGCCTGACACAGACGGAATCAATGGAATCAATTGTAAGGATTACCCACAGTAGATTCTACAAAACAAATTACAGAAACCCCACGCCTACAAGTCTCAATTGTCAGCATATGTTCCTTCTTATAAAGACAATGACATTCTGCTTCCACTAACAATTCCGAATTCATCCATTTGTTTTGTTCATTTGTTCTCCAGTGATTCACACGATCCCACCCAGGTATCACTATGGAAATGTACAAGTCCAATGAGGACAGAAGTTTAACTGAGTGCTTCAACCACTCACTAATGCACCCATCAATATACAGTAATGCTCTAACAGAAGCTGTGAGTACATTTCAGTGTTTTTTAATCTGTAACCTACTGATTTTATTGCTTCTAACCAACTGTCTAAACATTAACAGTTCACTCAATGGTTCTTAATCTTTTGGGAAAGAAACCTTAGACACCCTTTGAAAATCAGGCAACACCTAAGGCCCCTCTCCCCTGGTAGTCACAAAGAGACATAACCACACCTGGAGGCTCATGGACCTCTGTGTCATCACAGAGTCCAGCTCTAAGTTCATGCAAACATACATATTGAGGGGTACACCTGTGTGACCCCCAAAAAGACTCCACTCCTTAGACTGCTCAATAAAAATGCTGCACAGAAAATCAGGACGTTTCCTTAAAACTGATACCGCCAGCTTCCCTGGTAACCTGCAAGAAAACGACTCTCACATTTTTGTTTTTTCCTGACTGCATATCCAGAAAGATGTGAAATGACAGATTTTCTAATCTGTCATGTGCAGCACGGAAATTGCTCCCACACAGTTACTTTCAGGGCTGCCTGATAATTTAATGTCTAAGAAAACATACCCAAAATTCATCCAAAATGTCAACCACACAAAATTTGGTCACAACAGTACGGTAGTCACGAGTGGTTTGGACCACATAGAGGTAAGACAGGAGGACAAGAAGAAAACAGCAAACCCTTCATTTGGGCAACAAGCAAACAGTCAAACATGTTTACTTCTGCCCACGCACAAGCGACAAATCAAATTCCAGGAGTTATCTAATCCACCAATCCATGTAACCACAGGTGTCCTAGTTTGAGTAACTAGTAAAACAAGACAGCTTTTAAGAGAGAAGCAGGTCTCTAGCCCATGAGTTCTCTAATGCCATGATGTGTATCTAGCTGCAGACCCACAGACCATCTTACCTAATTTTCAATCTATACTTAATTCACTTTGTGTCACCAAACCAAAACATATGGATTTTAATAAGCCGTGTTAGAAGATGTTGGAACTATTCCTTTATTTTTTCAGAAGGGCCACCATAAGCCAAAGGATGGACAGAGTTACCACAGAGCTAATTTTGCCAGTGCCCACCAATTAAAATGGGACAGACCAAGGTCAGTGTGCCAGGCATATTCCTACGAGGCTCTCGCTTGATGCTCACAGCAATCCTGCGAGGCAGATCTTATCCCCATTTTACAGACAGGTAAATTGAAGAGCAAAACATGTGGAGTAACCTGTCCAAAGTCATACTGCTATTAACCAGTGGAGCTGGGATATGAACCTGGCCTCCTAATTCCAAGGCCATGTTCACAATAAAGTCCACACATCGTACATCTCCCAGAACTCAGAGGTAGAGCTGGGTCAGCAATTTTTCCCTTCTCGCCTCCCCACAACAGAGACACACAGTTCAGGCTCATTTTAAACAGGTTATCCATGTGCAAAGTAGTGATCAAGTTGTATGTAACAGAGAAGCAATAATGAAGCTCAGGCAGTACACGCACGTACTTTAGCACAGTTGGAAGTTGGAGGGAGCACAATCATCATTCACCGTGAAAACAGAGCTTACCAACTCCGTGTACTTTCTGACAATGGCCCATGAGATTTAGGGGATCCCTGTCTCTCTAAAACTGAAGAGGGCCAGGAAGAGCATGAGTTAAGCATCACTTCTTCTTGATTTAATATTTTCTATACTCTCGTGCAACCATAAATTGAATTTATCTTGGCACACAGGCAGCAATTTACATTTTATATCCGGAATTCTTGAATTTATAATTTTGATGGAATCAAAACTGTAAAATATCAAGCTTAACACCCAAATTTGATCTTGTTATCAACGACACGATCACATGCAGCAAGGAAGATACTTCCTGTGACAATATATTCAGCAGCTAATCAAACTGCTTAAACAAGCAACTTTGAAATTTTAAGCCCCTTAGTTCAAAAATCCGACCAAGACTGACTATCTCTAGTTATTCCTTTTGATTATTGGTCTGGAATGACAATGAGAGGGAAACTGTAAATTCAACCGCACTGTCAATCCTACAAAAATTACAATCCACAATGTGTAACTGCAGGAGGAACGTGTTCCCCGGGGGGAGAGGAATGTGAGGCTTCGGTCTGCGCTGCGCCAACATTAATCCGCTCACGGAGAAGGTACCAAAGGCAGGAGGCGGAGATGAAAGCCCTCATTCCTCACAGGGGTCCTCAGACACTCTGCCCAAAACCAGCAGTCACCTGACTGCACAGAGAAACAGGGTCTAAAAATCTCTTATGTTAAAAACAAAAATACAGAACCAGAAAGGCATATTCTACCCCTCCAACTGGCAAGAGAATGAAAACTGAACCTAAGAAGCCAAACAGTAGAAAAAACTAAAATAACAAAAGGCACAGGAATTCACATTGTTGCCCATTCTAAACTGTATGACAACTTCAAACACTGCACACGGTTGGTTTTGGGGTTCTAAACAGGGGTGAACAAACCAGTTTGTCTTCATTTTTGTGGCATGTGGTGTCTCAGGAAACCTACAAAAGACTGCCCCAATAGGAAGGATTAGAAGTACAAGGGGAAAGACTGTTTATCACCGCAGCTTTAATAGAAAGGGGGGGGGGGGGCTTTTAGCCTAAGTAGGTACTTACTGGTTTTCTTTTTAACCAAAGCAAAGATAATTCTCTGCAACTACACATAACTGGTAACATACAGTTAATTTATTAAGGATGAAATTAGGTTTGGGTCATTCAGATACTAATTAAATTAATAAGAACATATAAAATGGAAGTTTTCCAAGTATCAAATTAGCAAGGATTTTGAATGTCATAATCTTATTTTAGAAACTGGTATTTTTATATATCCTACACATACAGTATCGTTATTTTATCATTAGAATAAGTCTCTAGCTTCTGAAACTATTCAAAGACTCTATGTATATTAAAATATATTGATACATAATACTTAAAATAACTATACATGTACCAGCTTAGTATGAAAATTCCCATCAAAAAATATTTCTAAATTTCAGGGTCATGACCACAAAAATGGGAAGAGGAAACCGGTACAGCAGAGGGTTCAGAATGCTGAGGAATTTCGTCTCTTACCCATAATCCCTCAGAACTTTTTCTTCTTAATATATGTGCCAAGTTTTAACCTTTTAAAACAAAGCTACCTCCTAATTTTTAGAGGAAAGGATAGAACAGAAAGGAAATTGCTTTTGGAAAATGAAAGCACAGATTACTAGGCAGAGGTTCTGTCTGGACTACGATCGGTGTGTGTGTTTGAGGCATGGGGGTGGGGCGTAAATGACCTTAGTTAAAGACCAAATCTTTAAAACTACGTCAACCAAACTCTTATTAAAAATTTCAGGTAGAAAAGGCCATATTATGTTTTGCTACAAATTCAGGAAGTTTCAAAAAAGTTTCAAAACTTTTTACTTATTCCAAAGACTCTACAGCAAGGTAAATACAATTAAGAAATCAACCCCTGCCCCTCATGAGCAAAATTCACTAGAGCACAAAGGCAGGTTAGGGCAGCTCCTTCTTCCTTGTTTCTTTTCATGCTTTTCCTTCTGAATGAGTCAAGCCGCTAGAATAGGAACGGCTTTAAGAGCAAACAAAACCTCTTAAGAAAGTGCTGCTTCCAACAGTTCAAATGAGCTCCTCTTAAAGGAACAAATAAAAAATAAAAAGCCACCCCCCAAATAAACACTTCAGATAAAAAAAAAAAAAAAGACAAAATCCCTACCAAATGGTGTCACATCATAAGAGTGAAAGAAAGTAACAAGCATGCTTTAACTCCACAACGAATCAGCACTGCACTTACCACCAGTTTCCAGATTTAATTTTTGGAGTGTATGTAAATTAAAACATGTTCATGATCTCTAACACTCAGCTTAAGAAAACTTTCAACATCATATTGTATTCAATGGAACAGCCAGTCATTCTCAACACAAGAACACTGGTGCAGAGAAGGAAGCTGAACATCATCTTCTTCTTGAAATCCCCAGAAGACGAAGCGCAAGAGCTCCCTGGTCCTAGAAGTGATTCGCCCCCAACCCCCCACCAAGCCATCAGCACTGCAGAGGGACTTAGGCCAAGGCAATGTCTCACTCTGTTCTTGCGGTTTCTAAACCGATTTCAAAAATAATATAAAACCTGAGAAAAATGAAACATTCAGGAGCAGCCCAAACCAACAAATGCCATTTAAAAAAACACTTAACAGACGACGGCTAACAAGGGGACAAAAATGTCATCTATTAGTGTTTTTAAGAACTGTTCATTTGAGGTGCTCAAAGGAATACAATAAATCTATTCAATCCATAAACTCCCAAGGCAAAAATAACTGAAGGCATTAGTTCTCAGCATAAGTTCGCTTTCTAATACCAAAGGCTTCCCTTAATCACACTGCCTTATTATTTAGGATTAAAGTGGGCAATTCTACAGTGAGTAGTGAAAATTCATCTTGGCTAATTAGTAAAGCCTTACAAAACACTGCTACTTATTCAGTATGACTGTCCTACTCAGAAACATTATCAATAAAAATTGGATTTAGGCAAGGCGGAGCCGAAGAACGCAGGAGCCAGGCGAGCCCGGGCCAACCACATGACCCGTCGGAGCGCCAGTTCCCTCACCTAGGAAGGAGGATAAGCATCCTCCCGGGCCGGCAGCGCGACCGGGAGGGGCATCAGCAGTGCTGTCCACGGAGCACCGAGCACAGTGCCGGGCACACGTGCGACTCGCTGACGGAGGAAGGGCCGTCACCCTCACCATCAACAGAAAGCAGTGATTCATCACTTAACGACAGCATGTGCAGAGAAGGGTCAAATCACGAGGCATGTCCATATCAAAATCAACTGTAAGGAATCAATTCGACCAAGAACTCTTGGACTGTCTGACACTGGCTTAATCAGAGTGCTAATAAAGAAAAACAGCTGCTTTCAGTATTCATCTTTTTCACCTGGAGAAACAACAGTAGCCTTTTCGAGTAACTCTTGCTTCTCCATGCCATTGAGAGCCCCTGAACCACGTCAACCAAATGATTAACATTAATCAAATCAAACTTCAGACGTGTCCTTGGCAGCAGGTACAACGTGAACCGGTCACGTGACAGCCGATACTACCAGGCTAGCCCGATCTGCGACTGCGACGGGCCCACATCTCTCTCAGCCTAACGCTGTGTGGAGAACCCACGTCACGGCGTCCCTGGAGCGCTCGCCCGGTCCCTCACTTCTTCACAGGCAACTTCAAATACGAGACTACACTCCTCTAATTCTGCTAAGTTCGTGTGTGTAGCAGCCCCTCTGTAAACCAGAACAGGAAACCGCCTAGGGTTCCTAGGGAAAGGAAGTACTCAGTGAGTTTCAAAAGCAATTAATCCATAATTCTGAAGAAGAACCTAGTACTCCTATGGGGTTTGTTTTTTACTTTCAAATTATAAACAAATTTTTTAAAATCAACTAAACTAGTTTGAACTCACCACATTAAGGGCCCCGTTTCTTTTTTCCTTTTAGAAAATTTAATCATGATCAAACCTATTTTCTGGATTAGGGACGTCTCACCTTCCAATTTACATATGACAGGAGAACCAGAGTAACAGCCTAAGGATACACTCAGTCACAATGCTTGAAACAGTTTTGAATCGTGGCATGGATTAGGATTTTTCCAAGTTCATCTACTGAACTGCAGTTGAAAAATGTGCAAAATGCTTTGAAAAATTTTAGTTAATCCACACAATTTCCCTATGAACAAGTTATAAATAGCAAAAACATCAAAGGCACAAAACTACTCACCAATTTCTTACCTAAATTTGGAGCAAGTTAGTAGCAGAAGTAGAATTAGAAATTAAAAAAAAAATCCCGTCTCCTACTGTTAAAAAATATCAAAGCTGTATCATCAACCTTTTAAAAACAGGCCACCACAACAGCAGCATCGGCCAACCTGGCAGGCAACCATCAGAGATGGGACCCACCGCTCACCAAAGGCATCAGTCAGCTAGAAGGAAGTGAGAGCTACAGTGGGGACCACCCAACACCAGGACACTGCTCTCTTGGGTCCAACGTGACAGGTTAACACTGGGGCCCCATTTCCACAGGAACGTCCCACCACCAGCCACTGCCCCACAACCTGTGCCAGCACCTGTGAACAAGAGCTACCGAGGAGCGCCCTGCAAGGAAGTGGGCACCGGACCTGCCCACCAGACGCCCAGAAGGTTCAGGGCCCATCTGCCATCACCCTCAGGCACCACGGCAGGCTTCCATGATTCGGCCAGGCCTCTGCCCTTCAGCTTTGGCCAAGGAGCCTCAAAAAGAGCCGTGGGCTGCTAGGGGAGAGCAGGACAGCAAACACCACCAAAGCACCCGTGTTCTCGGCTTTTATCACACGCACCCTCTAATTGTAACTTTAAATGGAACCAGTGTTTTCCCTCCCGTCTGCTGCCGTTGCCCAGCCATGGACAAGCGGATGAAAAGCAGTATACCCTGTAGAAGAAAAAGCACAGAAAACCTGGGTTCAAGTTCTGACTCTGACACCCACCGGCAGCGAGTTTGAACAGGTCAGTCAAGCTGGCTAAGGGTCCATCTCCTCATCTGGAGGCGGTGTGCACACCACAGTAGCAGAGACCACACGGGAATATTCGCCCGGCACTGCTCAGGGCTCATGAGCTGCCCGCCTCTGCCCCCGAGCACCCTCTACGCCTCCATCAGAGCCTCTTGTCACACCAGCGGTGACCTGTGACCTCCCATGTCCCTCCAAGTTTTTCCTTCCCCAACTCACACGAGGTCTTTCCTTCTTCCCCTCCTCAATATCCTTCGCATGAGTCCTCCCCAAGAGAACTCCCCACGGTGCTCTGCTTTGTCACTACAAAGCAGCATCGTGTCCTCTCCAAAGGGGCTCCTGCCTACCACGCCCCCCAATCCTGGACCCCAAACACATATACGCTAGAACACCTAGAAAGCCTGACCTGCCCTGGGCTACATTAAGACGGGCAATAATCTCCTCCCTGCATGTTTTACTCATCTCTCTAATCTTCCCTACCAATCCAGCCACCGAGTGCAGTGCCTGGTAGAAAAGGGGCCCATACGTCCACTTGGAGAACGGAGTTTCATGATGCAAAAACACTTGCATGGGTTTCTAGGTGGCCCTTCCATGCCCCCACCCCGACCGGGGCAATAAATTCCCCCAAACTGCTGACAGAACATCCAAATCGGTCACTCTTCCTGGAGCTGAACTTGACGGGGCCCACCCCTGTGTCATTCATGTCATAGCCTCTGAAAGGCCATCCTTGGCCACCCATCCACAGTCACGCCATGTCTCACCCCCCCCCCCACCAGCACGTGCGTGCACTCTCTTTCTCTCTCTCTCTCTCACACACACACACAAACACGTAACGTTCCAAAACTCATACTGTTCCTCTGTTGGCTGGCCAGAACGTACATTCCATGAGAGCGGGAACCTTGGTCGTTCTAGTTCTCTGCCGTAACTTCAGCATCTACCAGAGCATGGGACACAGACACAGCAAATGCCTGTCACATAAGGCTGAGGGGACACCCTCCAGACATTTGCTACTTTTCTCTGACAGTCCCCTAAGGCTCCTCTCCACCTTCTGCGGGCCCAGCCAAGTTCCCTTCTTCTCTTGGCGTCGGGAGTCCTCGTTGCTCCACCAGTAGGTTAGCACTTAACTTCTTTCCCTTCAACTGCCTCAGACCAAATTATTTTGCAGCTGGATCTCTTACCTCCCTAACTTGACTGCAAGTGTGTATATGCTCTGTCACCTTTGGAAAAGAAAGCATTTCAAATATGTGCAACTGAAGAAAACTGAGGCGCTCTTCACAGTACCAAGACTTCTTATTTGAACGACTCTGGTTACAGAGACACATGGAACATTTCCTCTTTAAGCTGATTCTAATTCCACCATTCTGTGATGACTACGAGTCACCTAGACAGATTCTATAAACTAGTTGGCATTCTCAGGGACTACTTACAGTTTTTATGAAGGATTATCTAAACCTCTCAAGTAACCTGAAGGAGGTACATACTCTTCACAATTCACTGCTGCCAGTTTTGTCATAAACCGCCTTCTTTACTGTCCAGCTATCAGCTATAAAAACTATTTGCTGCTATAAATAATTCCTCTCTCTAGTTTGTTGGGAACGGAAAAGTCAATAGATCAGAAGCAGGCCAAAAACCAGGGTGAATCGGCACAGGGCGAGGCTCTGCCATGGGAAAGCAGAGTGGCAAGGCCCACCACTCGTTCTGGGCTTAGAGAAATCCCCCATAAACACCGACTGATTAAATGAGCCACAAACTCGTTCCTTCCTCTGCAAGAAACACGACTCTCAGCCGCACGGCGTCAGTGGCACTTGCTGTACAACAGACCCGCCCGCTGCGCTAACTCTCCTACCGTCTGGTTTGCTCTGCACAGCCACCCCATGAAGCGAGGCAGTACAGAGACCATTCCGTGTTAAAACACCCATTTTTACAGCCATGGAAACTGTACCCCAGAAAGGTGACGTAACTTCCCCAGTCACACACCTGGTAGAAACCCAGGAGTCCCACGTTTTACATGCCTTCCACTCAGCCCCTGTGTATGAGCCACTATTGTTCCTTGAGGGTGAAAGAACTTCAGCTAAGGCTCTTCTGTGGCCAGGAGACAGCAGGGCAACACCAAATTTGCTATTATAGTCTGTGTCTTAAAAGAACTTTTGCCAACAGTCATTATTTACTGCTAACCAGCAAATTCAATCTCTTATTTCTCACAATAACAAACAGGACACAAATCGAGAAGATGGTAAATTCTTCTAACTATGGCCTTTCTATGTTACTTCTAAGATCACAATCTTCCTGTGGTGCAAATTAAAATAACCGAAGCATCAGACACTAAAAACCCTCCCTCCTTCTCTACCTGCTGTCCCAAGAAATTCTCATGCTCCACCTCATAACGGGTTGCTCAGACATGTAAGAAGTTAGGCTGAATTACAAAGCTGAGAATCCAAAATTCTCATTTCAAACACCTCAAGTATGCACATCTTTGGCCCATGGCAAAACTGCATGCTCCCTGGTCAGAGACAATATGAACTGTGTTCTCCCAGCACTGTGTTCTCTTCCTTCGTTACAAGGTTTGTGTGGGTCTTTGTTTGCCAATCAGCCAACATTTATTGAGGCCCTATTCCGTGCCAACCATCAAGCAACTTCCTGATTTAATGTCGGTCTCCCCCACCAGACTCCAGGTTACACGAGAAGAGGCACTGCCGCTTTTCTGCTCACCGTTGCACTATTCAACCTAGCGGAGTGCCTGGCACACGGCAGGGACTTCACAAACATGAACTGCATGAATGAATGATAAGAGAGACGGAGAGAGAGAGAAGAGGCCACTCTGTAAAGGAAGCGGGGCTTTTACTGCCCAGAACACGCCCCATGATCCCCCAGCAACGTGATGAATTCTGAAAGGCGCCACATGCAATGCACAGCTGTAGGCACAGCAGCTGTCCTGCAAGGGAGCTAAGGCCCGGAACGCTGAAGAATTCGGCCCTTTGTTTCTCTCTGCCTGCCTCATAATCAAAACGAAGTTAGGTCCACTGTCAGACTACCTGTCAGCTGCAGGTCTTCAACACCTGGCTTGCAGAATTACTAAGCTAACGTGCTACTGAATGAAATTTATGTTGATTTACTCTCCGACATCACTGCCTGAAAAAGTATTTAAAACGTCTGAGGTCACACATAAGACCTAAACAGAACCAAGTTAAAATAAAAAGTTCTCCGTTTCAGGTCTTTGCAAGCTATAAATTAGCTTTCACCGAGTATTTAATTTAAAAGCAAAGAAGGTTTGACTCATTATTTAAACTCTCTAAACTTCAGCACTCTTTACCAGTAAGTTGTTCAAAACAGACTATTAAGTTCCCAGAACGAGCTTCATGCAAGTATTTTCATTAAAACCTAAGACTCAATGGATTATATGCTTCCCAGAGTAAATACAAAAATAATAACAGGGATAACATGAACTACTTAATTCAATGTAAAAACCCAGCAATCTAGGCAGGTATAAAAATGTACATTTGTATATTCGTTTATCACTAATTAGACAAAAACTTTATTTTCAGTTTTTTTCCTCCACATCCAACTAATGAGCAGAAAAAAACATTTAGGGTTCAATAAAAAAGCAGAAAGTGATGCACACCAAAGTGTGCTGAACAGAGAAAAACCTGAAAGAAGCTGCTAGGAAGCTATGAATATATTTAAACATATCATTAGTTATACTTAGTAGCAGAGTAAAGATCTCCCGCTCCCCCCAAACTACCGCCCCTGCAAATAAATCACAACTTACCTGGAGAGGCTGGTGGCATTACTTATAAATAAAATGAACACTAAATAAGCAAACTGAAATATGTAAACAGTTTCAAACAATTAGGTACTAAGCCTAAAAACAACAAAAATCTCAACACTCAGTTACAGCAGTAGAAAAAAAACACTTGGGAATTTTCTAGACCCTGATCATCTGATGCAGGATCAAAGCATTTAATGGCCTAAAACAATAATGAAATAACATTCGATAAAAGAAAATGTGTACTTAGGAAAAGACCCCACCAACTTTCTCTTGGATGAGTCAGTTGTATTCCCATTACACTGTGAAATATAAAGAATACGTAATGGAAAAAAATCACAATCGACTTCTTTCCTACGTTTTTAAACATTCTTTTTACATTCTTCCAAAATCGTTTACGTTATGATTTCATTTACAGTATGACTTCCACAACTCACTTGGCAATGTTCTGAGTAAAGGACGGACCCCTAAGTTCTGATGACTACAAAAATTTACCTAAGACCTAAGGCAGGCAAAAAAACCAAACGAACAAAAACGGATTTATAGGACTAAGAAACTACCATACCGTGCCTTGGCATATATTCAAACTGGGCTCTATGAAAGATTCACGAATTCACATTAAAATTCTTCATTAAAAAAAAACAAAACCCAACGTGTCCGAATTGAATGCCAGCTGGAAATAGGATACATCCAACCAAACTATTTTCCTACCCAGAATCATCCCCTCCCCTTTTTAAGTGTGACTACGCTTTATCTTTTGTTCGAAAACATCGTAAAACAAAATAAAACTACGGGAGTTGAGTCAAAAGTGACACAACAGCACACTCTTCAACTTCCATTTTTGTTAGCGGCCTAATTTCGAGAAGGTCCGCCGTGCTCAGACCTTCGCCCACCCCGAGTGTTGCAATCGTGCGCAGCGCGGCGCGGCCCGGCCCGGCCCGGCCCAGCGAGGACAGGAGAGGAGAGGAGGAGTGGCGGGGCCTGTCCCGGCCCGGCCCCGCGCCCAGAGGAGTGGCAGGGCCCGGCGCGGGGCGGCCCGGGGCGGAGGCGCGGGGCCCGTCCGGCGCCGGCCCGGGGCAGAGCGGCGGCGTCCGGCCCTTCCCGCACGGTCCCGGCTGCATCCGAGGCCGCCGAATCTGCGGACCTGGAAATGTCACTCTCGGAACACATTTCATGACGCGTTCGCTGGCGAACAGCACAAAAAGCTAAGAATATACCGGGTGTGCAGGGCTCCGGAGGGACCGGCCGCCGCTCCCACCCGCGAGTGCGGCTATTTTGGAGGTTCCGAGCGAAGTGACAAGTAGCCCTCGGCCGGCCCTCCCGGCGCTCGGTCCGCTCACTTTTGCGCGCCCGGCTTCTCGGCCCCAACTTAGCCAAGAGCCCAGCGCGGCGTCCGGCCGTGATTCAGCAGCGGCCCGGGGGGAGGGGGGGGCGGCCCGGGGGCCGGGATCGCGGGCTGGGGCCGGGCCGGGCCGGGAAAGGTCACCGAGAGCCATGGGCGCCGCCCGGGCCCGAACCCGGCCCGGCGGCGGCGGCGGGGGAGCCGGGGCGGCGCGGGCGCCTACCTTTCCTGCTTTTCGGGGAGCTCCGCTTGCTCCGGGCGCTGGCTCGCTCTTCCTCAATCGCAGCTGCTATCTCGGGGTTGTCTTCCCCATTGTACCAGACCAGGAGCTCCTCGCCCGGCGCGATTGGCTGCGGGGACAGAAGAGACAGGCGCCGGGCCAATCAGAGCGGCGGTTGTTGGCGGGGCGGGGCGGGGCGGGGGCGGCGCTCCCAGCTGGGGCGGCGAGCCAGGCCAGCCAGGCAGGAAGGGCTCCTTAACCCTTGGCGGCCGCGGGCCTGGGCGGCCGCGGGCACAAACCCTCTGCTGGAGGGAGGACCTCACTTCCCGGCCCGCCTCCTCTCCCCGGGGGCGGACCTGCGGCTCTGCTGTCAACTCCAAACTGTCTTACCTTACCGAATCTTACTGTTCAAAGCCTCACGACTGCCCACGCAGAAGGAAAAATAAAACACGGAACCATTTTGCCCACGAAATCTAGGCTCAGGAGAAACGTAAAGCGTAACGTAAAAGAACCCGACGGTTTGGAAAGAGAAGTGTTGAAAGCTAATTACCAGCGTACGTTTCGGATGCCAAGAGCAAGTTCAGCATGATAAGAACTGTAAGTCACTGCACATTTATAAACGCACCGCTAATGATATCACGGAAATGCTAAAAGAAGAGGCGGGACGCAGGACGCAGGCGTCCCTGCACTATATTCTCTATGCACTGCCACCAACCTGCTCGGGCCAAAGGAGAATCCACTGCCTTGCCCTCTGTACCAGACAACTTTTAAATGCAGAAGGAAATGCCTAAAAACACCACACAGGTACTATGCTCCTAAAACATTAACTCTGAAAAAGCCATGAGAGTAGCGAGGACATGGACCACCACCATGCTGATTACACCTAGGATAAGATCCTGAAGAAAAAGATAACCGAGTGGAAAGATCACATTCCTAAATAGAATTTAAGGAAATGGCTTATTGGCTTCTCTCACAATGACTCACCTGTTCAAAAAGTTCCAAGGGTAACAACAAAAGTAAAATTGCACCTAAAACCCACCGAATAAAATAAGAATCCATCAGTCCATTCTGATATAAATATAATGAATGAACAAGTAAATAAATAAGAAGGAAAAAGCTCTTCCTTGAAGTAGATCCCAACTAATCAATAAAAAACAAATAATGGAATTAGAAAACCACCACTTGGCAATCATAGCAGTAATAACTGATTCATCAACAGATGCTAAAACTAGTAGGTCTAAGTTTCAGGTGTAATAGAGTATTAGCATGGTCTCAAAACATCTCCCCATAAAACATGAATTACAAAGGTAAAAAGAGTATCCTCAGAATGAGATAAATCAACATCCTGTGCCTCCTGATACAATGCACAGAAAAGATTATCATCACTTCTGGAGATCTCTGCCCAAAATGCATGACCACAACTTAATCATGATGAAATATAAGAAAAGCCCAAACTGTGGGACATTCTACAAAATAACTGACAGGTTTGCTCAAAACTGAAAGGCTATACCAGACAAAGACTGACATACTATCCACACTAAGGAGACCGATAAGACATTACAACTGAATGCAACTGAGCTTTCTCTTCCTATAAGGACATGGTTGGAACAACTGACAAAATGTGAATAAGGTGTATAGATTAGCTAATGAAATACTGTGTCAGTGTTAGCTCCCTGATTTTGATCACTGCACTAAGATTATGGAAGAGGAGGCCCTTGGTTTTAGGTGCAGGTGAATTCCATCTAAGACGCCAGTTCAGAAACAGCATAGTTCCTCATTTTAACATACCTTCTTGTCTAAATAAAGCCCTTGAAAGTAGACTTTATTTTGTTTCATTCTCTGCAGAACTCAGTTTATGTAGTCCGAATTTTAAGATATTCTCAATTCTTTAAAAGAACAAGCTACTGTTTCCTTTGATCCCCCAAGGACGGCTAAAACCTGCCATTTTCTTATCTTTAAACCAATGTACTCTTATTTGCTTTCTTGAATCAGTTACACCTAAATCAAAAAACTAAATCTAATATATAATCTATTAATGAATTGAAATAGCCATTACAGATGTCTTTTGGCACTCTGATGAGCTAAATCTGTTTCTCCTGAAGGAACAGGCTTTTTATTTAAGTAAACTATTTCTAGTTCCAAATGTATAGTCTACTTCTCTATCTTTTTGTTATAAATCACATATTTATGGAATGGCAGTATCCTCTAATATTTGAAATGATTAGCGTTCACAGAAATAAGTGAAGTCTTCAATAAAACCAAAGTAAAAAAGAAACACGGAATGGAGGGAGGAAAAAAATGTATTCCCAATATGTCCCTAACCCAAACAGCATAACCAGAACACTGGCTACCAGAAACCCACTGGACATTTTCAAGATACCTACCAGACTCAGAGCTTAAAGTTTCCTTGTTCATTGCACTGCAGTCTTCTGCACAGTACTGACTGCACCAGCAACTGTGTGAAGATAAGTATCAGCACAAACTCTTTATTTAGGAGGCGGCTCCTTTGTTGTTGCAAAACACAATATAAAACACAACAGAATCTGTTCTCTAATATAACATTTCTAAATAGCTAGTGAACTGGTGAACAGCTGGTTAAGAGCAACCTGATTTGTTAGCTATTGAACAACCTTCAAAACTGTTAGCAGCTGAGAGGATTATTATATTATTGAGCTATTTACTTCCCCACTTCATAGTAAAACAGCGACACAACTAACAGATCTTTATGAAGAGGAAAATAATATATATATTTTTTAATCGGTGCTTGTTTGCTTCGGTACTACATTGTTTTTTCTTCTGCACTGCTTAGCACATTTAAGATTTTGTAAGTCAAATTTCAGAAAAGAAAAATTATGTCCTGAAACATAGAACTGTAAGTGCACACCTTAAAAAATAAAGTTGAAAGTCCAAACAACCTCTTTTTTATGCATTGTACTGTGATGTTCAACAAAACAAGAAGACTTTAAGATCTTTCAACTTTTCCTTTGAGTTCTGACAGGCTTACAGAACCAAGCATACTCTCTTATCTAAGTATCAGTAAATATAAACTCGAAATTTTACCAGACCAATTAGGAAGAGACAAGGGTTCCAATAAATATTCCTGACACTAGGTCAAAATGAGAAATACTCCAGAATTACAAGAATACACAACACATCAACGCTCAGCCACTTACAATCTAGTCGCCAGCATGATCTCTTCCAAGTCACGGGTCAGGACAGCCTCAGCTCTCAAACGGGTGAACTGAAGACTGAAATTCATCTTTCTCCCTGTGGGCCACAAGGCCCCACCTGATCTGACCCCTGACCACCTCACCAGCCTCATCTACCATTCCTCTCCTTGCTCCAGACACACTGGCCTTTATTCTATTCCTTAAAAAAAAAAAAAAAAAAAAAAAATCTAGCTTATTCCTACTTCAAGGCCTTTACTTCTACCGGGCCCCTCTTTCTAGACTGGTCTTCCGCAGAGATCTTTGTGTGACTGGCTCCTTCCCATGCTAGGGGGGTAGGAAGGAGGGGGTTTTTATGTCTTGTCTTCCCTGACCTGCCAGGGGATAGATACAAAATTATATAATTTTATGTAATTTTTTAAAATTATAATTTTACTCATTGTTTATTTTCCATAAGCTGGAGTTCCATGAGACCAGAGACCTTGTCTGTTCTGTTCACTACCACAGAAGAATACCTGGTACATAGTAGACTCTCAATAAATATTTATCAAACTAATGAAGAGATGAATGAATGGGTGGGAGGCCAACATCTAACTTTCGGGAATTTAAAATAGTTTTTAATCATACTACAAACAAGACCAGTGTTGAGATTTCCTAATTATCTGGGTGATAGTTGAGAAGGCTATACAGAGCCCAGAGGAACATCACGTGTAATTTATTTACAAAACCTAACCCACAGAAAGCTTAATCTAGAAGATTATAGTGAGATAATCACTAGCAAGGAATCTGAAAGGTCTTGTGCATACGTGAGCAAACATCAAAGGTCAGGACTGGGGGCGTCTGCACAGACAGAACTATGTCACTTCAGACAAAGACAGGTAAGAACAGCAGTGGTGCAGCTGGTTAACACTCAGGGGTACTCAGGTCAGGCTAGGACTGTTCACACAACCTTACAACTAGTGGCTTGTTTAACCTTCACAACTGTATTAATTGGACTATGACCTCCATTTTTACAGATGAGAAAACTAAGAGAGTTTAAGTAACTTCTCCTAGTCACACATCTATCTAGATGCCAGAATTCGCTCACAAGGCAATCTGCTCCAGAGTCCCCACTCCTAACCACAGGACTATAATACCTCACCAAAAATAACAGCTAGCATTTAGCATTTATTAGGCACTAGAGCTCTACCTCTAATAACCTATACAATCATTATGATAACCCTATGAGGTCAATACTATAGTTATCTGTATGTTACAAATAAGGGAACGAAGGCAAAGAAAGGTGACTTGCCTAAGGTTACACAGCTAGTAAAGTCCCAATGACCTGCCTTGGGTCACAAAGCAAGCCCAGATTTAATCCAGCAGTCTGGCTTCAGAATTCACTCTCCCAAACACCATTCTCTCTCGATTCTCAGTGTTTCAGATTTGCTACCAGAAATGAACACGTTTTAACAGGAAGTCAGACGAAGGAAGTGCGAAGTGTCTGAGTATCACCCTGGGCTTGCTCTCCCTTGGGGCCTCATTTCCACTCCCTTGATCCCCTCCCATTCATCCCCTCACTACTATTTCATCTCCACCAGGACTCTGCCTCACCAATTTAACCAGAGGTAACTCTCCCTTTAGATCAGTTGGAGAAACAATGAATGAATTCTTGAATCAAGTTCTGAATCCAATTTCAAACTGCAGTGTAACCACACTGCATAGAAATACCTACTAGGAGATCATGCTATTACAATCCAGCAGCAAGAAAAATGAGAAGGAAGGTGGTAGACATTTTTCATGAGACGATAGCACAAAAAAACATTTCCTGCAGAGACTGGAAGCAAGGGCTTGGGTATATATGAAGCAAAGGGCAGTCCAACTGGCTAAAGATGACAGGAAAAATACAGCAAAGGAGAATTAAACAGCTCTGTGTTAACTAAACTTCCAGGAGTCCCAGCGCTACCACACAGGTAAAATTCACCATGCTGCAAAGCTGACCACTGTCTTCAACGCTTGCTCAAGAGGTTTCAACTCCACGAAGATCATTTGTTTTCATGGACTGTCCCCCAATCTAGGACAATTTTAAATGGAAGTGAATAAACAGAAACTTGAATTGCAGCAATTTTAGTAGACGTATCTATTCCAAAAAGCAACAGTCATCTATCTTTAGAGCCTCGAGTCTCCTCTTTAGAGAACATTTCCATGCAGGATCAGTGCAGATTTGCCTTCCCACAGAACATGAAGACAGGGCCAGCGCCAGAAATGCAGCAGCACTCAACGCTGCCTAATGCTAACTGCCCTGCATGTACTCAGTGACCTCTGACCTCACCACAAACTCTAGAAAATGATTTCCTCTTCTTTTCATCTCAACAATTAATGTCTCCAAATCAAAAATTGGCAGAAAGAAGAAACCCGTTCTGTTTAACTTCCAATCTGAATAAAATCTAGGGAAAAGAAAAGCTAATCCATGGCTACATGACACTGAAGACCAAGAATGTGTTTTCCGTTAACACAGAAGCACCACAGCTATCGACGGTCTCCTACACTAGGATAAATCTGCCAGTTGGACAGTGGCTCGTGCATTTGTATCTTAAGAGGAGGGAAGTGGCTGCCACATGCTTAACTCATCAGTATCTACAAAGATGCAGCATGTAATTATTTAACACAATCTTCATGCTTTGGTGCACACAAAGCAGTGGCAACTGTATATTTAAAACAAAGACCTTGCTTGTGTTGATGAACCACTTTCAAATCTAATCCTTTCAAAGTCGCCAGGGTTATTACTGTCAGTTACAAAAATGCAGGCAGAGTAACTCACAGCAGACCAGCTCCAACACTCTTACCTTTAAAGTTTTATAGTAAATGGCCCTGTTGATTTCCAGCGGAAATAAATTCTGCTCTTCTCCTGAGCAAGCCCAATTCACATATCGCAGCCAATTCCCCTTCTCTGGGTCGGTGGCATCAATGCACATCCATCCCAAATTTGGGTAATATACCTTGAGGGAGGAAGGGAGGAAACGCCGTTGTTAAAATAGGAGTGTCTTTAAAATGTTTCCATTTTCAACTTTCAAAACAATTCTTCATCATATTGCAATACTGTACAAAACATTTCACAGAAACAAAATAAGCAACAGAGAAAAGAAAACTAAAAGAAGAAAACGGGGAGATCCAAAATGGTAATCCTCATTAAGTCATTTCTCTATCTGGGCTGGAGTCCTTTTTTTCTCCTAAACTTTAACACCTACAGCAAATATGTGTAATGATCTCTAAATGCTCTACAAATACTGTCTGCGCACGAAGACAAGTGGTAACTCTATTCCCTAAATGTAACTTGAAAAGAAGAGTGAGCTTCCAGTAGCACCCCACTGCACCCAGGTCCCCCAAGTGTTCTGGGTTGTTCTACAGGTCGAGTGTGGAGAGGGCCCTGTCCTGCCGGACTACACGGTTCCGCGGGTCCCTTTGCTTCAGTAAGTGAACGTGTGGTGTGAACCTCAACATGGGTGATGGCACACGATGCTTTTGCAACCTCAGCTGACCCTCCAAATCTTCTCTACCTAATCATCTGTTAGAACTAAGGTACTATGGAACATACTCCGGGAAGTATCGGTGTCCTTCCAAAGAAAAGACCGGAAACCTGACCCCTCTTTCAGGACTCAGATCAAACCTACTCATCCACTCTCAGTCAATGTCCCCACCCACCCCTGCCATGCTTCCAGCACTTCTCATTCCTTCATTTTAAAGAAAATCTATTTAGCAACTATTTTTAACTTTTATCTTTGTATACACACACATACCTATATATACACATATATAAATACATATACATATGTGTATGTATTTATATATATATATATATATATATTTTTTTTTTTTTTTTTTTTTTTTTTTTTCTTCCCCCAAACTAGAGTGTAAAACACTTGATTAGGCACTGAAATAGAACTGCAGGATCAACTGGTAAAAGAACTGTCAAAAATAGAGCAAAAGAACTAAGTCTCTTACTTTCTCTTTAGAAAGAAAGGAAAGAACCTCAATGCTTCAACTTCTTCCCTCCACATACACAGCCAAGACTCCCCCACTCATTTCTTCTTTTCTCTCCTATCCACATTACGCTTCTTTACCGCAGCCTTCCCTCTGGAACAAAGCTCTCACGCTTCACTCCCAGCCCTTTGAGCATGCCTGTGCATCCCAGCCTGTGTCTGTCGGGGAGCAGCACCCACCTTCCTGTGTACTAACCATGCTTCTTTCCTGCTGGGAGTCAGACGTCAGGCACCGTGCTCTATGCTTTCCGTATCATCTCATTTAACCCTATGTAGCAGGTTCACTGTGTCTTTCTTTTCTTTTTTTTTTTTTTTTTTTAAAGATTTTATTTATTTATTTGAGAGAGAGAGAGAATGAGAGAGAGCACATGAGAGGGGGGAGGGTCAGAGGGAGAAGCAGACTCCCTGCCGAGCAGGGAGCCCGATGCGGGACTCGATCCAGGGACTCCAGGATCATGACCTGAGCCGAAGGCAGTCGCTTAACCAACTGAGCCACCCAGGCGCCCCATCACTGTGTCTTTCTTTTCTTAACATGTGGAAATTGAGGATCAAAAGTTCAGTTGGACTTTCCCAAAGTCACCCACTTAATTAAACCCAATGTGCCTGACCCCAACCATACTTAACAGCACCTTCCTCAACCATCCTAGTTAAAACCGTAAATCCTTCTCTTCTCATCAACCACCAGCCATACCCCCGATTTATTTTTCTTCATAGCGTTTATGCTCTTTTAAAGTATGAGATCATCTCCTTATTTCATTTAGTGACTGCATCCTCACACCAGAGCATAAACTCCATGAAGAAAAGACACGTCAGCCTTTTCACTGACAGGAGCACTCCCAAGACTTGACCAGAGCCTGGCACTGAGTAGGCTCTCAATGAATAACTATGGAAAGGATGAAAGGATGACGTTACACACGAATGTGTCGTTGCCATCAGGTAATGAGCACAGACTATGTGACAGGCACCATACCATGTCCTATAAGTTTCCCCTATGAGTTTATTCAGAAACTGGCTCTCTACTGAACATCTACCTGCACCACTCTAAAGAAAAGTTATCCGTGTCGCATTAGACCTCTTTTCAAACTATCATTCACCCTCCGCTCACACACACACACGTGAATGCACACACACTCCCCTCCCTGCAAACAGAGAAAGGGAAGTCCCCAAATGGTATGTTATGAAGAGACAGCATCACAATGCAAGATTTAAAGTGACACTTCACACACCAAAATAATAGAAGGGGCTTTACTTTATAATGTTTAAGAGACATCCGTCACATTTGCCAGCATGACGGGATAAGGGAAAGGGAGTAGCTGTACTTTACACTGGCAGTCCATTTTAGTTACTTTTTACTAACTTAGGGATCAAAAGTGTTGTTTCGATTTATCACAGTGGACAGCAGAGTCCTACTCACTCCCCATCGACACACTGACACAGATCCAGAAATCAGTGGGACGAACAAAGATGGTGCTGGAAAACCCCACACAGTCAAAGAAGGCAGCTGGGAAGAGACACCAAGTCTGCCCACCAACCTGAGGATAACAGTACCAGCTGTGCCCGAATTTCCTGGCTCCCAGGTCAACACAGAGACCTCTGTGGCCCATTTGAGTGAATTCCTTATTTATGTATGGTTCATTTTGTTTCAAAATGGATAAAAGCATCTGCTAAGTCATACTTAAACTAAAATACCTACTTCATAGAAAAAGATGAACACCTCAATTTTTTTAAATGTGCAAAAATAATTCACAGAGGAATACACATGGCCAAAACCTCATGAAAAAAATACTTACTTTTAATTAGTTTAAGTTAGTTAAACTAATTAAACTAAACTAGAAATTTAATAATCAAAAAATAACTTCAAATTAAATAATTTTTACCTATCAAACTAGTAAAAAGAAATTTTTAAGAGAAAAAAAATTAGAAGGCAAACATCCCCCCAAACAGTGATCAGAGAATAAATTGGTATCATTTTTTGGATGGAATTTAGCAGTCCATGACAAAAAAAAGCTTTAAAATATACACACACTTTAGCCAGCATATACACGTATAGGAATTTATTCTCATGGCATAATTGGCAATTATACCAAGATGTATGTACAAGAACATTCCCAACAGTGTGGTTTATTACACACTGTTTCCCATTAATTGCTAAGTGGAAAACACAATGGATCAGCTCAGGATGATAATCCATGCACACAGAAGAATACTAAGCAGGCATTAAAAAGTACTTTTGTGTAAATCATTAGTTGGTTTATGTGGAATCTTTTATTTTGTTACATATTTCTGTATCCCATAAGAATTTTTCCAATGAGGGTGCCTGGGTGGCTCAGTCAGTTAAGCATCTTACCTTCGGCTCAGGTCACGATCCCGGGGTCCTGGGATCGAGCCCCACGTCAGGCTCCCAGCTCAGCGGGGAGTCTGCTTTTCCCTCTCCCTCTGCCTCTCCCCCTGCTTACGCTCTCTCTGTCTCTTTCTCTCAAATAAATAAATCTTAAAAAAAAGTTAAACATAGGAATACATGAAGAGAAAAATAACCTGACACTAAATACATGAAAACGTTAGTAACGGTTTTCTCTGAAAAGTGGGATTACCCATCATTTTATTTTCTTTCTTCTGCTTATCTGAATTTTCTGCCTTTCCTCCACTGACTTAGTATAATCTCTAAGTAAAAAAGGATGCGGGTGGGGAGAGCAAGTTAGTTTCCAGCATGAAAGCCCAAGTGTGACTAAAGGAAGCCGAGGCCTGCTGATGCTCCTTCTCCTGCCATCATCATCACACACACATTTTTTTTAAAACATACGTAGCTTTCTCATTTTTATTGAGAGTCTAACCTTAGAATTAGGAACGGGGATGAAAACGTGTTTTTATACAATTTCTACCTTAGTTGGTCAAACCTTGGTTTCCAATCAGAATTCACTTCCATGACAGACACACAGAACCCAAATGTTAAGATGTGACAGCACTCTGCTTAATGTTAACTACCACTTCTAGACAGCAAAAGTGATGCAACACCATTAGGCTTTCACACAAAGATAATGCAAAGGCAGCTAAAACTCCCACTCTAGCTCAGACTCAACGAACGATATGCAACAAATCTATTTCTAAATCTGTATAATGACCAAAAAATATTTTCATATAATCAATAATTTTTCCTGACCCAATCTATAAAACAGTCCCTTTTAACAAAGCAAGGGCACCTGATTATGTATATGCAAACAACTTTTACAAATTAACTTTCAAATGGAAATTCCCTACTTGGAGAAAAAGAACTCAAGGAGGAATACCTCCACCCCAAGCACTGGGCTAGATGCTTAATATGTTATTTTATTTCACCTTTACAAGAACTCTATGAAATATTACTAAGGCCCCTTTTTAAAACAGGACACCAGGGAAGGTTGGTAATTTTACTAGAACACTAAGGACACTAAAAGTCTGAGCCAAGATTCAAACCTGGTCCCCTCATTTATGCCTCCATTTCAATTTTCCTCTTTCCAAACCCCTCTTCCCATCCTTCACCTTCCCTCCGTCATCCAGGCCGGATCTCCTTTCTGCCCTTACCACTGAACACAGACTGGATATTAACTCTTTGTCAAACAAAACATAGTCTTCATACCACTCAACTTCCATTCAATTTAATCAGTCATTTTGAAATAGTCATAAAATCAAAATTTAGTACATACTCCAATTTAAAAACGCATCAAGGGGCGCCTGGGTGGCTCAGTCAGTTAACCGTCTGCCTTCGGCTCAGGTCATGATCTCGGGGTCCTGAGATCGAGCCCCACGTCGGGCTCCCTGCTCGGCGGGAGGCCTGCTTCTCCCTCTCCCACCCTCCCTGCTTGTGTTCCCTTTCTCGCTGTGTCTTTCTCTGTCAAATAAATAAAATCTTTAAAAAAAATAAAAAAATAAAAAAATAAAAACGCATCAAAATTAAAGCTTCCTGACACATAAAGGATGTTTTGCAAAGAACAAACCAAACTGTTAAACAGTTTTGAGAGTTTTTGAGAGTTTTCACTTAGATCCTTCCTTATCATTTACTTGTTCTATTCTACACATGTTAATTCAAACTCATAAATTGAAAAAAATTCTCATTCAGTTAATGCAAATGTACATCATTCAAATCCTCAACTGCTTGCCTATGAGGTCCTTACCCACTCTCAACTTACAGTAACCAACTTACTCTGAAAGAAATCACTCCCAGGAATTGACAGGACACTGAAGATGCCTCCTCATACTGAATCAACTCTCATGCAGAGATACGTCTTTTATGCATCCAAACAGCCCCCCCAAAATTAAGAGTCTATAGTGATAAAGCCATTCTGTTGGCTCTTCTCTGGACTTGCCCTTCAAAGAGCTCTAACACATTATTAATGGTGGGACAGAACCCCTCCTGGAGGTTCACGCTCCCAAGGCTCCTTTCCATCTTTATTTCTCTGGGGACCTAGCTTGTTGGAATTTCCAATATTTTGCTCTATACACCATTTCCCACTTTCCCTGCCTGTTCCTAGAAGACAGACAATATCTATTACCATTTGTGGAGACTGACAAAAAGAGTAACGGGGAGAGAGGAGGCTCACATCTCTACAAGCCCAACTTGCAGAGCATTTACTTCCAATGCATCTCCATAAGTAAACAATAACTCAGCTTGCAGAATTCAATTTCAGGATTTCCGCCCCCACACAGTTATTCTAGGCTTTTGGTTCAAAATACAGCCCATGCTCTCTAACATTAGAAGAGAAAGAAATTCTTTTTTTTTTTTTTTTAAGGATTTTTATTTATTTTTTGACAGAGAGAGAGACAGCAAGAGAGGGAACACAAGCAGGGGGAGTGGGAGAGGGAGAAGCAGGCCTCCCGCTGAGTAAGGAGCCCGACGCAGGACTCGATCCCAGGACCCCGGGATCATGACCTGAGCCGAAGGCACTCAACGACTGAGCCACCCAGGTGCCCCAGAAGAGAAAGAAATTCTAAGCAAAAATGAAGACTGATAATCATTTTAAAAGTACTCAACTACAAATATATATTATAAATGTTTTTAGTCCTCTGTAAGATCATTCAAGTGTTTTTATGTTCAAGTTCAACTAATATTTACTGAGCCAAATTAATCTATATCAAGTAATTTCATAAACATCATCTCATTTGAGGCCAAACAAACCTATGAGGAGATTGCTGTCCTTATCGCAAAGTGAAGATAAAGAAGAAAAGGACAGCCTCGCTTGGTGTGTGAGCATTTCAGTGAAAATATTTAATGAAAGTTACATCTTCATAAGTTATTAACACTGCTACCTGGAAAATACCACACCTTCTTCTTGCTATGTTCACATTCCAGTCGTTCTTGAGCTACAGGATTAGATACTTGGAGGGCTTGTTAAGGGCTGTAAAATTGCCACCCCACAGAAATAACTTTCTGGAGGCTACATACAAAAATGGATCTTTGGTACCAACTACTTCACTCCTCAGATTGCTTTAGAAAACCAAAGGCTTCTTTTTTGAACTATTTAAATAAATACATCACTGTATCTGAAATATTCTGAATATTCTACAATAAGAAAAATAAATATGGTGGCACATTTTACTATAATAAGCAAACTTGTAGGCAATCCTAAAATACAAATTTAAAAACTAAACAGGTGGGCCTCCCAAGCCTGCAAAGTCCAGGACCACAGCCATCGTTACCAAAGGACAGCACTGACTAACCCTCGAACCTCTCTTTTGGAATTACTTTAAGTTTCATACCTACAACTACACAGATATATCTGGAAAATCTCCCAACAATAGATGCTCAGTAAATGTTCACAGGTTTGAGGTAGGTGCCCCAATCAACATTCAATGGATCAACAAAATAACTTATTCTATTCTTAAATTAGAAATTTTAACACTGGGGGGCACCCGGGTGGCTCAGTCATTAAGCGTCTGCCTTCGGCTCAGGTCATGATCCCAGGATCCTGGGATCGAGCCCCGCATCGGGCTCCCTGCTCGGCGGGAAGCCTGCTTCTCCCTCTCCCACTCCCCCTGCTTGTGTTCCCTCTCTCGCTGTGTCTCTGTCTGTCAAATAAATAAATAAAATTAAATAAATAAATAATTAATTAAATAAATAAATCCTTCTTTTTTAAAAAAAGAAATTTTCACACTGGGCTATAGATGTTTAAGGATTCCGTATAACCCTATATATCATATACCATATATCATATGCTATACATATATCGCGCATCTGTATATTTTCTGGGCAGATTTTCAAAAGGGCCCACAACATAAAAAGAATAAGAACCTCTCGGCTCTGCTAGCAGGAAAGGAATGGAATAGGCAATCAAGAAGCTTGGACTCTAGGCCAGACTCCAGGACTGACAGCTTTAAGCCATCAAGCAAGCCACTTCACACTCAGATTTCTCACCTGTGCAAAGATTTAGGGCATTTCCAGTATTCTTTTATTCCACAAACAAAAATCTCCATGGTGTATATCACCAGTAATCTATACAATAGCACACATTATATGCCAAACTCAGTGCTCCAGAACGTAGGACAGTGGTAAAAGCACATGGTAAAAGCTTCAGAAACAGGGGTTAAATAAGGGAATAAATACACTTCCAAAGAGGTTTTTTCTTTTTTTTTTTTTTTTTCCACCAGACTGAGCTGCCAATCTGACCACAAGTTAACTTATTTGGGAAGGTCACTTCATTCTCTATATTTCAACGCCCTCATCTGTCCTGAAGTTCCTCAGAAAAGAATACGATTGGCTGAGAAGTTTCTATGACCAACTCTACAGCCACTCCCACTTTAAGTACCAAGTTCAAAATCTTCCCATTGCTATTAACCACATAGCTTCACAGTAAGCCTAAGACACCAGCAGCGCCATGCTCACTCCCACCGCTTCTCCTTTCTACATACTGAGACCAGGGCTCAGCAAACTTTTTCTGTAAAGAACCAGCAATAAGTATTTTCAGCTTCGCAGGCTATACGGGCCCTGTCAGAACTACTCAACTTTGCCACCACAGGGCCATAGCAACCATCGGTAACATGCAAACGAATGAGTGCAGCTATGTTCTAATACAACTTGATTCATGAGCTAACATCTGAATTTCATAGTATTTTCATGTGTCTCGAAACATTTTTTTGTTTAAACCACTTAAAAATGTAAAAACCACTCGTAGCTGCAGGGCTATAAAGAACAGGTGGCACGTTGCATTTCCATGTGACTCAGGTCTTTGCCTCTGGTACTACTTTGGTGCAGGTGAGAAGCTGGAAAGAAGAGCTGATTCGTACTTTCTGGAAAAAGGTTCTACAGGATCAGCTGACTGACTTCTCTACTCTCTTCTGTCTTGCCTCCATTTTTAACTTAGAAATAATCTGAAATTAGACCTGTTGAGCTAGCAAAGACTAGAGAATGCACTTGCTAACATCTAATGCTAACAGTGCAGACCGATAAAAAGTTATTCACCTCTTTAAATAATTAAAGTCCTCTCATTATAGAGAAATAACTTACCAATTTTAGTTGAAACACAATTCTACATCTTCGCGCCATTCCTGACTCAAAAGTTGTTGCCTAAATGAATGCCATGCAAATAGAAGCAGTGAACTATTGGTTTTCATTTATAAGAATGGCCTGGAGGCAGGGGGAAAGGGGGGACACTATGAAAAAGATTAACAATACTTGCTTTAAAAAGCTAGGAAAAAATATGTACTTTTGGTGGCTACGTAAATTAGTGCAATCCTTCTGGAGGTCTGTTAGCAAAATTCACCAGAGATTAAAATGTGCATAACTTTGGACTTAACAATTATACTTCCAGGATTTATCTTAAGAAGATAATCAGACAAGTGAGCACACATATATATAACAGTGAGTTTCATATTCAGAAGAACTGTTAATACCATAAAAAGATTAAAACTATTTAAATGTTCAACTGGTTAAACAGTGGAAGGAATGCAATGGAATTCTAGGGGGCCATAAGAAATAATTATGTAGATGAAACGATCTGACACGGATATGTCTACAGCACACTGAAAGAGAAAAGCACGTTACAAAACTGCATGTGCTGTTTGATCTCAATTGCATGAAGTGTCTATATATGGTGTTTGTATATGGACCAGTGTACGTAAGAGACAGAAGAAAAACAGAGACACAGAAGCAGAGACTTAGAAGAATGTTCACCAAAATATTCACAGATGATTTTTACTTCATTGTTTATAGTTTTCGGTATTGTTTACATTACTTTACAATGAGCATGTATTACATTTATAATTTTAAAAAGACTTATTAGAATGTACACCAAGAATGAACCCTAATGAAAACTATGAACTTTAAGTGATAATGATGCGTAAGTGCAGGTCCCTCGAATGTCTAACAAATGCACCACTCTGCTACGATAGTGGAGGAAGGTGGCGGTGTGCGGAATTCTCTGTACTTCCTGCTCAATTTTGCCGTGAACCTGCTCTAAAAAAAACCGTAAAACTGCTCTAAAAAATAAAGTCAATTAAAAAAAAAAAACTTATCAGAACAATTCACAGGCAAACAACTCAGAAGTTCATCTCATGGGAAGCGATCTGAGACCCATGGAAGTGAATCTGAAAGGCTTTTGTCAGAAGCGGTTAGAACACTGCAGATGGCTCAGCATGTGGGGGTGGGGGGTACTCACAGCAAGTATCACACACGGAGTCCAGCAGTTAAGCTGGCTAGCAAGCAGTTCCTCTCCAGAAATTGCTCAAAGAATGCTCTCCTCTTAGGAGAACCTGACTGTTTTGTGCATTCACCCTGAGGATATTTGACTGTTTCTCTCCTGTTGTTTCTGATTTAATGGAATGTTTTCAGTGAAAGCTTAGAGGACTTAAGACTGCGTTAGATAATCAAGGGCTCAAGAAAAGCAATTTAACACTTTGTCTTAGATTAGCTTTAAAATGGAGTTCTAGCTGGGGCAAGAGACCAGGCTGCTAAAAGATAAGCCAGTCTTAAGGGGCTTTAATGGAAGAACAAATGCCAAGATGAGATTTTAATGATAAGCTGTTTGTTACGTTAATAAGAGGCATTCTGATGCAAGTCTGAGGCTAACATCAAGGTTGGAATAAATTAATGGGGATATACTAAATTTTATTTGGTGTTTCTTTTTCTTTAGAATATATACATTCTACCTGATGCTTCCTACACTTTGCCTAATGCATACTTCTACATACATGTCAGATGTATCTACTTTTAACAGAGCAGAAGGCTTACAGGTTTCTGTATGGAATACAGACCTTGTAGTCGGAACTATCTGAATGATATCCAGTTGTTTTTTTTAATCGCAAGAAGGAAAAGCCAGCCTTGACAAGAACTAAATCTTTAAATCTAACAAGAACTGGCAATGTCATAAGATTCACCAACTGTAGTGGTATACAAGTCAAGTACCTTAAGTTAACAACGCAGTATTAATGCGTTTATAAGTAGAAGTCAAATCCCTAATAGGTCATGACTCCAAATTACAACATTCATCAAGCTGAGTATAAACCTATACTACATATGAATTTCAATACAAATGAAGCTTAATCTACAAAAGACACTACTAATAATTTACGTACTATGCCCAAAAATCTCCAATGTTACGTTGGGTAAAATAGGTACAATAAACTTAGGTGTAATATTAATATTCATGATATTTGTTCAAGCTTAGCATTATACACACAGAACTAGACAATGCATTTCCTGGTTTCCAGACATTATCCTCACTAAGATTACCATTAACCTGGTGGAACATATTTGTTAGTTTCCCTTGGGAAATTTCTAAAATTAAAAATACCATTTATTTGGGGGCATAATTTTGTGGTCAAGACATTTTTAATCATTCAAGCGTTATCTTGAGTAATTAATATCATTTTTTGGCTGGGCAGTTCTACAAATATAGCACTCTTTTACTTCAGAGGTAGTGAAAAAGCATACTGTGATTATTCTCATGCTAAATCCTCATTCCCTAAGGCCCCTTGGGTTAACTGTCATCAGATTTATTGTAAGGGATTCACAACAAACAAACTCAAAATTACTGGAAGAAACTGTAGGAATCTTCAAGTTAAGAAACATTGCTGGTCACACTGAAAACAACAGCAACATACCTCAGACGCACAAGTGTCACAGAACTTCTTGATGGAAAGTATCCAGACATTTCCTAGGCAGATTTTATTTTTAGGCCTGTGTATGTTTACATGTGAAACAGATGTGAGTCAATTTAAGACCATCTGATAGAAATGCTTTTCTAACCACCGAAAAACTTCACTTGTTTTGAAAAGGAGTCACACCAACTGAGATCCTATCAGAACATACGGAGCTTCCCCAGAACACCTGATCTGAACTAAATGCTGAATTTGCATGCAATGCTCCAGCAAACAGTAACAACCTGCTTTATCTTCATGGCTATCTTAATGAGGTATTTTTTATTAACCCCATTTTTAAATTGAGGGTTTTGGGGCCCAGAGGTTAAGTACCCAGAGAGTCACAAAGCTAAAGGTAGGATCTGAAGCCAGGCAATCCAACGAACACTTTTAAACGCCTCACTGTCAGGCAGGAGACATGGGTTCTGGTTCTGCATCAACACCACTCTCAACAGGGAGGAGCAATGCTCCTCTGCCCTTGACAGCCTCACCTCTGTAAGGAATATGCTAATGCTCTGCGCAGTCCTCCAGCATCCTCATGAGGATGTGCAATAAACAAAATTAAAGCCTTCTGCGGAGTCCAAAGCACTATATAAATGTGCCATGTGCTAAATATATCCAACTCTGAATATTCCAGCAACACAAGAGTTTACTTTCTAAAACACAGAGAAGACCCTAACAGTGTTTTATTTGTGGCCACCGCAGAGTGTCTTTTATGGTATCTGTCTGGAAGCCTGCAAAGTGACAGACCAAAGTCTTGGCTATCATGCAAAACACCCTGAACAAGGTAATATAAAAAGGGGATTTGACATTTATTGTTGAGGACAGCCAAGCAGCTTCAAAAGACAAATGTAAACAGCAGCTGTGTCCAAAGAAACACATTTTCTCTTTAATAAAAATATTCTTGAGGGGCGCCGGGGTGGTTCAGTCGGTTGAGCACCCAACTCTTGGTTTCGGCTCAGGTCATGATCTCGGGGTTGTGGGATCAAGCCCCAGGTCAGCTCCTGGCTCAGCAGGGAGTCTGCTTCCCTTCTCCCCCTCCCTCTGCCCTTCCCCCCCACACACACACTTTCTCCCTAAAATAAATAAATCTTTAAAAAATATATATTCTTCACGTCTCGACCTTTTGGCTAAGATCAAGTGTAGTAAAAAATATATATTCTTGATGTTAAAGAACACATGAAGATGACTTTTAATTTCAAAATGTCAAATCCTGAGAGAATAGAATGATTTCTTAAAAAATGTACAGAACATTGATAAACAAGGAGCCAGAATTCTTTCTTACCTCCCACATGTACACATTATTCTTAACCTGAGATCTTTTTTTCTTATCACCAACAAATGGCCCAAACTTTTTGCCTTTTAAAATTGGTTTAGTGGCCCAGACACCTGGAAAATAAAACCAATATTTTTATAATGTTACTGTGGTTATTTTAAAGATTGAAGCATTAAAGTGAACTCTGTTTCACAAAAAAGTTAAAAGGCTAGCAAGATAATGTTAGATCAATGGAGAGCAAGTGAAGTCAAATGAAATCAAGTCTTCCACGAAGATTATTTTTCTTCTTTATATTCTTCTGTAGTTCCCAAATAGTCTGTAAAGAACCTTTGTTTTGTAAGTAGGAAAGAAATGTTTTATATTTGTTTCTATTTTTTACATGTAAAATTACCCAGATGGTACAATCACAAATACCCGGAGAAGAGCACAATCACAACTAAAGAGAAAAAAGATGAGAAAGGAGTGAAACTAGAAATCATTTTAAACTCCTCTTTCTACTTTTCTGCAGATTTCAAATGGTCTCCAATGAAAATGAATTGCTTTTACAAAGGCTTGGAAATGCCGATTTATGAACGGTATTTTTGAAGTCTGTTTGCTCAAAGTGGAACACCCTCTCCTCTCCAGCTAAGTCTCCTGAAACCTTAGCTGCTGTAACAACTCATTTGGCAGAACTTCAAACGGCCCAGAGTCACACGTGCCGCTGCTCCACCGTATTCCTCAGCCGTTTCCGGGCTCTGGGCACTGACCAGAGGGCAGGCACACAGGCTGAAGAAGCAGCGGGCAAAATGGCGGGAGACAGACCTGGAGTCAAGGAACCAGCACCCAGAGGTGACACCCACTGACAAAAGCCCTCTGGACAAGTTCCCTCATCTTCTGCTCTCAGAAGATGCACAGAAGGAAGGTGGAGGCTGAGCCAGTCCTGACCAGCTAGGAGGTTCAAATTTCACTCTTCTGTAGGTCTATGAATCCAATTTGATGACAGAGGTAACAATCAATTAGTGGAGCTCTACAATCAACCACTTTCATGTGAATGATGCAATGCAAGTGCTCAAGTGACTTACTGAAAAATTTTTCGATGAGAATTAGAAAAGCATTTATTAACAATTTATTCACACACACATACACATAAGCTGGAATATCAGAAATACATCTTAAAAAAACAAAAAGGGATACAAACATGATATATTCCAAAACTGTACTTTGACTAAATTTTTATAATTTACTTCCTTATTAGCCTTCTGTCTAAAGATTAGGGCACAAAAACAAGACCAAATACATAAAAGCTGGGTTTGCATTCGATGAGAAAATCCAGCCAGAAGCATTCAGATACACTCAGGTCGTCATTCATTCAAGTACCTACTGAGGTCCAGAACATGTCAGGTACTGGAGACAGAGGTAAGTAAGAAATGAAGGCACACACAGTCAATAAAAGGGGCAGATGTGAAAACAAATACAAAATAATGGAATTAAATATAACAGCATACTCACACTCAAGTCCCAGTGAAATCAGAGAGGAGGGAACAATACACTCAGTAGGAAGAAGAGCCCCGAGGAGACAGTGGGAGGGAATACTCGGGCTAAGTCACAAAGGATGGTAGGTGGGCGTGTGGGTATTTCTGGTTTAGTTTTATAACCTATGTCCACCCTGGATTCTTGACTGGAAAATGCAGAAATTCCACATAATCTTCCAAGTCTAAGTGTAAATCTGTCGCTTTGATGATGAGCTCCCTACCTTAAACGCTCCCAAAGGATGCCTGGATAAAGGTGGCTCTCCCATCCCCTCCCCGTCTCCTTCTGGGACCCTGGTCCTCACCAATCCGAGTCTTGTCAACAGCAGATGGGAAAAGCCTCACTTCCTCTGGAAGTCCTCGAAGCACATGTTCAGGTACCTCAGCCAGGCTCTCAGCAGCTGCAACAGGCTCAGTGTTCTGCAAGTCAAGAAACAGAAGGATCAGAGCAGAGGGAAGCAAACCCAGTTAGCGTTTTTTTCTTTTCTGGTCCAATAAGCAAATATGCAAAACTGTAACTGAAACCTGAAGCTGGCAAGCCAGACCAAGACGACCATGCTGTGGAACATCTCAGGAGCTGCTGTGATGGCTGTTTGTGAGTCTCCAAAGGAAACTACCGCCACCTTCAAGCAAGTCTGTGTTAATCTATTTTGTTCCAGCCACCTGTAGTCATTCTCAAAATATGTAAATATCTGGCACCATACTATTTTAAACTCCCACAGAATCTGGAAGTACAATACAGCTTAAGCTTACTTTTAAGTCAAAGGCTACCATCAGCATTTTAGAACATTTAAAAAATAAAACCCAACACTCCCTACTTAAAAGAATACTTTCGGCACACACTGTAAAGGACCTCTCACCCCATCTATGCTTTCATCGCTCCGGCAACAACACCCCCTTTAACAGGGGCTTGAATATTCCAATCAGAACACTACAACTTTTTCTGGGCCCTCAATGGAAATGTGACCTTTCCAGGAAACCGTAATTTACCACTTGTATCAAGTCACTAATAGCAAAGTCGCCAGAATATCACAGTCTTAAGAAATAGAATTTTATACATTACTAACCAGTTTTCACTTTAATCTTAAGAAATAAGATTACTATTAGGTATGAATATAAGGGAACCGAAAGGGGAAATCTGAGCCAACTGGTAAAACATGACTATTATTTTAAAATTAACACTCAATCAAAGGAAAATCAAGTGTCTTTTAACTCTTATCCCATACACCCCAAAGAACTGATGTGCATCACAACACCACTAAGAACGATGGGTTCTATAGTCTAGGTGTTTTTTATTTCACTGCAAGGGAATCATTTCTCAAGGACTTTCAAAGAAAGCAAAGTAGGCAAAAAGCAAACTCCAACCTAAAGAGGTTAATTTTCCTACAATGAAGCTCTTACAGATCTAAGAATATTTTGTGCAAAGATGAGAATATCATCCAAATTTGTGTACTCCCAACATTTCGCTTTTTTTTCTTTTTTTAAGTATCAATAGGCTGCTTCAAGAGAAATAAATCCCATGGCAATGAGCAACTCATTATGAAAGTCTGCTCTCTGGTCTGCTCTGAGCTGGAATGCACACAAGTGGGCATCTACAGACTGAGATTCATTTCTCCAGCAGGGCAAAGCCGCCTGTGGACCCTTCAGAAGCACGAATGCTTTGATCCTGCTGGATCTACAGCGTGGTCCTGACAATGTCACCAAGCACAAGTTAAATGCCTCCCAAAACATGGGAATATCAAAACTGCCCCCAGAAAATGGGTCTTATGGTATTTTTAATTAGCTAAAATGTGAATAAATTTAGCACACAAATGTCTCACTTTTAAATATAGTACCTCCATTTTTAAAACTTTATAAACGGTTATTTTGGCAACATGAATAATTTTTTTTCCAATGGAGGAAAAGGTATTAAATTGGTAGTCGGTATCCTAGGCTACATAATAATTAAACACTGATAAATTAAGCAATATTAAGAAGTACTTAGCCAAAACTCTGAATCCTATCAGTGTGTGCCCATTAAAAAGCAGAGTGAGGGAGTTTTCTTCTCCTTCCTCAGATGGGACCCTATTCTAAGATTTAAAAGGATTTGACACCATTTAACTTCCCCAAGAGCTTTGAAAAGACAGTGTGTCAGCTACTCTAACCGATCCTTCCAGGCACTAGGACTAACAAGCTAATATTTCCTGAGAAACTCCTTGGGGCCTCAGTGCAAGGCACTGTACTAACAGTCTTCCACGCATGATGGCATTTACTCCAAACAGCTCAAGGGGCAGGGACTGTCACTGCAGCCCCCACCCCCGGCTTCCCCCCAACCCTCACCGTCCCCCAACACACACACACAATGAAAGAAACTGAAGCTTAGGGAAGTTGTCTAAATTGCTCAAGGCCAGGATTTGAACCTCTGTCTGTCTGACCCTGAGCCCAAGTTCATAACCACTGTGCCATTTCCAGTTAAGATTCTCCTGGATATGGTCTGAGAATCTAATGTAAAACATGGTTAACTATAGTGGACAGCACTGTATTATAGAATTGAAATTTTCTAAGAGTGTAGAACTTAGATGTTCTCACCAAAAAAGATAAATATGAGAGATGATGGATGTGTTAATTAACTAGACGGTTGCATATATCAAAATACCACGACATACACTTTAAATATCTTACAATTTGTCAATTATACCTCAATAAAGCTAGAAAAAAAAATATTCTGCGGAATATAATCTGAGAACCTATGCCCTAAAACCTCCAAACTTCCAAGGAAGTGTCAGAAGGAGACGGCTGACATTCCCACAGGAAATGTGTAACTTGAGTGTAATATGGAGACCATGTACGTTTACATTTCTGATACACCTATGAATATAAAAGACCTCAGCAGAGCTGCCCCTGGAAAAAGATAAGACTAATTCCTGTGCACTTACTTACCTGCTTTCAGTGAGCCCATGTTTTTAAATTTGAGCTCATTTAACTAGTGGAGGAAAGCGTTTTTTCTGTTTATGTTAGTATCCTTCGCACAAGACAACTAAAATTCAAGGACCTCAAACCACACCAAGTCAACCCTGGCCAGCTCCAGGAATTTCCTCTCCCCTTTCCAGCAGCAGTGCCTATGGCTGGAAACTGCCTCTCCTTTTCCTTATTTTTCCTTCACAGCTCTTACCACAATTTTAAGTAATTATTCGTACAATTATGTGTTTAATATACCTCCCCTGATAAACTACAACGAAGACAGATGGTGTCTATCTTATTCAGTGTTGCATTCCCAATGCTTAGCAGTAGACATGACATGTTTGTTGTCACTTAAATACTTGAATGAATACATAATTCTTGTAAATGGACTTAATCTTTTTTTTAGAAAAAGGAGGGCTAGAAATAAATAAAATAGCAGGGTCATCAATCAGAAAGCATTTTTTCCATGTGTGCCTGAATTTCTTGAATTTGAGGTAGGTATATTTCTAGGTCAATAAAAGAATTCTTTTTTAGAAAATGTGATATATGCTCTCAATTCCCAGCAGCCAATTTACAAGTAAATCTTTGGAAGAAAAGAATTTTTAAGAGAATATTTCTCTCCCCCACACACTTATAAACTGGGATCTCATTTACACAAACATACATACATACATACGTACATATACATATATATATATGTATGTATATATATATATATGATCTTACATATAAGATCACAATCTGATCCTGGGAATATTCCCCAGATTAATTTTTTTCTAAAAGAAATTGCAGCATCTACTCAATTTCTGAGTGCCTTCAACGCGCCAGGCAATGTTTTAAGCATCTCATTTGCCTTAACAATGTGTCACTCTAGTGAGGAAGACAGACAAAATCAAGCAAGGATATATAATGCCTGGTACTTATTGATGCTCTGAAGAAAAATCAAGCACAAGAAGGGGACACAGTGATGGAGATGGAAAGGGTGCTATTTTAGACAGACAGAGTGCTTCCAGAAGACCTCTCTAGAAATGGGAAGGGCATTGTGTGAGAGTATGGAGGGCAAACATGCCCAGAAAGGTAATCAGCAAGGGCACTGGTAATCCAGCAAGCCTGGTGTGCTCAGAGAACAGATAGGCAAAAAAGACCAATGTGTCCAGGGCAGAGAAGGTGAGGGAAAAGCAGATGGAGCTGAGGTAGGAGAGGAAGGCAGGGGAAGTGCCTGAGAAATCAATCACCTGCTGAACTGCACAGACTATGAGGAGTAGAAGGTGACCAACCAGAGGCCAAACTGCAAGCTCCACAAAGGAACCTTGGCTGCTCCTTCCTCTGGGGTGGCCAATAGCCCCCCAGCACCCCATCCTTGCTGTCCCGGAATAAAGGCACGTCCCTATTTCCAGGGTTTCTGACACTGATCACTGTGATAAGCATAGAGGACGTTACAAGGACTTCTCTGCTTTCCTTTTACATAACAGGAAACATAAGAACTCATTATTTCACTGCTCAGTGAAGTATAGCCTCCAAACATGTATCAGTGAACTGATCTGGAGCAGTGCGGGTTAAATCTAATGTATTAAATTTAAGCTAATTTAGTAAGTTACTCAGTTATTATCAATTGATCTTCATTAAATCAATGTCTACAACTTCCTAACTCAAACTCAAAGAAAGTCAATACCCCCTTCCCTCGCCTCCCCTCCCCAATTCATGGCCAGGAGCAGTTCTCTTTCATTCATTCAGTCCATCCCTCGATCACTAACAAACATTTCCTGAGAGCCGGCTGAGGCTGGCACTGTGCTGGGCAGTGAAGATATGATGGTTAATAAAGCTGATCCAGGCCCCCTCCTCACGGAGCTCTTTAGACAAACTCTCTTTTCCTTTCCCTAATACCTAATACCTTCCCTTTGGCCCCGGATGACCTCCCCATGCTGGATGGTGGGGGCAGCTTCAGGAGTAGGACATTTACTCCTTCCTCTGAGCCAAGCTCTGGGCTAACCATCTTTCCTGTATTACCTCACAAAAATCACAGCTAACATGGACAGATACTCAGGATCCCACTCAGACACGATTCCAAGCTCTTTCTATGCAACACCTCATTTAATCCTTGCCCCACCACTCCGGTAGTAGGTACTTTCACTTTCCAGATGAAACTGAAACCTGCCCACAGTCACAGCTAGTAAGTGGCGGAGCTAGCATTTAAACCCAGATAGTCAGGCTTCAGGGTCTAGATTCTCAAATACTATGCCACAGAGCTGTCCTGTCAAGTAACTATCCCAAGCTACGTGGTTTTAAAGTAGCAGAGCCAAGACAAAATCCAGATGGACTCCAGAGTCCACATTCCAACCACTAAGCCAGCGGGGCCTCGCACGATCATCTAGGGCCACCTGTCGGGGGTCCACGAGGTCAGGGCTACTTTTACAATAACGCTGAGATGTCATTTGCCCTCTTCATCCTCAGGTGTGTAGAGGGGAGTTTTCCAGGGGTCGTGACAAGTGATGATGTCATCCATTCCACTAGCTAATGGATCTGGGATGGCTGGGATAAGTAGCTTCTGATCTTGTGTTTTAAAATTTTCTGATTTATGAATAAAGCCTGTAGTCTAACTAACTCCTGAACTAGGTCTATTTCCTGATTCTGATACTGTAATAAAGATGTTACACCACTGGGTAAAGCTGAGTGAAGAAGAGTCCAAGGACTCTCTGTACTACTTTTGCAACGTCCTGTGATTCTATACTTCCAATTAACATTTTTGTTTCAAGGGGTGCCTGGATGGCTCAGTCCGTAGAGCATGGGACTCTTGATCTCAAAGTCTTTGAGCTCAAGCCCCAAGTTAAGCTTTAAAAAAACAAATGTGTTTCCATTTCTAACATGGTAAATATCCACTGATCTAATCCGCATAGACAAAAAGCTGGAGGATTACTGCACTAAACAGACCACCTCTGCTCCTCGGGCACCTCCCACCTCAGGCCTGAGAAGCAGAGAACAAGAGAGATTCTGAGAGACCACATGGAGAGAATGTAGGGACCCAAGAGGAAATCGAAGAAGGAGGGCTGGGCCCACACATCCGCATCCTGCCTCCCCCCTCCTTCTCCACTACGACTGGAGGGGCTGCTCCCTACGGGCACAAGGGGGGGGTTTCATATTAAGGGTTTCACTGTGAATCACTAAAGGAGAACAAGGAAAATATATCAGAATAAACTGGGATAAGTAGATTCAAAGGCAATTAAAGGCAACAACTTCTTGTCTGCGACCCTTTCAAGCTCCTGCACAGGTGCGAAAGAAAAGCAGCAGAGCTCCTCCCCTTTACTTGAAGCGCTGGCATGGTGGGGCCGAGACCCAACAAGGCCAGACCCATCAGGGTGCCCGAGGCCTCCGCCCTACCCTAAGGAAGCCTGTCCCCGCTGTCCTAGGAGCAGGATTTCCCCCGAGGCTCCATTAGCACACTCTCCACCTCTCGGGGCACTCTGCACTTTGTAAGCACTGACTGGCTGGCTTGTTTAATGGCCTCTCCACCAGAGGCAAGTTTAGGCTGCAGACACAGGGGGCAGGTTCTAGGTCACTCATCACCGCACCAGGTGCCTGATACAGGATGCCTCGCTCTGAGCGGTGGTTGCTGGAAACAAACACGTATCCGGCAGTCAAGTGCCATGAAGTCTGGGTGCACAGAGATGACTGTACGAGGGTGCAGACTCAACTGGTAATGGAGTCCAGCAGAGCGGATGAGATCAGAGACCGAGACACAAGCAAGGACAAAGCCCTCAGGATGCCACTATCTAAGAGTGGAAGACAAGGCCAGGAGCAACGTCACAGAGGAAGAAGGGGCACCAAGAACAGGATGTCAGAAAGGCTGGGGAAAAGGTTCGAGGAAGGGGGAGATGTCAACAGTCAAACGCTGCTGGGGAGCTCAAAGTACTGTCATGTCCTAGCCCTTTCTCCAATTCCCACTGCTTCCATCATCCTTCCAATCTGAAATAACCCAGCAGTCTCCTCATCCTACACATGTCCAACGCGTGCCCCATGAACCAGCACTGCGCCGCCTGAGGAAAGCAGCAGCGAGGACAAGACGGGTTCTGCCCGCCTGATGGGGTGTCCCACTGGGACCCATGAAATAAAGAGTGTGATAAACAGATAAGGAGTGGACACTGTCCCAGTTAGGGTAGCTGTGGGGATGGGGGCGGGGGGCATCTTAGAGAAGATCACACACACACAGACACTTGGACTTGAAAGATGGGAATGGCCATGTATTAAGGACTGAGCATTCCAGGGAAACATCCTGAGGAGACAAAGGGCTTGGCATGTTCAGGAACAGAATGAGATCATTGTGGCTGGGTCAGAGTGAGCCAGGGAGAAAGCAGAACCTGTAGAACCGTGAACGCCAGGGCAGAGACCCTGGAGTGCATCTGGAGAGCGATGGGACACCACTAAAGGAGACTGACAAGATGTGATGGGATGGTTTTCTGGTTTCCAGTCTCTTCTATATTCACCTTCTCTAAACCCCTCTGCCTTCTTGATTAATCATTCTAAAAAGCATCTGGTTCAGAAGTCTTTTTAAAAACTTTCGAAATAAAACCCAGTAGTTACTCTACTGGTTTCGGAGTCTTTCAAGGTTCGAGAGAGGCAAAGTAAATTAGGTACCTGAGAGCTCTTCCCAACCTGACATAACCCTTCCCTTTGTCCAGAAGGAGGCTTCTACTGCCTCCTAGTGAGTCTGTTATTGCTGAGACAGCTGTCAAATCTCAAACCACCTTCCTCCAAGGCAGTAAACTATGGAGCCACAGCCTTTCAAGTCAAATGGGAGTTTGTTCGGTCTATCTACAGCTTTAAGGGGAAAAAAAAAAATTCTCCTGGAAGAAATCACAGAAAAATCCCGATTTTACTCTTAAATGTCCTCCCTGGTCCCTACAGGCACCACTCTCTGGAGGTCCTCCTAACTCCTTGGGGTCTTTCACAGGTCAGGTTTTCAGCTGACAGGGCTCCCAGACCACTGATCCTTCTTGCCTTCAATTCTTCTGACCAGTCAGTATCTTCTACAGCCTTCCAGGTCAAGTTCAAACCCTAGTTCACCCATGAAGATGTTCCAAACAACTCACGATAATTGGCCGCTTTTCTGACTTCCTATGTGGTCAAGTTTATGTTGTTGTATGAATACAGAACTCTAGGCCTATAGAGAGAGAATGGTCCCATGGGGAGAGACACGGTCAGCAATGAGGGGGTTTGAGGTCAGTGAGGGGGTTTCTGTGATAGTCCACACAAGCAATGCCTTGGTCTGAACTAAAGCACTAACAGTGCTTAGAAAGTATGTTATTGGGCAGAATCCACACTTGGTCACCAGCTGAAAATAATAATGATGATGATGACACTTGCACAGTGTTTCCTATATGCCAGGTATTGGCCTTTACCTTTATTAACTCATTTGACCACAACCGCATGGGGTGGCCACCACTACTACGTCTATTTAACAGGTAAGAGAGCAAATACTAAGGGGTCAAGTGACTTGCCCAAGGTCACACAGCTGGAGTGGCCAAGGCAGGACTGAAGGTGGAATATGAGTCACCAGACAGCAAAGGTGAGGAAGAGCTAAATAATCCTATAACCTTTTTCTCTATCAAAGCATTAATATCAGAATAACAAAAAATATAAACCTTCTTGCCATAGTTCCTTCCACAGTTATATAAGGAAATGTCATCCAAGTTGCTAATTCTTTTTCAAATTTCAGAAATAATATATTTTCATTCAGAAAGACAAGGCCCTAGATCTCATAAAAATTGCTAATTTATCTAGTAGAAAACATGATTCAAAATGAGATTTAAGTGCCACCATCATTAAACATGTTAATTTTCTGAACTATACATTAATTAATTGAGGTTTAAGTCCTAACACATAGGAATCACCTTACTTAGTAGGAAGTCTCTTTAAAAAGTCTGAAAAATCAAATTTGCATTTATAATTACTTATAAAAATGTAATTCTGTATTAATAATATGGTAAAACAGCAAAAGTGGTTTCAATTTTTTATACCTTATGTATTTTATACCTATAGATGTAGATAGATCGATCAATCGATCGATCAATCTAGGACAAGGAAAAAAGGGGAAGATAACCTAAAATGAAGGATAGAAAGCCATCCAAGTTTTCACTCAATCTTTAGAAATACAATTATAAACAGATTTACCTGCATGGTCAGATGGTCCCCCATAAAATGTCCTCTGTGAAAGGAATAAATTACTGATACCTACAACAACATGGATGAATCTCAAAAACACTATACTGCTCACAAGGAGACAAACACAAAAGAGCAAGCGCTAATGATTCCACTCATGTGAAACACAGGAAAAACCAACCCACAGGACAGAAAGCCAATCAGTGCTTGCCCGGGGCAGGGGCTGGCGGGGGGAATACTAACGGCAGAGCAGCAAGAAAGACCTTTTGGGGCAGTGGAAGTATTCTACATCTTGAGAGCAGTGGATGTAGGTACTTGTCAAACTTAAGACTTATACACTTCAAATCAGTACATTTTAATACACAAAAACTATACCTCAAAGTTGGTTTTTAAAGTAAAATAAGGGCACATGGGTGGCTTAGTCAGTTAAGCATCCAACTCTTGGTTTCAGTTCAGGTCATGATCTCGAAGTCATGGGATCGAGCCCTACATCAGGCTCTGCACTCAGCGTGGAGTCTACTTCAGATTCTCTCTCCCACTCCCTCCGGCTTTCTCTCTCTCTCAAATAAACAAATAAAATCTATAAAGTAAAAAAAAGTAAATGACTTCTACACTCTCCTATTTAAATCATGTTCAAATGAAACTTTAATGGTCCCAGAAAATAAAGGATAAAAATACTGATGCCAAGAAAAAAAATATTTTTTTCTTTCAAGATTTTTTTCTGACCCAACTCAAGCATTCCTCTGCTCAAAACCCTCCAACAAATTTCCCATCTCCCCAGGCAAAGTCTACTCTGATCTTCACAATGACCACGAGCTGAGCGCACACCTCTCTGCCCACTCATTCCTCCCTCATCTGCTCTGCTCCAGGCACACGGTAGCCTTAGAACCAGCCTGCTCCAATCCCTACACTCCCCCCACCTCTTAGATAGATACCCCCGGAATCGGGAGGCTAACTCCGCTACACAGCACCATGTGGCATGACACTGGCACTGGCCTCTGTGACGAGGCTGCACGTACCATCTGAGATAGGCAGTACACACGAATGTCTTTATTTTTAAAAATATAAACATAAGCAAGTTTTACTGGTATTTCATTTAAATTTATATCAGTAACTCTTTTTACATACTCCACCCAGAAAACGACCATAAATTATTGTATCTGGTTGTAATCTATTTAATTAAAGCACCTAGTTTCTTAAATATTCAACTTAATCAAAACACTGGAGAGCGACAGCAGTGGCTGGCAGAGGAGATCAGATTGAACATGGCTTCGCACTGAGAATGTGTCACAGTATATTCACACTGAGATCATATTATTCTGCAACAGACTAATGATAATCACCACAGTTAATTGCTGTTAGCAGCAAAAGATATCCGAGAAGCAGAGTGCTAATACTTTAAATTCTATGAACCACTCTTCTTGGTTTAAACTTGCAAACAAGACTCTTAGCTACTATTCTGGGAGCAAACAATGGGGGATGGGGGATGAAACAACCTTCAGTTTATTGAAACAGCACTAAGTTGTGTTTGGTTAAGGAATGAGTATGACTATAATAACAATAAAGAGATGAGGACACAGAACAAGAAAACCTTCACACCATCTCTGGAAAACAAATATATCGAATAGTTCTGAAACACATAAGAGAGTGCCCTCTCTCACAAAGCTGGCAGGCCCATTAAATTGTCCAACTGGAGAAACTATCCTCAAATACGGTGTTAATCTGAATAATAAACAAGCTTATTGCTATCCTCATGCCCAATAAAGATAAAGGTGATGCTCTAAAAAATGGAATACAGATGTCACTGTCCCGTGGCTTTCCACTGCAATTCGAATAAAATATAAACTTCTTTCTATGGCCCTTAAGGCTCTATGAATCTGACCCCTGCCCCTCCCCAACTTCATTTTGTCCCAGAGTCCCTGATGCTTGCCAAGCTCCAGCCCCCAGCCTGCTCTGCCTGTGCCCTTGAACCAGCAAGTTCACTCCCACCTCAGGGCCTTTGCACTCACTATTGGCTCACTCTACCGAGATTTTTCTTTCCCTGGATCTTCATATATCTGATTCTTGGCCATCACGTGAGTCTCTGTTTTAATTGTTACTCACCTCTTCAGAACAGCCTTCCCTGACCGTGGAATCCAAAGAACCTTCCCCTGCCTTCATTCATCATTCTTTACCACACTACTGGGTTTCACTGTCTGCAAGGCACTTTTCACGACCTGAAATTGTCTCGTCTTCTGCTTTTCAACTGTCTCTCTCTGACTAGGTAAGCTGCAGGGCAGAGCCCTTGCCTGTCTGGTTCACTGCAGAATCCACAACATGCTGGGGTGCAGTGTACACAGGAACAACGGGGGAACGAATGAACATCCAGAACAGCGAAGATAATGCAACTATGGATGGCTTATCACAGTTCTCAGGTTGGATCTGCAGCATCCAGTGATTAAAAACCGCTTTTGTTATTTTACTACATAAAACTTTTTAAAAGTCTAGAAGGCTAAGTTGCTAAATTGTTCTGCTACAGGCTACTGGCAATACTTTAGATCAGGATGTAGAGATGCTGCCATCATAAGCTACTATGTTGATAGAAAGTTTCAAATATCAGGAACAACTTGAGTTACCCAAAGATAGTTTTAAAAAAAACCTAACTGTGACTCAAATCAGAAACCAAGACAGCTGTATTACCTCATTAGGGCTAAAACTTACACAATGCTCCATGTCAATTATATCTCAATAAAGCTGGGGAAAAATCACTGAGGCTATACCCAAAATACTACAATTCTCCTCTCCTCCCAGGCACCTGACAGGATTGCACTGCCCCCCCCCCCACCCCGGCCAGCCCCTAACACCCTTGTTTTAAGTTAGATGTGGCCATATGATGACCTCAGGCTAATTAAATATGAGTAGACGTGATGTATATTGAGACAAAGCCTTCATCATCTCTGGTTCTTGAGCAACTACAACAGTGGATTCACACAGGATGCGCAGAGAGAACAAGAAATAAAAGGATGCCAAGTTAAGCCCCTGAGATTTTGGAGCTGCTTGCTTGTTAGCACAGCATAACACAGCTTATCCTGACTGATACATCAGTATAGCATGGTGGCCAAGAACCTGAGCTTCGGAATCTGACAAGCGAGGATGTGAATCAGAGCTCTATCACTTACTGTTTGAGTGGTCATGTACAAGCCATGGCCACCACTCTGGGCCTTAACGCCTTCACCCATAAAATGGAGGTAATACCTACACTTCAGAGAATGGTTGCAAAGACTAAACGAATGAGAAAATAATGTGTGCAATACTTAATGGAGTGCCTGGCATGTTGGTTAAGCACTCAGTAGACAGGAAGTGGTAGTAAACTCCAGCGTATCTATTTTAAACTACCATGAGCATATTCAAATTATGGAACTTTGCTCACCCTTGATATTCTATAAAGTAAAGCACTCTAAACTCTCTATTCAATGAGAAAGTAATTTATAAAGTTTTGGATTCTCCTAGATAAGTCTAGGGGGAAAAAGGGAGGAAAATAGGGGAACATCTCCAAACTTAAATATTGGGGTGGGTGTGGAATGCAAATGAAGCAAGGAAAGGGTATCTGTGATATACAATGGAGAGAAAAGAAAATGGGAGAATGAAGTGGAAGAGCAGAGTGGCTCTCCTCTTGCCTGCCAACCAGGCCTGGACCGAACTGGAAGGAACAAAGGCTCACAGGCAAAGCAAGCGGAGTTCTAAGCTGGGAAGGTAAGAGAAGGGGTAAGTGTTGAGTAGAGAACAAAGCAGAAGGGAAGGAAGGACAAAGAACATGTGGATCTAGAGGCTTTGTGGAGCCCGGAGCTGGGGTAAGAGAGAGAGCCTGGGGAGCTACCGCACCAGGAGCCACTTGGAACAACACTGGTCTAAGACTGAGCAGTTCAGAACACTGCTTCAGTAGGCAGCTCTTAAAATACCGTGAGACTTCCGAGTCTGCTGTTTCCTCTAAAGAACCCGTTTGCAAACAATATGGTCTGCTCACTCTGGGGATCATTCAGTCCCTAAACCTCAACCAGCACACACATATGAATGAATGATACTGTGCTACTGTCTTCAAGACCATGACCACCATAAGAGATAGATCTGAATGCTAACTGCTAAAATTCATCTAAGCACGGTTGCTCAGTCCCTAGAGAGAATAATCTGACCGTAACATCACCGTTAAGATTTTAATTAAAAATCAATCTGGTTCAGGGGCACCTGGGAGGCTCAGTCAGTTAAGCATGTGACTCTTGGCTCCAGCTCATGTCATGATCTCAGGGTCATGAGTTCGAGCCCTGCGTTGGGCTCCATACTAGGGATGGAGCCTACTTAAAAGAAGAAAAAAAAAAAAAAAATCAATCTGGTTCAGGTGTGCCTGGCTGGCTGGCTCAGTTGGTGGAGCATGAGGCTCTTGATCTCAGGGTCGTGAGTTCGAGCCCCACGCTGGGTATAGAGATTGTTTAAATAAATAAGCTTAAAAAAAAAAATCAATCTGGTTCAAGTTAAAACTTTTTTAATACCCGAATTTTTGTAGTTACTTTCAAGTTTCTGAGGTACTGATTGCTCATTTTTCACTGGTTGAAAATGAGAAGAATAAATATAAGAGGGAAAAACATAAAATGTCCTGAAACAATTCTTAACTGGTAAGAATTACTGAGACAGTTGTTGAAAAACACTCATCGATTTTATGCCATGACATAATAACATCATGCAACTAAAATCCCTCAGATAAGGAAAATATAACTAAAGATGCTGAAAATTTTACTCATAAAAAGTGGACAATTTTTATAATCCAAATAAAAGTTTCATTACTACCAGACCACTTAAATTACATCCAAATCAGAAATGTGCTAACCATTAGAAACATAAGAGGACACTTTTCCACTGATATTTGGCATTTGGCATCAAAGGCAGTCCTCTGCAGATCTGATATTAAAACTTGTCAAAAACAAAATGAAATTGTAAAAGAGCCAAAAAAGAAAAGGTTATGGCTACAACTCTTTTGAATGGCATGTGGACTTTCTCTAAACACAAGGTCACTTGATATAAAGGAACCATAAAGTGAAAATGTGAGGTGTCAAGCAGGTCAAATGACGTTAAAAATAAAATCTGAGTAGCCAAATACGGTGTAAGAATTAAAGCCTTATTAAGCCTACAGGTAAAGCTGTAGCCACCTGAAATAACTGACTGCTGAACAGTAATGCCCCAAAAGCAACGTCAATATTTGGATTCCACTCTGGAAGCATTCACAATCGTTCTAATCCAGAATCCCGAGGTTCTTCTAACAACTGTTCCTAGGCGGGAGAAAAGCAAGTTCCTTTGGGTGACCAGGTTCACATATATATGCAATCAGTCTTCAGAGAGAAAAATAAATGAAATGTATGACATATATATGCACGTAACTTTGATGAACAAGGACTATGAAAATCCACTCTGTTCTCTTTTCCCCTCCCCCATCTCACCATTTCAAAAATAATTTGGCTTCAAAAGCATGTCAGTAAATCTGCAAGTTGCAAAATAATAGAAACCATGTGCCCCATGTGTTCGCCAGATTCATTTTTTATGATGTATGGTCCTCCACATTAAAATAAACGTATTTTTGATAAAAGAAAGTAATGAAAAGAAATCAAAAGGATCCATTCCAAAAAGTTCACATCTCTCAGTGCAACACAGGACTGAACTTATTAAACGTGGCCACCCTAATAAAATTGGGACTTCAGTTAGAAGCACCTATAAATGATAAAAAGGTGTCCAAAATTTCAGATAATGAGGGACACAAAACGTTTTCAAGTCTGATAGTTTTAAGCTAAGCACTACAAATTAGACTTCACATTTTTAAGTTCTGCCTTTCATATGTTTTAAATGTGTTTATTATGATCTCAAAAGAGAGTGTTTCTAACACCCATGAATTTCTCTAACTACAAGTGAAATGATATTAAGACTAGAAAATAAGAATCCTCAGAATCCTTTAGAATACATTAAGTCCACATAACTGATTTTACTTATCAGAACACCCCTGAGGCTACAGAAATCTCTGTAGCAGAATTGTTTAATCCCCAGGTAGTCCCATACCCTCCTACAAGGAGAAACACATCTTACATTTTAAAATCCACCTTCTTGTTTTTATTCTATCCACAGGTTTTTCAAGGACAGAATGCTTATAAAGTTTCCCACTTGGGGCGCCTGGGTGGCTCAGTCATTAAGCGTCTGCCTTCGGCTCAGGTCACAATCCCAGGGTCCTGGGATCGAGCCCCGCATCGGGCTCCCTGCTCAGCGGGAAGCCTGCTTCTCCCTCTCACACTCCCCCTGCTTGTGTTCCTGCTCTTGCTATCTCTCTCTCTGTCAAATAAATAAATAAATAAAATCTTTTAAATAAATAAATAAATAAATAAAAAATAAAGTTTCCCACTTGATCAGTTTCGGTCTCTAAAAATAATTTCAATCTTCCCTTTTCAACCAATGGATAATTTACAAAATAAAAAGTATTAAAAATGAAAGCTCAATAAGCTTCAAAACAAAAACGAAAAATTAACACTACAGTGTGGCAGGGGAAAGGTAGAAACAGAAAGTCTGAACTAAGGTCTCAAAGAACCAGTCCCCTGCGCAGGGTTCCACGGAAACGCCAACCCACGCCACAACAGTGCACACACCACTCCACGAACAAACGCACACTATGAAAGCAATGAACTAGTTAATGGTACTAAGAAACAGAAAAGAAAATCTGGGAGAAATGAATGTGTGTGTTTTGATCTTTTAAAAATCAAGAACTGGTCTAACATCTAGATAATGTATTTGTATAAATTCTTATTTTTAAACTCACCTGATTCATTTTCAATTCCTGTTGTGTTCTGAAAAGATACACACAACAAAGAAACTTCTTTGATTACATGAGCCCTAAAAAGAAAAACAGACAATTGTAATATGTACCTGCCTACAAATTTACAGTGATTTAAAACCACATACAGAACTGTAGAGTTTGCTCAAAGGGCTATTCATAAAGCAACTCCATGCCAGATCAACTTCAATCTATGCTGAGAGCTTACTTCGCAGATTTATTATCTACAATAAAATAGATTTCTTACTAATCTTTCCTAGGCCTTCATTGTACTCTACAATTGAAAGCAGACTCATTAGAATGACATCAAATTTTTGCTGTGAAATCGCATCATTCCCAAGAAGAAACAGATGAGCTCTGTTAATAGAAACACAAAGCATTGCTGAGTAATTTATTATGCAATGTAAATAAATGTCCTTCTTCCACTTATATCAATACTGTGTTGAATGCAAACACAATTAGACCCTTTACATTATTTAGTTTTTCAAGTTCTTGAAGTAGAAAAGTGGACTGGCTAACATTTCCACAGGGAGTTCTCCTTGAGGAACAAAACAAAACCCTTGTAGTAAAAAGCAAATGTTTTAAATAAAAGCTGTTTGGAAAGAACTGCAATTATTCCTTTAAAATTTTTATTCAGTATATTCATGGTACACTGAAACGTTAAGACAAAATCATTTCTTGTAAATGCATATGACATACTTGTTTCTAAGATGGTCCTTTCTGTCACGGACATCCCAGGAGTCACTGGAAGTCCCTCACAATAAACAAAAGTCGTTCCACTTTAAGTGGCACTCACTTCCACAGTGACATTCTAAATGCTTCCAGCAGATATACATACACACACATACCATCAGGCACAGGTCTCCTATTTCTTCGTCAACTCACTTTAACAGAATCTGTTAAGATTCTCCCTCCTTCCCAGATCCACAAGACTCCGCTCACATTGTAGAACTTTTATGTTCTAATTGCTAACAAACCAAGGGACGTGTGACTTCATGACATTCTTCATCTTAGAAGAATATATGGCCTGCCCACTATCATAAAAAACAGTGCTTTGACATTTTACCCCAGTTCATTAATAAGGACAGTTTGGGGGTTTTTTTCCCTTGAGCTATTTAACCACACTCACCTGATCACCTTTAACCATCAAAGGCATTATATTTAAGTCAGGACCTGGTCATCTGAACTAGTTTTTAGTCACGATTGGAACAGGGATGTAACTTGCATCTTGTTAGAGAGCTCAGTGCTAGCCAGACCCATATAAACTCTGAGTAAGGAAATACTCTGTGAATATGATTTCAGATAACTGGAGGTTAACCCATGAAGTCCATCTCTTTAAATTTTAACATTGAACATCTCTCTCATATATATTTAACATGCCTTTCCTTAGTATACATCTCCTATTGAGCAGAATTGATCCTTTTCTATGAGACTTGAAATCATTAGGAAGTTAAACAGTGTATCTGGTTGTCACCCACTGAGGTGTGCGCCCCCCTGCCCCCTCTAACATCAATGCCTACTGAATGCCATACAGTCCACCAGGAGGACCGTGATGGACAACGTGGCACCCAGAAGTGAATAAAATGTCAGCAGTTTCACTTTCCCTGTTACTAAGCTTTTATGGATGAATTTACTAACATTGGCCACAGGGAGTTCTCTTTAAGGAACAGAACTAAAAACCTGCAGTAAAATGCAAATGCTGTCATGAAAGATCTTTGGAAAGAGCTATGATGCTTTACCATTTCCTTCGGCTTGTTGTCTTCTCCTTCCCACGAGAATCATCGGTATCATCATCACAACTATCATTTATGAGGTGTCTTCTAGACCAGCAGGCACTGGGCTACACCTTCACATTAATCAGCCCAGTTGCTTTTTACAGAGGTCAAGCACTAGCATCCTCAACTAACAAGACAAGTTCAAGAAGGTCAGGATAACTCAGACACTCTCATAACGGGTTTCTGCCATTGCTTCTTAACCATATTTCACCAACTGTTTACTCCTGCCTCCCCTTACCACCTACTATGTGTCAACCACTGTTTTCAACAGTAAGCAGAACAATCCCTGCCCTCTCGGGGAAGAGACTGCAATAAACAAATCAGTAAAGTGGGCAGGAGGTCAGATAACAAAAGTGTTTTAGGGAAAAATAAAGAGGTGGTAGGGAGAGGGAGACAGGAACTACAATCTTGTCTCTCTGCCTGTGACTCCAGCAGTGCGGTCCGAGAAGGCCTCAGTAAGAAAGGGACATTGGCATAAAAGCCGCGAGAAGAGCTGCAGGGCTGGGAAGGTATGAGGAGCATCATAAGGAAGTAAGAAACCCCATTCGGCAGCGTGCCTGGGTGTTTGAGGGAGGGCAAGGATGGTGACAGGTGCACAGTGAATGAAAGGGAAAATGGAGGAGGTGATTCAGAAAGGTGGGGGGGTGAGGTGGGGTTGGGGGAGGGGAGGCAGATAAAGTATGGATTTTTGCAAGGTAAGCACTGTTCACCAGAACGGCTAGAGTTTTTCCATCCAGGGATGGAAAGCCACTGGGAGGTTCAAGGTGGCACACCTGATGTGACTTAGGTTTAAAAGAGACCGTAAGGGAGCAGCATGGGGGTAAGCAGACCTCTCAGGAGGCTAACACCCCCCATCTAGGCAAGAGATGGCAGCAACCTGGCCCATATAGAAGAGAGGTGAGAAGTGATCAGATCCTGGATATATTTTAAAAACAGAGCCCCCAAGATTTGTGGCCAGAGTAGATGTTAGGTATGAAAGAAGAGGAAGTCAGGGAGGACACCAAGATTTTTATCCGAAGGACACCAAAGGATGGAGCTGCCATTTTCTTTCATCAAAGGAGATATTGCTGCCCCCTTCCCATCTGCTTGTCATTGCTTTTTTCCCCTTCACTTAACACTCTCCTGCTTTCCTTCCTCCCCTTTTGTAGTTGCCGGCTCACAGGCACAATTCAAACAACTGAGATACCATGGCATCTGGCCTCTAATCCCAAAGAACTCAAAAATTAAAGTACTTACAACGTTTTAGTCTTTCATTTGTTATCTCAATGAATCTCACTTTTTCTTAATAAAAAGTTATGACATAATTCAGGTTGTTAAATGATTAATAACCTCTCTGACTTTCTGCACTGTCTGTTCCCTCTTTGTCCTAATAGGAATGCACTCATCATTTCTTTTCAGAGAAAATGATCTTAACTTTTTTTTTTTTTTTAAGGGTTCACTATATACGTGTATGCTTGGACTCTCCTCTCCATCACTTCTAATCCCAATTGCCAAAAACCAGACTCTCATTTTCTTTTTTCTCCCTTGACTCACACATTGTCAAATTATATATCTAAAATATTTTATAATGTCAAATGCATTGCAAATCCAACACTGACTTCTCAGATGATATTTAAAAAATTAAATCCTTGACTAAACTCTACTAAAACCAAAGGATGTTAAACACAAGAATTGAGAATCTGGCAGCGTCTCTCAACAGAAGACCACTGCATTTTGGACTGGACAACTTGTCTGCCCCTTTGATTACAGCCACCTAGCACTGCCCTGCAAAGTCAATGCCAACAGTGCCTCTGATCATTTTGAAAATCAAAAATACCTATACACCTCCCCAAATAACCTCCCAGCTGTGAACCTCTCAACTGTAATAATCATGTAACTAACTGCCATATGACAATATATTTTAAAGCAACTATAGACTCTAGAAGTTGTTACTGAAGTAACTTCCTGAAGATTCCTCCAGCAGTGCAAAACCCCTGTGAAAGCCGCCTAACAATCCTACATATTTTCATATTCATTGTTGACCAAAACAGCACTGTTTTCACATACTCACTTAACATACTCAAGGTCCAAGTTTTATCATATGTGAGAACGTGAACTAACAATCTTATTAGTGTGGAGGCAGAGAGGAATCTTTCCATACCTATCACTGAAACTTAATAATTCTATCAAATTAAAAAAAAGTGCTAAACAATTAAGTGCCTCTGGTTTTCCAATGGTAAATACTGAAAATCTTAAAATCACTAAGACTTCTACGCTGGCTTATGCCTTAGTTTCTTTTTTGGATTTCTATACCTGACCAAACTGCCTTGAATATTTCTACATATCCCTTCCATTCCAGCTTGCTGACATTTATCAGATAAAGTACACCAGGCAGATATACAAATTTAGAGCATGTGAATTTTTATCACCAACTATACTTTGCTAATAGCATACATTCTTAGAAAAGTAAGAGCATGGTCCTGATTTTACATATCTGTGGCTTTAATAATATACACATACTTAACTTTTCAAGATATTGCTTCCAAATTCTAGGACAAATCATTCTTACAAGTATTTAATATCATAAAAATGATTTTATTACATATGATCAGTATCAATACAGCAACAATAATTAGGGTCTTTATTCCAATACTGGTTCCTTAAAGTGTCAAGACAACCTCAACAACTGTTTGGCTGCTGTCTCCTGACACGGAGAGCCAGAGACCAGAAAATGGAGAGATACCCGGGACACCCCAGTCCCTGGGTCAGAACAGCCTGGCAGCACCCCCGCATCTCACTATCACCCATCCTCTGAGATAAGGCAGATTAAAGTAAAGACAGACACAAAGTAACATGAATGCAACACATATAACAGGATAAATTGTCACATTTGCCCCTTGTAGACTTGTAAAATCCACAAAACTGTATGAGAGGCAAAGTAAAAGCAATAGCAGATTCTTTAAGATTAGTTTAAATCTGGAAGAAAGGGAGAGAATTAGGAAGATAATTATTTGATCTGATTTGTATATTCACCTATAAGTCACTGATATTATTTTCCAATTATTCTTTGGGGTCATTTTGGCTCTTTTGGAGCTATTTGGAAAATAATTAAATTTGCAACATTCAGAGTCACTGGAAATAAGAGAACTAGTATGGTATATCCAAATGTAACAGATCATAAATGCACTAAAAATGTGGACTAGATGCAAAGTTTTAAAAATACCAATCTGTGAAAGAAGTCTTAGAAACTTTATAGCCTACATAAGAGAAGATAAATATTCTAAAACTAATCACAGCATAAAGTAGATCTTTCATGGTAAAAAGTATCTTTATAGCAAACACAGAAATGATTAAGCTTTAGTGGAGCAGACTTACAGTGTTTAACACTGATCATTACTTACTCTGACCACAAGAATCTTGCAATCCAGAAACTTCTAGAAAAATAGTAAAAATATCTAAACTATGCCAACTTCTCAAAAGCAGTTTTTATTAACTTACAAACACAGCTAGCATATTTGTTATTAAAAACTACCACTCATAATTCCTACCAGAAGAGTGGAATCACCAAATTACAATCTATAAACTCTAGATATGAATAATGAAAACATTTAGCACTTACTCGGATTAAGCAAAAACACATAATTCATAAATATGGAATCTGCCCGGGAATTTGCTAAATGCAAAATCATTCATTTTCCTTTTCTAAAATAACAAATACAATTTCACAAAAAATAATCATCTAGAACATCTAGTTTCACACTAAAAAATATACCCCAACTCCCTTTTAAAAGGCTGACTATATTACCAAATTAAGCAGAAGGGAAAAATCAAAACTGATATGTTTATCATTTTAAGAATAAAGGTCATGTGCAAGAGTGTGTGTAAAGAGAGAGAGACCGAGAATACTGGAAAGATTCGGAGGGTGTGAACTCTTGCTTCTCAAAACCAGATGCTCACGCCCCTCCCCCTCTAGAACGATTTCCACCCAAGGCAAAAAGGCAATTGCACAGCAGAATGTATCACACAGAGGAACTTCTCTACCTGGAAAGTAAGTGAGGAGATACAAAGAACAGAATGCTCGCAAATAAACCCGTCATTTCTCCCATTTCAATAAAGCGGTTCCCCCCAGCAGCCCATGACACCACAGACAAATATCCCAGGGCCTGATTCTCCAAATTCTTAGAGCAGGGTGTCCTGACACAAACCTAAATAAGGAAGCAGAGTCCAGCAAATTTACTCCAGGTGGGAGAATCTGATCCTGACAACACAGTTTCCACACAGTGGAGGGGAAAAACAGGAAGTCTGTTGTTGTGAATGGCTTCAGAGCTTCAAAGATCTAATGAGAAAATGAGGTTGATTAGAACTTCTGTTTAAAATATGTAAGTTGGGGCGCCTGGGTGATTCAGTCAGTTAAGCGTCCGACTCCTGATTTCGGCTCAGGTCATGATCTCGGGGTCCTGGGATGGGGCTCTGGGGTGAGCACTGCGCTCAGCAGGGAGTTTGCATCAGGACTCTTCCCCTCTCCCTTACCCATCCCCCCCCACCAAATGAATAAATAAATCTTTAAAATATATATGTAAGTTAACACAATAGAAGAATGTTACATAAGAGATCTGCAGATATGGTAGGAAAGTACTATAAACCCAAAGTTAGACTATGGCATTCTAGGGGTTTTATCCTTCCCTTAGAATATCTCTACAGGGGGCGCCTGGGTGGCTCAGTTGGTTAAGCGACTGCCTTCGGCTCAGGTCATGATCCTGGAGTCCCGGGATTGAGTCCCGCATGGGACTCCCTGCTGAGCAGGGATTCTGCTTCTCCCTCTGATCCTCCCCCCTCTCATGCTCTCTCTCTCTGTCTCATTCTCTCTCTCAAATAAATAAATAAAATCTTAAAAAAAAAAAAATCTCTCTACAGGGAAAAAAAAAAGATTCAAGAAAACTTTTTCACAAAATACTGCTTCAAGCAGTCATTAATAAAGAGCTGGCTTAGCAATAAATGTATAGCAAATGCTGATTATTTACCATTTATGTGGTTTATATTATGGACAGCTATTACATATGCTCTCCTTTCTTCTGATTAAATTTATACATCCAGGTCATTATATTGCACTGAACACAATTTATTACATCATAAACTTCAAGTTTTGTTTAGGGTTTCTACAAAAATTCCCTCTAACCCCACAATTGAAAATACTCAGTTTCTCTAAAGAAATTAAAACCTATTACTCTCACTTTAACATGTTACTCTGATATTCTTCTTCATGGCACTAAAAAGAAAAGTATCACTGTCGGGGCACCTGGGTGGCTCAGTCGGGTAAGTGTCTTCCTTCGGCTCCGGTCATGATCCCAGGGTCCTGGGACTGAGCCTCACGTGGGGCTTCCTGCTCAACAAGGAGTCTGCTTGTCCCTTTTCTTCTGCTCCCCCCCCCCACCCATGCGCTCGCTCTCACTCTCTCCCTCCTTCTCTGTCTCAAATAAATAAAATCTTAAAAGAATCACTGTCAATTTTCTTGGATGAAGTAACTCCATCCAATCAAAATACCCTTGAATTAAGAAGTTAATTTCCTTTCCTTATTTTCAAGACTAATTGTCAAAAAGTAGAGATGTAAAAATCCACATGAAAAGACGGGTGCGTAAGAACATAAATGCTCTCCAGCCAGTCCCAGCTCCGTGAAGAAAACTGTGCCCCACTCAAGATCTGTAGTACCCCATTTGTCCTAGTTCAGCTTAACCAACCGCTGACTGTACATTCTCTCAAACAGCATTCAAATCAAAGAAGCTCCTATAAAATGATACTTTTCTGATTATTTCCCTATGTTAGACATGAAAAAACTTCAAATTATTTTAAAAGGAAAATTAAGTCAATTCTTTCCTAACACTCAAATGTCAAGCTTCCAACTCAAACACAAAATTTCTAAAGCAAGATGCCACATGGTCATTCATTTCACAATCCCCAAAATAAAATGAATTCTCAGTTGACCCCTTTGAGTTAATGTTTCTCCACTGGCGTTGCCAATACAGATGTTACCTTTGTGATTAAACATTTAAAATTGAGAGATTTTCAGGAAGCCTACAAAATACTTCTGAATTTCCTAAAAAAGGGAAGAAAACTTCCGCAACATGGCGCCCAGCTCCCGGCACTCAAGTATTCATTTTCTCACACAAAGACTCTCTAAGCCTTAACAGAGTCACCTTACAAGTGGCTACTCAGAGCTTTTTTGATCTTGCCTACAAAATAAAATACGTAAGAAAACTCATCTTCCACAAACTACACATAAATGACAAGGCTTCCTGAATTCACAAGTGAAGAACCTGAAGCAAAATTGGAAGTTATCCCAGATAGACTGACAACTTCAACTATATTTTGCTAAGATCCCAGGCACACTTCTGTCGCTACAAGATTCAAGGTCTTCTCCCAAGAGTTTATTAAGGTATTTATTATCTTGGTAAGGAGTGACTCACTCTACTTTAAATAAAGTCTGAGGTTTAGGGTCTATCCTCCAAATATGCAAGTACTTCTGTTCTCAAGAGCATTTTAAAATAATAGCAGCACCTACTGTCTGCAAAGCAATGTTTGTATGTTGCTCTGCAGTTTAAGTAGCTCTGGTACATATGTAAGTTTTTATTTTTTAAAGGAAAGCAGGTGTCCAAATAAATTATTTGTTTTTCTTGTTTCAAGGTAAAGATACACGCCTCCCCACTTACGCTAAAAAGAACGAAAGACTATCTCTTGGTACTATCAGCAGTGGTAAACCAGAGAGCACGACTCAAGCGAGGGTCTGTGCAGAGCAGATTAAACGGGACAGTTCTGGAGGGGTTTGAGTCCCAGGTTAAACGCAAACTTGTGGGTTGGGCTCCCCAGATGTCATGTGAGGAGTCATTATCCCACCCATCCTCCCTCCCAACCCACCCCAAAAGCCCCAAAGGTCTTTAGGGAAAGATGCCAGAGGAATTATTTAAAGGCAGAGCCCATGAACACATGCAACTGGGAGACCAGGGCAGGAGCCTGATTTCCCAACTGCCCATCAGGGAAGCAGCTCTGGCCACCTGGGATGAGCAACACCGAGCCACAAGGAGTTTCTGACTGAGGAATGCCACAAACAAAACAATGTCTAACAGTTTAGAAAGATTAAATTGCCAGGAAAGAGTAAGGAGGGGAGAGGGCACCCAGAGAGACTGGGACCAGGCAAGCTGGTTAAGAATCTGAAATGGTAAGCGATAAGGGTATAAGGGCGTGAACCACAGATGATAGCTGAAAAGAAACAAAAAAATATGACCAACACTACACACAGGAAGAATGGACAGAATGTGTCTTCTAACTGAACAGGAAGTAAAAAGGGATGGTGAAGAGGAGTCCAAAATACAGAATGTGACTGACTGGAAGAATGAATATATTTTCAAGACAGAGCAGCCAGGAGTAGGGATGGTATTTAAGTGGACGGTGGTGAGCTCCATTTTAGACCTTGGGGAGAGAACAGACATGCACATGGAAAGCTGCATCCGTCAAATGGAAAAAAACAGTCCTAGCACAGACTGCCTTCAAGGCTGGGGATAGAGATTTAGAAGTCTTCAGCCGCAAGGGGGTGCCTAGGGAAACTGCCAAAGGCAAAAATATCCAGAGAGAAGAGAAGACCAAGGATCTGGCTTTGTGACAAGCATGGAAGGGACTAGAAAAAAACGTGCCCCCTCCACCAAGTTGGGGGGTGGGGGGACCAAAGCGCCTAAGGACTCAGAGATAATTTGGAAGGGTTTCTCTCAGCAATAATTTTGTCACGCTATCCATCAAGACCTACTGTATTAAGAGAAGTAGCTAAGAAAAATGCTATTAATATTTTTGAAGAAACCTACAAGTATCTCAATTGCTTTCATATTCTTCATCTATTCATCACAAAACATCCCAGTGAAAGAAAAAAGTAATCATTGTCCCCACTTTACAAATAGGAAGCGGAGAGGATAACTGCCCCACCACTGCCAGAAATAACTCAGCCCCTGTGGTGATCTGTGATATGCATTATTCCACACACTGAGGCAGGGCTCAATTAAATTACTAGGGGATTGCACTGACACAATACTTACCTCCCAAAACAGGTAAACTGACTCGCTCAACATCCTCTAACAAATGGTAACAGAGCTTCACAATTAAAAATCTAAATTTATCCCAAAGACCCCCTTCTTAAAACTTCCATTTTCAGATGTACTTTACAACTAAACTAAGGTCTTTCGGAATTACAGCAAAGTCCCTAAAATAAGCCTCACAGAGTGAGAAACGTTTAGAATGTCATATTTATACTGTTACTCCAAATTATGCTTAAATTATACTGTCTTAATAACCCCTTGGGTAATGCGCAGGATTCATACTGGAAGTATGTAAGGTTTCAGTGAATCTCAGATTTCTTTTCAATTTTAACAGCATCATTTAAATTACTTGAAAATGCCATCGAGTTTTCCCACCAGAATTTAATGTAGTCTTATATGCACATGTAAAAGCTGTAGGTTTTACCAATTCCCAGACAGGCTGCCCACAGTAATCAAACTAACAGTTGCACGTAGCTTTACATATTTCAGGCAAGCTGTGCCAAGAAGTAATTTAGCTCTTTCAAAGCAAAGCCTATCAGATGATTTATTGCAAGAGCTACAAAATATTCTTTTCACCAAAATGGCTGGCAAATACATAAGTAATTCAGTGAAACTTCCTTTATTGCACGTTCCAAAAGACTAATAAATGAAACACAGCATAGGTATGACTTGAACCAAGACTCTAAGAATAAATACTATACAGTACTGAGAAAAATGTTATAAGCATATTTCACTCCAAATGAACCAGATTTACTACATACAATAACTAATTCACGCTTCAGGGAAGTGGGGGTGGGGAATGAAAGGCATTCCCTTTAAGAAAGAATATTTAAATGACACATGCATTCATTCCAGTTAAATTATGCAAGTATTCCGTCCATAATTGAGAAAGCCACCCCATTACCAAATGTGGTCCAACAGCACATCTCTTTTCTTATGTTCTACTTATCACTAAATTCTAACTAAAGATCACTTATGCCACAACAAAAATTCAATCTACACTATCTATACTTTTAAAGACTACAAAGAAAGATTTGACAACCTACACTTTCTTCACCCAGGGGAAATTGCATTAATGATACATGTATGCCATAAGATCAATAGTCATCTTTAAGTTATAAAGTAATAAGCTAAAGTAGATAAGCACTTCAAAAGTAAACTATTTCCTCAGGACAAATTCATCACTTTCAGTGCATAACCCTGAATTGGTTGTAGGTAGGTAGGTAGGTAGGTAGGAAGGAAGGAAGGAAGGAAGGAAGGAAGGAAAGAAAGAAGGAAAGAAAAGAAAGAAAAGAAAAAAGAAAAGAAAAAAGATCTTAGAAAAACTAATCTGGCCTCTACCATCAATCTTCAAGGGGTTGCTTCACTGAGTCTCATTTTCTAGAAGACAGTTGTTTCTGTGCCATTCAAGTATGATAGACCACAAGCTTACATGATTCACCATGCATCAACTCTATACAAATTTATTTAAATCCATAATAATTTAACCAAATACAGGGAATGTTGATCCTATGCCATGAAAACTCCTTCGCAGTCTCCAGTTTATCTCAAATTGCTTTATCTCTTGCCATAGAACTGCTGAAAGTAAACCATTCAACAAGATCATAAAGACACACACAGGAAGGGACTGCCACAGGCCAGTTAAATCCATTCCCCCCCTTCAAGGTGGACTTCATGTAAACCAGAGAGGCTGTTCTTACAGTTGACTATAGAGATTCCATATTCCACTGATTGCACCATCCGGTCAGATGGGCTTTCCTTGAATGCAGTGGTTGAGAACCCCATCCCCACCAAGGGACATTTGGCAATGTCTGGAGACTTTATCAGTTGTGCAGATGGTGGGGGAGTGTTACTGGCATCTCACAGGTAGAGATCAGGGATGCTGCCAAATATCCTGCAGTGTACAGGATAGGCCCCCAAACAAAGAATTATCCAGCCCCAAATGTCAATCGTGCCAAGGTTAAGAAATCCTGCTTTAATGGAACCTAAGTAATGCTTTCAGTAACGGAGTCAATAGCTTTCAGTTGCTCTAGGAAAATGATTTTAGTGGCTCTAATTATAAACTTCTAACTTCAAAAGGAGAGCGCCAAACCTCTAACCAATTGCTAGGAGGAGTGACAGCGTAACCGATGGGCACCATGCAAACCACAGAGTGCTGGCCACAAGTGAGGAGTATCAGTAGTAATGACTGTCAGGTAATGTCCCCATCATCTGGAAACTCCCTATTATCTACACATCGCCACACAAGTTTGACAATTTTCCCCCACTGTCCACCTACTCCCTTTTCACTCCCACTAAGGAGTTTTCTCGGGCAGCCCATAGGCTTTTTTTTCCTCTGCCTGGGTATTAAAAATAGCATGAAAAGCAATTTGGAAGAAATGAAAATAGTAAATAACCTAAGGTGCTTTCCATCCCGGAAAGTCTATGATTTAACAGGACTTAAAAGGTTTGTAAATCAGATATGGAACTTGAAAAGAGATCGGCAGCGTAAAGAAACAGTCCCATGAATAAATAAACATCTAACGTAAAATAATCATCAAAAGAATATGTGTGCAGATATATATATGGAACTGCACAGACCCGGCTCAGGGAGAAGAGAATAAAAGGAAGCTGAAATTGACTGCTGCTTCTTATAACTGCATTGGCAGGAAAAATACATATTTAGAGGCTAAAAGACAGAATTTACATTTTCACGATTTTTTTTAAAAAAAAACACAAAACTTTAAAATTCACAATAGAAAAACCTAAACAAATCTTAATGAAAAGAGACTCTCAGGCTATAGAAACCTTACTGATCAATATGGAATTGATAAATAATGGCCCACCCATATATTACACAGCCACTAAAAATCATATTGAATACTTAATGGCATGAATATATGCTCCCAATATAGTAAGAAGACAGGTTATGAATAATATACACAATGATATCAATCCTATATAAAATGTAAATACATAGAAGTGAAAAAATATATACAAGAAATATACACATGCACAACAAGAGAGACAGGAAGGTGAAGGAGGTATGCCAAAATGTTAACAGTGGTTATCTGAGGAGTGGGAAGATTAGGGCTGATTTCTCTTCCTTCTCTGTGCTTTTCTCTATGTTCATATCGTCCTACAGTGAGAATCACTTACGTTTTGTACTCACAAAACGAATAGATTATTACAAATAAAATTTAAACCATATGGTTTCAGGAACTGTCCACAAAATGAGAAAAAACAAATCCGAATACGCCAACTTTTCAATTAAAGAAACCACCTTCAGAATCAACAAAAGCAAGCTTTCACTGAGTGTTATTATTATGTGCCTGGTATTTTTCTAAACGCTTCGAATGTATTAACTTATTTAAATCAAACCAAAAAAGATACGAAAAAAGACCCCTGGAATAACAGAAGCTGTGAACCATCTTAGTCTCACTATGAATTTCAATCTCAGTTTCTACAGACTGAAATGAGGGGGTTTAATAAGATGATCTTTAAAGGTCCTCTCCAGGCTACAATGAGATTCTACACATGATGAATATGGTTGAATAAGTGTTTGTAAGGAAGCTTCTAGAGAATGATGGGGCAGCTGCAAGCCATCTCAAAAACAAAACCCTCTAAAAAAGAACATGATTATGTGTCTCAGTTCCTCCTCAATATTTGTACAACAAATTTCATAACATGTTAAAAAAAAATGTTGAAAGCCCACATTTTCCCAATACTTGGCCATAACTGATTGGATAGGAAGTCTGGTATGGGAGGTAAAAGATTCACTGAAAGGTTGTGCTTCTTGTTCAACGTTATCGTAGCTTTTAACAATAAACCTGTAATAAACAAAAACTTTATGAAATATTTTAGTCGTGTTCTGGGTACGACCATTTCAGTGTCTGATTAAAGGGGCCCAAAGACCTACTGGAATTCACCAAAAGGCGTTCCACTTACGAAATAAAACCAAAACCCCAATACAACACTGAATGGAAAATGAGGGGCCAGCATGAATCCCCTTTCTCGGGGGAAATTACAGCTGCGCAGTTAAAGGAATTTGGGCTTCCCGGTTAAATCGTGGGATTGTTCCCGAAGCTCACAGCCCGACAGAAGTGGGCCAGTCGTGGTTCCGCGGTTCACGCGTGGGTCGGAAGGAAGCACCGAGGTTTGGGCATATCCTTGACCTGTAAGGGATACTTCGTGTCTCACTTGCCACCATCAAAAACAGGTTCGTAGATAATCTTTAGTAGCAAAATTAACATAAGTGCACGTCTGTTAAAAACAAAAACAAAAACACCGGTGGGTCTGCGATAGGAATACTGAAGGAGACAATTTCCAGGTTTAAATCACACAAAAACTATTTAGGAAACACAAAGACACAAGACACAAAACAAATTAAGAATGCAAGTGTGAAAGACACATTCGCGTTGAACACAAAAGAGAAAAGCAAAACGACTGGAAACTGGCGCGGCCCTGGGACCCCGCGTGCGCCTTCGCCGTCCGGGGACGCGGGTCCCGGGTGGACTTGCAGCCGCCGCCCGGCCCCGCCGCGCACACGCGTTCCCCCTGGCGGGGCGCGCGGCGAGCCAACGGCCACAAAGCGAACCGCACAACTTCGCCGCGGCGGGCCCCAAGGTCGGCCCGGGGGCTCGGGCGCGGGAGGGAGGAGCGGGGAGCCCCGGCGGCCCGCGCCTGGCTCCGGGACCCCCGCCGGCCCGGGACGCCGGGTCCTCGGAGGGGGCGCGTCCGCCGGCCCGCCCGGCCCTGCGCGCCCGGTCCCCACGGGTCGCCCCCGCCACCGCCTCCTCGCTCTTCGCGGGCAGGGACGGGCGTCCCGGCGCTGAGCCCGCCGCCGTCCCGGATGCCGCCCGGCCCGGCCGCCCCTTACCTGCGCCCGCCGCGCCCCGCGCCTCAGAGCGCCGAGAGCCGCCGCCCGCGCCGCCGCTGCCGCCGCTCCGCCCGCCCCGGCGTCCGCGGCCGCGCCGACGCCATCTTGGCTCCGGTCGGAAGTGACGTCGGGCGGCGGCGGCGGCGGCCGCGGCCCCGGGAGCCCGCGCCGCCCGCGCCGTCGCCGAGGGCCGCGACCCCGGACCGCGCCGGCCCTCGCCCCCGGGTCGCACACGCCCGGAAGACCCCGGGCCGCCCTGCCGCCCTTCGGACTCGCGCTGGCCCGGCCGCACTGGCGGGGGACACCGCGGACCCCGGCGGCCAGCGCCCGCGGCTCGCCACGACCAGTCTGACCGCACCAAGGGGTTGGAATTTTGCGCGATTGAAAGTTACTGCAGGAATCCGCAGCCTTTAAAGGGAGAAGAAAAATGGACTCATCTCTGAGTTCCTGTCAAACATAGATCCCAGTCTTGGCTCATCTCATAAGGACCAGTCTAACATCACCCAAAAAGCTCAAGCGCCAAGAGGGCAGACACACCTGGAATTATTTGCTTATCCATTGCGAACAAGTATATACTGCCCGCTCACCATGTGCCTAGCACTGTTCCAGGTGCCGCAGCTACGTAAGGCCCAGACCCTGACCTTGGCCTTGTCCTGGTGGAACCTAACTATTCACAAACGAGGGAGCAAATAGATGGCGCGGGTGGCTAGGAATAAATGCTGTCGTGGAGGAGGACAGCGTTGAATTGGAGATGTCTTGCAGGCAGTTGGAAAGGAGCCTGGAGTCAGGGAGAGAGAGTTGGGGGTTCTCGCATATGGGTGGTATCGAAAGCCATGAGCTCTTCAAGAAAAACTTAAGCCCGAGAACGAAATCGGGAAGAATCAAAATGTAATGGGTAACATTAGGCCTCCGTGGAAAGGATCCACCCTAAAGAATAGACATTAAATTAGAGGCAGGTGTGCAAGTCCTTTTATGTAACTGGGGTTTAATCTTAAGAAAACATGATGTATGTAACATATACCATGTTAATATTGCAAAGGGATAATGTAGCCAATGAGCTAGTCAGGTATAGTTAAAAAAAATCAAGATAACTTCATCAGAGTAAATGTCATCAAGGCCTTAAAAAGTGACAGGGTCAGCACAGAGCCTAAGGAAAAAAAAAAAAAATCAAACCTCAAGCATTTGCTTTTTTCTGCTATCATTCAAGGGAAAGAGACCCTAGATCTGGAAGATGCTCTTATGCATGTTACTAAAATAGTGGACTCTGCTGTGGATCAAAGCAGACATCAGACTTTCCATCTCTTACCTAAATCAATGCGTTGCAACACGATCCATGCATTAAAATTATCAGGAATATCTGCAAAAAAAAAAAAAAAGAGAGAGAGAGAGATGAGAGATGCCACCATTCCATCCACAATTAAAACACTGACATACAAATCAAAAATTAAAAAAAATAATCTCTATGCCATCTGGCATTCAATAGAATGCAAAGGAAAATAAAGGAACATCAGGTTAGAAGCAACACGGTGACATATAGTAGGTGATCATGCCAAGACGTGGTTGACAGAGTAGTTAGTGTCCTTCTGTCATTAATCTAAAATGACTGGGTGTATTAGTTTCCTGTGGCTCTTGTAACAAGTTACCATAAGCTGTGTAGCTCTAAACACCAGAAATGGATTCTCTCACAGTTCTAGAGGCCAGGAGTCCAACATCAGTATCACTGGACCAAAATCAAGGCGTCAGCAGGGCCACATTCCCTCTGGCAGCTCTAGGGGAGAATCTTTCCTTGCCCCTTCTGGTTTTGGGTGGCTGCCAGCATTTGTAGGCTTGTGGCCACATCACTCCAGTCTTTGAGGCCAGCAATTTTAAATCTCTCTGCTTCATCTCCACATCACCTTCTCCTCTGGGTGTGCTCAAATTTCCATCTGTGTCCCTCTTATGAGGATATACGTGATTGCATTTAGGATCCACCCAGATAATCTGGGATAATCCCCGTCTGAAAATCCTTCACATAATCACCTGTGCAAAGACTTCTTTCCATATGGGAATTAGGATGTGAACAAATCTTTGGGGGCATTATTTAGCCTGCCACACTGGGTATATCCTCCGCTCTCCTAAATTACCCCATAATCAACCACTGCGTATTTTTCCTCCATATTTTTCTTGAATGTGTTTATATTTTTCAGCCTGTGCCACTTCTCAGGATAAATAATTATGTATATTTTACTAACTTAATTGAAAAAAGATGCTGTCTGTCGAGAACACAGTGTAGTTTCATGAGTGTTTATTATCTGTCTGATATGCTAAATATTACTCTTTTGCCTTGTTGAAAAGGTAAAATATATTGCTAAAAGATGAGGGAAGGAAATTCAGACATTTCATCACACCTCATGGGTAACTTCTATATTGGGATGGAAGTATAAAATGCACTCTTTGTCTAAATCTGTAACATGAATGAAACTCCACTCTACACAGGTACATCCAGTATCGGTCCTGGCCAGTTTTGTACTTTGGGGTGCAGTACCCTTACAGGGGACGTATCATCATTCTCCACAACATCCCAGTACCCAGAACTGTCTGGCACATGGTAAACACTAGATAGATGTTTTTAATGGGGACTAAAGTCTTCTCTCTGGCTCTTCTGAAGTGGCTGGATTACAGAAAGTATGTGTAGACCTAAGACATGGTGCATTGTAAAGACAGCATATGGTTATAATAGGAACCACCGAGCTCCTGCTCAGCAGAGCAACCAGAAGACCTACAGCAGTGCTCCTAAAAAGATGAAAGATTTTATAACCAAGATTAAAGACTTTACAACACATCACCAATGGGAAATGTAAGTGGACTTAAAATTCCTCGAATGATAACAGGGCTTATTCTCCACTGGCTTCTACTCTAGGTATTTTGCACGGACTGTCTTACTCATCCTCAGAGCAACCCTATGTGATGAGCACTATCTTCATTTTACAACTGAGGAAACCGAGGCCAGCAAAAGTTCAAGAATCTGCCCAGTTAGTAACAGAACCAGGTTTTCCATCTAGATGATTTAGCCTCCTCGTAAATTTCAAGCTTACCAAGTAAACTCTACTCCCTACACACACGTGCACACACTGGAAAGCCCGAGAGCTGGTACAGGTAACTCGGCCACTACATGCTCTCAACTAGTCGTTCCTGAACCCAGATACTTGCGGTATGTATCTTTTTAATATCGGCATAAGGAGACAATTCTAAATAGTCCTCTTGGACTGTCGGGCAAGAACATCTCATGGTCAGGGGAAAGGGGACTGGGTGTCTAAGGGCAACAGCATCGTATGAACTCACATTTTGTCTGAATAACACATCACTTACTTAAAAAAACAACACTGAGTCTCCTTCCCTGGTGCAAATTGTTTCCAATGAGGCAAACAGCTGCAGCCGTTTTGCAGATGAAGAAGCAAAAGCACAGATTGTGGAGGGACGCAGCTGATGAGTTCCAGAGGCAGGACTCAAGAACCTGTCCCGTGTCAAAGTCCATGGTCTGTCTAAGGCCACTGCTGCCTAGTCATCGAGGTGCTCTTAGCACTACAATCTCTGGGCACTGGGGAGAACGCATAGGGACAGAGCCACCAGCCCTCCAAGAATTTAGGGTCTAGTGGAGCAGTCTGGGGTTGCTTACAAAAGCACTGCAGACCACATGTAAGAGCAGAACAGCATCCTTATGCTCCCTGCATGCTCCATCTGGGTTTGCTCCCCACTCCTTTTTTATTAATATTACTTTAAGGCAACCTACTGAGTGGGAGAAAATATCTGCAAATCATATATCTGGTAAGGGGGTAATATCCAAAATATATAAAGAACTCCTACAACTAAAAAGAAAAAAAAATAAAAACAATGGGCAGAGGATCTGTATAGACATTTTTCCAAAGAAGACATAAAAATGTCCAACAGATACATGAAAAGATGCTCAACATCACTGATCATCAGGGAAATGCAAATGAAAACCACATAAGTACATGTGAGAATGGCTATTATCAGAAAGACAAGAAATAACAAGTGTTGGTGAGGATATGGAGAAAAGGGAACCCTCGTGCCCTGTTGGTGGGAAGGTAAATTGCTATAGCCACTATGGAAAACAGTGTGGAGGTTCCTCAAAAAATTAAAATTAGAACTACTATATGATGCTGCAATTCTACTTCTGGGTATTTATCCAAAGACAATGAAAACACTCATTTGAAAAAATAGATGCACTCTCATGTTTATTGCAGCATTATTTACAATAGCCAAGATATGGTGTCCATCGGTGGATGCATAGATACATATGGATCTATATCATTAATGTATGATATATATATCACATTTTTTTCTACATCTGTGTTATATATAGCATTATATATTTTATATAACATAATATATAGACAGAGATATAGATAGGTAGGTAGGTAGGTAGGTAGGTAGATAACCACAGTGGACTATTATTCAGCCATGAAGAAGAATAAGATCTTGCCATTTGCAACAAATGGGTGGACCTTGAGGACATCATGCTAAGTGAAATAAGTCAGAGAAAGACAAACACCATATGATCCCAATTATAAGTGGAATCTAAAACAAACAAAACCAAAGTCATGGATACAGAGAACAGACTGATGGTTGCCAGAGGCAGGGGTTTGGAGAGTGGGCAAAATGGGTGAAAGTGGTCAGAAGATACAAGCTTCCAGTTATAAAATAAATAAATCATGGGGATGTCATGTACAGCATGGTGACTATAGCTAATAATGCTATATTGCCTATTTTTAAAGTTGCTGAGAGAGTAAATCTCAAAAGTTCTTATCACAAGAAAAAAGTTCTGTAACTATGTATAGTTGACAGAGGTCAACTAGACATTGTGGTGATCGTTTCACAATGTATACAAATGCCAAATCAGGGGCTCCTGGGTGGCCCAGTGGGTTAAGCATCTGTCTTCAGCTCAGGTCATGAGTCCTGGGATTGAGCCCCACGTCAGGCTCCCTGCTCAGCAGGAAGTCTGCTTGTCCTCTGCCCCTTCATCAGCTCATGCTCTCTCTCTCTCTCTGTCTCAAATAAATAAATAAAATCTTTTTAAAAAATACCAAATCGGGGCACCTGGGTGGCTCAGTCACTAAGCGTCTGCCTTCGGCTCAGGTCATGATCCCAGGATCCTGGGATCGAGCCCCGCATCGGCCTCCCTGCTCAGCAGGAAGCCTGCTTCTCCCTCTGCCTCTGCCTCTCTCTTTCTCTCTCTCTCTCTCTCTGACTCTCATGAATAAATAAATAAAACATTTGGGAAAATAAATAAATAAATAAATAAAATCTTAAAAAAAAAAATACCAAATCATTATTTTTAAAAGGTGGGGTGTTGGGGAGGGGCTGGACAAAGGTAAATGAATTGAGATTTTATACAGTTGTGGTTTGTCTAGTAACCTTTTCTGGAATGAAACAAGAAAGAAAGAATCATGTACAAAGAAAAAAAAAAAGAGAAAAAACCCAACGCTAAGATGCTAACATTTCTAACCAATTCAAGTTCGTGACCCCCCCAATAAGTGTATTCTATCCTATAAGAAAATTCAGAGCACCATGTCCAGATTTTTCCATCACACTTCTTACACCACATGTTTAGAACTAAACATACTAATAAATCGGTTAAAAAGTTCAGAATTTGCCGTGCAGAGGTCCCCAAGTAGCAGCAACTACTCTTGTTTCAGGGCCCCGGTATAACAAGCTCAAAGGCCGATGCAGTTTTGTCCTAGAGAATACAAAGGGAAGTTTATTACAGTCTTCATTTTCCTTGAAGGCAGAATTAATTCACTAATACACCACCATGAGACCATGAATAAAACATCTAGGTTGGCAACAAAAACATAGAGTGAAAATATTTTTCAGCAGGGAATAGCAAATAGCACATGAAAGAATAGGAGATAAATTGGGTACAGAAATAGGAAGAAAGCGCTGAGGTGGTGAAGCCCCAAGCCTGCTTTGTTTCTCCAGATTGAAGCTCCTGTGTGTCCCTTTACGGGGGTGTCTATGGACAGGTTGGCCCGTCCTCCCTGCCCAGATGGCATTCATTCATAATCCACCTGAACCAGGTGCTACGCTTCTCACCACCCCCACCTCTGTTCTGGAAATGCCTCGATCTCTGTTTTTCTTCAGCTTGCTTTTTCTCTGGAATTCACCCATCACCCCTTGTCTCCTCCATCTGAATTTTGTGTCTCCTCAGAAGCCAGCGTCTCGATGAATTTTTCCTTTAGGTGTTACAGCAGATTCCCGGGCCTGCCTTAACAAAGTACAACAGACGGGATGGCTCCAAACAACAGAAATGTAATTCACAGCTCCCAAGACCAGAAGTGTGAAATCAAAGTGTTGGCAGAGATAGTTGGTTCCTGCCGGAGACTCTGAGGAAGAATCTGTTCCACGCCTCTCTCCTAGATTTCTGCTGATTGTCTTGGTGTTCCTTGGCTTGTAGACACATCCCTCCAAATCTGTCTCCATGCTCCCATGACCTTCTTTTTCTTTTTTTTAGGGATCGTGTGTTAGTGATTCTTAGTTCAACTCTCTCTCTTTTTTTTTAAGATTTTATTTATTTATTTGGGACAGAGTGAGGGAGAGAGCATGAGCAGTGGGGCAGGGCAGAGGGAGAGGGAGAAGCAGGCTCCCCACTGAGCAGGGAGCCTGACTCGGGGCTCGATCCCAGGCCCCCAGGATCATGACCTGAGCCGAAGGCAGACGCTTAACCAACTGAGCCACCTAGGGGCCCCACTCTCATGGCCTTCTTCCCTGTGCTTCTCTGTGTCTTCACATGGCCTTCTTATGAGATTACCAGTCATTGGATTTAAGGCCCTAGTCCAGTATGACCTCATCTTAACTAATTACGTCTGCAAAGGCAGTATTTGCAAATAAGTTCCCATTCTGAGGTTCCAGGTGGGCATGAATTTTTTGGGAGGCAGAGGACACACTATTCAATCAGTACAGGCTTAAACCCCACATTGATCATTTCCTATCTGTATGAATCCCTGCATATGCACCATCAGCCATCAACCATATGCTCCGACCCACTGTGGTCCAACTACTGCATATGTATGTCCCAAATCCCAAAGCTCTTGTAAGCCCTTGAGAATGAAAACAGAGTTGTATAGGCTTCCATTAGCCAAACAGTGGTAGACAAGAGTCTTCCCTTGATCCATACTGTTGATTGATAGAGACCAGCGCACTGTGTTGCAATTTAAATCTGATCTGTGAAATAGAAGAGCTTTAACCATAGCTTATCAAGAACTTTGGACCTGCCCTTTGAAGTCATTTTTCTTCCAATTTAATTTGGCTATGTGTCCCTCCTGCACTCCTTTCCCCCAGATTTAAGCTCTGTTGCCTTCACAAGATTCTTTGGCTAAAAATGAAAGTAATAGTAACTTTCTAAAGCTTCACAAACAGGATCAGAAGGCATGGCCTTCCTTTGTTGCAGAGGTCATCATTTAAACGGAATAAAGTAGTCATACAAATATCACAGTCGAGATAGCACCTGCCTACACCTGCCAGGGCTGAGACACCTAAGCTGGGTTCATAAACATCATAACCAACCTGTCTGGGCCTTTACTCAAAACCCACCCATTGGCCAAGTTATAGTTAACTTCAATTGTAGAGAAGTGGCTCTCAAGTGGGGTGAGATTCGGTCCCAAGGAGACATTTCCCAATGTCTGGAGACACTTTGGGTTGTCATAACTGGGTGAGGGATACTACTGGCCTCTAATGGGTAGAGGCCAGGGAGGCCGCTAAACTTTCTATGATACACAAGACAGACCCTTCCACAACAAAGAATTTGGCCAAAATGTCAAGATGTTGAGAAATCCTACTGCAGATCATTCTGCATCTGATTTTGCAGTCTTACCTTTTGACATGTGTCTGCTCTATTGGAATATGGAGCAGGAACTTGTCACGGAAAAGGAGTACATCTCAATCCTTTTTTTAAAAGATTTTATTTATTTATTTGAGAGAGACAGAGAAAGAGCAAGAGAGAACACGAGCGGGGTGAGGGATAGAGAGAGAAGCAAGCTCCCCGCTGAACAGGGAGCCCGATGTGGGATGCGGGGCTCAATCCTGGGACTCTGTGATTATGACCTGAGCCAAAGGCAGACACTTAACTGACTGAGCCACCCAGGTGCCCCATCTCAATTGTTGTTGTTGTTGTTGTTTTTACGTCCCCTATCCCAAAAGCATTTTTAGACATTTCTTTCAAATTGCCCCCCTCACCATGAAATTTTAATATCACAGATATACTGTCTTTCCATTTATGTGCTATGTGTGTATCTGTGCTTGGTACACTCTGGTCACTGACGAACAAACACATATTTTGGCCGAGAATAAACTCATCTTCTAGGTAAGATTATAAACAGCTTTTTAAAAAAATTATAGTAAAATACCCATCACATAAAATTTACCTGTCTTAACCATTTCTAAGTGTTTGGCTCAGTGGTAGTAAGCACATTCACACTGGCGTGCAGGCATGTCCACCATCCACCCACCTCCAGAACTCTTCTCGTCCCCAACTGGAACTCTGCATCCATGGAAACATCACTCCCCCTTCCACCTATCCCCCGGCCCCTGGAAACCTCCATTCTATTTTCTGTCTTTATTAGTCTGATGACTCTAAGCACCTCATATAGTTGGAAGAATCAGACAGCATTTGTCTTTCTGTGCCTGGCTTATGCCATTTGGCATCATGTCCTCAAGGTTCATCCATGTAGTAGTAGGTGTCAGAGTTCCTTTCCTTTTTAAGCTGAGTAATATCCCATTGCGTGTGTAGACCACATTTTGTTCGTCCCTTCATCTGTCAGAAGACACTTGTGTTGCTTTCGCTTTTTGGCTATTCTGAGTAATGCTGCTATGAACAGCTATCTGTTCAAGATCCTGCTTTCAGTTCTTTTGGATAGATACCCAGGAGGGTGATGCTGGATGTTTCATTTTTAATTTTTTGAGGAACTGCCATACTGGTTTTTTTTTTTCTTTTCTTTTTAGAGAGAGATTGCGAGATGAGGGGGCAGAGGGGCAGAGGGAGAGAGAGACTGTTAAGCAGGCTCCATTCTCAGCATGGAGTCCAACTCAGGGCTCGATCCCACAACCCTGAGATCATGACCTGAGCCAAAATCGAGTCAGATGCTTAACCGACTGAGCCCCCCCCAATTTTATGTAGTAGCTGCACCATTTTACATTCCTTCCAACAGTGCACAAGGGTTCCAATTTCTCCGCACCCTTGCCAAAACTTATTATTTTCTGTTTCTTGGATAGTAGCCATCATAATGGGCATGAGGTGGTATCTCAATGTGGTTTTGATTTGCATTTCCCTAATGATTAGGGATATTGAACATCTTTTCATGTGTTTATTGGGTGTTTATATATCTTCTTTGAAGAGATGTCTATTCAAGTTCATTGCTCATTTTTTAAAAGTTTTAATTTAAATTCCAGTATAGTTAACATACAGTGTAATATTAGTTTCAGGTGTGCAATATAGTGATTCAACACTTCTGTACATCGCACAGTGCTCATCACAAGTGCCCTCCTTAATCCCCATCTCCTATTTCCCCCATCCTCCCACGCCCTCCTTTCTGATAACCATCAGCTTATTCTCCATAGTTAAGAGTCTGTTTCTTGATTTTTCTCTCTTTCTCTTTCTCTTTTTCCCCCTTTGCTTCATTGCTCACTTTTTAATTGTGCTGACTATTGAGTTATAAGAGTTGTTTATATATTCTGAATATAAACTTATCAGATATATGATTTGCAGATATTTTTTCCCATTCTTGAGTTCTTTTTACTCTGTTTATTGTATCCTTTAATGCATAGGAGTTTTTAATTTTGATGTAGTCCAATTTGTCTATTTTCACTTTTTTTTTTTTGCCTGTGCTTTAGGTGCTATATCCAAGAAATCACAGCCAAATCCAATGCCATGGAGTTTTCCCTCTATGTTTTCTTCTAAGAGTTTTACGGTTTTAGCTCTTATGTTTAGCTCTTTGATCCATCTTGACTTAACTTTTGTATATGGTATAAGGAAAAGATTCAACTTCTTCTTCTTCTTCTTCTTCTTCTTCTTCTTCTTCTTCTTCTTCTTCTTCTTCTTCTTCTTTGGCACATGGATAACCAGTTTTCCAGCACCATTTGTTGAAAATACGGTCTTTTCCCTATTGAATGGTCTTGGCACCTTTGTTGAAAATCATTCGATCATATATGTGGGGGTTTATTCTGGGCACACAAACAGCTTTTAAATATAAATTCAGCTCCCATGTTTCTTCTTCAAATATCTGTTTCAACCTTGGAAAAGTTTTGAGTGTTCTGTTTTGTTTTTAAGAATTTACGACCAAGAATTTTAAAGTGTTTTATAGTTAAGGTTTTGTATCCCACAAGAACCAATTTTTGCCCCTGTTGAGAATGCGTAACTCAAATCAATAAGATCCTGATTATGGGAGAAAAATTTCACTGGTAGAAAGGTTGAATACATTGATCAAAATAGGGATGTTGTATCCATAAGATATCATTTCCCCAATTACTTTTACTAATGAATGTTGTTCATGCCAAATGGTTCTTCATTATAAGATAAAGATTGTGCTTTAGTAGATCCAAAGACGCAGCATGCCCAACAATGAACTAAAACCCCCTAACAAGGAGAAAACCAATGCTTCCCTTCCTCATACTTTGATTACCTAATTGAAACCTATCAACAAACTCAGGTTCCATTTGGACTGGAGAGGCACCTTGCCTCTTTCTAGATGTATCTCATGATGTAAGGCATAAAGATAGCAATATGGAAAGCTTAATATTAATCATACTCTTTTTGTGTATTCTACTCTGAGAGCAAATGTCCAAAAAAGTTTACCAGCAAGACTGAAGCTTCATTAACATCCTCTTATCCGTCAGGATTATGTCTACTTCCAGAGAGACAGACCCAAGTGTGAGGAAACAGCACACCCCAGGCAATGTTTTTCAAAACTTTCTCTTCTGATAATGATTGAAATTAGCAATAGACATTCCTATGAGTTGTTTCTTACTTACCCAGGTGGCATCACAAACCACAACCCTCAACCACTTTTTATAGTTGAGTGTGATGGAAAATTATGACAATAGTTGCAGGTGAGCAAACAAATATTTTAGCAGGGAATAAACTAATATTTTATGCAAGATGATACATGGGTCCTAAATGTAAAATTGACTCCTAGGTTTCTTTTAAAAATACTTGTTTTAACCTCTGAAGTTATTTTAGTGTTTTGTCTTTGTTTTTAAGAATTTGTGGTTAAGAATTTTTTTTTTTAAGAAGCTATATGACTTTAATTATGATGCCTAGTATCTCTGGATCTGATTTTTTTTTTTTTTTTTCAGAGAGAAACAGACAGAGAGAGAAAACGAGAGAGAGAACGCATGTGAACCGGAGTAGCCGGGGAGGAGCAGAGGGAGAGGGAGAGAGAGAATCCCAAGCAGGCTCCATACTCAGTGCGGAGCCCAACGTGGCGCTTGATCTCACGACCCTGAGACACAAGTGGAAATCAGGAGTGGGATACCTAACTGACTGAGCCACCCAGGCACCCCTGGGTCTGATTTTTACATTTGCAATATTAAGGAACTAGACCAAACCCCTAAGATCCTTACTGGTCCTAAAATTTATTATTCTAATTGTATTTATAGAATCTTCTCCTGGAAAGTTTCATAATAAAAAAACTGAACAGTAATATTTGACAATGGGAGGTATTTTGAGTTAAAAATAGTGTAGTTGAGGTATCCCTTACTCTGTAAGAAACACTCTAACAAAATTAATTTTATAAACCTTCATTTTTAAACTTCAGGCATTTTTCAACAATAACAATGATTTAAGTAAAGATCATTTGTGATTCACCTTCTATTACAGGTGACATATGGGGGGAAATGCAAAACAAAGAAGACCATAATATTGTATAATATTGAGACTCAATAAACTTGACACTTCATGTTGTATCCTGTTGAAATGTCACTTTGGAATTTGGACATTTACAGTTAAATAGGGTAGGGATGTTTTTTTCAGTGACAAAAACCCCAAACTCATTACTTGATAGAATATGTATGGGAACATATAAAAATACATATACAAATATATGTGTTATATAAAATACATCATATCAAATAAATAGATACAATACAGCCTTTAATATGAAATGGGAAAAATATTTATGTAATATAAATTGTATGATGTACTATATAGATACAAAAGTCACTACTTTGAATTGAAGAACAAAGACTATCACTTATATATCTTTTTTATGTAATTATCTTTTTTATTTACATATGATTGACACATAACATTGTATTCACTTAGATGCACAATGTAACATAATATCTATTTTAGTTAAAAGAAATTATTACAAATTCTCCCCCTGAGTTGGAAAATTATTGAATAATAGAATAGGAGTTGACTTGAAAATAGCAAGAAAAACAATTTTCTCTAAATCTGCAATGTCTATTTTAAAAGTAGTTATAATTCAAAAAAAGTAGTTATAATTCTAAAAGCATAATTATAAGAATGGTATGTATAAGGTTAATAAATATTGTAATGATGTTTTAATCTTTTCTGGCTTCACTGAATTCTTTTCTGCTAAGATTTCTGAGCAAAATATCTAAAGGGAATGCCATTAATGTACTCATTTATTTATTTCTATTCCACCTCATTTTAAAAATAATACAGGTGGGTGACATTTGCGCATACAGTTAAAAATAGATAAGGAAAACAAAGTGGAAGGAAAAAAAGAGGTGAGTATAACAGAAGTTTCTGTAAAAGTACCTCAACAATGTCTTTATGGTTTAAACATAGTGCGTCTCCTACACCTGATATAAATAAACAAATATGTAAATATAAATATAAATATATATATTCATAGATATAGATCTCCCTACAGTGTGAGCCAATAGGCAGGAATCCCAGAAAAGCCTATGGTCCAGATGAAATCTGACAGCGGTCTGCTGAGGAATTTCTTCTTATCTGTGGAGACCAGTCTTTTGTTATTCAGGCCATCAACTGATTGGATAAGGCCCACCCATTCTTAAACTCACCCATTCCATAAGACCCTCCCTTATGGAAGGCAATCTGCTTTACCCAAAATTTACCAGTTTAAATGTTAATCTCATCCAAAAAAATCTCATCCAAGTTGATGCATACAATTAACCATTACAAAGATAGAGTAATACTATAAAAAAGAATCTGATCTTAATAAAATGGAAATGTAGCATTGGTACCTAAGTATTTTATAGTGATCTTAATTAGATAGAATGTTCAGATAGAATTCTTTTTTTCTGTCAGCAATTTCTATTTAAGAGGCCATGCTTATGGGTCAACTTGGATTTCCACAAATGTACAGTATTTCTCCTTAAAGGGTAGCAATAACTACTTGCTGCTGAGTCTTCTGCATTTAGTTGCACTTTTTCTGTGCATGTGAACTTCCGAGTGAGTGAAGACTATTCCTATGAAAAGGAAAAAAGATGTACTAAGGCAAAGAAAAGACAAGCTCAATCGTGTTTATAGATCTTTTATATTTCCATATCTTTAGCCGTAGATTAATGTGTGGCATTCAGGCAAGTCTTGACGTGAAATCTGAGAACTTCTGTCACTGCTTCAGTACTATTTTATAACATATATCATTTAGTTTTAATATAAACATCTTTAAAGAACATTATCAACCAATAGAAAGAAATATATTTCTACTAAATCACCTCCAAATTCCTAGAGGAAAATACGTTTTTGTTCCAACATACCCACATACACATACACACACACACACACACACACACACACACACACACAGAGCACATACCGGGAAAAATACCATATGAGATTAAATCTAAAAGCAAAAAATAAGAATACAAATATAACATCGGGGTGCCTGGCTGGCTCACTTGGTGGAGCATGCAACTCTTGATCTCGGAGTTGTGAGTTCGAGTCCCACATTGGGTGTAGAGATGACTTAAAAATAAAATCTTTAAAGAAGATATAAATACGACATCAAGTGTAAAAATGATTTTTTCCCCCTTAAACAACCCCTTTCTCCTGAGAGTTCTGTAGGAACAGAACCTGCTATACCTTACCCTCATATTTTTCCTATTGCCTTGCGTTCTTTACCGATTTTCACTTCACTGTTCATGTTCAGATTCATTGATCCCAAACTGTGACAATATTGCTGTGTGTATCACTGAGCTGAGAAGGAGTCAAGGGGAGGTTCGGTTAGTCCGGATTCGTCCATTCATTCGGCACAGATTTATGGAGCACCAGGCAAGCTTTGGGAGGTTGAGCGCGAGCAAGACAGAGCGTGGCCCCTTCCCAGGGATTGAGATTGAGAGTCTGCCGATCAAGGCACCATCTACCCTACCAGAAAGTCAAAGCCTTGTGGGTCACCACATTAACTTACCTTAGCTTAGCTTCATCTACCTTTATTCCGCATGACTCACCCTTGCCCCGTCATATTGGCTTTTTCCTAACTTCTCCCCGCTTGTCCCAGTGGTCATTCACATTCACTCTTCATCTGCCCCCTTGTGAACCCCTCCCTTGCCATCCCTCATCCCGCAGTGGGGAGAAATTCCTCCTTCTCTTATACTCCCAGAGCTCCGTATCCTTCCTAGAGCTCATTGGCCTCTTTTATTGCATTTCGAACTTTCTGCCTTAGAATTCTCATTATTTGTACCCACATCTTACCTCTCCCACTAAACTGTTAATTAGTTGAGGACAGGGTCCCAGGCTATTTATTTCTGCCCACAAATAGATGCAGCTTATGGGATGAATAACTTAATGAATTAGTGATTCCTTTGGGCAAGTCACTTACCTCATTTAGTCTGATCTGCAAAGTGAGTTGGGGTGTAAATGTTTGCAATGATAACTTTTCATCCTGTTTTCCTGTAAATACTTAAGACTCTGATTAACCATACCTCAGTCATATGTAGAAGTCTGGGTCCGTAACCTTGAACTGAAAGGGTGTGGAGTAAGCTTTTCTGGTCCTTGGTCCCTGCCTTCTCCAGACCCTACTGACCTTCAGGAAGACAATAGTGAAGTGGCTGTCAGCCCTGACAGTCATCTTCCTCACGTGTGGAAATCTACCCCTCCTGGTCTCCTTCCCACCCATCCCAAACTCTTCCCTTCTCTGAGGCTCTGTTGATGACTTTGTACTCATGGATCTGCTCCTACTTCCCTGCTCTGCCGTAGCTCCTTGCACAGCCAGACATATCGATATGCAGTTCACATCTTTCCTCAATATGGCTTTATTTCCAGACTCTGAATCCTGTTCTATGGATCTCTGTCAGTCCTTATGCCGGCACCACACTTTTGACTGCCGTAGCTTTGCAGCAAGTTTTGACATCAAGAAGTATGAGACTAATTTTATTTTTTAAAGATTGTGATGTGTTTATTTGAATATCCTATGCAGACTGCATGAGTGACAAATTTAAAACGATGGTGCCTCAAAGGACATTATCAAGAAAGTGCACGGCAACTCAGACAATGGGAGAAAATATTTGCAAATCATGTATCTGATAAGAGTCTAGTATTCAAAATATGTAAAGAACCTTACAACTCAACAATAAAAAGAAAAATAGCCAAATTTTTTTTAGAAGGGCAGAGGATTTGAATAGATTTTTTTCTCTCCCAACAGGATATACAAATGGCCAATAAGCACGTGAAAAGATGTTCTACATCATTAATCATAGGGAAATGCAAATGCAAATGATGGCAAGATACCACTTCATACTCACCAGAATGGCTTTTATCAAAAAGGCAGACAAAAGAAAATGTTGGCAAAGAACGATTAAAACAACTGGAACCTTCATACATTGCTGGTGGGAATACAAAATGGTGCGGCAGATTTGGAAAACAGGCTGGTCGTTCCTCCAGAAGTTAAACGTAGAGTTGCTATAGGACCCAGCAATTTCACTCCTAGATATATATGCAAGAGTATTGAAAACATATGTCCATATGAAAATGGCTATTCAAATATTCAGTACAGCATTATTTATAATATCCCAAAATGCAAACAACCCATCAACTGATGAATGGATAAACAAAATGCGCTGAATACTATTCAGTCATAAAATAAGGTAAAGCACTGCTTTATCAAGAATGTTTCATGTGGGGCGCGTGGGTGGCTCAGTCATTAAGCGTCCGCCTTTGGCTCAGGTCATGATCTCAGGGTCCTGGGATCAAGCCCCGCATTGGGCTCCCTGCTCAGCGGGAAGCCAGCCTCTCCCTCTCCCACTCCCCCTGCTTGTGTTCCCTCTCTCGCTGTGTCTCTCTGTCAAATAAATAAATAAAATCTTAAAAAAAAAAAAAAGAATGCTTCATGCTTCAATATGAATAATGCTTCAACAAGCCTGAACCTTGAAAACATCGTTCTAGGTGCAAAAGCCAGACACAAAAGACCACACATTGTAAGATTTCGTTTATGATAAATACCCAGAATAGGTGAACAAAACCCATGAGGCAGAAAGCAGGTTAGTGGTTGTCAGAGGAGAGGGTAATGAGTATAAGGTTTCCTTTTGGGGTGATGAAAATTGTCTGGAATTCCATAGTTGGTGATGGTTGCACAATTTTGTAAATATGCTAAAAATGTGGAACTGTGCACTTTGAAAAAGTGAATTTTATGGTATGTGGATTATACATTAATTTTTTAAACTGCAAAGACAAATATCTATCCTGGAATTATGTACTTGGAGCATAATGTAAAAGGAAATGACCAGTAAGTACACTCCGAAATATCTTAAGTTCTCCTCTTGTTTCTTCCCCAAACTGCCTCTCCCTCTTCATTACAGAAACCCCAGGTCCACTGGTGTCTGAAGGCAAGACAAGTCCCTGCTGTGCTGAGGAGCTGATACATATTAGTGTATGTGGGTGCCTATGTGCATATATAATGTATACATATGTGTATATTATATGCACATATATGCACATTTTTATATAGCTTGAATGTGTTAATTGTATTTTTCAGATTTTTGCTATGTGTATGTGTAGCGAGAGAGAGGAAACTCTATGTACCAAACAGCAGAACACACCATCTTTTTCTGCCCACTTTTGGGTACATATGGAAAAAATATCAGAAAAGTAGACCATAAATTAGGTCATAAAAGAGACCTCAATAAATTCCAAAGGAACAGGATCACATACGCCATATTGACCATGTTCTTCAGCTATTATGCAATAAAATTAGAATTTAATACTAGAGGATGACCACAAAAATGCCATTATGTCTGGAACACAAAATATTAAGGAAAAACCTATAGTTGTAAAGGAAATAAAAAAGGGAAATTAAGAAATTCTTAGAGCTGATTGATAGTGAACATGTTTGTCCGTAATGTTGACGATCCAGCAAAGACCATTTTTGCCATGACTGGTGCTGGCCTGAAGTGACATATCCTACAAGGGGAATCTCTCACTTAAGGATGAGATTGCATGGTTTTTCACAGAGTCCACAAAGGATTTGGATTTTTAAGGAGACCAAACTCTGGTGCACATGGTCCAATCATTAAGAGTTTGCTTTTTTCCCCCTGAGAATCAATAATTTTCTATCCTCGATGAAGACGTAACTCAGTGATAAGTGGTTGGGAATAATCTTAATACCACATCCAAATGCGTTACACAACATGAAGAAATACGGTCCACGCTAACAGCAAGTAAACAGGAGACAGGAATTCGCACTCAGTTCCTACCCAAATGGAAATGGAAACTTACAGAACATGTGTGACATGCTGGTTGGGTTAGCCGGGGATGGAGCACTGGAAAGAGACTTCCCTGGGAGACCTGCCCATAATTTCTGGCCTTTCTTCTAGCTGCATATTCATAACTATCTGAGCCACCAAATGTTCGCTGCCATTCTCAATGAAGAATTTAGTATATGAAGTGGACAAATGTTGTGTTTCCCCAGCAGACATATGCCCCACTTCTTTGATAACAGCATTCTAAATTTTCTTTGGGAAATTACCCCCTTCCTGCTCTCAGGCTGTGTGGTCCATGTGGATGCCAACCTAAGTTTGAAGGATGGGAACAAGTCCAGGCCTGTCCGGTGATTTCAGCATTTCTCGGGCTCAGTGATTGCTTTATATCTGGGAAGATGGATTTGTAATCAATCTGCCTTTGGGGAGATTTTCACAGGATTTTTGTTGAAAGAGACACTCCCAGTTCTTTTGAGAGCGTAGGGAATAAGGTATATAAGTCTGGAGCAGCTTGGGGTCATCTTTGCTGCCACTTGGACCGAAGGCCTAGAATGGAAGCAAAAATAAAAATAAAAAAAAGGATCCAAGATGAAAAAGGACATGTTCTTGATGGCATCATTTGGAGAACTAGATCCAGCCTTGCCTAAAGTTAGCAGTATCCTTGAACTTTCTGATTATCTCAACCAGTAAGTTCTTTTAAAAAATTAAGCTAATTTGATATTTATCACAAGAGAAAGAACACTGGCCAATATAGCAACTAATAAATAAAAAACAAAACCAATTGAATTTGGAGCCATACTTTTGGCTCAACTGATCCATCATCAACAAACTAAGGATACCTTCTTAAAAGAGAAGAAACAGCATTATCCTATTCATTAATATAAACAACTATTATTCTTTATTTAAAATACGTTTTATTTTGTTTATATAGTAAATAATTATAATGAATTATAAAATATGCTGAATTTTATTTTATTTTTAAGTTTGTTTATTTATTTATTTAAATAACCTCTGCACCCAATGTGGGGCTTGAACTCACAACCCCGAGATCAAGAGTTGCATGCTCTTCCGACTGAGCCAACCAGACCCCCCAAATATGTTGACTTTTAAAATAAATTTGGAGAGCTGCCTGTACACTAAAACCCCATTATATACTCTACTAATATCGTTAATTTGAGAAACCCTTATTGAGGATTATCCCCTCTTTCCATCCTTTCTTCCACAGTGTATTTATAATAGTCCAGTTCCGTATGGAAGTATGTCTTGGGATTCTTTTTTTTTTTTTTAAGATTTATTTATTTATTAATTTAGAGAGAAAGAAAGCAGGGGGAGGGGCAGAGGGAGATGAAGAGAGAGAATTTCAAGCAGACTGCCCGCTGAGCACGGAGCCCAACTTGGGGCTCAATCTCGTGACCCTGAGATCATGATCTGAGCCGAAATCTAGAGTCAGATTCTCAACCGACTGAGCCACCCTGGTGCCCTGGGGCTCTTTTTTAAAGAAGCCTGTTGAAAAAAATTTTAACTGGACAAGAAAATGATGAGACCTTTGCTTATGTAAACATATTGGCTCCTTCGCTGGTTTATGGGCAGATTTTTGGGGTGCTCTTCAGAGCTGCCATCTTAAAAATTGGCCATAAAGCACACGCTCTCTGCTCCTCTGGGAAGGGTGTTATAAAGAAAAGAATACAGGATTTAGGAAAGGAACACAGAACATGTGTATTAAATTCTGAGCATATTTGTATGCATGAGTGATTTTCGACGGGGAAAACCAGATTATGTATCAATATTTACATTAAAAGAGCAAACGTACCATCCAACTGAATAAGGATTTCAAACCTCTTCTTGCTGTTCTCTCATTTGCACTTGAAAAGAGCTGTCCATCAAGGTTGTTTTTTGTTGTTGTTGTTGTTGTTTGGGTTTTTTTTTTTTTTTGGTTACTGGAGAGATGATTCTCTTGGAAGGCTATGTTTTTTTCTTTTTTAAGCTACAACATGCTTCACAAGTTAAAAGAGCTCATCTTCTTGAAATCACGTGGGCTTCATTTTTCAAGCCTTGAATTAGAGGGCTATTGCCCTGGATAAAAATATATCCATGGGGAAAGGATTATTTGCAATTCAGGAATGTTAGCCTGGTTCATTTGGTGGCAGCCAAGTAAGTTGGGACAGATATAGTAATCTAATTTATAGTTTTAAAAACCATAACTGTTTTGGTTAAAGTAATGTGAAGATGAGTCCTTTTCCTGACAGCTCAGCAGGTCTCCCAAGCTATGATTGTCAAAATGACAGACACTGACCAAAAAAAAAAAAAAAAATCAATTCTATGAAACGTATTGCTGAGGTTTTTCATTAAAAAAGAAAGAGAAAAGTACAAGTGAACCCCAGGACTCCTGAGCATATCTGTAAAGTGTGAAAAGCAGCAGAGGAATATAAATTAAACCAAATTTAAAGATTTCTCTTCTTTTTTAAAAATTTTATTTTATTTTATTGTGTTACGATAGTCACCATACAATACATCATTCGTTTTTGATGTAGTGATCCATGATTCATTGTTTTCGTATAGCACCTAAAAGAGTCTCCCCCCCACCCCACTCAGCCACCTTAACCCTTTTCTAGAACATTGAGTGTCTTTTGCACCAACCCCAGGGTTAAGACTTCTGACAACTCCTTGGTAGAATTGCCAAGCTCTTCCTTTTCCTTTGCTTTCACGATGCATGCCAGATGCTTTTCTTCTACGGGTATTCTCGGAATTTCAGATCTGAATTTAGTTTGGGTTGGCTTCACCAGCTCCTTTTGACAGGCAGCGTTCTCAGGTGGCTTGGTGCCTGGGGCACGTTCCGGCCCCCCCAGCCCAGCCCAGGTTTCTATGAAGGACTTTCCGGTTAGTACTCATGGCGAGTGACCACTACACGGTGCCTAAGGAACATTTGCTTCGCTCTCAGAGCTCCCTAATGTGGTGCAGCAGTAATAGTCCCTGCTTTCAGTTGTCTTGGAAATGAAAAGAACTAAGGCTGAGAGTCCCTGCCTCCCCCATCACTCTGGGGCTGGTGTGTTCCCATTTCCCACCCAGACTCCTTTTGGTGTCCATACGGGTGAAGCTGTGCCCTGCCCCACCCTTGTTCCCCATGATGGGCATGGATCAAGGTCTCTATTAGGCATCATCCACATGGCCTTCCCTCCCCCCACCTGTGCCCCACCCTCTACCCTAAGGCAAGGAGGCAGTTTGTAACTCTCCCATTTCATGGTTCTTAAATGGTGATGTGGTGTAGTGAAAAGATGATGATCTTTGAAGTTTCCCCCAATATTGTGACTTTAGACTAGTTAACCGCAGTTCCCATTTTGCAAGGTCATGGTGAGGGTTGAGAATAAGGGATATAAGGCTCCTGGAACGTGGTGGTACTCGGAACGGAAGGTTAATTTCATAAGCACTTGTGTGTGTGTGTGTGTGTCTGTGTGTGTGTGTATGTTAAGGGCAGAAATGACACTGACTGGACTGTCCGTTTTTATTTCTATCCCTTCGGACGGTCACTGATTGTCAGGAGAGCTTAACTTGGTCCTTCCTAACCCGGGATGGTTCCTTCTCCCTTTGCCAGGCTGGACTGCACAATATGTGGGAAACGCGCCCCCTCGTGGCCGATCAGAGACTTGCGGGTAATTTCCGGCTCTCTCGCTCCAGCACTTTTTTAAAGATGTAAAATCACTTACTGACCCAGGCGCTGGGAGTTGTGTTAGGACGGGGTGAAGTTAGAGGAGATGAACTCTGGAGGTTGCCGTCAAGGAGTTAGGGTAACCAACTGTCGGGTTGCCCAGGACTGAAGGGTAGCCTGGAACGTGGACTTCCTCTATTTTAGCAACTCCTGGACAAACCAGGACACGTTGCTCCCCGCCCCAGCACCCCGCCCCCCCCCAGGTTTAACTTGCTGGCTCTGTTGCTGAGACCAGGCCTCTACTGGGGTTAATTTACAGGGCTGGTGGTTTATTTTTTTATTTTTTAACATTTCTAAAAAGATTATTTATTTATTTATTTATTTGACAGAGAGATCACAAGCAGGGGGAGGGGCAGAGGGAGAGGGAGAAGCGGGCTCCCTGCTGAGCAAGGAGCAGGAAGTGGGGCTCCACCCCAGAACCCTGGGATCACGACCTGAGCCCAAGGCAGACGCCTAACCAACTGAGCCACCCAGGTGCCCAGGGCTGGTGGTTTAAATGGGAACAGGGATTGAGAGAAGTCTGGAGGATGGCACAATTTCCCTAAAGGTCAGGTGTAAGTAGGACATCAGATCAGAGACTGGAGGCGGGGGAGGGGCAGGTTGGGGGAAGTTACACACAAAGACAGAGGTCCTTCAACTGTGTCTACACAGCAAAGTGCACGACACTGTGATCGGGCTTTGTCTCTAGTTTCTCTAGGACTGGTCTTCATCGAAGAAAGCCTTTTGCAGATTTATGAACTATTGGGTAATTTTTTTCTTTTGGCAAGATAGCTTAAGGGAGGTTTCTCTCTCCATTATTACATCCCACAGAGCTAAAATGAGAAACTTCAAATTGTCCTTTTCATCCACCAGTGCTTTGGCAACTTAAACATTACAAACAAATCACAAATTAATATCCCCTAACTAATCTCTAGAAACTAAGAACGTAATTATGGCTTAGTCATGCCGTGTTGCACAGAAGCAAAGAAAGGCACCATGCGCCCTGGAAATTGGAAGGAACACTATGGAAGGAACCTGCAATCACCTGGACTGGAAACGGGCCAGGACCACACAGTTAACTCACCATTTAGGCGCAGGTGTTCCAGTGAATGAACAAGAGCGACCTTCTGACCTTTTAAGTCACTTATCAAATTACCCAAATTCCACCCTTGTTGGTCCTTGGAGGTTGCCTTTGCAAAGATTTGCCCAGGTCAGTCCTGCCCAGTGAATCTGATGGCAGGGGAAAAGGGCCAGGGTGTTTTACTCCAGTCCTCTTTCTGTCCTAATGCTGCTCAGAGAACCCTTGCAGTTTGTTGTTACACAATGGTGGTTTTCAACTGGGAGTAATTTCGCGCTTCCCTTCTCCCCCAGGGGAGGCATTTGACAATGTCTGGAGACTGGTGTGGTTGTCACAACTTGGTGAGAACTACTGGCATCTAGCAGGCGGGGACAGGATGCTGCTAAAAAACCTGCAAGTTCAGGAAGCTGCCGAGGACGAGGAAGAAGGCAGCCCCAGATGTCAGTAACACCAAGGTGGAGAAGGCTCTTCTGCTTTCCTTTTTCTCCAACCAGAGGAGAAACAGCTGGTTTTTATGTTCGTGTTGCTGCCATGGAATGGCCTCCACACTTTCCCAGAAACGTTGAACAAAAGCGGAATAGAGAATAATAGCATAATGTGAAGAGGCTGATAAATTTCATCCATTTACTGAGCACAAGGGAAACAACGGAGCTAACTCCATTTTTGTAAATCAGTACGGCTCAGGGAGTATAGGTCGAGGGTTCAAAGCCAGGATCATAGGTTTGTGGTCAAACCCAGAGGACTGCCAATGCCATCCAAAAGAAAGGTAGAAATACAAAACTACAGTATTGTGGAAACTCAGTGTGTCGCCACAGATCTGTGCTCATTTATGCATATTGGCTGATAGTTTGCCTGGTCAAACGGATAGCATTAATTTCGTTTTTCTGCCTAGCCAACAGGGAAATTTACAAGTCTGAAGCATCGCGTAGTGCCAGAAAATAAGAAAATGCTCAAATAGACAAAAAATACAACGATGGAGACAAGTCAAAGGGACAGGTGAGTCAGCTGTAAGAGCTCCTCCCAATGGTCATCACTGGAACAATCCGAACAATAAAATAAGATAGTATTGGATTGTAAACCAAAGTATAAAATGACTATCCGTGAGTCCATAATAATATAAATAAATGGGGAAGAATAAATAAATCTATTCTGGGTTGGAAGATAAGAAAGCTCTTTTGCTTTATTTTTTGAAGACGCCTATTAGAGATGTGCTAGCTTCTAGACTCTGGAGACAAGAGTGACTTCCTCTTATTCCAGTGTAGTCATCATGGACAAATTGCTCGTCCCTCCAAAGCCTCATTTTTTTTTTTTTTTTGCATAAGTAAAATGACAATAGTAAGGGTATCTACCTCATTGTTCTGTGAGGATTACATGAGCTAATTCCTGTTAGTCTCTTAGCATGGTGCTAGCACAATTTAGGAATTTAAGAACTTTTATTTCCTCCTCTGTATTATTTGTCAGTTGGCATCTCCTTCTTTCCACTAAAATGTGAGGTCCGTAAGGGCAGGGACTGGGTCCTTCATCACTGAAATATCAGCATCTATCACATGGTGGTTTCAAATAAGCCTGGGTTGCACAAACGTGCAAGCCAGTGAATGAAGGGATGTGTGGACATGTTCAGAACTGTGGCTTTACCCACTGCAGACTACGCACGGTGTCTATGGACTGGGAGTTCTGGTTTGGAGCAGTAGGAACGGGGCGAGTAGGAAGCAGCTGCTGGTGTAAGACCCTCAGACTTTGGGTCTGACCGTATTTGGTAATTCCCTTGACTATGTCTGTCTTGGAGGGAGGCATGCAGGTTCCCGAGGTCCCACCAATCTGACTTGTGGAGATGCAGAGTCTGTGAGCGGCTTCTTTCCGCCTGTGAGTAGCCAGGTGAGCTGGGAAGAGCTTACTGTCACAAAGGAACCCGACAAGAAGCAGGGCATACGTTTGTAGGGCATAGAAGCCACAGTCATCAAAGGACATTATTTTATGGGGTGCCCCCCTGGCTTAGCTGGTAGAGCCAACTCTTGATCTTGGGGTTGTGAGTTAGAACCCTACGTTTCGGGTAGAGTTTACTTTAAAAAAAAAGGACATTGTTCGGGAAGGAATGCAATATACTTTGAGCCAATTACCTTTCAGCAGCTAAAAGCACACCAATAAGAACTCCATTGTGTTTGGATGTTATAAATATATCCATATATAAACACATATACAATTTCTTAATATAAACAAATTACCCACTGGGTTTGTGTGTCTGTTTTTAGAAATATATGTGAGATCCTAGGACTACCATAGGCTCTACCAGTAAAGTTTTTATTCTTTGATTATGATCTTTCCAAATGTGTTTTAACTTCAACAAGATAATATTTATTCCTGTGATTTGAATCCTGAAGGAACTTTCCTTGGATAACAAGGGTGTATTTCCCAGGTTTTTCTCCATAGCCACAGAAGGTAGCTATTGCATCGAATTTAATCACCTCGTGATCATCATGAATTAATGCTACATGTACTTGTGTGGACTCCCTTGATTTTTTGGATGTGTAAACAGTAACAAAAGTGGGCTTCACTGAGAGTGGCAAATCAAGGTAGCTACCAAATCACATTTGCCATAGAAGGTCCTTAATTCTCTGTTTGTCTATATGGACCCAACAAGACATTGTCAGAGCTCACTCAGAATGTGATTGGTGAGTCTGCTTGAAATTCCAGTTTCCATCACAGGGTGTTGGATGTGATAAATAGGCTGGGGTCTGATGGTTAATAACTGCTCTCAAGGACAGCTAGAGTATCCTTCAGGCTGAATTACAGTGAACTACCAAGAAATTGCTACGTACAAGCTCTGGGAAAGCTGTGCATATTCAAGGATGGTTTTTTCCAAGCACAAAGATTTTCTATTCCCTTCTTTCCTAACCCCATCCTGGACCCTCCTCCCAGGATTCTGACAACCGTATCAGGCAAGCTGCTCATCAGCTCTTCCAGCCGAACATCACCCTTTGGCATTTTAAATAAAGATGTCTGTATTGTGTAGTCAAGAGGAGAGAAACTATGTACTGTGGAAGGTACCTAAAAGGTGGCTGAGAAATTGAGATGTACAATGTCCTTAATGTAAATGGCATATAATGTCTTCATTAATTCTTGCCACTAGCTGGTGCTAGGATATCACTAGTAAGCATGCAATTACATTGACCCCGCCACGATTAGTCACCCTAAGTGGGTCATTCCTCTTTGTTGGATGGCATGCCCTTATGTCATTTCCACTCTCTTGTTTATCAACAAGGAGGAAAGCAGCTCCCCAATCTTGCCACCCCACAGCTGCACTTACAAACATCGAAGAGATTTCCTTTTGAATGAGACAAGCCTTAAAGTCTCTTTTGGGTGCCTGGGTGGCTCAGTCAGTTAAGCGTCTGCCTTGGGCTCAGGTCATGATCTCAGGGTCCTGGGATAGAGTCTTGCATCAGGCTCCCTGCTCAGCAGGGAGTCTGCTTCTCCCTCTGCCCCCCCAACTTGGCTCGCTCCCGCTCACTCTCTTTCTCTCTCTCTCAAAAGTAAATAAATAAATAAATAAAAATTAAAAAAAAAATAAAGTCTCTTTCAACACCAGAATTTTCTGGTTTTATTGTCACTTCCAACATGTAAAGTTATTTGAATTATTCTAGAATCTCATCATATATATGGTGCATCTGGGTGCCAGAGATTTTAAAGACAGAGGCATCCTAATAAAAATACAAATCCCCAAAATTGTGTTGTTAAAGTCCTCCTTCAAGGAAGTAACAGAACTAGATAGCTAGCCAGAACTCTCTTTTTATTTTAAAATATTATGCTGGATTCTTTATATATATGGTGAAAGACTCTGCTTTCCAGAGGTCTGAAAGCCTCTCTGCAAATGTGGGGTCTTTCACATTACTGGAAAAACAATACAGAAGTTCACATCCTGCTATCTGCTGGTTACTTCTGTTATTGTCAACAAGTGAAGAATAGCAGATTTTATGACAAAATAAAGAAAGAAAAAACACAGGAGAAGAGGTTCATCTGTTGATAAAAATACACTGACGATTCTATTTCTGGTTAAGTTATTTATTTATTTATTTATTTTTATTATTTTTAAATTTCTGCTTAAGTTCGATATATGTATCACCTTTCAAAATATTCAAGAAATTTTCACAAATTGAGTTTCATTTTATTATACTGTCATCATTATAAATTCTGCTTTTAAAAGTCATTGAAATAGGGGCTTCTGGCTGGCTCAGTCAGAAGAGCATGTGACCCTTGATCTCGGGGTTGTGAGTTCAAGCCCCATCTAGGGTGTAGAGATAACTTAAAAAAAAACAACTCTAAAAGCCATTGAAATATCATTATTTGCAGTTCTCTGAATTAATACATCTGAAGTGTCAGCTCTGGCATTTCCGAAGGTTACTTAGAGGGGTTCCCCCCCTAACGGGGATCAAGGATGGAAAGTGTTCTCATGGGCAATGTCTTGTGATACACATGAGCCAACAGCATGTGTTTGTCAACAGCAAATGTGAAAGTCTCCTCTCCCCAGTTACATCTGGTATACAATATCACGTTGGAAATTGAGAGGAAGTGGACAGCTTGGCCAGCAAGAAGAGTTTACTCTTCCTGGCTTCCTGTGTAACATCGTGAGTTGCACCGTTGTTGAGACAAGAATATGAGTAGTGTAGTTAGAAAGTGTAAAACATAAAACAACGGGCGGAATGAAGGTAACAGCTATTCCTATAATATCGACTTGTAACTTTTAAAGTAGTCTTGAGTTTTAGCCTATGAGTGACAAGGTGCTGAAAATCTGAGAGAGATACTGTCTTAATTTAACTAAGGCTAGCCAATGAACCAGAACAACAGTCATTTCAACTAACTGTGTCAAAACCACAATCAATCACAATTCCATTTGGAAATAAATCTGTCCCTTACACAGTATGTCAAGATGATTTCCAGGGGCACCTGCCTGGCTCAGGCGGTAGAGCATGTGACTCTTGATCTCGGGGTCGTGAGTTCGAGCCCCACATTGGGTGTAGAGATTACTTAAAAGAAAAAGAAGGAGAAAAAAGGGTGATTTCCAAATGGACCAAAGATCTAAATTTTATAAATGATATTATATAAGTACCAGAAAAAAAGTGGGTAAATTCCTCTGTGATGCAGGAGTGGAGAAAAGCCTTAGTAATTATGACTTGAAATCCAGAAGCAATAGGAAAAAAGATTATAAATTCAACTCCCCAAAATAAAACAAAACAGGGACTCCTGGCTGGCTCAGTTGCTGGAGTGTGCGATTCCTGGTCTCGGGATTGTGGGTTTGAACCCCATGGTGGGTGTAGAGATGACTTAAAAATAAAATCTGAAAAATAAATAAATAAATAATAAAGCAAAACACATCAAAGGCCTTTTAAATGGTGAAACTACTATACGCAAAGGCAAAAGACAAATAGTAAAGAGGGAAACGTATTTGCAACTTATATCATAGAGAAGGAATTTATAGACAACACCTCTAAAAGTCAAGAAGAAAAAGAGTATTTTTTTTTTAATGGATGACAGCTAAAACAGTTCCTGGAAAATGAGAAGCAAATGGTTTTTAAAGATAAGAAAAGGTGCTCAACCTCACTCGTAATAGGGGAAATGGGAAAACTGCATTCAAATACTATTTCTCACCTATCAAGGTAACATTCAAAACTTTGACCCCAAAAGCCATCCGTGAGGGTGGGGAGGAAATCGGAATTCGCATCCTTTGTTAGTAGGAATACAAAATAACATAAGGAGAATTTGGCAATATCTAGCCAAATCCCATATGCATTTATCCTTCCATGCAGCCATCCCATTTCTAGGAAACTATCCCATCCCAGTGATACATCTGCAAACAAACAAGCAAAACACAGAAGGACATATTCATTTACTCATACATATTCAGTTACTCATGGCAACGTTACTTGTAATGGTAAAACACCGGAAACAGACCAAACAGCCATCAGTAGGGAAATGATTGAATAAAGTATGAAAAATCCACACAACGGAGCATAGTGTGTCGTAAAAAGGAATGTGGAATATCTCCATGTTCTTTTTTTTTTTTTTTTTTAAAGATTTTATTTATTTGACAGAGAGAAACACAGTGAGAGAGGGAACACAAGCAGGGGGAGTGGGAGAGGGAGAAGCAGGCTTCCTGCGGAGCAGGGAGCCCGATGCGGGGCTCGATCCCAGGACCCTGGGATCATGACCTGAGCCGAAGGCAGACGCTTAACGACTGAGCCACCCAGACACCCCTATCTCCATGTTCTTAAATGGAGTGATATGCCAGATATATTGGTAAAAGCAAAGACCACCCACAAAACACTGCATATGGTGCACAACCTTTTGAGTAAAGGAGGTGAGGGAATAGTAATACACACACACACACACACACGCACACACACACACACACACACTTTCTCACATTTCCAAAAGGAAACACAAGAAGGATAAACCAGTGGGAAAAATATTGGGAAGAAGAGGGAGAGATTGTGAGGCAAAGCAGAAATAGAAATGAGACTTCTCTGAATAAATCTTGCTATAAAGCTTTGACTTTGGAATCAGGAAATATTTTACATATTCCAAAAAGAAAATTAAATCAAAAGGCCAGGGTGGGGGGGCGGTGGTAAGCATTCCTTAAAATTCAAAAACAAATCCAAACAAGTACTAAATTATATATCAAACTGATGTCGTACCACAAGGATAAAAGAGCTATTTCAAGTGACTCGGGGATGCAGGATTTGGACTGCACATCATTAGTAGAATATTCTAAGATTGAAAAGAACTGTGAAGAAAATTTGAACTTCATTCAGTAGTCTTTTGTGAGTACCAATATCGGCATTTTGAAATTACTGTATGTGTATTATAGGTTAATAAGTCATTACAGCAATACAATTATTGTTAGAAATCAAGATTTTTAGTGTAACAGAAAAGACACGCAAGCATAAAATTGAAGAATTTAAACCCAATGATGTTAAATTTGAAGTGGAGGTATCACTACGAATTATGAATACTTTAGGTTTTTGCTTTAGAAAAATATGTGTTTTCTAAATTAAGTTAACAGAAGCAGTAACAACTCAGTAGTGATGACTACACCATTCCCCCACTAAAACAAACAAAGCTTTTTAGAGAAATAGCAAAGTCTAAATTGGAGGCAGGAAATGTATGAGTTGATCTGGGGGGCTCCTGTTGGGCCAGAAAGCAAGGAAGCAAAGATTAATGGGGTCATGTCAAAAAGCCAACATGTCTGACCACCATGGCCTATGATGGGACAGTTTGAGCATCAACAAGAGTAATGACTATAACTGATCAACACATCACAAATACGTAAGATCTGAGTTCACAATGATAATCAGAGTGAGAACAGGAAGAAGAGAGAGGAATGGCAGCAGTAGCTCAAAAAGTCCACTGGGCACTATCGAAGGAACTGTTGGAAGCTAGAGCACCAACTCTGCTGTGGACGGAATGTTTGTATCCCCTCCAAATTCAAATGCTGAAACCCCAGCTCCGCAGTGTGAAGATAGTCAGAGGTGGGGCCTTTGGGGCTCTCTCTCTGTCTCTCCACCCCATGAGGACACAGCAGGATGGTGGCGGTCTCCAAGCCAGGGGCGGGGGAGGTGGGGGAGGGGGAGGCTCTCACCAGACCCTGAATCTGCTGGCACCTTGATCTTGGACTCCCCAGCCAAAAGAATTGTTGAAGGTACCCAGTATGTGGTATCTTGCTACGACAGCCTCAGCTAAGACTGACTCTTTACTCTGAGAATTGGTGATTGAAGGGAAAGAATTAAGCATTCATCCTGCTTGTTCCATGTGAACTGTATTTCTAGGTGACTAAATAGTTCTAGTTGAAGAGGAAAAGTTCTTTTTTGCAAGAAAATTCCAGCTAATAAATTTAGAAATTCCAGCTAATAAATGGAATAAAAACAGGAGAAAAATCACCATTCACCATTTTCAACTCCAGATTAAATCTTTGGTCCTGGGATTAAACTGATGCAAAACCTAATGGACATTGGTTGGCAGGGACGTTTACAAGGAGGGACCAGACTGTCCACCGCTTGAACCCACTGGCCCGTCTCAGCATCTCTACAAGTAGAACAACCAGACTACGTGCCTGTTGATGAGATGCCATGGTAAGTATACCTATAAATAGAGTCCAACAGAAAGTACCACCGTGATGTATTCTTGCCAAAGAATCTAATCAAGCCTTTAAACCTCACTTTTAATGTAATGAGCCCTGGGTGGTATATGCACCTGATGGATTATTGAACTCTACATCTGAAACTAATGATGTACTGTATGTTGGCTAATTGAATTAAAAAAATAAACCTCACTTTTAGTTTATAGAACAAACAAGGGACAAATCAGCAAGTTAAATGACTCCGGAAGAAAGTCACCAAACACATGCAAAATGTGGCACATCCCGTAGGAAACAGATCCAGTTTCTAAAACAAGTCAAGGGCATAAGGAAAATAGGGTGGAAGGGGCAGGAGGATGATGATAAAAAAGAGCCATAATAATCATCAAATGTAATGAGTGGGAAATTAGAGTATAAACTGACTAATCATTCTTACTAAGGAATTTTTATTTTTTATTTTATTTTATTTTTAAAATATTTAATTTAATTAATTTATTTATTTATTTGAGAGAGTGAGGAGAGAGGGGCAGAGGGGGAGGGAGAGAGAGAATCCCAAGCAGACTCCACGCTGAGCACCAAGCCCAATGCAGGGCTCCATCTCACAACCCTGATCTCACAATCTCTCATGACCTGAGCCAAAACAAAGAGTAGGACGCTTAACCAACTGAGCAACCCAGGCACCCCAGGATTTTTTAATCTAAGTTAAATGAGATAATGCTATTGTGCATAATGCCCTTATATTTTAGAAATAGCTGCAGAAGCATTTCAAGGTGAAATGACACGGTGTTAAGGATACGCTTTAAGTTATTGATGGAAAAAAAAAAGACAGGAGGGAAGGAAGGGAAGGAGAGGGGTAAGGACTGGCTACTTAAAGCCAGTGTGACAAAATAAAAATGTTGAAATTGCTAACTCAGAGAAATGGGTTAATTATCCTATTTGCTGCACTTTTGCCATAAAAATGTTCACAATAAAACGTAAAAGACAAAACAACAATTGTTGTGCACTTTGCCAAAAAGATTTGAGATGATCAGCATATCCCCTAGGGTAGACCTGGTCTGTAAGTTTCCTGCATACGGGTGCTGACAGCGACCTCCCTAGGTAGGCCGAAGAAGAAATGCAAAGATGGGAGCGGGAGGTGCTCCAAGAGGCCACGTGAGCTGCTCTGTCTTCACTGTACCCTAAAGAAATATTTTACTTTGAAACCTTCCTTTCCTTTAACTGATCTGGCTGATTCAGACAGTTCATTTAGCAAAAAGTGTCCCACAGGTCCGAAACATACACTGTGTAAAACCAGATGACGTGGTTTATTCATTCCCAGAAGGAAGTACTTCTTCAGTATAGGCACATGAAAGGACAAATGTTTTTATGATCCGAACTCAAAAAAAGTTAACGTAAGGAAGTAAAGAAACACACTGGATCGGGAATAAGAAGAGCCAGGTTGTGCTGGTAATGAACTGTAGGATCGTTAGTAAGTGGCTTAATGGTTTGTAAGATAGTGGCCAGGGGATCCCCAGTTCCGTGCTTCTGTGAACACGCAGTCTCCTGAGGTAGTGAGTGTCTGCTCGCAGGTGCGGCATGAACCAGACAGGAGACAGAACAGGGAACCCGAAGATGATCCTAAGCGCCCTTCTGACTCTGAGATCCTGGGATGCTTGGATCCTTTGTCAGTTTAGCACACGCACATTCTGCCCATCAGAATGTCAAATGTAATTTTTTTTTTAAGATTTTATTTATTTATTTGACAGAGAGAGAGAGATAGCGAGAGCAAGAACACAAGCAGGGGGAGTGGGAGAGGGAGAAGCAGGCTTCCTACTGAGCAGGGAACCCGATGCGGGGCTCAATCCCAGGACCCTGGGATCATGACCTGAGCCGAAGGCAGACACTTAACGACTGAGCCACCCAGGTGCCCCTCAAATGTAAGTTTTAAGCCAAAGGCTCTCATGGAAGTGTGTTCACAGATAAATAAAGAAGCTCCAGACTCCTGTTCTGGGAGTGGATCAGCCACCTTCCCTCTGCCTGGAGAGCCTGTCTTCGATGAAACACGGTAGCTTGTTTCTGGATACGCTGGTCCATATTTGGTTTTCTAGACAGTGATTCTGGTACACCCTAGCAAGTATGGTGCAAGAATTCCTGAGGGATCCTGCTAGCCCTTTCCGGTGGGCCTCCCTTTGTCAACCTGTCTGCGTGAGGCAGGATTTTCTTCATATACTTTAACCAAAACCCAACTGACGGGATGCAGAAGCAGGTACGGGAACCCAGCTGTCCTCTGTTAAGCCAGACATGAAGGAGGTTTGCAAAATTGTAAAACAATGCCACTCTTCTCAGGACACGGGTTTTGTTTTAGAATACGTAGTTATTTTTCACTAAAAATGTGCTATTTAGGGTAATGTAGACATGGGCTTCTGATTGTATTTTAAATAAATAGGTAAATATATATTCTTAAATTTTCCCAGTTTTAATTTCTAATATGGTAAATATTGGTAGATACGTCACATAAACAAAAACTCTTTGTGGTCCTACACCATATTTGAGTGTAAAGAAATCCCAGGATCCAAAAGCTTAAGAACCGCTGTTCTAGAAAAATCTGACCTCATTTTACTTCTAGCCTCTTCTTAATAAGGATTAATTTTAATCTTTGCAAGAGCTCTTGAAGGAAAACACAGACGAAGAACGGAGTCTCAGGGGTAAAGCACCTTGTCGGGAGGCTGCCATCCCCAGCCGACTTCCCCTGTCTGCTTAGAAGTCAGAAATAATACCCTTGCTGGTTCTAAATCAATCACTGAAAAGGAGAATGAGATCCATGATTGATTTAGACGGCTTGCTTAGGGATAATGGATGTTGGGGTGTCAACCACAGATTGTCCATTCTCTTTATAAATGACAAGTCCATACAGTGAAATGGCGAGAGAAAAGTGCAGTATCTCATTATGGATCAGACCATTCCCAGGGGTTACAACAATGCTCAGCCCATGGTATTAACTCTCGGGGTCTGGAACACCGAGGAGCTGGGAGCCAGATGCAACAGCCCCCGGGGGCCCTATAGTGTAGCCTCTGTGTCCCTGGGCCTTCATGGACAGCTGGGCGTGGCGCTTTGACAATCGCTGGCGTTATCAAAGTCCTTTTAATATAACTCTAATTGATTTCTTAATGTCATTCCTTCGGCATGCAAATCTATAGCTGTTGACTAGCCCCACAACAGCATGAGAGGTTGTAATTTTCCAGAACACCAGTTCGGTTGAAGGAATGATCAGGTTTCCACTTCCTGAATGCACATTCAGAGTCAAGAAAACTGTGTTTGCTTTGAAGAAAAATTAGCATCAATCATGGGTTGTACTAAAAGTCATCTGACTAATTTAGGAAAGCTAATACATGCAAATATTTGTTTGGGTTTTCAGGGCTCAATGCAAGGCTGGAGACACTCATTCTAAAGGAGCCTCTTTGGAATAATGATTGATGTACTGAATCTCATCCAAAGCTCAAAGCCAGAGCAATGCTGCCCCGCCACAGATTGCTTCTCCCAGACTTCTCACAGTGTTATTTCTGGAGGAGCTGTGGCGTTGGTAATTCAGAGCACACACTGATCTGCAAGCAGAGGCAAATGAGCGTCCTCCGGGCGCTAGCTTCTACCATCATCAACCAACAGTCTTCTCATTTTAGGACATGGCGGATGTCCCACATGGATGTGGGACACAAAAATGAATCAGAGGAAATGGATCCACACTGAGCTGTGCCAAGTGTTTCATATGACAGCCCAAGTGTATATTCTTCTCCACCTCCTGGGATGCAGCTTTCATCCTACTTTCTGGAATTCTCGCTGACATGGGTTGCGGTTAACACTCATTTCCAAACACTCTTCACCTTCATGTACCAGAAAAGTTCCCTTATAGGATCCCCTCATTGTCCTGCAAACTGCATTGATAAACTAGTCTCCAGGATTCCAAAAACGTTCCCTGTATTAGCTATCTATTGCTGCATAACAAATTACTCCAAAGGTTAGCATCTTTGAAGAACCATCAATACTCACTATCTCACAGTTTCCGTGGATGGGGAATTTGGGAGCTGCTCAGCTGGATGGTTCTGGTTCAGGGTCTTTTTCGAGGTTGTAGTCAAAATGGTGGGCTAGACTGTGGTCAGCTGAAGCATTGACTGGAGCTGGACGATCCACTTCTAAGACAGCTTGCTCACATGACTGACTAGTCAGTGTGGTTTTTGCTAGGAAGACTCAGTTCTTCATCACACGGACTTCTCCATAGGGAGAAATGTGAGTACCCTGACAATGTGGCCGCCAACTTCCGCCAGGCAAGTGATCTGAGAGTGAAAGCAAGGAGGAAGCCATACTGCCTTTCGTGAGCTGACCTCTTCCATTTCTGCAATATTCTATTAGTTACATAGGTCAGACCTAGTTAATGTTGAAGGGGTCTGCATAAGGGTGTGAATACCACAAGGTGAGGGTCATTGGGAGCCATTGCTGTAGTCTTATTCAACTTTAACTGGATGCCCCCACCCCCGTTTTTGCACATCAAACTCATTCGGCTCAAAACCCACCATCTGTCTCCCATAACATGAAATGTACAGTCCTTACCAAACTTCCGACCCCACAGCTCTGCGTGATCTAGCTCCTACCCACCTCTCGACCTTCACCACCTAACCCCTCTCTCTTGCACTCACTCCTTCCCAGCCAACTGGCCTTCTTCCCTGTCCAAAAAACACCAAGCTCCTCCCCTCCCAGGGCCTTTGCCTTTGCTGTTTTATCTGGAAACATCCTCTCCCAGAACGTCATATGGCTCCCTCCCGTGCTTCATTTCATTTCTCGGCTCAGAAGTCTACCTCTTCCACCTCAGAGAAGCTTCCATGACCCTCTCCACCCCTTCACTCTCTCCCCCTTTCCTTTGCTTTGTGTTTCTGAATAGCATCTGTCACAACCTAAAATTATATCACATATTTGTGTTTGTGATTCGTCTCCCCCACAACAGTGTAAGTGCCATGAGGGTGGGACTGTCTCTGAAATATTCCCTATTTTGGCTCCAGTGCCTGGTACCTGCTTGACGCTCAACTGCTATTTGCTCAACAAATGAACGAGCAAATTAATAAATCTGGACCAAGAGGGGAATTGAACTAGATTGGTGAGCAGATTGGTGCTGGTCTGAGAGCTGGTACTGGTTCATGGCCAGAAAGTTCAGAAATTGAGAGCAAACACTGAGAACATTTTATGGCAAATTTGACTTGCTGTGACATCCAAGCTCCCCCACCAGGGGCCAATCCTGTTGAAGCAAGTAGAAAGTCACTACTGTAGACCACATTGGTGGTGGTGAACTAATCTGGTGTGGCACGTGCTGCCAACTAGTCATCGACAGTGGGACCATGCTAAAATGGACGGCATCTTAAAGTTAGTCTGTCAACTACCATCCCAATGCATACAAATTTCAGATTGCATTTCTTCCCTTGAAAAATTATTTAAAAGCAATTGTAGCTTTTCAAGATAAATGGCGACTGATAAATTCTGAAAACATGGTATCACTTGCTTCATTTTAAATAAAATGAGTGCCCTGAGCTTTCATCTTTACATAAAAGTTTGTGCTCTGCAAGACTCTTCAATGCAAAGCACTGACTTTCAAGGTTCAGGTCAAGACTTTATTTTTCTTCTCAAATAATGAGGTGGTAGAACCCTCGTGTAAAAGCATTATAGCTGGAGAGTTCAGAAAACAAAGTCCAGGTTTCAATGATGTGCCAGAATATATTATGTGCCATCAAAAGAGACTTTGAGGGGAGCCTGGGTGGCTCATTTGGTTGAGCACCCGACTCCAGATTTTGGCTCTGGCCATGATCTTAGGGATGTGGGATCGAGCCTTGGGTGGGGCTCCACGCTGGGCGTGGAGTCTGCTTGAGATTCTCTCTCTCCCTCTCCCATTGCCCCTCCTCTCGCTCACATGCATGCTCTCTCTCTCTAAAAAAAAGAGAGAGAGAGAGAGACTTTGAGACACCTCCTTGGGCTATTGTATTTGGATGCAAAGTTGTATTCTCTCAAGCTGCTATTTAAAATGAGATTGTGCTACATGTATCATATTTTAAACATAATTTTCAGTCTCTTTGAAGCCATCAAAGTGTCCACTCTCTATCTTGTAATCATCGGCTTTTATTGATTTTCTGCCATCCATGAGTTAGAACTGGATGGCGTTCATCCTCGCGGAACTCACCGTTCACATGAAGCGAGCTAAGGAGCTCTTTGTGTGGGGCCTCCTGCCTGAAATCCACAAAGCAGTGAACAGATTCTTTATTCATTCTTGCAGCTGCCACCTTGCCTTGGAGATGCTCAATGTTCTGCTTCTTGCTTCTCTATTCTGGAGTGCTCAGAACCTTCAGAAACCCAAGTACTGTCTCCCCTTGGGGCGCAGTCTGGGATCTTGAGTTTCCATGACAAGTCTTCACAGTGAATTCCTCAGGAAACAAGACATATTCAAGCTTTAAAGAAGGGAGTCGATTGGCCTGGAAAGTTCCTTTGAAGGGAGCTGGGGTCGAGCTGAGGGGGCTTGTGTGCTCTTGGAAGGGAGGAGCAATGGGGGGGGGGAAGCCCACATCTCCAAAGGATTCCGTATCCACCAGGCACAGAGATCCCGATCTTCCCCACTACACATGAAGTCTTGGAGCCGGTAGCTCAGCCACACCAGGGCATACCTACCACACTGTCCCTGAAAAACTTGTGCTTCAGAAAACACACCAGCCTTGCTCACTCCCTGTGATGTTGGCCAGCGAGTCTGGGAAACATGCAGTTCTGAACCAATTCACTCTCCAGACACCCCTCCTGGGGACCTGGGTGACCTTCACAGATACACATGGATTGATGGAGTTCAGCAAGAAGTGAGTCCTGGAGAAGAGAGATTTTCTACTTTCCTTTCCTGTAGGAATAGCTACGGCAGATTCAGCCCGGGGGGGGCAATGATAACACCGCCAAAGAGAGAAAAAAGAATTTGTACACACTGCAGCCCTAGCTTTCCCTTACACAGAGAGCTGGGGCTTCTGCCAGGCTTATAGAAATGTGCTGGAGGACTCAGAATCCTAAAGGAGGCCTATCCTCGCTGGGGTACAGCTGGGAATGAGGCGCGTACTTCCTGCTCTTTAAGAATCGTGGTGCGTCCACGAAAGGGTAGCGCCTCCCCACCACCAATATATAGGTCCATGTCCTAATCCCTGGAGCCTGTGACGATACCTTATCTGCCCACAGATGTGATTAAGTAAAGGATCTTGAGAGGAGGGGTTTATCCTCGATTGGCCAGGTGCACCCTGAGTGCAATCGAATAAGAAAGAGGCAGAGGGAGTTTGGGGATGGACACACAGAGGAGAGACACACACAGAGGAGAGGCCAGTGAACATGGAGGCAGAAGTTGGAGAAAGGCAGCCATAAGCCAAGGAACGCTGACAGTCGCCAGAAGCTGCAAGAGGCAAGAAACAGGCAAGACTCTTCCCTGAAGCTTCTGGGTGGGTGGGGGTTGGGGCCCGACGCAGACTTGATCTTGGCCTTCTATCCTCCAGGCTGGGTGGTCTGTTCCATCAGCCCAAGGGAACTAGCATGGGAGTTCCCAGCCCAGCAGAGGAGACGGACATTAAAGACTAATCATGGAGATCGTTATGGTGCACAGCAGCGATGACTATATGAAGGAGGGTGCACCGATGACCGACCTGTGGAAGGGGCCTGGCCTAGTCTGGGGGTGGGATGTGGGGACACCGAGAGGCAGTAGAGCCAGAGGCTAAGACCTCAGATCCCAGCTTTGCCATGTAGCCCTGAGTGCCTTCAGGCCATTTGACCTCTCCATGCCTTAGTTTCCCTGCTGTGAAACAGGAATAATAAAACATGCACTTCCTGGGTTGTTGAGGATATGTAAAGCACATAGAACAATGTCCAGCCCGGAACAAGGGCTGGAAGCATATTTGCTATTATTATCCCCCTGGGGTTGAGGCCCGCAGGGTGAAACAGCAAAGCTGGCTAGATAGAGCGGGCCAGGGAGGAGGTGAGGGGTGGGACTTGGAGACAGGTTGGGGAAAGACGCTGGGGCCCAGGGCTCTGTCACACTCCTATGGGTACCTGTGCTTGTCCAGGGCCTGGGAGTGTGATAGGCATGAGCATGTGCTTGTGGAAGAGAGATTTAATCTCCCATGGCCTACTAAGAACTTCAGGAAACCTGTCACACAATTGCTTTCCCCCTGCAGATGGCTTTTTTCTTTTTTTTTTAGATTTTATTTTTTTAAGTAGCCTCTACACCCAACATGGGACTCGAACTTACAACCCCGAGATCAAGAGTCACATGCTCTACTGACAAAGCCCACCAGGCACCCCGAAGATGGCTTTTGATAAAAATGAGTGAACCCACCCTCTGATTATGAATACTTACACCAGAAAACGTATGACATAGAAAGAGCCCGGCCTATTCAAATGCCCTCGGATTTGATTTGCGCAAGATTTTAAGTATTGCTCTCCTCAGCACGGAGAGATTAACAAGCAAGGAGGTTGAATGGAGATCTTTGTACTTTGACCCAACTGTCTGTTACCAGAGGGTCTGTGGGTTTGGTCCGATGCCTAGAGCCACAGACACAGACAGAGAGACCCATAGCTGGTGTGATTCGGGGTTTATTTACTGAGTGGGCTTGGGCCACGGCCAGAGGACAGCACAAATCTGTGACTCAGATGCTTGTCACTGCTGGTACCTCCTCTGGGTGGCCCCCAAGGCTGCATGCTCCCCATCTTGTTGCTCACCGTGGCAGCCCTTCAGAACCCACAGGTTGATGACCCGGGGTTAGCTGGGGGCCTGATTTCTGGGCTTGGCCACTGAGGACGGCCTGATCCCCGTGAGCCAAGCTTTCCCGGATAAATAGCCATGTTCTCTGTGCAGGACACAGGGGAAGAGAAGCAGCAGGCTTCCGTCAGAGGCTTGACGATCGCATTTGGAGGGCCCCCCAGGGGATGGTTTCAGGGCCATTCAAAGATGGGTCTTTTCCCCCCACTGTTTTTGCATTCTCACGGTCATGGCAGAGACACTCAGTCCAGGGGGCTGGAGGACATTTGGTTAGTGTGTTGGTTTCCTGTGGCTGCCATCGCAAGATACCACAAGCATGGTGGTTTAAAACAATGGAAATTTATTCCCTCACGGTTCTGGAGACCAGAAGTCCCAAGCCACGGTGTTGCAAGACCACACTACCTCCAGAGGCTTCAGGGGAGCATCTGTTCTTTGCCTCCTCCAACTTCTGGTGGCTGCCGGCATTTCTTGCCTAATGCCTAGGTCACTCCAACCTCTGCCTCTGGGGTCACACCGCCTCTTCCTCTTCTCCCTGTGACTTCTCCTTTTCTCTGTCTTATAGGGACACATTGGATTTAGGGCCCCCTGGTTGCGCCCTAAATCCAGGATGAGCTCATCTAAAAATCCTTAAATTAACTACATTTGCAAAGACCCCTTTTCCAAATTAGGTCCCACTCACAGGTTCTGGGAACTTGGACGTGGACTGATCTTTCTGGGCACCACTGCGGAACCCACTACACCCAGGTACAGGTTCTGTTCCCAATGCCCTTAAAGAAGGTGAGGGACCACGATACAAGGAAAACAAACCTAATTGCTATCTAGGCGGCGAGATAAAGTTTTCCAGAAGAGAGAGGGAGTTAAATATCTTGTATCTTAGATTTTTCAAATAATTTACTTCTCTAGACGAGACATAAACATTCATCTGAGCGAGCCTGTTGCAGGTACAGTGCCTTAAATTGGGGGCACAGTGACACAGGGAAAGAGCTGTGGATTTGGGACAGCAGCTCCTTCCCCTACTATTGGGTGGTCTTGCTTGAGTCAACCACCCCAACTTTGGGCCTTCTCACCTAAAAAAGAGCAATAACAATACCCACATTTACGGGTTGTCACAATGCATGTAGAGAGTCTAGCATGTGCCAGGATGTGGTGGTCTCCAAATAAACAGCAACTCCTATTGCTGTTGAATATTCCTTTGTAATTTTTTTTAAGATTTTATTTTTAAATAATCACTACACCCAACATGGGGCTTGAACTCATGACCCTGAGATCGAGAGTTGCACGCTCCGCCGACCAAGCCAGCCAGGTGTCTCCACTGCTTTGCATTTATAAAACACTTCCACGTGCACTAGAGATGTGTTCCAGATGCAAACAAGCCTGTGGACTGCCATGATTTCTATCTTTTCTGATGAAGAAACAGACAGGTGATGTGCTGTACGTGAACTGTAAGCCAGGTATTCCGACTCCTTCTCCCCAATGGTTTCTTTCAGCCCCTGTCAGTGGCTCAGTGACAACGGAACGTGGCCTAGGAGCCTAGGGGAGAGGACTGAACAAAGGGGAGGTGGGAGGACACCAAAGAAGTTCCTAATGCTGCCTCGACCATCTTTGAAATTGCGGTGCTGTGTGCTCGGCTGTCTGAAGCAATTCCATGAACACCTTGGTCATTGAAAGTTAATCCCGTTGGAGATCTATGAATGAAGAATGCTCCTCAGACCCCAAACAAACCATTTTTCCTTTAGCCACAGACAAAAGGGGATATTTTTATTGGCACTCTTTATGAATTGTTAGAATAATTCTCTTCACTGTTAACACTTATGGTAGTGACTGACTTGCAGGAAAGTGCACCATGGATATTTGTTGAATGCTCACTAGGTCGCTGTGGGTATTTTATTTTCATTAAAGTGTCTCTGATCACACAGGGCGAGTGTTGAGTGAGGGGGACATTGGAGGGTTAGTCAACATGAAGGGTGGAGAAAATCAGTGCAGCTGGCTCTGCCTTTGTATTCCGCTCATCAGGCAAGCGTTGACTTTGCCTATTGTTCTAGGCCACATATTTCTTTCACCATGGATTCCTCCAACATGAGTGAAAAATTGGAATGACAGTATGGGAAGGTCTAGTAACATCTGTCTGTCACAAAGGAAGCATGATAGCTGCCAACCCATTGTTTGGAAGAATCGAGGGAATGGCTCAAGGTCAGAGTCGAAGAGGTCAGTGTTGCTTTCCATCTGGGATGGGCTGGATGGGCAGTGGGGAGCTGCCTCCCCAGATGAGTTACTCAGGGGGGGTGTTAATTTCCTAGTGTAGTTGCAACAAATTACTGCAAACTGGGTGGCTTAGAACAACAGAAATTTATTTTCTTACAGTTCTGGAGGCTACAAATCTGAAATCAAGGCGTTGGCAGGCACATCTCCCTCCGAAGGCTCTAGGGGATACTTCCAGCCTCTTTCAGCTTCTGGTGGTTCAGGGGAGGTTCCTTGGCTTGTGGCACCATCACTCTGACCTGCCTGTGTCTTCCCATGGCCTTTCCCCCCATGTTTCTCCTCTTCTGTGTCTTCTCTTCTTACAAAAACCCTTGTTATGGGATTTAGAGTTCAGCTGGTTAATCCAGGATGATCTCATCTTATGGTCCTTAACTTACTTACATCTGCAAAGACCCTTTTTCCAGATAAGGTCACCTTCACAGGGACTGGGGGTCAGGACTTGGACTTCTCATCTTGGGGACCACAATTCAACCCACTCCAGGTGGGGTTGGCTCCAGTTGCTTTCTGAAGGTGACGCTGATAAAACAATTGTGGAGAATTTCCCAGTTGGTACCAAGCATACTCCTTGTTTCCTGTTTTAAATGAGGAAAATGTGCAATTTAATTTTGTGTGCCTAGAAATTTCTTTTTCATTTCAGAGAAGGTGACTATCACGAAATCTTTCCATTTTTGACAACCTCCCCAGAAAGATTTTGGACTCTGGATCCCCAGAAGGATTTTTCTCAGGAGCCAATTCCACATCTTTAAATTCCTTTTCTGTTACATATTAGAAAATCTCTTCCAACATCTGATATATCAAATTGCACTTAAAAAAATGCTGACTTTTAAATTCACTAAGTTCTATTTTTTACTAGAAATAACAGACTAGCTCCAAAAATGTTGTCATAGAAGGTGGATGAGACATTTCTATCATTTTGAAAAGAAACAATAAATGTATTTTATTAAAATGTTTTCCTATAGGGAAAAAAAAAAGACCAGGAGGTCATCGGAAGGAGAATGGATGGATAGGGACAAAAGATCATTTTGAACTTAGTAGCCATTTAAATCCAGTTAACTTAGTCCTTCTTCCTCTGAACATCACACTTATAGGAGATGCCCAAGCAATTCCTAGTCAAATCTGGATAATTAAATATCCAAAACATGAACTCACTTTTACTTTTATTGTTCCTAGGGGACAAAAATCCTGGTCTCTAGGAACGTGGAAATTCTTTTATTATGACCCCATTAGTCAGAGCATGGTTTGCAATTCAAATATTTAGAAACATCCTAAATATCCATCCACAGGAAAAGAGTAAGTAAATGCTGATCTAGCCGTGATCCCGTGCTTCACCCCAGCTACAGAGATGACTGGAGCCCTGTGCTTAGTGAGGATCCATCTCACAATGTGGAGGGGGAAAGCAAGATGCAGAGAAAGATTCCATGCAGTTAAAAGTTGAAAACATGCGCAACAATGCTATGTCTTGATTCCGGATATCTACATGTAAGATAAGAAGAGTAGTAGAAAAAATAGACATGTTTCCAAATGCAATGCACCCGATTCAGGAGGATGGTCCATCTGGGAAAGGGAGGAGGAAGGAACTGAAGTCAGGAGGGTACCCAAGGGACAGTATGTGCAGGGTTGTATTTCTCGGAAAAAAAAAAATGTAGAAAATAGGAGAAAATATTAGGGTTTGCTAGAGCGGAATGGTGGGCATGTGGGGCTTTGTTATTACTCCCTGTATTTTTCTGTATGTTTAAAATATTTCATGATTTAGGGTGCCTGGGTGGCTCAGTCGGTTAAGCGTCTGCCTTCAGCTCGGGTCATGATCCCAGGGTCCTGGGATCGAGCCCCACATCGGGCTCCCTGCTCCGCGGGAAGCCTGCTTCTCCCTCTCCCACTTCCCCTGCTTGTGTTCCCTCTCTTGCTGTGTCTCTCTCTGTCAAATAAATAAATAAAATCTTTAAAAAAAATTAAATTAAAAAAATAAAATATTTCATGATTTAAAAAATGGGTTCCCTATTTTCCACTGGCTGAGGAAACTGTGTCTTCAAAATGCACTACCGTTGAGCTGATAGGGAAACAATTGATTTTGAAAGATGCTGCGTGGGGGGCTCCTGGCTGACTCGTTGGTGGAGTGAGTGACTCTTGATCTCAGAGTGGTGAGTTCGAGCCCCAAGTTGGGTGCAGAGATTACTTAAAAAAAAAAAGAAAGAAAGAAAGATAAAAGACATGTGGACCCAACAAAGAAGGTCCAGAGAATGAATCAAGATACCTGCACCCTGATTATGCTTCAGGCACATCGTAACTCTATAATTTTAGGCACCTGTTTGAACCTCAATATCTTCATCTGTAAAATGGGGGTAATCTCTCTTGCCTACTTCACAGGGAGGTAGTGAGAGTAAATGAGGCTATAATAATTGGAGCAAGAAGGGGTTGTTGTAATAATTGCTACTAATGACTGAGCAGTTACTGTATTTTCAAACAGGCAGTAAACATTCATTATTTTAAGGCTGACAACAACTCTATGAGGTAGGTATTATTTTCTATGGGTTTTATTTTTTCATGTAAAAAAAATAGTAAGGCTCAGAGGCAGACAGTTTTCCCATGCTCCTCCCTCCAGAACCAACCCCTGCCGAGAGGGAATGGGCAGTGAGGTCTTGGAAATGCAGAGTCCAATGGTGGCAGAAACAAGTCGAGAGAGGCTGCTTCAGCAGGGTGGACGTGTCTAGGGGACACCACTGGCCTATATGTGATTCAAGTTGGGATTTTGTGGAAGTTATATATCAGCAGAGGCCAGGAAGCAAGGTAGTGTTGGCCGGTGATGAGTAGGAACTACGGGAGGGAAATTCTAGATGTTCAGTACAGAAGTCCGGTTCTTTCCTTTCAAACCTACAACACCCACAGCCTTCCCCGGTGACTCAATGGCAACTCCACTTTCCAGTTGCTCAGGGCAAAGTCCTTAGAGTCATTTTGACTTCTCTGCTTTTTTCATATCCCATGTCCAACACGTCAGATAATTCTGTGGATTTTATTCAAATTACAACCAGAACTGGACGACCTCATGCCGCTTCCACTATAGCCATCTGGTCTGAGCCACCAGCATCCTGAGATTGGATTATCACACTGGCTTTAAAAAAAAAAAAAAGAAAGATTTTATTTTTAAGTAATCTCCACACCCAAGGTGGGGCTTGAGAACACAACCCTGAGATCAAGAGTTATACCTTCCACCAACTGAACCAACCAGGCGCCCCATCACACTGGCTTTTTAATTGGCCAGTTCCCAACCAGAAGTGAGAGTGATGTTTTTTTATTTCTTACTATTTTTTTAAATTTTATTTATTTATTTGAGAGAGAGAGAGAGAGCACGAGCAGGGAGGAGGGGCAGAGGGAGAGGGAGAGAGAGAATCTCAAGCAGACTCCACACTGAGCGTAGAGCCGGACAAAGGGCTTTATCCCAGGACCCTGAGAGCACGACCTGAACCAAAACCAAGAGTCTTAAGCTTAACCAGCGGCGCCACCCAGGAGCCCTGAGAGTGACTTTTTTTTTTTTTTAATATTTCAGATGTTTATCTGAAAGGACACACCTCAAAGCCTTCCAAAGCCTCCATATTTACGAGCACCCTCACCCCCTCTGGCTTTGTCACCTTCCATTCTCCCCTGGGTCCATTCTGTTCCAGCCTTCTGAGCTTCCCTGCATTCCCCAAACCTTGGTGAGGCCTTCCCCACCCCCAGTTCCATGCTCCACTCCTCCACTTTCACTCCCTTCCCCTGTGTCTCTCCGATGCCTTTACCACCCGTGAAGTTTCCCCATACTCTGGGACTTACTAATTTGGGGTATAGCCTGTCTCCCACGCTAGACTATAAGCTCCACGTGGGCAGGAACTTTGGTCAGTTCCATTTATTGTGTTCCCAGAACCTAGAACAGGGTCTGAGAACAAATGTCTGTTGAACGAATGAATGAATGAATGAACAGATTATTCTCCTCCTACAAGAGAATCTCTTTCTCTCCAGCAGCCTGGAAGACCTTGTAGACACCATACATTCCCTTTCCAACTGGCCCTGTGCCATCCACAGCCCCAGACACATCTACAGCATGGGTGTGGGGGGAGCAAAAGGAGGGTTCATCCAGTCACTTTAGCCAGAAAATTCCTACCGCTCTTAAAGTCACACATGGTTTTATTTGTTCAAACACATATTGCAGATGTCTTCAGTAGCCTCTGGTTGGGGGGGTAGCTATCACTTCAGAAACAACCGCCCGGGCTGGCATGTGACTTTTCTTCTGAAAGATTTGCAGGAACAGGAAAGAAACAGCTGGGAGAAACAAGGTCTCAGGATCGTGTCCGGGATGGCCTGTACGTTGTCGGATCATGGCCGGGAGCCCTTGGGTGCCGAGGTAGAACACACGGTGCTTCGCATCAGTGTCTGGTAAGATGACCTCCTGAGAGAGCGGAAATGATGAGGAATAATTTGGGGGGAATCCAGGCTGGCCCACCGGCCAAAAAAATCCCATGTTCTTCACAGCAGTGGGTTCATGCTTCAACTCCGAGATTTAATTTCATTTTTTATTTTTTTAAAAAGACTTTATTTTAGAGAGAGAGCGAGTGCGAGCACGAGCGGGAGGAGCAGAGTAGAGGGAGAGAGAATCTCCAGCAGACCCGGTGCTGAGTGTGGAGCCCAACGTGGGGCTCGATCCCAGGACCCCAAGGTCATGATCTGAGCCAAAATCAAGAGTTAGTCGCTTAACCAACTGCACCACCCAGGTGCCCCCAACTCCGAGATTTCAAATTTATTCTGCATCGTTGCCTATTAACTGTGTCCACATCATTTACATTTATTGAATTTAAGAATCCAGGATCTACGACACATTCTAACCCGATGTCAAGCTTCAGGAAGAGGACAGAGAAGTCCTGGCTCTTAGGGAAGGCAAGTCCTCTGACATACAAGTGGACAACTGTGTGTTCCAAGTAGGTGCCCAACCCAGCCGCGTTTTGGGGAACTGCTTCCCCCACTTTCACTGGACTTTTAGTTAGTAAAAAAAAAAAGTTTAAGGTCCGAATACACAATTTTCCCCATGGAAGCATTTGTCCCAAGCAGTCCCATGCCCTGAATACTAAGTAAATAGGAATGAAAAAGCAGATAGACTCAGCAAGGAATTCAGCTTCTTGTTCTTTCCTGGGTCATTGAGGTGCCACATGAGGGCAGAACTAAGTCCTGGGTTTTCAACTGGCTCTCCCGGGTTGAAACAAAGAAGGGGGCGGGGCAGGGGGTAAAACGAGGCTTTCATCTGGCACGGTTACCTTAAGCATGCCTGCTCCCAGGAGCCTCTGATGGGAGAAAGTTCCCTTGAACTTTCAGCAGCCCCAGCAGCTCCATGAGCGGGTAAGGGACTGTGACTGCGCACTTGACCTAGCTGAGAGCCCTGTTCTCTTTCTCTGTCTCTGGGGCTAGGTGGACACGGCTAGTTTTCTGTTAGACCAGGCAGAGTGCTTGCAGCCAAGGGCCATGGAGCAGTGAGATGTCCCAGGAGCAGGAATTCCGGAGGGACAGGCTGCCCAAGACTGGCAGGAGCAGGTGTAACGGCTCCCTGACCCGGCTCCTGTCCAGTGCAGGGCAATCAGGAGCCAGGCAAAACCTTGTTAACCCTTTGTGACCAGAGGGCAAAAGAAGTCCCAAGGTGCCACCTGTCTCATCCCATTCCTCAGTTTGACCTTCACCTCTCCACTTTGGCAGAGCCCTACGTGAAAGGCGTAGTTGTATTTCTTTCCAGTGGATGTATTTCCTGTAACCACCTATAATTCGCTTCCGATCAAGTTTAGAGGCAGATGTTTCCATAACTGATAATCTTATCTGGAGCTGTTCTAAAGTGTGACCCAGACAGGATCTTTCCAATCAAAGGTCTGACTCATTGTTATACGCAATCATCTGTTTTTTATTTTAAAACACATCTACACTGCATTGAGCACCAACACAGATGTGACCAAGAAACCCACAGTCCTGTCCCAGCAGGTGGCGGGTCCAGTGTATGACTTGGGGCGGAAAGTTATTGTTCACAGTGAGAGAAAAAAAAGAAAGGACACGCAAGACAAAACAGACTTTGTCCCAAACTCCCGTTCAGGAATCTGAGCGATGAAACAGAAGGATACGTAAACACACAAAGCCCTTCTAAAGCCCCTTCTCTCAATCAGCGGATGTTCAAATACAGACCCCGGGTTGGTGGACCAGCCAGACTTGGGTAACAGAAGGGCACGCTGTTTAACATAACATCCCCGCGTTACTGCAAGAAAGAGAGGAATGGGCGGTGCTTTTCCAAAGGATAGTTTACTTTTTTGTACAAGTTGAGAGGATATCAGACCTGCACAACCACAATCGTGACAGAGCGATACCTGCTCAGTATGAAAACTTTGTGTTTGGGAAAAAGAAGGCAGCTGGACTACAGAAAATGTACTGAGCTGGAGGGAGCCCGCCCCATATGGTAGCGTGGGGTCCTTTACTCTGATGATCTTTTCAGTGATGACCCCATGGAAGTGTGTGGGATGTGTCACGGAGACTGAGAATTTCTTTGATTTTTTATGTCCAGTCTTTAAATTCCACCTGCTTCCTTAAAATTACTATCTTACAGGATTATTTTTGTGTCCTGGATGTTTCCTCTGAGGCAGAAAGTAATCAGGCCAGAGGGACACACAGGGTTTCCTTCTGTTTGGGGAACACCATAGTTCTTGGTTTCTGGAACATCTGAGCCTCGGGCACCCTTGGGCATCCAGCAGTCTCCCTGGCATCCAGGGCTAAGACTTCCATATTCCAGAACAAAACAGCCAATCTGAAGGGCTTAGGTCCTGGGAAGAGAAAAGGCTGCTCCAGGAGCTCTGGCTCATCATCTGAGGGAAGAGGAGGCAGCAGGTGGGAGCAAATCTGTAAGTCACCAAGTCATCGCTGGAGAAGGCAATAAGCCAGCCTAGAGCCTGCCCGATGACCTTATTGTGAGAAACAAAATCCCTTCTCCAAACCATAGACTTCCTGTTTGTACTCTAACATAGGGGCCTTTGAAATGATTTATCTGGGCCAGTGAAAGGCAGTTGCTCATTACATATTATACAAGTTTAGATTTTCTACTTGATTATTGACATGAAATTAGGCTTTCACAACAGACCAGACTAGATTGGAATATGTACATTTCAACAGAGCAGAGATTGCACAATGCTTATGCCACTCACGAACATGGTACTAAACTCAGGGACTCCATTGATATAAATATTTCCAGACTTGATTGCATTTTAACAATAACAGCGAATGGTCAGAACGGAGACAGGATTATAATTTCCAGCATCGATTAAATTATATTGTCTTAGTTACAAATCAGTTTACATCACTTTGCTCCATTTTCTATGCATTTTGTCTTTTAAATCATCTTTTACAAAATGTATATTTAAAAATATTTTCAAAAGACAAAATGCCTAGAGGAGCAAGTCTCGTGAATTGTCTTTCCCTGGGTTACTTTTGGCAAGCGGAGGGATCGCCATGGATTTGGAGTGGGATTGCCAAGCGATTTCCATGGGTCATCTTCTCCCACGTGCTCAGGGATGGGGAAGTCGGAAACTCTTTTAAAAAAGTGTTGGTAGAAGGGCACAGTTCTTCAGCTCTTTAGGGCCTGTGAAAACAAAGAAAAAGGTGACTGTCACTTCTCTTACTGGCACTGTAAATAGTAATCCTGTGAGTCATGGTCCTATTGTCCTTTCGTATAAATCTGGTAGTTCTGGAACCTGGAGCTCTTCTCCTCTCCCTGCTCACTCCTCCTGCATGCCTGGCCCTCACACAGCCAGGGGCAGGTTCCCAGGCTTTTCCAAGCCCATAAATCTGCGACTGTATTGTGAGCTGTGTCCCTCAGCCCCCAGTTATATAGCACTTGTCCTCTCTACCACCCCCTACCCCCCATTATATATCATCTCCCCAACAGAAATAAGAAAAAGTCTTCCTCTGGTTATGAGTTTGGATCTTCTGAATTCTTAAGGAATTTTCATAAAGAGAAAGAACTCCTTCCCTTCATCAATAATCACTACTAGGAGTTCACTACCATGCGTGTGGGTATGTGCAGGGCAGGAGTAGAGGGAGGGGACCCCACCACCAGAAGAATTCTCATCAGAATGGTGCCCAGGCTCTGCAATGGATGCTCTGCTGAAGGCCCCCTCCCTCCCTCTGATGATTGGGAGCAGGGCAATTAGGTAACAAGTTGAAACTTGGTTTGGGTTTTCTTTCAAGTTCAGTTAGTTGAAAAATTAGGACAAGAGGCCAAATTTGATTAGATCTCAACTTTTGAGTCAACTCAAAAGCCATCTCTGGCTCTAACTCTCTTTTTTGGAAACTTAGAAGGGCCAAGTAGATACCTGTTCTCCTGGGTATACTTCAGATGTAGTCCTCACAGATGTAAGGGGCTTCTGAAAATGACTTTTTTAAAAAGTAAACTCTACACCCAACGTGGGGCTCAAACTCACGACCCTGAGATCAAGAGTTGCATGCTCCTCCCACTGAGGCAGCCAGACATCCCTGAACATGATCTTTATTTAGAGGTTTCAATTAGCTCAAAGGTTGGAGTTCTAGATATGACTGCTCTCATTTACCTACCACATGGGTGTAAGTTATTTACTTACGAGTACCTTCCTGACATTTTTCGAGCAACCACAATGATGATCCCACCAATGAATCCAATGGCTAGTAAGACTCCAACTATAATTCCAACCAGGGTCACTGTTGCCAGGCCATCTGAATGAGGATGGGGAAAAAAAAAGCATGAGCCCCAGATAAATGATATCCCTGTGATAAAATGTGTCATTTATAAACAATACCACTGCCCCACTGAAGATAGCAAATCATGTTCTAATTTGCTTCTGCTTATTCAGTGGGAGTTGACCTAAAAGAGATGAAACTTTGGGCTACTCTCATCTCCTCATATGAATGGAAAGATTCCTGGGTCTCAGGATCTATCAAGCATACCATTCATACTGGGTGGCTTCACTGTTAATTATTAGGTAACGTCTGTGTGCTGGATTAAATGAGCCCCTACTTTCATCCTTCATAACAATAAACTGTGATACGACACCATTCTCCATGGCTGTCATTAAGTGACTAGACTCATTTGTGGTTTGCGTATTTTCAAGTACAGGCAATTTTCTTTTTTCTCTTAAAAGAGGTTTGAAACCTCTTCTCAGAGGGTTCTGTATTTCGCTCTTGTTGACTACAATCCAGGAAAGAATGTAATTCATCACAAGATAAGCTTCAAAGAAACTTTTTTTTTAAAACTCCCATAAAAATAATTGATAACAAAATCTCGCCTACCTTTCTCAACTGTTGTCTCTGTGTCTTCACCTACTTTCTCTGTAAAGAAAGAGATATAATGATACAGAATTATTAGGATATAATAACTATAATTTAACAAGTGGCAAAAGATGAATTTACCCTAAGTGGAAGGTAGCAAGACACAAGCAAAGAATATAATTTCTTAAATAAATTGGATCAGGGGATTTTTAAGCAAGCTCTGACACGATCCTGTCTTCAAAACTATTATTACTGAACTTACGAGTGCTTCTTCATACCTATGCGTCCATAGTACTTTGGTGAACCTTACTTTTTTCTCATCTACTTTAGAGAGCAGAGTCAGGGAAATTGACCCACAGAAATGGTCAAAAAGTCTTAGAGGTTTGGGTAACAAAAGAAACCAAGGCTGTTGATTCTTGGTCCAATATCAAGACCACAGAAAACTCATCCACTGTGATAAGGTTTATTTTGAAGAATTGTATTTTGAGAGCAATATACTCTAGTTCTGGAAGATGGGGCCCAGACTGTGATTTGTCTTGTGATACCAATTCCTTGCTTTATCTTTAGTAGTAAAATTCATATCTTACAGGGCAGCGATATGCCCAGCTAAGTTTAATGACGGAATATACTCTTTGTGTTTATGTCACTGTTACATTAGGATTTCTCTCTGCAGCCAAACCTAGTCCAATAGTTACAATGTGAATATTCTCATTTACCTATCACATGGGTTTCAGTTACTAACTTACAGTAAGTAAACAATAAAGTTGTGAGTTTCTTTCAGATAATTTTACACAATGCCTATTTAAAAGTAAACGTTTTTGGTTTGGTTTGGTTTTTCCCATCACCTTCTTTGCATACCAAGTCTTTAACTCCTTTGGGTGGTGGTCCTTTACCTGGTTTGCAGATGGGGGACAAGTCAAGAGGCTTTCATTTAATGAGACAACAGAGGTAGTCAATCAATCAGGTCCCACCCTAGAACTATAGTTCACAACTTGCAAATACTACATATAACCAAGAGCTTTTCAAATCAAAAGTGAAAGCATCATCTACAAGATGCTTATTTTTCTAATGCGTGGATTTTTAAAAAGATTTATTTATTTGAGAGAGAGAATGAGAGAGAGAGAGAGCACAAGAGGGGGTAGCGGGAGAGAGAAGCAGACTCCCCACTGAGCAGGGAGCCCGATGCGGGACTCGATCCCAGGACTCCAGGATCATGACCTGAGCCGAAGGCAGTCGCTTAACCAACTGAGCCACCCAGGCGCCTGTCTAATGTGTGGATTTGAAAGAAGTCTTTGTACCAAGACTCTCTTCAAAAATAGGCACCTTTTCAAGATGGCCCTAGGATAAGGGTCCCTGAACACAGCTCTGCCAGCATGAGCTGAAGCCATGGCTCTGGGGCATTTACATGGAGCTCAAGTTGATGGTGCTATCCCACCATAAAAAAAAAAAAAAATGGTTCAAAGACTGGTGGGTCTGAGGCCAGCCCGGAACAAACGTATCATGGAATTGCTCCTAAAAGGTCATCCCTTTGGCTGCCAACTACCAGTAGAAAAAAGTCAATCGTTTGTTTATCATGTCTTAACATGGCGGCTGCTGATTTCCAGACTTATGACACATCATTCTCACCATCTGTGACACCACTGGTCAGAAAACATATTACCAAAAAATGTGGAAGATTCATTACCAAATTAGAGCTTATTAGTTCTATCCTCCCTAGCTCCAGCCCAATTATACTGATTGTAGTCATGAGAGTGAACATCATCGTACTTGGGTGTTTCATGGGAAAGACATCTGCTGCCCTAATAAAAATCACCTCTTAAAAAAACCAAGTGCTTATAATTACATTTTAACTCACATGTGAAAATTTCTTGGGACACTGATGTATTATGTGGAAACGTGCCATAAGTCACACTTATTGTGGCAGGGTGGGGCAGGAGACTGGACAGGAGAGGAATCATGAATATTTTCCAGAGAATTGAGAATTTTGTTTTAAAAGAATAAGAGAGGTATGCTAGTCTGATGGGAAGAATACTCGACTTGGGACACTGCATTTTCGGCAGCTAAATGCGCTGTCAACTCATTTCACAAATGATCAATTCTTCTCCAAAATTTTGAAATGTTTTCCAATTACCAATTATATTGATGATTCTTTCTTTGCTTAGCCCTATTTTGTTCTATCTGGTGTTTAATTGTTCACCATTTCTTTAGCATTTCAGAGTGACCTTTAGACTTTATTTTCAAAGCACTTCATAAAGCTTCCCCCCCACCATTGTGGTAAAATACACATAACATAAAACTTACTGTCCTCACCATTTTTAAATAGTTCAGTGGCATGAAGTACATTCACTCTTGTGCAACCATCCCCACCATCCATCTCCAGGACTCTTACCGTCTCACAAAACTGATACCATTAAACACTAACTTCCCACCCCCATCTCCCCCCAGCCCCTAGCACCCACCATCCTACTTTCTGTCTCTATGAATTTGACTCATATAAGTGGAATTATACAGTAGTTTTCTTTGGGTAACTGGTTTATTCCACTTAGCATAATGTCCTCAAGATTCATCCATATTGTAGCAGGTGCCAGAATGTGCTTAGGGGCTGAATAACAGTCCATTAATGTACACACCACATTTTGTTTATTCATTTATCTGTTGACGGACATTTGAGTTGCTCTCATGTTTTAGCTATTGTGAATAATGCTGCTATGGACACTGTGTGTACAAATATAATGTAATTAAAAAAATTTTTTTTTAAAATAAGCTCCACAAAAGGGGAACCCTCCTACACTGTTGGTGGGAATGCAAGCTGGTATAGCCACTCTGGAAAACAGTATGGAGGTTCCTCAAAAAGTTGAAAATAGAGCTACACTACGACTCAGCAATTGCACTACGGGGTATTTACCCCAAAGATACAAATGTAGTGATCTGAAGGGTCACATGCACCCCAATGTTTATAGCAGCAATGTCCACAATACCCAAACTATGGAAAGAGCCCAGATGTACATCAACAGATGAATGGATAAAGAAGATGTGGTCTATATATACAATGGAATACTACCCAGCCATCAAAAAAATGAAATCTTGCCATTTGCAATGACGTGGATGGAACTAGAGGGTATTATGCTAAGCGAAATAAGTCAATCAGAGAAAGACAAGTATCATATGATCTCACGGATATGTGGAATTTGAGAAAGAAGGCAGAGGATCATAGGGGAAGGGAGGGAAAAATGAAACAAGACGAAACCAGAGAGGGAGACAAACCATAAGAGACTCTTCATCTCAAGAAACAAACTGAGGGTTGCTGGAGGGGAGGGGGATGGGAGGCATGCGGTAGCTAGGTGATGGATATTGGGGAGGGTATGTGCTATGGTGAGTGCTATGAATTGTGTAAGACTGATGAATCACAGACCTGTACCCCTGAAACAAATAATATATTGTATGTTAATTAAAGAAAATTGTTCACATTATGCCTATGTATTTCAGATTTTTTTTAAATAAAGAGGTCAAAAAAAAAAAAAAAAAGGCTCCACGCCCAGTGTGGGACTTGAACTCACAACCTTGAGATCAAGAGTCACATGCTCCACCAACTGATCCAGCCAAGCAGCCCAAATATAAAGCAATTTTTAAAAAACCCTCAAAAGTGCTATAGAGTTTGTAAAACCAGAGTGGTGATTGGGTCTAGAAATGTATATTGAGGGGTGCCTGGGTGGCTCAGTCGTTAAGGGTCTGCCTTTGGCTCAGGTCATGATCCCAGGGTCCTGGGATCGAGCCCTGCATTGGGCTCCCTGCTCAGAGGGAAGCCTGCTTCTCCCTCTCCCACTCCCCCTGCTTGTGTTTCCTCTCTCGCTGTGTCTCTCTCTGTCAAATAAATAAATGAAATCTTAAAAAAAAAAAAGAAACGTATATTGAACAATAAAGTAACTTTCTAGGTGTTCAGATGTGCCACTGATTTGAGGAACCATCGATTTAGGCAAGGTCTTTATGTTTACTTTCATTTAAAGATGGAAACACCTATCTAGATAAAATAATTTATATAAAATTGCTCATTAGCAGGGCGCCTGGGTGGCTCAGTTGGTTAAGTGTCTGCCTTTGGCTCAGGTCATGATCTCGGAGTCCTGGGATCAAGCGCCACTTTGGGTTCCCCGCTCAGTGGGGAGTCTGCTTCTCCCTCTCCCCCTCCCCTACTCATGCTCTTTCTAGCTCTCTCTCTCTCTCAAATAAATAAATAAAATCTTTAAAATTTCTCATTAGCAAGCATTCATTGCAGTTATCGGAGGATTAGTTTTTTTCCCTCTCCCATCCCATTTACTACAACATAAGGCAATTTTAAAATAAAAACCCCAAACAACTGCATTTCTCTTAAGAAAGCTCTAGAAACCGGAGGCTATTTCTTTCCATTAAGTTGTAATGGCAATGATTTCTCTTCAATTTCAGTGATGGTCTACACCTCAAATAATGACAAAGACCCAAGGCAGTGGTCCTTTTACACAGCTGCAGGTACCAACTATAAATCAAAGTGCAGCCCCCGATCCTGGCAAGACTGGTTTAGGATAGATTCTTGTTCCATGTGTACAGACATGAACTCAGTGTGAGATGGTAAATATTAGTATGGAATCTATTACAACTTCCATAGGTTGGTCAAGGTTTCCGCTCTTGGGTGTCAACACAAGGTTCTTAGTGCAACATTGGATCAGCTTACCATCAGCAACATGACACTAGTAGCTAATTTGCCCTTGTGGGGACATTATCACTAGTTGTCATTCAAAGGGGAGAGCTGTGTTCAGCAACCCAATAAATCAAATTCAATTTAGCAACCCTATAAACCGAATTCTGAACCTAGAACATAAGATTGGTTCAGAACTCACTCTTAGCATTCCAAAACGTGCCCTACTAATCATTAGATTTGTTTGTGGATATTTGTTTTTTTTTGTTTTGTTTTGTTTTGTTTTTAAAGATTTTTTATTTATTTATTTGACAGAGAGATAGAGAGAACAAGTAGGCAGAGAGGCAGGCGGAGGGAGAGGGAGAAGCAGGCTCCCCGGCGAGCAGGGAGCCCGATGCGGGGCTTGATCCCAGGACCCTGGGATCATGACCTGAGCCGAAGGCAGCTGCTTAACCAACTGAGCCACCCAGGCGCCCCTGTTTGTGGATATTTGTAATGTACTGATTATAAAAGAAGATCGACACCTATTGGGGGCAACTGGTTTTCTTACCTATGGAGTGACTAGTCACTACATTCAAGGCTGTGGTGCTCTGACTTTCTTCTTTGGCATGGACTGTGCTTTCTTGAGTCGGCCCATCCTCTAAGTGAAAGTCTGTCACACTCTCTGTATTTATTGGCACCTATTAGAGAAGGAAATGAGGCAAAAGAGAAATAAAATCTAATGTTTTAAAATACATACTCAACCTTATAACAGAAAAGGATTTAAAGCGGAAAAAAATACAAAATATATGATGACATCAATTTAAAGTGGAAACAAGAAAACAAACAAACAGAAATGACAGAGTTTGGGCAGGAATGACACCAAATGTACTCTGGAAATAAATATCAAGTATTTAGCATGACTAAATTGACTAATCTAACAAATTGACTTCCTAGGGTCTTAATTCTTCAAAAAATACCAGGTCACTAGGCTTTAATTCTTTCTCTCCCTTGAACTTGAATGGCATTTTTTTTCCCTGTAATATTTATTTGGTACATATTATGTTGTACCATCTTTCAATGCCTTCCCTTCCCCAATTAAAGGAATAACTGGCTTTTATTGAGAGCTTACTGTGCAAGGCCCTTTAAAGACCTTCTCATTTACTCCATAAACAACACTGTAAAGAAAATCCTATTATTAGTCCTATAGTGTGAATGAGGCCTAGAGAGATTAGACAACATGCCCAAACTCACATAGCCAACAAGCAAGAAGACTTGGACGTGATCCTGTGACTCCAAAGTTCATGCCAATATAGCATTCAACAAATATGACAGTGAGCCCAGGCAACAAAAGCAAAATTAGATGAGTGGGACCACATTAAACTTAAAAACTTTGTGCATCACAGGACACAATCAGCAGAGTAAAAAAGCAACCTATGGAATGGGAGATAATATTTGCCAGTCATATATCTGATAAGGGTAAGAAGAACTCCTACAACTTGACAACAAAGAATCAAATAGCTTGATTCAAAAACGGGCAAAAAGGGGGCGCCTGGATGACTCAGTTGGTTAAGCGTCTGACTCTTGATTTCAGCTCAGGTCATGATCTCTGGGTCATGAGATCCAGGCCTGCATCAGGCTCCATGCTGAGAGTGGAGCCTGCTTAAGATTCTCTCTCTCCCTCTGCCCCTCCCCCCTGCTTGTATGCGTGCACCACCCCCCCCAAAATAAAACCAAAACCAAAAACCAAACAAACAAAGATGGGCAAAAGGACTTGCATAGACCTTTCCCCGAAGACAATATACAATGGTCAGTAAGCATATGAAAGATGTTCAGTATCCCTAGTCATCAGAGAAATACAAATTAAACCACAATGAGATTATCACCTCGTACCTGTTAGGATGGCTACTCTCAAAAGAACAGAAAATAACATTGGCAAGAAGGTAGAGAAACTGAAACCATTGTGTACTGTGGGATTGTAAAATGGTGCAACCACTATGGAAAACAAGATGGAGTTTCCTCAAAATAATTGAAAATAGAACTACCATATGACCCATCAATCCTAGTTCTGGGCATATACCCGATTGAAAGCAAGGTCTGGAAGAGGTATTTGCACATCCATTTTTATAGTAGCACTATTCACAATAGCCCAGAGTTGGAAGCAACCCAAACGTCTACTGACCGATGAACAGATACACAAAATGTGGTACATACGATGGAATAATCAGCCTTAAAAAGGAAGGACATTGTCACATGTGCTACAGCATGGATAAACCATAAGGATATTATGCTAAGTGAAATAAGACAGTCATAAAATATCCTTGCATATGATTGCATGCCTATGGAGCAAACTCCACTCTCCTGGAACACTCACCAGGGCTGTTAAGCCAGACTCATAAGGCTCTTCACTGGTGCCTGGGGTCATCACATTATCTTCTGCACCTAGGGTCACCACGCTATCTTCTACACCTGGTGTTATGTCATCTTCTGGCCGGACTGTGCTGGCTAAAAAAGAAAGACTGGGTCAGGGCTTAAGGTAGAAATTGCGTGACCTAACTGACCGGCTACAATCAGATTATTTTCTTTACCATTTCATATAATACATACAATAGTGCATTCAGGTTAATAGAATATCATTTAAGGGTGCCTGGGTGGCTCAGTTGGTTAAGCGTCTGCCTTCAGCTCAGGTCATGATCCCAGGGTCCTGGGATTGAGTCCTGCATGGGGATCCCTGCTCAGCGGGGAGTCTGCTTCTCCCTCTGCCCCTCCCCAGCCCCCCCCACCCCGTGCTCGCTCTCTCACAAAAATAAATAAAATCTTAAAAAAAAAAGAATATCATTTAGACCTGGAAACATTCTAAATTAGAGTCACCTGGAAAGATTTCTAACAATTCCAATTTGCAGGCTCTATCTTAAACATACCAAATCAGAATGTCCAAAAGCGGATCCCATCTCTTAAAAATCAAGCTTGCTTTCCATTTAATTTTGAGACCGATGTCTCCTTGAATGATGAGGGCTCTGAGGTTACTGTCTGTGGGGGAGAGTCAGTAATGTACATAACGGTGCCGAGATACCCAACAGAAATCTTAGTGCACCGAGAGCTATGCTAATGAGGGACCTCAGTGCCCCTGGCCGGGGCTTTTCTGCGTTAACAGAATGAATGACCCTGTTGTACCCATGAGAAAGGTTTCCAGAGGAGCAGGGGATGAGTGGAGTGGGATAGCAAGTTGAATTCCACACGAAGGTGGAGTGCGGGGAGCGGGACAGATAGCAACAGTGGCCTTTTCTTGAACCTCTGTCGCGATGATCCAAATGAAGCACGACCAAGCAGGGGTATTATCTCAGCTCAGCAAATAACCCTTTTCACGAGTTAAAAATCTGAGTCATTGGTCATGGGCTCCCTCCCCATACTGAGTGGCTCTGGAAACTATGGCTAAACACAGTTGCAAACTAAGCAAGCATACACATCCCAGGAGCAAGAGGGAGGGGGTGCTTGGAGACTTCGTTGTATAATTAAAGAGTAGATGTTTGTATCCAGGCGGTGCTCAAGTCAGCAATCCAGTCCTTGCCTTAAGATACCTTATTTCTCCCTGTGCTTAGAAAGCCCAGCCAAAGGAAAGGTAATAAATATTTGATCATAACTTCTTTGCTGATGCATGGAGGGAGAAAGTCTCAAGAGTAAATTCACTGGTTCTGTGAGCCTTCTCTTTGCATCTGGAGTCCTAATCCAGTGCTGCCGATCAATGGCTTTGGATGAGCTCCCTAAGCATATGCATTTATTTTTTTCATCTGGGGGGGGGGGGCGGGGAATGGCTTTCACCAGTTAGCAATAACTGAATACCTCAGTGCATGCAAATAGTTTGCCTCCCCTCCTGGCGGCTCGCTGGGGTGTGGGTGGGCAGCGATGGGCTCCCATCAGGATTTATGACTGCGGTGTTAGGCAAATGTTGAATGTATTTATTAAGCTCAAGGAGGAAATATCCCTTTGTCAGGCAAGTAGTCCTTATTAAACACACACACGCACACACACACACACACACACACTCAAAACCTACATCCCATTTTCTTTTCTTTCCCTCCTGGTTTGAACAGTTAACAAATCATCAATTTTAGCAATCTTTTCTGGAGGCTGCTCAGCAAAACCATTTATTATATGGCATCCTCCAACTTTACAAAACAAAACACCCTTGCTTTTAAAAAGAAAAAATCAAGTGCTGAATGAAGTTGGTTCGAATTCTTTCATAGAAAGTTCAGCTCGTTGAAAGCGTAACTTGATAAAAATTCCTTCTTGTACTTGGCCCACAGAGCCAAGTAGTAAAATCACCCTGAATAGACAAAGGGTGTTTTATGAATGACATTCATGATTAAGATGCATAGCTTTTGTCTCACTGCCCTGGTATTCTTTTCGCTCCATGGGAAAGTTGATCTCTAACAAGAGATCTTCAATTGTCCCTCTTATTATTTTGGTTGAAGATTTTCCTGGGTGAAGAGTTCCTACCAGCCCAGCCACCTGAGTCTCCAACCAGCAATTAACGCCCTTTTCCCTTGACCGGTGAAATTCAAATCCTGTATGGATGCCTCCATCTTCCGATTCTTTTTTCCTCCGAAGACACGTGTGTGCACAGGCAACACACACAGCTGTTTATATAAGCACAGTGATGAACCTGCAATAACAGTGTCCTTGTGCCCCGAGTACCCTCATGCTCACGGGAACACCTTTTCCTGTCTCACCCAGCCTCACCCAGCAGTGGGGTGTGGCGGGGCGGGGAGGGGGGGGCGCGGTGGTGGTGGTCAGAACCAATGGAAGTTTCCAAATACAGTAGCAACCCATCCATCTGCTTTGGAATTTGTGTGTAGGTGTTATTCTTTCAAGAGCTAGGCCAAACTTTATATTAACCACGAGAAGATGTGATAAATCAATTTTACCTTCAGGTTCTCAAGTTTAAGAACAAGCAAGAACTGAAGAGATGTTTATCGGTTTGAAAGTGCTAATTAGGAACCACTTTCCTCTTCGCATTGAAGACTGATTTCTCTAAAGAAATTATTCCAGTTTACGTATTTTTATGGGATCCCTTTCTTTTAAAATATTTTAGAATTTAGAACTGTTACTGTAATAGTAATAGTCCCAAGATCTTGATAAAAGTGTTTTAAATAAGTGTTTGCAATCTTCTGGTTTTATTTACATTCCTGATAAATGGTGATGAGTTGTTCCATTTATTTTTTGGCCATTAAAAATGTCTTCTTCTGGGCGCCTGGGTGGCTCAGTCGTTAAGCGTCTGCCTTCGGCTCAGGTCATGATCCCAGGGTCCTGGGATCGAGTCCCACATCGGGCTCCCTGCTCGGCGGGAAGCCTGCTTCTCCCTCTCCCACTCCCCCTGCTTGTGTTCCTGCTCTCGCTGTCTCTCTCTCTCTGTCAAATAAATAAATAAAATCTTTAAAAAAAAAAAATGTCTTCTTCTTCTGTGACCATTTTTCTCTTATGGTATTCATCTTTTTTATTGTTTTGTATGTGTTCTTTATACCTTAGGAATACATTCTTTGTAAGAGCTGCCGCCAACACTTTTTTTTTTTTTTTGATGAGCTGGCATTTGCATCTTTCTTTTGGAAGTCCTGAGCTCATTTGCTAATCAAACATTAAGCTTGTTTTTCCCTTTGATATCATACCTACAAACCCTTCCTCAAGCTTATGTGAATATTCACCTAGATTGTCCTTATGGTTTTGTTCTTACACTGATTATTTCTATTTGTCTTGTGTTTCTTTTGAAGTGTGATGCAAAATGGGGATATAATTTGATTTCCCCCCAGAAGATTGACCAGTTGGTCCCAATAAACCCTCTTTCCCCCACTGCTTCAAAACTAGCTCTCATTGAGACAAATGTCTTCTTTCAAATACCATGTCGCAGTCACGGGAGTAAACTTTCAGCACAAGGCCCAGGTCAAATGGCTTGCACACTGCCTTCTGCCCTCACTTCCATTCCAGAACCCACTCCTAAATCTGTGCTCCCCTCACCACCCACTCCCCCTTCCTCTTCAAGTCCACTATCCGCTGCTGAGTGAATTCAGTACTACGGGTGTAGGGGTGTAGAGAGTGAGGAGAAAGAGTAGGCTACTTGAACAGAAGTGCATCGAGGTCCTTCCAAGTTGTAGCTTCTACTTAACGTGGGAGGCCCAGCTTTATAACAACACCACCCACCCCCACCACCACCACATAGGGTTTATTTGTTTATTACCTTTTGACTGACTTCATTTCAAAATGGCCCCATGGGTGGGTTACACTGGCATCACTGTCCCCTTTATCAGATTAGGAAAGTGAGGCCGACAAAGGTCTCTCCTTGACCAAATTCTAGTTGGGCTTCTCTGTCCATCCTTGCAAGGGTCTAGTTTTAGCAAGAACCCTGCTAAGTCCGTTGAGAGAGAATGCTCCCGCCTGACCAAGTGCCCCATCCCCCACCTTTGATGTCCAAGTAGTAGGCCTGCCTTTAGCAAGAATCCTGTTGAGCCAGTTTAGCAAGAACCACCCCCTACCCTTGATGTGTTCTTTCCATACTTTTCCATTCACCACCCCCCATACTCTGCTCCTTGGTTATAAATCCCCACCTATCTTTGCTGTATTTAGAATTGAACCCCTATCTCTCTCCCCTATTGCAGTAGTCTTGAATAAATTCTTCCAACTGTCTTAACAAGTGTCAGAATAATTGTCTAACATTGGAAATTAAATGATTTGCCTAGTTCACCTGGTCGGTGAACGGACACAAAGCCAAGTGTTTTAACAGCTCATCCGTGTACTCAGCAACACAACAAAAGACATCTTTGTGCTACCATGGGCCAGAAAGCCCCCTGGCCCCTCCCTGGGTTCTGACATCCTTCCTCTTCATCCGCACCCCCCCCCTTCCTTTCATAAATTATAATTCTGGTTGTCAGAAGCAACTGCTTCCTCTTGCATCATATATCCTTTTATGAAATCCCATCTGATTAGAATCTTCCATTATTTAGGAACCAGAATCTCAGTTTCCTCAAATGAGTCCCTTCTAGGACTAAGCTTTCTGAAGTGGTAGATTATAGGAGGCAGGTGTGACCTGCTTTACAACAGTGTAAGAGCTCTACTTGCTCTGAAAATTAAGGCAGCAGCAACGGTCAAGACTGGAACCTTCCCAAGGCCCACCTCTATATCCCCAAATATTCCCTGTTCACCTACTAAGTGCTGGGCTCCATTCTGGGTACTAGAGATGGAGGATTGAACAAAGTGAGATCTCTCATGATTTTGGGTACTGTTGTGGGGGCGGGGAGGGGACTCACAACAAGCAAACAAGGAAAATCTCAAGATAGCACTCTTTCACCCCCTTAGATCTGTCCTCAAAGGGCACTTTCTTGGGGAGGCCTTCCCCCGCCCTCCCCACACCCTCACACACATGCCAGAGTACTCAACCACTCATCAAGCTGGATCTTCACTACCTGGCTGTCCCACGAGAACATAAACTCAGTAAAGGCTGTCCATCTCAGTGCCTGCCCCCGGTCTAGAATACCGGGCACATAAGAGACACTCAGTAAGTATCTGTTGAATGAGCAAGTGAACTCCAGATGGGAAGAGATGGTCTAACCTGGAAGCCCAGAATGAGTTTGGGGCAGTGCACACTCAAGAAACAGAGAGTGGTCAGTGGGGCTGGATGGAAGAAACGAATAGAGGAGGCGTGGAGGGCCAGTCTGGTGGGGTTCTCCTTTCAACTGGACTGCGAAGGGAAGGCAGGAGATGACATCACCTGAGTCGGAGTGCCATGTGAATGGGGTGTGTGTATCGGGGATGGTGCAGGGATCCGAAGGAAGCAGGGAGACCCCTCGGGCTATCCCGCTGTCCTGGCAGGAGTGGCTGATGCTTGCACCAGGACAGTGAGGTGGCAAGGGAAAAAACCCAGACGGGTAATGGCCGGGACGTGTCTAGAGTCCTCACCCACCAACAGTCAGAAATAAATACCAAACCTTGGAGCCAAGAATTCATTTTCCCACCTGTTACAGCTCCGTGGAGAAACAACATTCAGAGTATGAATGGATGTATTGAGTATATGACCCTGAGTCCTTTACTGGACTTCCCCCTTGTTTTATCAAGAGAGTCACAAAGGTCCTCTCCCTAAGTTTAAGAGCCTCTGCTGTTTCCATGTCCACGTGAGGGAGAAGCTCCCTGCAGTCCTCTTTCTGCTGACTTGAAGCCTCAAAAATCAGACAGCCAGAGAAGCAGCTTCCATAGCATTTTATCTTAAAAGAGGAACGTTGATTTTTTTTTTATGTTTTACTTTTAGATATTCATTTCTAAATTAACTGTAGTTTTTCAGGTAATACACTTTTAACTATACTTTTATTTTTTTAGCTATACTTTAACATTCTTTAAAATTTAAAATCAATTAACATATAATGTATTATTAGTTTCAGGGGTAGAGTTTAGTGGTTCATCAGTTGCATATAACACCCCGTGCTCCTGACATCACGTGCCCTCCTTACTGCCCATCCCCCAGTTACCCCCTCCCCTCCAGCAACCCTCAGTTTGTTTCCTATAGAGTTAAGAGTCTCTTAGGGTTTGCCTCCCTCTCTCTTTCATCTTATGAAAGTTGATTTTAAAAATAAAGAAGTCACAAGCTGAGCTATCCTCGGGGTTTTCAAAGAAAACCTGCAGCATCAGCCAACAGATTGAGGCAATCTTTCGTGTTGCCTGAGGTTTCCTAGCATCTTGAGCTGCCCCAGCATCTCACTGCACAAATAAGCTTTGAAGATGAATGACTACGTGGCTGTGGAATGGGTTTTGTGGCCGTTGAGAAAGAGAATGCTCTTTTTTTTTTTTCTTACGACATCCTAGGAAGTTCTGGTTTTCCCCTGTAGGAGTAACTGTCGGATAATTAATAAATAATGAATCCTAGCATTTCCACCCCCCCTCGCTTCCCAATTACATTTGGGATGAAGCAATGTTTTTGGAGAGAGGTCAAAACATCTATTTGGAAAACATAAGCAAAAATACCTGTTTTTATTCCTTTGCCCAGACACAGCCTTGTGCCTATCACCCCATGTCTCAATACTGCGCTCAGAAGCTTGAAAATAAACACACCTAGAGCTGTGGAAAGGTGCCAACCTCCAACATTACCTAGCGCCCTGCAGACCACCCATGTTGATACTCAGATCTTCATAGGGTCCTTCATCTCAATTCAAATGGCCCAAATTTAGCTGTTTGATGCGCTCCCTTAGTTACCACCAAGTAGGCTTCTGCAACCAGAAGAAAGGTGTTAGGACTTTGCTTTTATTTACCACCTCTTTTAAATCAATCCTCTCGTCCTATAGGCTGGCCCATCCTCTGACCTTGTGAAGGAGCCTTTCCTTGGAATATTGAAAATCACTTGCTGACCCAGAGCTGTATGCTGGCCTTCAACTCCTGGCAGATGCTGGGCTGGGGTCAGTATAATCACTGATGTGGCCAGTGGGTTCCTCTCAATTCCCACTCTTTCTGTGGCTCCTGGTAAATTGCTTACCGGATCAAAAGCGTGGCCATGGAAAATCGAGGCGGCTCCTTGAAGGCTTGGCCCAACCACTCAGTATCCCACAGTATCCATAATTTTCTTCCAGGATGCACAGTGCTACCCCCCCCACCCCCAAAGCCCACACTGCCCCATATTCCCAGTGCTTGGCACCACGGTAAGTATTCAGCAGATGTTTTTTTGAACGACTGACTAAAAGAACACACCGACGCCCAAGTAGGACATTTCTTTTGAATTAACCCTTATGTTACGATATTCTTGCTACTGTCTACTGGGCTTCACTCAAGAGTTATTAAATAGCTTCCCCTGAACATGGCTGAGAATAGGACAATCCACCTCTGAGGATGAGCTCTGTGGCTTTGCTGTCCAATGTGTCGTAAGCAGAAGGCTGTCCACTCGCTGTGTCCCATCCTGGCAGCCCCTGCAGGCCCAGCCAATGCCGAGCTGTGATCACCCACTGTCAGCACCGGGGACATGTGCCTCTCTCGTGAAATTCAAGAGAGACGTGTCAAGGCTGAGATCAGACAAGCGTCACCAGTTCCTCTGGAGAAATCAGAAGAAATGCTACACATTAAGATTTGGAGCAGCGTTCCCTGACTTCAGAGAGGGGACATTATGCACAATGCCCCAAAGAGGTAGCATTCTGAAGGTCTCTGCAGCTGAACACAAGCAGTCAAGAAAGGAGAGGGGCCCGTGTGCCTGGGGACTCAGCTTTCATGTCCCTAGCAAGACCTCCCAGCAAGTCACTGGCAGGTGGAGGGACCAGGACATGCAGTCCTTTAAACATGACACCAGACTTCCCAGCCACCTGCATTCTTTCTTCCCTGATGGGGGAGAATCAGCAGAGGCCCACTGTGTGCCCTTCACAAATCTTCAAGGTTATTTTCCATGACCATCCAACAAGTAGGTATTTGATTTTATTTTAAAGTCCAGTATAATTAACATACAGTGTTATATTAGCTTTAGGTGTACAATATAGTGATTCATAATTCTACACGTTGGTCACATTGGTGCTTATCACAATAAGGACACCCTTAATCCCCTTCACCTATTTCCCCCATCCCCCCCACACCCACCTTCCCTCTGGCAACCGCCAGTTTGTTCTCTATAGTTAGGAGTCTGTTTTTTGGTTTGTCTCTTTTTTTCTTAGTTTTGTTTCTTAAATTCCACATAGGAGTGAAATCATATAGTATTTGTCTTTCTCTGACTTATTTTACTTAGCGTTATACTCTCTAGCTCCATGTGGTTGCAAATGGCAAGGTTTCATTCTTTTTATGGCTGAGTAATATTCCATTGTCCATATCGACCACATCTTCTCTATCCATTCATCTATGGATGGACACTTGGGTTGCATCCGTATCTTGGCTATTGTAAATAATGCTGCAGTAAACAGCATATATCTTTTCAAATTAGCGTTTTCATTTTCTTTGGATAAACACCCAGTTGTGGAATTCCTGGGTCATATGGTAGTTCTATTTTTTTTTTTTTTTGAGGGAGAGAGAATGCACGCAGGGAGGGGGAGAGGTATAGAGGGAGAGAGAGAATCCCAAGCAGGTTCCATGCCTAGCATAGAGCCCCACTTGGGGCTTGATCTCAGGACTCTGAGATCAGCTTTTATGTCCTTAGCAAAACCTCCCAGCAAGTCACCGGCAGGTGACCTGAGCAGAAATCAAGAGTCAGACGCTTAACCAACTGAGCTACCCAGCCGCCCCTGTAGTTCTACTTCTAATTTTTTGAGGAACGTCCGCACTGTTTTCCACAGTGGCTGCACCAGTTTGCTTTTCTAAGGAGGTAGGTATTATAATAATGGCTGCTATTTTGAATTTATTGGAGAATGTCCAAAACATGGTGCCAGGTACCCTCTCCTGATCTTTACAAACGCCTTACAAACTAATGTCATTCTCATTTTGAAGCTGGGGATGGTGAGGCTGAGCATAAACCGCCCATGTAGCTAGCAGGTGGTGACGCAGGAATTACACATCGGGTCTGTTAGACGCCAAACCCCGCTCGAACCACCGTGTCACACGGGCTTCATATATACTGGTCATTTCTCTGCAGCTCCCCTCATATTCCCTCGACTCCATGTGGCAAGGGCTGGGGTGGCACCAAAGCTGCTCTGTGGGCTTCCGGATGCCAAGGGCACCTGCAGTTTCATCCTTCCAACTTCACTGTCCATCTAAACCCTACCTACTCATCTACCTGGCCCAAGTGAGATGCTTCTTCCCCCAGAGCCTTCCCAGGGTGCCAAGAGAAAGTAATTCCTCTAAACTAGAACAAGGCTTGATAACACCAACACTGACTACTTTTTCTCTGCTAGCATCTATAAGCTTCCTGGGAGTAGCATCCCATTCCACTATAAGTTTATGGCCCAGCCGCTGGCATGGCCTGTGAGAGCTGAATGAATGAGTACATGAATATTCACACTTTTCAGCCTTCACAGATCAACTTACCCGCTCACCCCCAAACACGACTGGGGCTCGGAACTCCTCAAGTGTTAAAACTAGAGGCTGTTGATTACAACTTCAACGGAGATTACTCAACCTGGGGAGAGGTTTTCTCTGTTGACCAAGAGCAGAATGTTCTCAGTAAAAGAGGAAATGAGTTCAGCTTTGTAAACTGGAATCAACACCTCTGTTATAACTTCTCTGGAACTGGCTGGGTCCAGTGGCCCGTTGGAAAGGTCACCGCATAGAGAGGACTGCTTAGTACCTGAAAAATCAAATGACTAAAACCTGTTTTAGAAGTCCTGCCCCGGAACTGAGCATCTCAACAGGGTGGCAGAGTGGGAAAACACTCACCATCTGCTCGGAAACTGAGCTTCTGATTCACTCAGGGCTGTCAGCTGAGCAGGCCCTGATTTTGCAAGAGTGAAAAGAGAAGCCCCTTTGGCTCTGACCTCACCATCCACCCATGTAGCTCACAGACAGCCCAGCTGTGCACCAAGGAGGATGAGGCCTTAGAGGAATGTGCAGAATGTGGCTGTGTTTCCATTAGCTGCCCTTGGCCTTGATCCTGAGCCTGGTTGGGGAGTTTGAAGTGTGCTTCGGTAGATTTTTAAAAAGAATTGTTCTTAGCTAGGGGGAATCTCTTCGACCCTTCTTGCCATCTTTCTCCCCTTGTTCCGATGAATGGGGAGGAGTTCAGGCAGCAAACTGTGTCTCTAGAGTGTACCTCTGATGTCATTTTGATTATCTTTCCAGGTACCCATCAAATACATCCAATTGGATGTCCTATTATTACCTCCAAGTCCCTGTGTCTAAAACAGAGTGCACAAACTTGAACTCCTCCTTATAACATTGGTTCCAAACCTATCATCCCTCCAACCTGATTTTTAAAATTCTGCCACCAGCCTCTTTGTCATTTCTGCCCAGAGACTTGGATCACTGTGTTTCCTCCCTCTTCCTCCTGACAAATGTTTACAATGTACCAATCATGTGTTCTTTTAAGTGCTGAGTAAGACATGGGTCCTGCTCTCTAACGGGCAAGAGATGTATACAAATAACTAAAACACAGTGATAAGAATAGTCAAAGTAATCTTGAAAAAGAACAAAGTAGGAGGACTTAAACTTCCCAACTTCAAAACTTACTACAAAACTACAGTAATCAAGACTGTGTGGCATTGGCATAGGGATAGATGTATAGAAAAATGGAATAGAATTGAGGTCCAGAAATAAGCCCATCCATTTATTGGCAAGTGATTTTTGACAAAGGTGCCAAGATAACTTGATGGGAAAGAATGACCTTTTCAACTAATGATTCTGGGACATCCAGAGAGCCCCATGCAACAGAATGGAATGGGTCCTCTACTTCATATCACATATAAGAAATAACCCCAAATGAGTCAAAGACCTAAATGTAAGATCCAAAACTACAGAACTGTTGGGGCTCCTGGGTAGCTCAGTTGGTTAAGTGTCTGCCTTCAGCTCGGGTCATGATCTCAGGGTCCTGGGATCGAGCCCTGTGTCAGGCTCCCTGCTCAGGAGGAAGCCTGCTTCTCCCTCTTCCTCTGCCACTCCCCCTGCTTGTGCTCTCTCTCTCTGTCAGATAAATAAATAAAATCTTTTAAAAAATAATAAAACTACGCAACTGTTGGAAGTAAACACAAGAGTAAACCTTTGTGACCTTGGCTGAGGCAATGGGTTCTTAGATATGACACCAATAATACAGGCAATAAAAGAAAAAAATAGATATATGGGACTTCAAAATTTTTTAAATTTGTGCTTCAGTGGACACCATCAAGAAATTGAATGGGAAGGATATTTGCAATTCCTATGTCTAATAAAGATTTGGTATCCAGAATATATAAAGAATTCAACAACAAAAAGACAAAACAATTTTAAAATGGGAAAAAGATTTGAATAGACATTGCTCCAAAGAAGATATGGGGGAACCTGGCTGGCTCCATTGGTGGAGTGTGTGACTCTTGATCTCGGGGTTGTGAGTTCAAGCCCCACATTGGGCGTAGAGAGTACTTAAAAATAAAATATTAAAAAGAAAAAGAAGATATGTAAATGGCCAAAAAGTACATGAAAAGATGCTGAGCATCATTAGTCATTAGGGAAATACTAATCAAAAATCACAATGAGATACCACTTCATACCCATTAGGATTGTTACCATCAAAAAATGAAATGAAACAAAACAACACAAAAATAACAAGTGTTGGCAAGGACGTGGAGAAATTGGAACCCTTCTCCATCATTGGTAGGAATGTAAAATGATGCAGCAGTTTGGCAGTTCCTCAAAAAGTTAAACATAGAGTTACCATATGACCGGGCAATTATACTCCTAGGTATATACCTGAGAGAAATGAAGACATACATCCACATAAAGATTTGTTCATAGCCACACGAATGTTCATAGCCACATTATTCATATAGCCCCAGAGCAGAAGCAAGCCAAATGTCCATCAATTGGTGGTGAATGGATAAATAACAGAGTATTATTCGGCCATTAAAAATTAATAAAATTCTGACACACACACTACCATAGGAATGAACCTTGAAATCATGCTGGGTGAAAGAACCCAGGCACAGAAGGCCACATATTGTCTGATTCCATTTATATGAAATACCTAGAACGGGCAAATCTATAGAGACAAAAAGCAGATCGGTGGTCGCCAGGAAACGGGGGGGAGAGTGAAAATGGCAGCAACTTCTAGTGGTTTAACTATTCAATTTATTTCTTCATTTAAGATTTTATTTTTAAGTCATTCTTACACCCAACGTGGGGCTCAAACTCACAACCCCAAGATCAAGAGTCATGTGTTCTTCTGAGTGAGCCAGCCAGGTGTCCCTGACTGTTCAATTTCAAAGGATTAATTTTATGATCTGCGAATTAACTATCAAAAAAAATTTTAATAATGTTATGTTGTAAGAGGCGAATAGTAAGAACTCAGGAAATAAGGGAAAAATAAGAAATCAGGAAATTCTGAGCTGTAAGTCATGCTGGCTCCTATTCCCCAAATCTGATCTCATCCTCCATTCTGTGGTCACCACACTTAGTCTCTCATCTCATGACCCCCACCCCAGTGGTCCCATAAACTAGATTCAATCCCATATGGTTCTTGTCATCATTTTTTTTCCCCTGACAACTGCTATTCATGGTTCACCTTACTCTCATTTACTATTATTGCCTATTGCCTGCAGAAAAAGGTTCAGCTCTCCCACTTAGTAGGGACTCATCCTTTCCCCGATTTACCCCCACTCCAACACCAGCGAGCCTTCACGAATCTTCCCATACAAACTCCAGATTGTTCTAACTTCTGTGCATTTGCTCAAGCAATCTTTCCTGCCTGGATTGCCTTTCCCTGCCACCTTGTCCAACCAATCCTACCATTTTTCACAACCAAGATCAAGCCCCATCTGCCCCCCTAAGCTTTTTTTCCAGCTCTCAATGGCCAAAGAATCTCATCTCCAAACTCTGAGCGGCTGATAACGGTGTTTGCTGCTCAGGACATGCCATTTTATGTTGTCTCGTATGTTCTTTTTACATGTACACCACACACACCTGTCTTCCCTCTCTCTCTGAGCTGCAATCCCACTTTATGCTTCTTCTCTAACTCTTAAAGTTCTTAATAACATGTATGCCCTGTAAGTGCTTAAGAGGGCAGGACCATGTCCTAGTTCCAACCTCATCAATCTGAAATACACATCTAACAAACAAGTGGTGGTGCTGCTATAAGAGGTACTTGAAGAAATCAATAGGCTGACTTTTCTGGGTGTCCTTGGAAGCCTTGACCTCATGGCTGTCGTGATGAGTGGTTAGGAGCGTGGGCTCTGGGGTTGGGCTGCCTGGATTCAAGAGTCTCACCATTGCTATTTACTACCTGCGTCTGCGTGTTAAGTTACTGAACCTCTCTGAGCCTCTTCACTATCTGTAAAATACAAATAGTTCCTACCTTGTAGGTCTGTTGCACAGATTAAATGAACTAGGGCTTGTAAAGTGCTTGAAATGTGCTAAGCACCCAGTAGGTGTTATTACATAGTTACTACTATTAACACCACCCATGCAGAATCTAGTTCCCTTAGCTTTATAGATTCAGAAATTTAATCTTATTATGGGGTGATCCAACTCAGATGACGCTGTTTCACATTAGCCAGACTTACAAGAGGCCAGGAAACCAAATAGTTTATTTACATCAGGAGACAGTTTTCCAATGCTGTACACATTTGCTATGCGCCCTTCTCAAGAGTGAAATACCTGGTGTACATACAACAAAGGCAAAGGGTGGGGCTCTTGGGTGGAATACATTTCCAGACTGTGATGGAACAGGGGTCCCTGATTCATCATAGAACAGTCACTGTAACTGAGATCAGAACACCAAAGCCACCCTATAGGACATCTTGCGTACTAGCTGTAAGCTGGGATAACGTGTGCCTTGCCTGACTCACAAAACAGTCATTCAGAATGTACTTGCTAAATAAATGACTTCCTTGGGCAGGGCAGGTTTACCGTCATCAAATCCTCATCCCTTTTCTCTCCCTTTCTAGATTCTAGGCAAACTGACACCTTTCTTCCTCAGGCAGGATACTATTCATTCGATAACAGCTTTTTATGTCAGTTGTGTTTTATTCTTTTGGATGGAGACATTGTAATGAACTGCAGGAAATACTGCATGCTCATCAATAATGTGTTTACTTATCTTCTAGCGCCCCTTCCCTGCTTCTCATCTGTATTCTATGTAACTGACATCCCCCTACATGCTGCAAACATTAACAATGTCAATTATGACCCCATGTGCGCAGAGCTACTTCTCCACTGTCTGGGGCACTGGTACCTCTATCCCCCTGGATAGAGGTGGAGGAGGGCCCATCTTCCTCTGGAAAGGTGATTATCCTTTGATAGGTTTGTTGATTTTTGTTTCGTTTTGTTTTTTTCTCCCTGCATGAAATTGAGCATTGCCCTAAACAATTTCAGTTTGCAGCTCCTCAGACAACTAATGAGGTGGTCAGGTCTGTATGTTTCCCTCTAGACTTAGTGAGATTCCCCTCAAAGGACAAACCCACCTCCTCTGAGCAGTTCCGCAGGCAAAGGCACTCGGCTAGACAAAAAGAAGGGAGAGCCCGCTCACCCCTATCTTTGAAGCTCAAGGGAATGCTTGCCTTGGGCTGGTGGGCTCGGGCGTGCAGCAAGGACAGAAGCAGCCGCCTTGTTTTCCCCACCTGGATGAAGTTGGCAGAACTCCCGTTGTTCCCTAACCTGACTCCATCTCATAGCCCTGGAAGAAAATGCCTGATCTCTTTCCTTTCCCAAAAAGTTTGAAGAAATCGATAAGGAAAGGATTCAAAATTTCAATCCAGAGCTGCTTTATCTCTTGCCCACCCCTCTGGGAATCCTAAGACTTATCTCCGTAACCGCTGACTTGGCTAAGTGCTTGGAAGTGCTCCCCACCCTGTCCCCCCAATCATTTGATTCTCTTCCAACAAATAGCTCCTGCTGGATATTTCCTTGAGGGGTTTCAGGGGGGCAGGAATGGCATGGCTTCCTTGGAGAGCCTTGCAGGATCTTACTGAGATTGCTCCCATGAGTTCCACCAGGGTACTGCTAGGTATCTGAGTCTTCTGTCTCTCTACATCCTCTCCTGAACCGTTTCCACAAGTTGTAACCTGGCATGCCTGTTCTTAGAGCCAGAAATATGACAAATATTCAGATAAGGCAATGGAATTTAAAGCACAGGTCCGTTGCTCCGCTGGCGAAGACTCTGGGGAATGCTTTGTAAATTAGGCGTGCCTCTCTCCAAAGTGCACACAGCTCAAATCCTGCACCTGGCTCTGTACCAAGCATTCAGGAGGTGCTGGATTACCATTTGGGGAATGAATTAATGAATCCTATTTTAATGTACTGTGACATCTTCATTCTTATAGGAATATTATGGCAGGTATGTAACATAAAGGACTTTTTATACCTTTAAAATATATTTTTTTAAGAATTTATTCATTTATTTGAGGGAGAGAGAGACAGAGATAGAGAGAGAGAGAGCACAAGCGGGGAGGAGAGGGAGAGCAGCCTCCTTGCCGAGCAGGGAGCCTGACGCGGGGCTCAATCCCAGGACCCCGAGATCACAACCCGAGCTGAAGATAGACGCTCAACTGATTGAGCCACCCAGGCACCCCAATTTTTTTGTGTTCATGTGTAAGGAGCTTAAAGTGACATTGACCTTTAATTTCAAGTGCAACCTTTAGTTTTTACGCGGCTTTGTAATGTACTAAAAAGAGCTTGGGGTTTGGAATTAGTTAGACCCAGTTTTTGAATCCCAGTTCTGGCATATTCTGAAGATAATGATGTATAATTTAAGGAGCTGTAATGATTAAATGAGGGAACTGTGACTTCCTAGCACATGGTGGGGATGGAAATGGGAGCGAGGGGTGTCCTCCCTACTTGGCCAGACCACTCACCGTCATGCCAAGGTTTGGGGTCTTTATAATTCTCTGGTTTAGAGTGATTCATGGACCACGCATGTCAGAGGCCAGAGAAAGAGAAGGGGCTGCATCCCTCTGCTCAGCCAGCGTTCTGCCTTATTCACCATGTCCCGACTTCGCCTTCTCACGCTTGGATACTTCTTAAAAATGTGCTTTTTCTCCGTTAAATGCTATTTTGGATCTCATACACCAGTGTAATGGATAGACCTCCCTCACAAAGACTCTTAACGGACCTGGTGTTTATCAAATGCTCGGTGCAACAAAAACTCTTAGCAACTCCTGAGAGCCTCAGGGCCTCCAAAACTGACTGCCAAGAGTTTCGGGGAAATCACAGGGAAATTTGTTCACCGCATGATTAATCCTGGGTGGACCGGTCCCGGAAAATCACATGCGGGTTTGCAGCAAGCAGGAGCATGCAGAATTTTACAAAACAAACCAACTAACGGAGAGGCCCCGAAGTCCGTGTTTTGGATGGAAGTTCAGAGCGAGGGCGGGGCCTGACAATTGAGGAAAATGCCAGATGTGTGGACAACAGAGCGCCTTTGAATCCACTCAGTTCCAAAGAGACGACACATGGGACCAGATTACAAAACTGAACCAGATTATACATTAGATGAGGGAAAGCCAGTGGGGAGCAGAATCCTGTGAGAAGGATAATAAAATTCATCACCATAATTACCCCCAGCCTCAGAGGCCACAATAGCTCAGCTCAATGAAGTTATTCATCCATATTCCCTGCGCTTCAGTCATTATCCTCAGACAAAACCCTTCCTGGGCCTCAGCTGCTTGCCGGCAGCCCAGCAACTCAGCATCCACACGCAGCCAGCCCCCCACACAGCCTGGGGAGGTGGAGTGGGGAAGGGGGGACTGGTTCTCTCTTTAGCAGGGCAGTTTCTAGTACCAACTAATGGCTGGTGATTTTTTTTTTTTCAGACCAGATTTATAGATGCTTAAGTCAGTTTCACCCCTCCCGCCAACCACTCGGTTTAGGGTACCTCTGACTTTCAAAAACTTTGGCTTAAAGATAATTACAGCCAACCCTTTCAGAGGAGGAAACAGAGGATGCTGCCCAGCTGCTTCTGCCTTTCCTTAGCTGAACTGGGATGTGGCTCCGTTTGGGGGTCTCCCACACCTTGCCCTGGGCAGCACAGAATGGTGTCATCTGCATACTGTCTCGCCAAAAGGGAAATGTAAGTGAAGTGCAGAGCTGTGTGGATTCCAGTGGAAAGAGAAGTTCCAAAGATAGGACTGCCACGAATAGCCCATGGCCCCGTAAAGATAGTTGCTCACGTCCCTCTGAAGCCCACAGCCGGGCAGAGACTCGTACACCCCGTATAATTACCCCAGGGCTGGAGATTATTGTCTGCATATGGAATTACAAATGCCTGGGTCAGGTCTACCCTCCCGCAAATCACTCCCTCCAAGGAGGATTTTTCTGGTACTCGGCCCACCTCTATCCTCAATTTGGAAAATGCAGGAGTTTCCCTTTCAGCAACCTCCAACTCCAAAGATCACCAGGGGGCTTACAGTTCCTGCGATCCATATTTAGTGAGCAAGTACTATGCGCCGGATTTTTTGGGGGCCCTGGGGATCAAGGCTAAGCCAGAGCTCTGTTCTTGGGAGCTTATATTCTACTGGGGAAACAAATAAAAATAAAAGCCCAAGAAAAATCAAATGCTGACAGATGTACATGGATGCTATCTGCACGGCACAGCAGACAGCAGAAGGAAGCAGGATGGGAAGCGGAGGTAGGGGGCAGGAGGGGGAAAGGGGCAGGGAGGCCTCCAGGGAGGATAACGGAGGCCTCTTCCAGACCATCCCATTGATAGGGCCCTGAGGGTGTCGCTGCATAGGGGAGTCCTCCCCACCCCAGCACTGCTGAATGCCCCCCCCCATATATGGGGCCAACTTCTTCTGAGGCCATCTGCATTCCTCCCATACACAGCCCCATAGGAAAGCCCAGTCCAGCCAATGGAAGGCTCCTTGCTTCTATCCTTCTACCCTCTCTCTCATGAGCTGAGCAGAGGGTTGCAGGAGGTGGGCTGCCCGGAGGGAGGCCCCCTCTGCTCCCCACCTTTGCTGCCTGTGGATCCGATGGAGGGGGGGCTCCTCCTCCCACCCTGCTCAACCATTGCTTTGGGACGCGCCACTAGCTAAGCCACTGTCTCCCCTTCTCCGGGTCCCCCGGACTCGTGGGCTCGCACACACGCCCAGTTCCCCTCGGCTTTCCCGGGCAACTTCAAATACCAGGCCCAGGCATTCCAGCAAGTCTGAGCTCGCTAGTCCCCACCAGCAGTGGTGGCAGGCAGCCATTCTGCTGGGTCTTACCTCCTTCTGCCGGGTCCCAGAGCCACGCGCTTCCCAAAACCAAGAGCAGAACTGGCACCTTCCACATCTTCTCGGTTGACTTGTTTTCTTTGGGGCCGAGCAACTGGTTTCTGTGCTGGGGGAAGATGAAAAAGCTCTGCAGCCAGAGGCCCTTGCCCAGTGGAGCGGGAGAACAGGGGCTGGAATTCAGGGAGCAAAAAAGCCCCAGCGTAGGAGGGATCCCCAAGCTTCCTTCTCCCGCGGAGGCGGAGGAGCAAACTTTGCAGTAGGAAACTTTGCGAGGAGTCAGCATTTATCTCTCCCGACGAGGGCGGGGAGCCGCTGGTCCTAAGGTGGTCTCAGTCCGGGGCTCACTAGGACCGCCCTCTGCCTCTGTTTGGCTAGCGCTAAAACGATGACCTCAGGCCAGGTTTAAAGTTACAGGGCCACAGCTGCAGGGCTGCCCCCGGGACGTCTGGAGAGCCCTGAGCCCCAACAGGAGGGGAAGGGGGAGCATGCAGTGAGCAATTTATTATTTTTTAAAGTATTTTACTTTATGATTCTGGGTTTCTTAAAGAGTAAGGCACAAGCCTATTTTATTTTATTTTATTTATTTATTTTTTTGTTAGAAGTAAACTCTTCCTTCTATAGCCAGTAATTTTAGAACTGAGCCTGGGATTATTCTTGTAAATATTGAATTTGATGTCTTTTTTTAAAAAAAGTGGCCGTCCTCATCTGGGTGGCCAGGGGCGGATCGGGCTGGTAAATTGTTCCCTTGTCTGGAGGACCCGAGCAGGCAGGCTCTGGAGGGGGTGTTGCCTAGAGAGCTGGGGGGCGGGTAGTCTGGAGGACTCCCTGGTTCTGGCAGTTTTAGAAAAAAGGCTGTTGGAGATCTGTTTCTCCTCACTTTGGATGCAGCGCTGTAGTGCTGGACGGACGAACAGACGGATGGCGGCGCCCAGTGAGGTGTTGCAGCCCAAGAATGTCCAAGGACACCGCCCGCCCACCGTCACCAAACCTATGTTCACTTCCAGGGGCTCTCATCTCTTTTAATCCTGGAATGTGGCCCCATAATCCCCACTTTACTGATTTAAGCAATCTTGCCCTGATCTCAGGTACTGGGTGTTAGCAACAGGCAAACTTGCGGGTTTTTTACTTTCCTTCTGAACTGTTGGAATTTTCTTAAAAAGAAACATTTTTTTAAAGATTTTATTTATTTCTTTGACAGAGAACGAGAGCGCACAAGCTGGGGGAGCGGCAGAGGGAGAGGGAGAAGAAGGCTCCCCGCTGAGCAGGGAGCCCGATGGTGGGGTACTTGATTCCAGGAGCTCCGGATCATAACCTGAACCGAAGGCAGACACTTAACCCAGGCGCCCCAAAGAGAAAATTTTTAAGAAGAGGAGATGGGGACATGGCCTCTGCCTCTTCCAAGATGCCACAAATTCCATTCAACAGAAAGAAACTGCAGATGCCCCAAAGCTCCTGACTGGCATGAAAACTGGTTATTTTCAGATCCTCATCCCAGACCCTGATTCCGAATCTATTTTGTCATTAGAATCACAAGGGATTGGTTGCTTTAAAAGCTCAGATTACTGGGCTCCACCCCCAACTCCTTAAATCAGGCCCTGTGGAAATTTACATATTAAGCCACTGTTGCAGGAAAACTTGTCCACAGGGGTATTTAATAAACCACGTCCTCTGGCCTCGCTTCTCAAACAGTGTGTGAAACACTGCAGTGTAGTTAAATGCAGGTGGGCTTCTGTGGGTCTGGGGTGGGGAGATTCCTCATTTCTGAAGATCTGGACAATGTCTTATCCTGGGGCTACAAGATAGGAGTTGATACCTGACCTAGAGAGAGGAAAGGGACCCTAGGGTCAAAGGGTTGAAAGTGTAAAGATAAGAGAGATAGAGAAGATAATCAGACTGCCTCCCCCATCTTTTAGTAGCTTATTATTACTGCATTATCAGGAATGTTTGTTTATAGACTGAATGATACATGTCATCTGTCCAGCCTGTTAGATGGAGAAAAGATGCAAATCCACTCTAAAGTAAAAAAACAAAACAAAAGATTGAATAAAAGAAAGAAAAAGACCATCTTCAGTTGGAAACAGGGATGAAATGAAGCTTGAGTGGGAGAGAACAGGTTAAAATCAGCTAATTTGGAGTGGTGCTTGGGGCTAGGTTGTTACTCAAGGATATGCCCTTCTCCCCATCCCCACAGCCGTGCACCTGCCGAGGGATGAGTCTAGATTCCACAAGGTTGGTTACTTGACCTTTCTGGTAGAGGATCGAGGAGGGGGAGGGAATAGGGAGTTGCATCCTGTTGGAGACCATCCTGGGGGAGGGGAGAGCGTCAGGACCAAGGGAATCTATGGACATGGTCCAGATGCTGTTGGTTCAAGTAATGGGAGAGTGGCTGGGGGAACCTAGTGGAGGAACCTTCCTCAGCAATGCAAACAGCAGAGGAGAGAGAGGTGATGCTGGTCTTGGGCATAGGGGTAGGAGCCGGGGTGCATCTGAGTGACTCGAGCTTAGGCTAAAGACGATTCGGTAAAGCGTAATGGATTTGGAAGCCTGAGACCAGCCCACATGAGGGGAAGAAGGAAACAAGTAAAGTACATGCCAGAAGATTCCTCCATTCTTTGAAATAGTTTGGGCTCCCAAAACAGTGACTGGTAAGGTAATATGACATCTATCCTCTTCACCGGTAACTCTAGCACTATCTCATTGAAACTTCAAAATAATCCTTGGGGTAAGAACACTGATAAAACCCATTTTGTATATTAAGGAAACAGGTTCCCTAAGTGGTTTCCAAAACAAGTGTGTACCAAATTTGTGTGGAGGACTGGCTGGTTAGAATTAAGACCCCGGGGGGCTCCTGGCTGGTTCATTCGGTGGAGCATGAGACTCTTGATCTCAGGGTCCTGAGTTCGAGTCCTACAGTGGGCATAGGGCTTCTTAAAAAAAAATTTTTTTTTTTTTTTAATTACGACACTGGGGCGCCTGGCTGGCTCAGTCGCTTGAGCGTCTGCCTTCGGCTCGGGTCGTGATCCCGGGTTCTGGGATCCCGCATCTGGCTCTCTGCTCACCAGGGAGCCTGCTTCTCTACCTACTTGTGCACTCTCTCTCTCTCTGTGTCAAATAAATAAATTAAAAAATAAATAAATAAATTACGACACTAATCTGGGCCCCCCTCTTGAGCTTCTGATTGTAGGTCAAGAGTAGGGCCCGATATTTTGCATTTCTAACAAGTTCCCAGGTGACATGCTGGCCCCGGGGTCCCCCTTGGAGAACCACTGGTTTAGAGATAACGCAAATAGTCCAGGGTCATCTGAAGTGAGTGGCGGGACCACTGGCCCTCTATTGCACAATTGGAGCCTGTTGATAGGGCTGTGTCTTGCTTAAGGATCTAGAGGGAGAGGTCTGTAAGTTGCTTTTGGGGAGCAGGAAGCCCCCTGAGGGTGGGGGACCAGGCTGCAGAAGGAGAAGATGCAGAGCCAGAACACCCAACCTGAGACCCTTCATCTTGAGGGATGCTGGAGAGTAGATGTCGGGATCTCTCATTCCCCCTGCCTGCTCTGTGGCTCCTGCACAGTCCGAGAGCTTCCCCACGCTGCCCGGGAAGGCTTCTCAAGCATCTTCTCTTGCTTCTCAACACACACTGCTCCAGAGCTGGGATACCACCTCAGATGGCATCTGCTGTCAAAGGCACCTCTGCGACTCAGGAATAAATCATGCACTTAGGTGTACAAGCTGGGTCCAAAATGTATTTAGCAGGAATGAGGGGATGAGGGATGGCGGTGGGGAAGGCAGGTGGGGAGTGGTGTGGGACTGTGAACTCACAGCAGCTTGGTTTGCTGGAAGGAGCTTCAGTGTTTTAGAATCAAAATTCAGCTCCATGGTGGCCTCGGGCAATACAAGTCTCAGTTTCTGCTTCTTTAAAATGGGCATACTACTACTTTGGAGGGCTCTATGTAGAACCAGCAGCATAACTGCTATGATTGCTATGATGGTTGTTTCGGCCAGGCCCTGCCCGGTTCTCAGCCTCTTGAATCCTCCAGGGCCCACCTGTGCCCCCCTGTGCCCACCGGAACACTCAGCCAGCCCCTCCATCTAAGGTTCTTGACATGGGCCCAATGAAACTGGTTCCTTTCTACCTTAGGACACCCAGCTGGACCGGTATGTGAGGACTTGGCATCAGCTTGTCCTCTGTTAGGTCCAGCCCTCACCTTGGGCCTTATTCTAAGAGCCCTCCAGGATCCCTGTCCACGGTCCCATGAGGACCCCTCTGGGAAGCCGGGTTATGTCCCAGTTCCATCCGGGAACTAGTGTTCGGCACCAGGACCCTACCTGGAGGCTTGATCCTGCCATTCCTAAAATGATGGGGAGCTGGCTTGGATTTCTATTTGCCAAAGCTCTCCCAGGGGCCTCCCCAATGCTGACTTGCCCCTTCCAATGGTCAGAATCAAACCCATGCCCTATTTCAGTGGGGTGCACACAATTTTGCTTACGGACCCCCAAAGAGAATTTTGAGAAACTAGGTACCAGTCATTTTTAATCACAGAGTTAAATAAGTATATGCTTAGCAGGAGGTAGAACATATTAAATACTTTATAAAAAGAAATAAGGTGAAGACTGAATGAAATGGGGAAAAAAAAACCTCTATAACATTGAATAAGTGCTGACCATGAAAAAATTATATGAAAATTTTATCTATGAATTTTAATCCACACATTTTGACATTTTTTGATAAAAGATCTGGAAAACTTTCCAGTTACACTTAAAAGAGTCAGCATCACTAACAGATATTCTTTTTTTATTTTTTTTATTATTTTTATTTATTTATTAAAAATTTTTTTAATGTGAACTCTACACCCAACATGGGGTTTGAACTTACAACCCCAAGATCAAGAGTCTCATGCTCTATCGACTGAGCCAACCAGGCACCCCCAGATATTCTTTTTTTTTTTTAAATGGTGTGCATTTATCAGTTTTTCATTATAAAAATATATATTCATTAAAAAAATGTGGAAACCAGGAAAATAGAAAATTTATAGTATGTCCAGATTTCCTTGTGTGTTTGCAACTTTTTCTTTTGACATAATTTCAGATTTATCTAGATTACCACTTCGGTTCTGTTTTGCCCAATTTGCTTCTTTGTTATCTCTGTATCTAAAACGTTTGCATATTGGTTTTGATCTGAATCACTTGAGAGTAATGGAGATTATGCCCTCTAGCCCTAAACACTTGGGTGTGAATTCCCTAAAGACAAAGACCTTGTCTTTTGTAGCTGCAGTACGATTAGCCAAGGCACACAATTTAATATGAATACAACACGATTATCCAATCCACAGTCCATATTCAAATTTTGACAGCTGCCCCAATTGTATCCTTTACAGACTTTTTTTTCCAGAATCAAATCCAAGGCCACACATTGCACTTGGCTGTCATGTCCCCAGAAGACGTGGGAACACTGCCTTTCTTTGTCTTTCTTGAGCTTGATGCTTTCTGAAGACGACAGGCTAGTTATTTTGTAGAACGTCCTTCAGTCTGGGTTTGTCTGATCTTGCCTCGTGATTAGATTTAGGGATGCATTTTGGATGGAGGACGGCAGAAATGACCTGTGTTTTTTCAGTGCTTCACGGAAGAGGCCCAGAATGGCAGTTCCCAACGCGGGCGAGTGTTAACTTTGATCCCACCCCCTCCCCACCCCGCATAGGGCGTTCTGATCCTGAGTTTAGGACAAGCCAACCTGAGCCATGCTCCACCCTTAACAGGATGTATGCAAAAACAGGGAAAACCAGTGTATACCCTGGCCCCCCTACCCCCCACCCCCCACCCCCGGGCTAAAGCGGATTTCTTTTCACCCCAGAAAATGCTCCATAATAAAACTTGAGATTGCATAAGGAGCTGCCTTTCTTTTGTAAACAGGAGGGGGGTTATTTGTGAAGAAGCTGATTCATCTGTCCTTGCAGTTTTAGGGGAACATTTATGGATGTTGAGGATTTGAGAAATCCCTCCCTTGCTGGCATGCTCCTGGGGAAATCTGTGTGTGTCCCCAATTTGAAGACCCTGCCCTGTTCCTCTGCCTGGCTGGACCTCCTCCCAGCATTAGGACCACCCCAACCCATCCTGCTGTAAAGGATTGAGCCCAATGTCTTCTAAGCGATGGTGCCCCCCCTACCCCCTTTGAGGCTATCTTGAGCTCCCCGAAGCCAGGCGCTTACTGATCCATTCATCTTTGTAGCCCTCGCCTCTGGTTTATGCTTCATAAATTGTTGCAAAAAGAGAGATTTTATCTGGCCTGTTGGAAGATCCTCACCATCCAGGACACACACACACCCTGCCGACCCAGCCCAGCCCAGAGACTGAGTCAATGGCACATGATAGACCACAGGCCAGCCCGTCTATGCAAAGACAAAACCAAGAGCAGATCTTGGGCGTCCAGGGGACTGGCTTCTTGGAATTTGCCAGGAAGGAAAAAGCCTTGGGATGCTAAAGACACGTTTTACCCATTTCATCATTTTATTTGGTCAAGCAGCACTAGGGATTCATGCTGTCGCTCATGCTGTCATATCATAACTCATTGACTCACTCAGGAAACACTTACTGGTGCGCACGGCCTGCCCAGCGCTGCCGTTGGTACCCACGGGGTGCGGCACGCCTGCAACGTCTCCTGGGTTTGGCTGGAGCTGGCCGTCCTCTGGCCGACAGACACCACATGCCATCAGCCCCCCCAGGACCAAAGGTCCACGTTCACCCCTCATTTTGGTATGGGAGCATTGATTCTTCACTGCTGAGGTGGGACCCTTTGCCTTCTGGGGACAAGGAACCAGGTGCGGTGTTCCGTTTTTCACTGGTCTATTAAAAGCATCAGGCGTGTGCTAGAAGCAATAAGGAAAACATTCAACTCTGTGGATCAACAAGTTTCTGTGCTCTTTGTCGTCCTGGGGAAGCCTTGGGCCTCCCTCCTGGCTGCAGGGTGAGGTCCACAGATGCTGGGAGAACTCAGAGCTCTACCCTGGCCAAGGGTGTGAACATCCCCTTCCCCAGGGAGGTGAAACACCCCATTTCATAGACTAAATCTGATGCTGCTTCCCCACGGCACCAAAGAAATGCAGACAGAACTCACTCAGGCCACTGGTAATTTTTTTTTCCCACAACAACAAATTGCTTATTTACATACTACCCACCCCCCACCCCCCAAACAAAGAAAAGAATGGTTGAATCCACCAGTGAATTTGAATTCTGGTGTTTGGGATGGTTGGGAGGAGAGGGTCACCGATGACTTTTATGGGTTGGGAGCATAGTTGCTTTTTTGTTTGTTTTGTGTTTTGTTTTGTTTTATTTGGTCTTTTTTTTTTTTTTTTAATCAACACTGAGCTTTTAATGGACAGACAACCATCGGGGAGGAGGGAGGGCGAAGTTTTTTACAATTCTGACCGATACACACAGAAAGCTCCTTTCATTGGTGTGTTCAGAGAGCCCTTCATTATGGAGACTCAGCACTGCTTGGAAAACAATCTGAATGAATGCGTCTCAGTGTGGGAGGCTGTGAAGTCGAGTAGGGACAGGGCTGGGAGGCTGGTGTTTATCTTACTGCTCTCTTGAACGCTGGTGGCCTTGAAGACATTCAGCTCCTGCTTTCTCTCCCTCAGTGTCCCTGAGTGGAAACCGAAGCTGGGCTTGTGCAAATGTTGGTGATGAGGTCCCTGGGTGTCAGTGAGATCACTGACCTGTGAGGCATTGTGTGCTAAAGGCTTGAGCAACCCCCTCCTGCGTCCCACCAGCTCCTGCTTGCATGCTAAGGGCAATGACAGCAAACCCCCAACCAGAGACCTTGTACTGTCCCAACCTGGAATTCCCTGGCCAGAACCGCTAGTGCCCTGCCCAAAGATGAGACCAAGAGGCCCAGAAGATGAGCCTCCCCTTCCCCCACCGCCTCCCTCCAATGGGTACCATCCCTATGGCAGAGCTTGGATTTCGTCAGTATTTTGAAATCTTTTGTTGAGGTCCCAAATGTGTCTTAATCACCGTTCAGGAATCTAATTCAAAAAATTCAGACATTAGTGTCTGCCAAGAGGTGGGTTTGGCCATGATAGGAAAACAGGAAAAGGCTTAAAACTTAATAAAGTGGGAAGAAAACAGCTTTAATGTTAGCAGTCCAATATCCAGAGCCCCTGCCCCCCCACCCTGTCCTCAACTGCCTTCCGACGGAGCCAGGACTCTCCTTATATTGGTGTAGCATATTACCGGGCATCCCGAGGTGGGTGAGAGGCACAAGACAGTTTCTGGGAGATGTTATTAGAGGGATTTAACTGCTTTCCTTAGCAGAGCTAGGGAACCTGATCACCTTTTTATTACTGGCACCAACAGCAGGCAGTTACAATACAGATGATGGATTTTTTCGTTCAACAACTGTCTATGGGACATCCGACTGTGTGCCAGGCATTGTCCTGGGCTCCAGGGCCATGGCAGGGTCCAAGGCAACCAGGTGGCCATTTCTGAGCCTCTTACATTCTGTGGGGGAGACGGATGATAGGTACAGAAGTAAATGAAGTATGTAGAGGTTGTGGGAAGGGTTATAAAAAACAGTAAAAGAAGTCAGTGGAACAGAGCACCGATCTTGCGAGTGAGGTTGCACACCACTGGAGTGGTGCTGACCCTCAGAGGACACATACAGGCACCAAAATTTAAAGAACGTCAATTTTCAAATTCTCAGCTCATTTGTGTTCTCTTGGCTAACGTGGCTGAACTGCCCTGTTCGTCGTTTTCCTTCCACTTTGCTATATAAAGACAGATCTCTTAATCACCCTTAATTGTACAATGGTGCACTATCTATAGGCTGTAGAGCCCCTCTAAGGGCGAAGAGGTGATGCCTCGAAACGGTGATGTATGCACAGCCTCCTTTAAGCAAAGCACCATAAACCCACAGGAGAGCTTTATGTCTTTTTTGTCATACGGATATTTCTGTGAAATGTGAAATCTAGCTTTGGAATTGGGGTATTTGGACCCAGGTTGGGTTATTCTGAATTCAGTTATTGAGAGTGATGACAATTTGATTGTATGACCTGGCCTCTTCCATACCTTGGCTCTTGACCTAGATGCATGGCTCTGAGGGAGAACTCTGGGAGAGCCATGAAAAGAGAGGACAAAAAGAAACAGTGGAGGCTAGGAGGACATGATGGGTGTTTCTGACGTGGGAGGGAAGAGTCAAGACACTCAGAAGGAGGAGAAAGGGAGAGAAGATGCTGCCTGCCCTAGGTCGGGGGTGATGGCAAGAAGACAAGTTGAGGGCACATCCCAAGAACACATGGACCAATGTTCTGCTTCCAGAACTATCCAACATGGCAAGAAGGAAGAAGTGTGGCACAGTGGAGGGAGGTGTCCAGACAGGTTCCAGAGAGGTGACCCTGAAATGGCACAGTTGGCTCCCCACAGTGGGAAGTCCTTTATGTCTCCCCAGGGGAAAGAGAGATGCTAAGAGGACCAGAGGTCCTGATAGAAGCCTGACAGGGAGACCTCAGACAGCAATGACCTTAGACCAGAGCAAACAGCAGAGCCGAGAATCAGCAACGATAGCAGATGCCAGCTCATGGCTTAAGAGCAGGCAGGACCAATGACATCACCAGCCAATTCAGCAAGGACGGAGGTCAATCCCAAAAACAAGGTAGATGCCCAAGGACAAAGCCAGAGTTGTCACACTATATTTAACAACTACAGCCTTTCACCACTGCCCCCATAAGAAAATCTCCCCTGCACACAGATATCGTTTAGGAAGAGAAGTACTGAAAAACTAAGCATTTCTATTTCTCTCTCTCTTTTTTAAAGATTTTATTTATTTATTGAGCTAGAAAGAGACAGAGCGCACGAGTGGAGGGAGAGGGACAAGCAGACTGCCTCCTGAGTGGGGAGGCGGATGAGGGCTGATCCTAAGACCCCGAGACCATGACCCAAGCAGAAGTCAGACACTTAACCAACAGAGCTACCCAGGCGCCCTAAACATTTCTGTTTTTGGAATTGATGTTAGGGGACTGTTCTAAACCAGAGGGGATCAAGTGAGTGATACTGAGAGGGTTTAAGTTCCTCTAATACCCAATATCTGGATCGATGTGAGGACATCTATGAAAACATCTAAAAAACAATACCTCATTCTCCACATCCCCCAAAAGAAGTGTGTAATTTTTTATTCTCACACAAAGTGTTTTCCATTCCATTAAATAATAATGAATCACAGTGAAAAAGTTATTCTCTTTTCCATTCTCCTTTATAAAAATTATTGAGGGGCACCTGGGTGGCTCAGTCATTAAGCGTCTGCCTTCAGCTTAGGTCATGATCCCAAGGTCCTGGGATCGAGCCCCGCATTGGGCTCCCTGCTCGGCAGGAAGCCTGCTTCTCCCTCTCCCACTCCCCCTGCTTGTGTTCCCTCTCTCGCTGTGTCTCTCTCTGTCAAATAAATAAATAAAATCTTTAAAAAAATTGAATAACTGACATGTGCCAAAAATAGATAACATAAACATAAATTATAAAGCACTATAATAAAATGAACTGCATAATTTAAGAACAAAAACATCACCAGTGTTATAGGATATCCCCCTCAAGCCTCTCTGTCAACCTCCAGAGCTAACACCATCACGTATTCGGTACTTATCTTTCCCTTGATTTTCTTAAAATAGATTTACCACATATGTACATAAATCTAAACACGATTAGTTAATTTGTTTGTTTTTGAACCAAAAAACAAAAGTTTTCCAAAGGTGTGTATTCTTCTGCAGCTTGCTTTTTTCATTCAAAATTAGGTTGCTACTATTCATCTCCATTGTTGTGTATAACACAGGTCATCTGTTTTTCAGTGCTATGTAATATTCCACCGTATGGCAATATCATTGTTTATTTTTTATTTCCTGTTGATGGACTTTTGGGTTGGGTTTTTGGGTTTTTGCTGTTGTGAACGGAGCTACTATGAACATTCTTGTACAAGTCTCTTGGAGCCCACTTTGGAGAATTTCTCTAAACCAATTATTCTCAAAGCGTTGGCTCTGGACTAGTATCACATTCACCTGGGAACCTGTTAGAACTGCAAATTTTGGGGCCCCACTCCATACCTATTGAAGCAGGAAACCTGAGAGTAGGACCTACCAATCTGCGTTTTAACAAGCTACCCCCCAACCAGGTAATTCTCATGCCCACTAAAATTTGAGAACCACTAGCATAAATCTAAGAGTGAAATTGCTAGATTATAAGGAATGTGCATGTTCATATGCATGTCTAACGGCCAGAGACTTAATGTTTCTCTGTCCCCCAAATTCATACATTGAAACCTATTCCCCCAATGTGATGGTGTTTGTAGTGGGGCCTTTGGGAGGTGATTAGGTCATGAATAAGATTAGCATCCTTATAAAAGAGACCCCAGAGGGTTGCTTTGTCCTTCTAAAATGAGAGAACACAGTGAAAAGAAAGCCATTGATGAACCAAGATGTGGGCTCTCACTGGACACCGAACCTGCCCGTGCCTTGACCTTGGACTTCCTAGCCTCTAGAACTGTGAGGAATAAACTTCCATTGTTTATAAGCCACCTGGTGCGTGGTGTTTTGTTATAGCAGCCAGAAAGGACTACGCATTAACTTTGTAAGATAATGCCACGTTGTTTTCCAAAGTAATTCATTGGTGTTTAGATATACATACATATGTTCTAATTGGTACTGGACCCCCTACCCTCAGCAATCCTGCCAGTTTCCAACCCCCCCATCACTTGTTAATGTCAGATGTTTCAATACTATAGCTAATTCTTATATAATACCATGTGTCAGGCACTATTCTGTATTTATGCAATTTTCACAGTCTTATGTATCGGGTACTACAGTAAAAGCCTGCCATAATCCTATAAATGAGGTCCAAAAAACACAATTGTTTAAGATATTAGATGGCATTTTTGTGAGGTTGGTGGAATGGGAACAAGGGCTCAGTAGATGATGGGAGCCAATTTTCAATAAGGCTTTACTGGGTTAATGTTCCATTTTACATAGAGGAAACTGAGGCACGGAGAAGTTCTTTTCTTCTCAAGGCTTGGAGGAGCCAGACTGATGCCCAGCGAGCCTGGCCCAGAGTCTGTGCTCTTTTAACTCTTGCACAATGCAGATCTAGAGGGTGTAAAATAGCACAGTTCACTGGGGTTCTATATGCAAATTAGTACCTGATTACTAATGAGGCTGATTATGTTTATCCACCACATACATTTTCTCTTCTGTAAAAGTCCTGTTTGTATCTTTAGCCCATTTTTTTTTAAAGATTTTATTTATTTATTTGACAGAGAGAGAGAGAGAGAGCACAAGCAGGGGAAGCAGCAGAAGGAGAGGGAGAAGCAGGCTCACTGAGCAGGGAGCCCGATGGCAGGACTCGATCCCAGGACCCTGGGATCATGACCTGAGCTGAAGGCAGACGCTTAACGACTGAGCCACCCAGGCTCCCTGCTTGCTTTTTCTTTATGATGTCTTTTGGTGAACAGAAAGGAATAATGTTAACGTAGCTCACTGTGTCAAGTTTTTCTTTTAAGTCTTATATAAAACTTTTTTTCCCTTATTCCAAGGTCATAAAAAAACTCTTTGATATTTTCTTCTAAAGTTTCAAATTTTTGCCTTTCACATTTATGTTATTTATGTTGTTGATCCATGTGGTATTGATTTTTAAAGATTTTATTTATGTATGTATGTATGTATGTATTTAGAGAGTGCAAGTGGGGGAGGGGCAGAGGGAGAGAGAGAATCTCAAGCAGACTCTGCACTGAGCATAGAGCCCAACGCAGGGCTTGATCTCACCACCCTGAGATCATGACTGTGAGATCATGACCTGAGCTGAAATCAAGAGTCAGATGCTTAACCGACTGAGCCACCCAGGCATTCCGCATGGAATTGATTTTGTAGGTGGTGTGAGGTTGGGGATCCCCACCCCCACACCAGAGGGATAATCAATTGTCTCAGGATTTGTTGCCTAATCCATCCTTGACTCACAGAACTGCTGTATCTCCTCTTTATCAGGTTTGCAGATAATTGAGGATCTGTTCTGCTGCATTGACTAGTATATCTGTAATTGCATAAATATCACACTATCTTAATTACGTTAACTTCATAATACATCTTGATACGGGATTAAGCAAATTCCTCCACCCTCACCTTTCAGCCAGGCTTTCTTCACCTAATGCCTTAAAACACTCATTGTATGTAAAGTAACTTCTTCCCTAGGTCTCTAGGATGAAACTGGTTACCCCACCCTTGGGAGGATTGAGAACATAATTACTAAACCAATTTTCTGTGTTAAAGGAGTAACTCCATTGAGAAAGACTGTAGATTATTTTGAGCCCATTGCCCTTCTTTCATATACATTTTGGAATCAGCTTCTCAAATTTGTCAACAAACAAGCAAACAAATGCCAACCAACAAAACTGTTGAGATTACGATTGAAATTACATTGACTCTATAGATCAATTCGGAGAGAACTGATATCTTTGTATTGTATATTTCTAGCCAAATACAGCATTTAGGGTTTTAAAATATCTTTCAAAAAAGTTTTAAAATTTTCTCTATCAATTTCTTGCTCATCTTTTGTTATATTTATTCCTAGGTACCTTCTCTTTTGTTGCTATTGTAAATGGTATCTTTTAAAAAATTATGTTTTTATTTGTTCCTTGTGTATAAAGATACAATTGATTTTTGTATATTGATCACATTTTCAGCCACTTTGCTTAACACTTTTATTAATTCTAACAATCAGGTCTGAAAATCTTTGGGGCTATATCTTTGCAGATAAATCATGTTTTCTAGGAATACTGACACTTTGCTTTCTAACCCTTAAGCTCTTATTTCTTCTTCTTGCCTTATTGTCCCTACTAGTAACCCCCAGTATAATGTTAAATAGAAATAGGGATGGTGGACTTCCTTGTCTGGTTCTTGATGTAAGAGGGAATGCTTCTGATGTTTCTCCATTTAGGATGATGTTTGCTGTAGGCAAAATTCCCATCTATTCTTAATTTTTTAAAAGATTTTATTTTTTAAAAGATTTTATTTATTTATTTGAGAGATATAGAGAGAGCACGAGAGAGAGAGAGAGAGAGAGAGAGAGAGAGAGAGCACGAGTGGGGGGAGGGGCAAAGGGAGAAGGAGAAACAGGCTCACTGTTCAGCAGGGAGCAGGGAGCAGGGAGCAGGGAGCCCCACACAGGGCTTGATCCCAGGACCCCAGGATCATGACCTGAACCAAAGGCAGATGCTTAACTGACTGAGCCACCCAGGTACCCCTAAGATTTTATTTTTTAAAGTAATTTCTACACCCACCATGGGGCTTGAACTTAACAACCCCAAGATCAAGAATTGCATGTTCCACTGAAGGAGTCAGCCAGGAGCCCCAATTCCCTTCTGTTCTTAATAATGAATACATATTAACTTTTTCAAACGATTTTTTGAAATCATCTACTAAGATGATATGATTCTATCTTTTAATTTGTTAAGATGACAAATTGTGTTTATACATTTTTCTCATGTTAAACTACCATTTATTTTTAAATTACACCCAATTTGGTCTTCCTTACCCTTCTTGTAGATTGTTGGATTGAGATAGGTAATGTTTGGTTTACAATTTTTGCATCGATGTTCCTAAATGAAACTGACCTATAATTTTCCTTTCTAGCATTATTCTTGTCTGGCTTTAATATAAGTTTTGTTTGCCTTCTAGAATAAATTAGAGAATATTTCCTCCAACAATCTGTTCTTTGAAAGTTTGGTAGGCTTTGGGGCCCCTGGTTGGCTCAGGTAGAGTATGTAACTCTTGATCTTGGGGGTCCTTGAATTCAAACCCCACATTGGGTGTAGAACATACTTTAAAAAAAATGAAAGTTTGGTAGTCTTTACCTATAAATGTCTCTAGGACTGGTGTAATATATTTGGGTCAATTTTTAACTATTAATTCAAACTTCTATATCCTTTGTAATTATATGATTATTTCCATTTTCTACTTTTCCTTTAGTCAGTTTGATAAGTTATATTTTCTATTAACTTGTCTATTCTATCTATATTTTCCAATTAATTGGCATAATACTTATTGTATACTCTAATTAACTTCTTAATCTCAGCTATATCTGCAGTTTCTTTTCCTATGTCAGATTTTGTTTATTTGAGAAGTCTCTTTTTTCCTTGATTCATCTTGCCAGAGATTTTACAATTTTTTTATCGACTGATAAATGTTGAAGAACCAACATTTGGCTTTGTTGATACTAAGTGCCAGTCACTGTTCTAAGTGCTTTACCTTTATTAACTAATTTAATTGGGTGTATATAACACTTTCTCATTACATCTTCCTTATCATTCATATTTTCCATCTCCTTGTCTGTTTGGCATTCTGGATACTTTTTTCAGATCTACCTTAGTTCACCCATTTTTTTTTTTAAGACTTTATTTATTTATTTTAGAGAGAGAGGGTAGGGAGAAGGACAGAGGGGGAGGGAGAGGAACAATTTGACTCTGTGCTGAGCATGGAGGCCCATGTAGGCTATTTTTTTTTTTTTAAGATTTTATTTATTTGTCAGAGAGAGAGAGAGAGAAAGCACAAGCAGGGGGAACATCAGAGGGAGAGGGAGAAGCAGAGTCCTCAATGAGCAGGGAGCCTGACACAAGACTCGATCCCAGGACTGTGAGATCATGACCTGAGCCAAAGGCAGATGCTTAACTGACTTGAGCCACCCTGGCGCCCCTAAAGTTTTTTTTAAAGAAGAATTAATTTATATATGAAAAAATGATTCAATTTAAAGAAGGTGTTAAATAAACAGTAGAACAGGCTGTAGCCAAATGTCATAAAAATTGTATGAGAATGAGGGTTGGGAAACACCCGACTGTGTCTTCCTGATTCCTCAGATCCACGTCCCCTGTGAAAGCTTTCCTTCTCAGCCCAGCCCCAAGTGCTTCCTCCCTCCTCCAAGTGACTAAAGCGCTGGGGCCAGTGCGTTTCAGCCTCTCTCCCCTAATCACCCCTGTATTCTGCGTCATACCCCCTAACTCACTCCAAAACTCAAGCAAGCTATTTGAGGACAGTCAAAAAAACCCAAAAACAAAATCCAAACCCAACTCCCCACAGAGCAAGTGTTCCCTTACACTTCTTTGTCTCCCCAGGAGACCTCATTTCCCCATGCCCTCCATGAGACCTTATCTTCTCACGTCTCTCCATGCGATCGATTCATCTCCCCACATCTCCTCATGTCCCCCAACAAGACCTCATCTCCCCAATGAGACCTTGTCTCCCCACAAAACCTCGTCTCTCTGTGAGTCTTCATCTCCCCACACCTTCCCATGAAAACTTGTCTCTCCATGTCTCCCCCAGGAGATCTCATTTCCCCCACATCTCCCCATGAGATATTATCTCCTCTGTCTCTCCATGAGATCTCGTCTCCCTATATTTCCCCATGTACTCCCATAAGACCTCATCTCCCACAAAACCTTGTGGTTTTGTTTGGACATGAAAATGAGTTGATGTAACCAGAGGGACACAGCTGGAAGTGGGGGTGGGGTCATAAGAGGCAAACAAGACACCGGTGGTAACAGCAAATGGGCTGTTGTTCCCAGACAGGCCAAAAACTGGACTGAAAGCATTAAGACCCTAAGCAGCTTGTCTCTTGGCCTTTCATTTGTTTGTCTCATAAACAAACTTGGGGCTTCTGTTTCTTGGGAAGTCAGTACAAACACATTCCAATTTCCTAGTGCTCATTGCCAGTAAGCCATCTGCACTGACCACTGTGTAAGCTGCCTCCAGTGGGCACTTGGCGGGGGTGGGGTGAGGGTGGGGGTGGGGCGAAGTTCCTACCCACTCCTGCTTTGCTAAGGCCTCCCAACAACCTTGTTTCAACCATGGATGCAACACTTATAGAAGTGAATGGGAGTGAGAAGAAGCTCCAAGCTGAAAAGGAAGCCACCTCCTGGCCCAAGCTTCTGCCTTTTGGAGACTAATTCTTTATTTTGTAAGATGTTGTTCCTTTTTCCACTTTAAGTTTATTCCTAGGATCTGGAAAAAGTACTATGGGCATTAGGGCGCATTAAGTTTTCTCTAGAATTTGCTATGGTCCAACAACTTTACTTACTTAGACTTTTCTTTCCTTTTTTCAAGTCATAGCTGTTTTTGAATTCATGTATTTCAACAAATATTTACTGACAGCCTCTCTGGCTTAGAGTTTAAGAGCAAGGCTGTGGATAGAAATGCAACTGATTTCTGTGCATTGATTTTATATCCTGCCACTGCTGAATTCCTGTATGAGTTCTAGCAATTTTGGGGTGGGGTTTTTTTTGGGTTTTCCGTATAGAGTATCATGTCATCTGTGAAGAGCCAATCCCATTTACAATTGCACCAAAAACCATAAGATATCTAGGCATAAACCTAGCTAAAGAAGCAAAGGACCTGTACTCTGAAAACTATAGAACACTCATGAAAGAAATTGAGGAAGACACAAAGAAATGGAAAAACATTCCATGCTCATGGATTGGAAGAACAAATATTGTTAAAATATCTATGCTAACTAGAGCAATCTATACATTCAATGCAATCCCTATCAAAATACCATTGACTTTTTTCACAGAGCTGGAACAAATAATCCTAAAATTTATATGGAACCAGAAAAGGCCCTAAATAGTCAAAGAAATGTTGAAAAAGAAAACCAAAGCTGGTGGCATCACAATTTCGGACTTCAAGCTCTATTACAAAGCTATAATCATCAAGACAGTATGGTACTGGCATAAAAATAGACACATAGATCAATGGAACAGAATAGAGAACCCAGAAATGGACCCTCAACTCTATGGTCAACTAATCTTTGACAAAGCAAGAAAGAATATCCAATGGAAAAAGACAGTCTCTTCAACAAATGGTGTTGGGAAAATTGGACAGCCACATGCAGAAGAATGAAACTGGACTATTTCCTTACACCATTCACAAAAAATAGACTCAAAATGGATGAAAGACTTAATGTGAGACAGGACTCCATCAAAATCCTAGAGAACACAGGCAGCAACCTCTGTGACCTTGGCCACAGCACCTTCTTGCTAGGACATGTCTCCAAAGGCAAGGGAAACAAAAGCAAAAATGAACTACTGGGACTTCATCAAGATAAAAAGCTTTTGCACAGCAAAGGAAATGGTCAATAAAATCAAAAGACAACCAACAGAATGTGAAGAAGATGTTTGCAAATGTCCTATCAGATAAAGGACTAGTATCCAAAATCTATAAAGATCTTATCAAACTTAACACCAAAAGAACAAATAATCCAATCAAGAAATGGGCAGAAGACATGAACAGACATTTCTCCAAAGAAGACATACAAATGGTCAACAGACACATGAAAAAATGCTCAACATCATTTGGCAGCAAGGAAATACAGATCAAAACCACAATGAGATATCACCTCATACCAGTCTGAACGGCTAAAATTAACAAGTCAGGAAACAACAGATGTTGGTGAGGATGGAGAGAAAGAGGAACCCTCCTACACTGTTGGTGGGAATGCAAGCTGGTACAGCCACTCTGGAAAACAGTATGGCGCTTTCTCAGAAAGTTGAAAATAGAGCTACCCTACAACCCAGCAATTGCACTACTGGGTAATTTACACCAAAGATACAAATGTAGTGATCCGAAGGGGCATCTGCACCCCAAATGTTGATAGCAGCAATGTCCACAATAGCTAAACTATGCAAAGAGCCCAGATGTCCATCGACAGATGAATGGATAAAGAAGATGTGATCTATATATACAGTAGAATGCTACTCAGCCATCAAAAAAATGAAATCTTGCTATTTGCAACCACATGGATGGAACTAGAGGGTATTATGCCGAGCGAAATAAGTCTTTCAGAGAAAGACAATTATCATATGATCTCACTCTTATGTGGAATTTAAGAAACAAAACAGAGGATCATAGGGGAAGAGAGGGAAAAATAAAACAAGAAGAAATCAGAGAGGGAGACAAACCATAAGAGACTCTTAATCATAGGAAATAAACTGAGGGTTGCTGGAGGGGAGGGGGTTTGGGGGATGGGGTAACAGGATGATGGACATTAATGAAGGCACATGATGTAATGAGCACTGGGTGTTATAAAAGACTCATGAATTATTGAACTCTACCTCTGAAACTAATAATACATTGTATGTTAATCGAATTTAAATAAAAAATTTAAAAAAAAAAGAAGAAAAAAAAAGAGCAAGACTGTGGAGTCAGAATGCCTGGTTTCAAATCCCGCCTCTGCCACCTGCTAATTGGGTGACCACAGACATATACACTTCTCTGAGGCTTACTTGCTGTCACCACTAAGTAGGGATACTAATGGTACTTGCTGCAGAGGGTCATGGTGATGGGATGAGATCATTGCTATGAAGGAATTAGCACACTGCTTGGCACATGCTAGGCACTTAATGATGTATGAATGTGGTGGTAATGATGGTGGCCCATGTCATGCACCACATTAGGTCCTGGGGATACCAGCATCAGTGAGAAACGTCCCTTGCCCACAGGGGTTCACAAAACATCCATCAGATTTGGCAGGCAGTGGTGGAACAGAGAATTGACTGGAACAGGGATGGTATTAGTGAGAAACCCATTCCCTGGCCATATGTTCAGGTGAGGGCAGGTCTGCGAGAGGAGCATTCCCAGCCTCCTGGGAGAGGAGACGTGACCTGGGTCGGGCAGCTGGGAGATGCTGCTGCAACTGCCCATTCTCTCTGCAGAAGGTCTTGCTCTGAAGGTGTGTTCTCTGCTTCTCCGTGTATTAAGCCCGCCTGACCTGCTGCACTCCTGCAGGGGGAGCCCCAGCTGTGACAGGTGCCTAACTATGTGTGTCTGCTTCAGGGAGGAAGTAGTACAAAGTCCCTTGTGGCCACACATCTTATGCCACATCCTTTGATACAGCTTTTTTAGTTTTAAAGTCACCATTTTGTTCTCCATCTTTCCAATTTCTCTGTGTACTGGTAGGCAGCCTCCAAGATGGCACCAGTAATCCCTAGCTGCTGGTATTCGTGCTCTGTTGGAGTGCCATGCTGTATCAGGGGGCCGTCTACGTGACCATTAGCATATGGCAAAAATGGTGGTGTCACTCCTGGGCTCTCTTTCTCTCTCCCCCTCCGTCATCAGTTGATTTGGGGGAAGCCAGCTTCCATATCATGAGCACCCTTAGGGAGAAGCCCACATGGCAAGGAATGAGGCCTCCTGTCGACACTAAGTGAGTAAGCTTCAAAGCAAATCCTCTAGCTTCAATTGAGCTTTGAGCTGACCACAGCCCTGGCTGACCTCTTGACCGAAATCTCTTTAGAGACCCTGTCTCATAATCACCCAGCTAATCTACTCTCAGATTCCTGACCCTCCAAAGCTGTGAGACAATGCATGTGTATTATTGTTTGAAGCTGCTAAATGTGGGGAAAATTTGTCACACAGAAACAGATAATGAATATAGTCTATTTCTCAATTGTTTGTACCCTCCAAAGGGAAGTAAAAGATGTTATTGATTGACTGCCTACAGTTCTAACAGATGACAGGATCTGAGGGGTAACACCCAGTAGACTCTGCTCTACTTTGGGAAGAAACAGCACAGGGTGCTTGAGCACACATCAGTCATACCTGGGTTTGAATCCTGGTCCCTGCCATTACCTCCTGCCGCATGATCATGCGCAACTCATTCAGCCGTGCAAAGTCTCAGCCTCTTCATTTAGTAAATGGAGGTAATTGCTACCTTGTAAAGTTGTTAAGAATAAAATGAAATACTGCAGGTAAAGAGCATAAGGATAAGCGTCCCCTCATGTGCTAACTATTCATGTGAATTCATGTCATCTCTTTTCTTATCATGAACTTGCAAGAGGTGCTGAGGGACAAGCCTCTTCATTGCCCATCCCCCCACCTACCGTTCACCTACCATAGAGTGGGGGAGGGAGGAGGACCTCAGTTTTGCAAGCTAAGTGGGATGTGTTTATAAAATAGCAAATGTGTGGAAATCACCCCACGCTCCACTTTAATTAGTGCAAGCACAAAATAATGTCACACACAGGACACGTGGACACCCAGCTCTACTCACTGATTTGGTTGGAGGACATTTGGGATAACTGGTCCCCTTCAGACCTTCAGAGCCGGTCTTTTTTTTTTTTTTTTTTTTTTTAATTTACAGGGAGGAGAGAGTCTGATTATTTTATCGAGAGTCCTTCTCAAGTGATGCCTCCCTAACAGACATCCAGGCGCTTGAAAGCAAGCATAATGCCCCGTATTAAGTTTACTTGGCTAATTTTAAATCTCTGGGCATCCATCATGTACTTAGCTCTAAATTATATGGTGGATCTGGGTTTTTCTTAGGCCTCATCCATGCAGCAGGTAAATAAAACAGCCTTGTGAAGGGACCATAAAAAGCCTTGTAAAGGCCCAGTGTTCTGTCCTTCCCTGGCAAGGGCGGCAAGTCGCCTGTCCAGGAGAGCTGTCCTTTTGCAGCTTGGCAGTCCTGGGATTTGGGGCGATCCAGGATAAATAAGAGCCCAGGTTAATGGAGGCCACCAGCCCAAGAGGCCCTCAGCTCCCCGAGCCTCTCTGGCAGCTCGCCCGTCCTCCTGGCTAAATCCTTCATCATCAAAATCATCCTGTGTTTCCCTCAGTCTGGAAAAATCGCTTCTGGGCCTATGCAATGTCCATTCTGGCCACGAGAGGGCGCCGCAGGGCAAGATGCCGGGAGGACCCGTTTGGCCTGTCCTTCCTGTCCCCCAGGATGACGCCTGGAGACAGGACAAATATAGCGTGAACAATCGTCGGAGGCTGCAATTTGGGTGCGACAGCCTCCGATGGCAGCCGCTTCTCTTTCTTTTTTTGACTTTTTTTTTTTTTTTTAAGACATCTAATGAGAGGGAAGCGTGCTGAATTTGGAAATAGAACCTCCTATTTCAGGTCAAGGTCTGGGCTCAGATTTGCTGGGTTCAAGGAGAGCCCCGTTTCTTCTAACATGAGTTAATAAACTCATTCACTCAATTGACAACTAATTATCACGCACGGACCACCAAGTGCCCCGCACTCTGCGGGACATCAGCAACACATAGGATGCCCCAGCTGGGGAGGCAGGTGTTCTCCAGGGGCAGGTGCTGGGGGTGGGGGCGGGGGTGCACAGGTGGGGCCCGCCTGCAGGGGGCTTCAGTGAGGAGGTGGCCTTTGAGGTGGAGCTGAGTGAAGAGTGTGAGTGTGCAAGGCAAATGTCGTGAGGATACAAGGTGTGCAGGAGTCCGGCGGGGAGGGCAGGGGATGAGTGAAGACCCTAAAGTGAGACTGTCTGCCAAGCCTTAGGGCTCTCAGACTGGTATTCCCTTTCTCAGGGCCCATTTCTCGGGCGAATGACCACGTAGTCACATGGAGCCTGAGCATAGAGGGCCCCACGCTTGGTTTAATGCTCTGCTGTCGCCATCTTGAAATGCTCCATAAGTTTGGAACCAAGTCCCACGTTCTCATTTCGCCCCAGGGCCCCCTATATCACGTGGTGGGTTCTGCCTCTACCTAGAACACTCTGCTCTTGGGCTGTCTCCTTTAGTTACTGGAGTCTTCTTGGCTCAAGTGACACCTGCTCAGAGAGCCCTTCCCGGGCCCCCTGTCCAAAGAGCCCCACCTAGTCTTTCTTGGTGGTGTCACAGGAACTGGGCCACACCGTGTGAAGAGGTGGGCAATTCTCTGTTCTTTTTAAATCTTCCCTGGACACTCGTGTGCAGGCCGGGCCAGGCATGCTCCTCTACCCAGCCGGCACTGTGTGTCCATAATGGGACCCACTCCTTCCAGGCATGGCCAGTGTGAAATTCTAGAACAGAACAGGGGGCATGAACTCCCTTCTGACGTCAGAGGTTGATCTGACCTGTGTCCTGAAGCCCGAGAAGAGAAGGAATGCGTGACATTTTCTCTCCCCATTGACGCCTCTCCGAGGTGATCCCCGAGAGAGAGGGAGGACCTACCATCCAGGCAAGCCAGGTGATAGCTTCTGGGCACTTGGCAACTTGATTCAAGTTAAAACAGGCTTAAGTTATTGACTAAATGTTTGCACGTGCGGCCCCAGGTTGGAATTATCCAGAGCCTTCCAAGGGCATCTGGAACTCAGATGCTGCCTCTGAGTCTATATTTTGCCGATGGATGGGATCAAGAATTTTCTTCTGAAATTTCTCCAGTACGGAAAAAAAAAAAAAAGTCTGAATTAAGGCTCTGGCTTGTGAGACAAAGGGTCCCAACTGGACTGCATGCTTTGTCCTGTTCAGTTAAAAGTATGACTTTATTACCATGATTATTCTTACTGTTGTTGGCTGATCTGCCCAGAACTGGAGGGCAGGGCTGTCTCCCTCTTGGAGAAATGGAGTCTTTCCTTCAATGAATTGGAGAAATCCTTGCTGAGCACCTGCTCTGTAATAAGCAGGGGGTGGGGCTCGCCTGGGTGAACAGAAAGATGATCCTTGCTGTTGTTTAGATGCCAGACACTGAACTTGGTACAATATGTGTGTGAACTCACTGTGAGCTCCAGCCACTCCAGAGGGGGGTGCCACTATGATTCCCATTTGACAGCTGAGGAATCTGAGTCCCAGAGGGAGGTAAAGCCCCCTACCGGCTGGCCCCACTAATGACATGGACCAGACCAGACTGTGCCACTCCTGTGCCCAGGCACTTTTTTTTTTTTTAAGATTTATTTATTTATTTCAGAGAGAGAGAGAGAGAGCACTCAAATGGGGGAAGGGGCAGAGGGAGAGAGGATCTCCAGCAGACTCCCTGCTGAAGCTCCATCCCACGACCCTGAGATTATGACCTGAGCTGAAATCCACCCAGGTGCCCCTCCAGTGCCCAAACTCTTGGCCACTACACCATCATGCCCTGCAGGTGCTTTCTGAGACAGGAAGAGAGACAATGACCTAAGCCCCGGGGCTTCGCCTGAAACCCCAAGATGGGTCCACCAGCCCCACTGAAAACCAGCCACCTTACCACCACCTCTGTCATTTGTAGTCTTTGGAGAGATTGCCGCATTCCCTCATTCGCTCCGTCCAGCAGAAAAACCTGGCATCGGGCACGTTTTCTGGTTCAGTCCTGGCAGGACCGCCATATAGAGCTGTGCGCATTTTATACCCCACCGCAAGGGGGCGCCCTTCACACGGACCGCTATTCTCTGAAGTATGCGTAGGGCAAGCTCTCGAAAGAAAACAACCTATATTAGTTTTCTTTGGCTGCAAAACAAATTAGCCCCAAACTTAGCACCGTCAAACAACAACTGTTTATTATCTCACAGGTTCTGTGGGCCAGGAATACAGGAGAGATTTAGCTGGGTGGTTCTGGCCCAAGACCTCTCTGGTGGTTACAGTCAAGATCGGACAGGGCTGTTGTCACCTGGGGCTGGCACGTCCAAGCTCACTTCCGTGGTTGTTGGCAGGAGGCTTTGCTTGCTTGCTTGCTTTTTTTTTTTTTTTTTTAAGATTTTATTTATTTATTTGACAGAGAGAGACACAGTGAGAGACGGAACGCAAGCAGGGGGAGTGGGAGAGGGAGAAGCAGGCTTCCCGCGGAGCAGGGAGCTGGATGCAGGGCTCGATCCCAGGACTCTGGGACCATGACCTGAGCTGAAGACAGACGCTTAATGACTGAGCCACCCAGGTTCCCCCCCACCGCCCCCCCTTTTTTTTGAGGCTTTGCTTTCTCACTGACTGTTGGTAGGAGACCTCAGCTCTTTGCCATGGGGCCTTCTCTGTAGACTTAGTGTCCTCATTGTCTGGCAGCTGACTTCCCCAGAGAGAATGATCTGAGGCAGAGAGCAAGAGTGAGTGCCCGAAACGGAAATTGCAGTCTTTTCTTAACCTGGTACCAGAACTGACATGCCGTAAGTTATTGGTTGCAGAGACCACCTCGGTACAGTGTGGGAGGGGACTACACAAGTGTGTGAATCCCAGGATGGTTGGGGGGATTGGGAACCACTGGGGGCCATCTTGGAGGCCAGCTGTCACAAGATGGCCAAATAGGAACACTGACATCCTTAGAAAGTCACATTTTAAAGCCAGTGACTGGATCCACCAGCTTGGGCTCCCCAGACTCTGCAGGCCTTTGGGGTTTTAGCCGTGGAGATTTTGACTCCTGATATGTGCTCTGCAGATATGCCCCCACTCTTGTTCCTTTCCAGTTGAGCTTTGAGTGGTGGGGTCTTTGTCCTATCACCCATTCAGCATTGCCCAAGCTGTTAGGAAAGCCAACAGATTTCATACAAGGTTTGGACTCAACATCTGAGCAGCGAACGGTGGGGCTGCTTTCTTACCCTTCTAAAGGACGCTTAAGAAAGAAACCTGTTAGAATCTGGGACGGAGATCTGTTTCATTTAGCAGTTGAGGTTGTTGTTGGGGTCATTGTTAGTTTGGTGTTCTACTTTAGACCTTTAAACCAAGTACCTGCGGTGGAGGGGAAAATACACCAATCCCAGAGTGGCCAGACCTGGTTTGAATTCCCGCTTTGTCACTCTCAGTGCATGAACATGGGTAAGTGACTTATGCTCCGTAAACTTTGTTATTGCATCAAAAAGAAAAGAAAAGGAAAATAATAATAATACCTAGCTCACAGGTTGTTGTAGGAATTAATTTAGATACAATGTAAAAATGTCTCACCTGGTGCCTCAAACTTAGAACTACTCAGGAAATGGTGGTTGACAAGGAAGTTATTGTACCATATGGAGAAATAACCCTAGCATTTTATTTCATGTTTTTTAGTTTTTTGAAATGTATTTTTTTAATATAAGAAAATGGTCAGTTCCAAGTATAAAACTGATAATATTAAAAGATTTGCTGCAGTCTTAGCTGTGGTTTTATCACATCCTAGAGCTTTAGAATATCCTGAGGACCCATTTTGCAAGGAAAGTAATGGAAAAAAAATGATTTAGGCTATAAAAATTCCAATTGGCAGTTGACTTTTCAGGAACACATCTCTTCCCTGAAGTGAGGGGCATGTGTATCCAGATGAGAGGAGAGGTCCCCTTGTCCCCTTTCTGTTCATTCATTCCTTCATAATCAGACAATAAGAGTCTTTTGGCAAAATAGCTGCCTGTCTACAGGTACAATTTCTCAGAAATAATCACCTCGAAACTTCTTTTCCTGAGAGTCTCATCTGCAAAATGCTTTCTCATCAAAGATACGTTCCTATTTCCAAGGCAGCAATGATGCTATTTTCTTTTTTCAGTATGCATTGTCATTTAGTGCGGAGGGCTCTCTCTCTACATTCTACCCATCAGGATATTGAAAGTCGCCGCAACTTCAAGGCAAGTGTCACCTATCAACAGCTCCCGAATAACTAATCAGGAGTGGGAGATGGAGAATCACAATGCAGAACACTCATTTTCTACTCTTACAGGGCTTATGATTAAGCTGAGAAAAAGGCCTTGATTCACCCTCTGTGCGTGTGTGCGCAAGCTCGTGCCTTGCATTTGCTGGTGAAGGGTAGACCAGATGCCCAGAGGGACTTTGCCTGTCAGGCCAGGAAATAGGATGGGAAATGAGCAGTTAGGTATCACTTCCTATGAGGCATCCCCCTCACCTCTTCCTATCCTTTCAGGTGGTGAAATGTACCGTCTCCTGAGGTCATTTGCTCCCTAAAGAATCAGACGACTGGCCTCTTAATAGACACTGGAGAGTTTCCAAATTCAACATCTCCAATCTGATTTGAGTGGCTCTGCCTAAGTGCTTCCCCCTTAAACCCGGTGATGATTAAGAGAGTTTCCATGATGAGCCAGCCATGAGAAGATTAGAGTTTAGTGACTGCTGAGAAGCAAGGACTCATGCCTGTGGTCCAGAATTGTGCCTACCACTGCCATCCTCTTCTCCCAGGTTCCTGGTCCAGGGCTAGTGCAGGGATCTGCATGCACACAGGAGGTTCTTAAAAATTGCCAACTGACTGACGTGTTTTCTTTATTTTTATCGAAGAATAATTTGACATACAATGTATTAGTTTCAGGTGTACAACACAGTGACTGAGATTTATATACATTATGAAATGGTCGCCACCATAAGTCTAGTTACCATCTGTCACTGTACAAAGTTGTTACAGTATTATTGACTATATTCCCTGTGCTGTATATTACCTCCCTGTGTCTTATGTATTTTTTAACTGGAAGGTTGTACCTCTTAATCCCCTTCACCTATTTCACCCACCCCCCAACTCCTCCCATTTGGGAACCATCAGTTTGTTCTCTGTATCTATGAGTCTCTTTCTGTTTGTTTTGTTTGTTTATTTGTTTTGTTTTTTAGATTCCACATATAAGTGAAATCATATAGTATTTGTCTTTCTCTGTCTGACTTATTTCACTCAGCATAATATCCTCTGGGTCCATCCATGTTGTTGCAAATGGCAAGATTTCATTCTTTTTTTTCCATTAATATTCTGGTGTGTGTGTGTGTGTGTGTGTGTATCACGTCTTCTTTATCTATTCACCTATTGATGGACATTTAAGTTGCTTCTGTATCTTGGCTATTATAAATAATGTTACAATGAACATAGGGATGTATATGTCTTTTTGAAAACTTCATTTATTTATTTTAGAGGGGGTGGGCAGAGGAAGAATGAGAGATAATCTCAAGCAGAGTCCTCACTGAGCATGGACCCCAATGTAGGCCTCTGTCTCATAACCCTGAGATCATGACCTGAGCTGAAATCAAAAGTCAGATGCTTAACCAACTGAGCCACCTGGGTGCCCCTATGTGTCTTTTTGAATTAGCGTTTTCATTTTCTTTGGACAAATACCTAGAAGTGGACTTGCTGGAGAGTATGGTAGTTTTATTTTTAATTTTTCGAAGAACTTCCATACTGTTTTCCATAGTGGCTGCACCAATGTAAATTTTCATCAACAGTGCACAAGGGGTCCCTTTTCTCCACATGTTCACCAACACTTGTTTCCTGTCTTTCTGGTGATAACCATTCTCACAGGTGTGACGTGGTATCTCATCGTGGTCTTAATTTGCATTTCCCTGATGATGAGTGATGCTAAGCATCTTTTCATGTGCCTGTTGGCCATCTGGGTATCTTCTGAGGAAAAATGTCCATTCAGGTCCTCTGCCCATTTCTTAATAGGATTGTTTTTTATTTTTATTTTTTGATATTGAGTTGTATAAGATCTTTATATGTTTTGGATGTTAAGCCCTTACTAGATGTATCATTGGTGAATATCTTCTCCCATTCAGTAAGTTGCCTTTCATTCTGTTGATGGTTTCCTTCACTGTGCAAAAGCTTTCTATTTTGATGTAGTCCCAATTGTTTATTTTTGCTTTTGTAGTTCTTGCCTAAGGAGGCAGATCCAAGAAAATACTGCTAAGACTGATGTCTAACAGCTTACTGCCTATGTTTTCCCCTAAAAGTGTAATAGTTTCAGGTTTTACATTTAAGTTTTTAATCCATTTTGAGTTTTTTTTTTTATATATGAAAATGTAAGAGGTCCAGTTCATTCTTTTGCATGTAGCTGTCCAAGTTTTCCCAACACCATTTATTAAAGAGACTGTCTTTTCCCCATTCTATATTCTTACTGGCATAGTTCTTTACACACATAATTAGCTCATTTAGCTTAATCTATTCCTTTCCTTGAGTGATTTTAGGCTTACCTATTCTCACTCACCATTCCATTCCACCACCTGATCACTTCTGAGGTCATGCTCTATCTCATTCATCAACAAACTGAAATTACCTCGTCTGTAAAGTGCTAGGGAGAGAGCTAGTCTCTTGGCCACAGGAGAAACCACGAATCGCTGTCTCTTCCAGGCTCTGATAAGCTTATTTATTTCAAAGAAGGGCTGGGGAAAATGTATGAGCCTGCAATGAGGCAGGCGATGCGAGGTTGGGGAGAAAAGAAACTACTGTTGACATGAGAACAAAGCTTTGTTTTGGGGCACGACCCTCCCAGCGCCTCCATGTGCTCACCAGTCCAGAAACTCTGTGAACTTAAATTGTCCATGAGTTTTTACAGAGCTCAATCTGCAGCCTCCCTCCCCTCTCCAGAGTTCAGGGTTGGGGCTGAAAGTTCTTGGTCTTTCTGGTGACCAGTCCTATCCTGAGGCTGTCTAGGAGCCCCACCCTGAGTCATTGCATTGGCACAAATTCAGGTGTGATTTAAAGGGGTTAGTGATGAGTAAGCAAATACACTCCTATCATTCAGGAAATGCCAAAGGTGTAGGAGCACTGTGCCAGGAAGCAGGAACAAAGACCAAATATATTTTTTTATTATACCACAGTATCCAGAGGTGATCCTTCAGGTTACACAGGGGATGGGTTTTCTAATATTCCCAGTGGAAATCCCCAGGACCAGTGAGAATCCCCAGGACCTCTTCAGATCAAAGGCACTGACCACAGCTGGTCTGAGATGGAAGAAATAGTGAAGCTCTCGTTCTCATAGAGGTGGTATCCTTTGTTTGCAGTTGTTGTTGTTTTTTTTTTTCCAAGTTGCATGAGACAGAAAACCCAGCTTAAATTTGAAATTGGCCCAAGAAAAAAACCAGGATTTTATTGGCTTGTATAACTGAGAAGTCCAGAGAGACCACACATCTTTTCACAGGCCCTCGACTCCACTTCTTTTTTTTTTTTTTTAAGATTTTTAAATTTATTCATTAGAGACAGAGAGAGAGCACAAGAGAGAGCACAAGAAGGGGGAGGGGTAGAGGGAGAGGGAGAAGCAGGCTCTCCGCTGAGCAAGGAGCCCAACTTGGGACTTGATCCCAGGACCCTGAGCCAAGGGCAGACGCTTAACCGACTGACCCACCCAGGCGCCCCTCCACTTTGCTTCTTATCCATTTGCTCACAGGCTCCACACTGGTTCAGGGCCCTGCACACAGGAGGTGCTTAATAAATGCTTATCATGGCCACAAAATGGTCCCGGCAACAGCAAGCACCGTACCCTCACAACATAACCTCTCAGTGGAGGGAGAAGATGCTTTTCTTTCTCAAAAGCCCCATCAAAACAGCTGCTGGCATCTTCTTGGAGCCAACTGGGTCATGTGTTTAGATCTGACCCGATCACCTGCAGATGGGATGGGGTCTGTTAAAGAAAAAAAAGGCATGGCACTTGTTAAAATGGTAAGGCAGACTTTATTCAGGACTATAGAAATAAGCGGGGCGCCTGGGTGGCTCAGTCGTTAAGCGTCTGCCTTCGGCTCAGGTCATGATCCCAGGGTCCTGGGATCAAGCCCCGCATCGGTCTCCCTGCTCCGCGGGAAGCCTGCTTCTCCCTCTCCCACTCCCCCTGCTTGTGTTCCCTCTCTGGCTCTCTTTCTCTCTGTCAAATAAATAAAAAAAAAAACTTAAAAAAAAAAAAAAAAGGACTATAGAAATAAGCATCAGGACAGCTCCAATGGGGCTTTGCAGGAGGGGAGATAAATGGGGCTCGACTCCCAGTACAACAAGAACAAGCGGGAATTTGTGGCCAAGGAGCAGTGGGGGGTGTGGGTGGGGGCGGTCAGTGGATGGAAAATGACTAAGAGGAAACATCAGGGTTAAGGGGGAATTCTGGCTAAACTGACTGGGCAGGATTCTTACTGAAGGCAGGCCAGGATGGTCAGATGTCACCTGGAGGATGGTGGGGGTGAGGAGTTTAGGCAGATACCAAGGGTAGGGATTCTGGCTAAATTGATGAAGCAGGATTCTTGCTCAAGTTGGACCCTTGAGGACATGCCCAAGGACGGGCCCCAGTGGAAGAAGAGCTCAGAGGAACCTGCATAGAGTTTGGTCAAGGAGAGAATGTTCACTGGGTCAGTACCCAAAACACAGGGTTGAGAATGAGGAGGGGCTGAATCCACCAACAGGAAAACTGCTGGGGGGAGAAGAGAAGGGGTGGAGGGGGACAATCAAAACATGTCCACCAGGGACATGGAGCCTATGACCCTAACCTGCAGAAGCATGTTGTTCAGTCCCTGAACTGCCAGGGGGTGAGGGGGTAGGTTACTGTGGGTTTGTTTCACTTGTTTACCCAGCATGGCTGCTAATTAGAAGCTACACCAGGAAGGGACCTTAGACGTCATCTAGCCCAAGAGGCTCATTCTAGAGATGAGATCAAAGACAAGAGAGCTTAGTGACCCGCTCAAAATGACAAAGCAAGGAGGAGGCTGCACTGATCCCAGAACACAGATCTGCTGGTAGATGGTGACCACGAGCAGAACACAGGCCAGCTCCTGCCCACTCCCAAGCGCCAATCTTTAAATGTTCAGGAACGTTGCAAGTTGGTTGGCAACATAACCATTATCATCATCATCATTATTATTATTGCTATTATTTTAAGACTCCATGCCCAACATGGGACTGGAACTCATGACCTTGAGATGAAGAGTCGCAGGCTCTACCAGGTGCCCCAACACAGGTGCCCCATACAACCATTATTAAAAATGAAATTATATAAACTTACAATTAAGTAAATTATATTAAAAATGAAGGTCATCACAAATGTTCATAGCAATGCTATTCAGAATGGCTAAAAGGTGGAAACACCCCAAATGTCCGTCAGTGGATGAAGGGATAAATGGAATGTGGCCTATCTGAACAGTGGAATATTGGTCAGCCATGAAAAGGAATGAACTACTGATCCATGCTACAATATGGATGAACTTTGAAAACATCATCCTAAGTGAAAGAAGCCAGAAGTATCCAGGGTCAGCAAATCCACAGATACAGAAAGCAGACTAATGGAGGGGGTGGGAAATGGCTACTTACTGGGTAGGAAGTTTCCATCTGGGGCCATGAGAAAGTTCTGGAACTGAATAGTAGTGCTGGTTGTACAACACTGTGAATGTGCTTAATGCTATTGGCATGTAGACATTAAAATGGTTAAAGTGATTTAAAATAAAACAAAACAAAAGAGCAGCGCCTGAGTGGTTCAGTCAGTTGGGCATCCGACTCTTGGCTTCGGCTCAGGTCATGATCTCAGGGTCCTGGAATCCAAGCCCCAAGGTGGGCTCTGTGTTCCCCAGGGAGTCTGCTTGAGATTTTCTCTCTCCCTCTGCCCCTCCCCCCACCTGTGTTCTCTCTCTCTCAAATAAATACATAAATACTTTTTTGAAAAATGGAAAAAACTTGGGGCGCCTGGGTGGCTCGGTCATTGAGCATCTGCCTTTGGCTCGGGTCATGATTCCTGGGTCCTGGGATCGAGCCCCACCATCGGGCTCCCTGCTCGGCGGGAGGCCTGCTTCTCCCTCTCCACTCCCTCTGCTTGAGTTCCCTCTCTTGCTGTGTCTCTCTGTCAAATAAATAAATAAAATCTTTTTAAAAAATGGAAAAAACTTTAATAATGCTAATAAAATAGTTAATAATGCATTACTTAGTTATAACAAATACAGCGATGGGGGTGCCTGGGTGGCTCAGTGGGTTAAGCATCTGACTGTTGATTGCTGCTCAGGTCATGATCTCAGGGTCGTGAGATTGAGCCCCGCATCAGACTCTGCGCTAGGCATGGAGCCTGCTTGAGACTCTCTCCCTCTGCCCCTCCCTGCCCCAATCAATCAACCGATCAATCAATCAACTGATAACCTGACAAGTGCGTTCTGTCTGTGACTATTACATTGAGACTAACACAAAGTACTGAGAAAATATTCTAGTATTTAAAAACTGATTCAGGGGCGCCTGGGTGGCTCAGTTGGTTAAGCGACTGCCTTCGGCTCAGGTCATGATCCTGGAGTCCCGGGATCGAGTCCCGCATCGGGCTCCCTGCTCGGCAGGGAGTCTGCTTCTCCCTCTGACCCTCCTCCCTCTCATGCTCTCTGTCTCTCATTCTCTCTCTCAAATAAATAAATAAAATCTTTAAAAAATAAAAATAAAAATAAAAATAAAAACTGATTCAGAAAAGAAGTTGCTTGCATCATTAAATGGAATTTCAACACGTGTGCATTGTTTTATTTTACTCGCTAACGCAAACAAAGAGATCAATCAATAGTCATTATGTTGGAACTCCTGTCCATCATCAAAAATATAAGCAACTTCTTTGCTGAGTCAGATCAAGCAGGAATCTTGCCAACATGGTTGAATTGCAACCAGAGGTTTACTATAGATCAAGAGTTCTACAAAAATCAGTGAAAACATTTTGTAAGAATCAGTTGGCTGTATGAAATTTACAATAAAGTATTGTGGGATTTGTTATTTGTAAACTGTGTGCTATACATCCTTTATGTTGGGAAAATTTTTACTTATTTATGTGCCTAAATATTGGTGTGTTTTTTCTGGAGAGCCAGATAATTAACATTTAACAGCACATCACTGGCTGTAATAGATTTCTAGCATGATGGGGCCCAACTTAAATGGGTAAATTGCTTCAAAGATTCCCCCCAAATGTGACCATCTCACTAGAGCTGCCATAAATTATCATCAAGACCCAGAAACAGAATTTTGGCAGCATTGAAGGTAGGGGGACTGGCACTTCACAGAAAAAGTAGGATAAATGAGCAAGAGACTTCTTGCTCAGAACTGGTGTAATTTATTTCCATTTGCCGGTGGAAATGAATTCATTATCCCTGCTCAGAGATCAGGCTGCAGCAGAGTCTTCAAATCTTCTTGTCCCCCAGAGTCTAGTCAGGGAGCCAGGATGTTTGATGTTTGAAGGAAAAAACAAAATGACACTTGTTTAGAGTACGTTGCAGAAAATTTAGAACAAAACCTCTTGGCACACACATAACCCATGAATTCCTTGCAGGCTTGCCAAGAAATACATGTAATCTTCTGGGTAAGTCATCTGGTAGGATTTCCACAAAAGCACCGGTATAAAGTGCACTTTCCCCAAACCCCAGAAAACTTGGGACTCATCTGATTTATCATGACATCTGAGAAAGGGAACATTCTTGGTGGAAAACAGGTGCATCTAACTTTTCTGCTCTTTCATACTCGAGTGAAGGATGGGTGTGTCATGGGCTTCATAGGCATGGGAGAAAGAGGAGCTCACATTTGCAAAGCATTGCAGAGTTTACCAGGAGCTTCATAGATATCATCCCATCTGATCCTTGCAGCAAACTTGAGAAGACGGTGTTCCTGAAATACTGTGCTTGAGGCGAGCAGGGCAGGGCTCAGCAGGACACCACTGGCTAGCCTCATACAGCTTCAGGAAAAGTCAGATTCGACTCAGCTGGAAAACAAGCAAGAGCCAACTGATAAAAGTAGGAAGGAGATAGCACCAGGGATTTCCTAACTCTTACTGACGCCCAGAGAGAAAGAGGGTTGCTTTGGAGAGTGATGGTTTGAACTGAACACCTGTATGGCTTAGAGGAGAAAGTAACGAAGTGTAGTGAGTCCTGGTCAAGCTTGCCGGGAACAGACAGACAAAGGAGGAGGCACGAACAAGGAGGTAGTGGGGTTTGTGGAGGCCAGAAAAATACCTTCCCGCACCCCGACCTGGGTTCTGAATCAACTGAGGATAAGAGAACCATCAGTAGCCAGAGGAATGGAACATTCTCTTTATTACTAAGAAAGCTGACGTAGGAGAAAGGTGGCTTAAATTTGAGTGCACGTGGACATCCTATGATGGAAACAGGCAGATGAGCGTGCCCCTTTCTAAACCAGTGTTGAATCTGTGTTTGACCCATCACTTATAATATGCAGTCCAGTGAACCAGAGTCCCTTCCCACCCCCACGGCCCGGTAAGTTAAAGAACAATTCTGTCTTTGCTCACCTTCTCCCTTGTCTTCGCCTTCTTGGGAGCGGGCTGTCTCTTCTCAGCTCTTGAGATACCAAATGGGGACAAGGAATAGAGGAAAGCAGGAAACAGGACAGGGAAGGACAGAAAAGGAAAGTGGGTGGAGGCCTCCGACAGCATTGAGGGTAAGGGATTTGGAGCAAGGGGTAATCTGGAATAGCTTTGCAGATTTGAGAGAATTGGCCAGAAGAGAACCAGAGACAGATTTCTCAAGAGTTGCCCTGGCTTGTTACTTGCATCCCCTTTAATGTTATTTGAGAAGGGCCAGAGAGGTTGAATGTGTATTTTCATTACTGTAGGTTACAGGATGGCACTTCTTTGCATTTGACACCACAGAGACTCTTGACACGTATTCCTGGCTTATAATTGGGATGCCCTACATAGTAAAACAATGGGCTTTTCCTGAATGCCTAAAATGTGCCGGGGGCCGATGATCAGGGGGAGTCAGGGTCTCTCTCCCTACAGGTTTCATGTGGGAGACAGACCGGTAAGCAAATACTCGTAATTCAGTGAGGCTTGAGTTGCATTCACGGACCAGGTGAGGGAAAGGTTCACTGTGTCCCAGGGAGCAGTGGGGGTGGGAGGGGCCCAGGAAGGAGGTGACACAGAGCAGGGAGAGGAGGTGCCTGCTGGATAAAGGTCCAGAAGGCTGACCAGCGTGTTTAGGAGCAGGAGGGAGGGGCTCCTGGAGATTAAGGTGGAAAGACTCGGGCTGAGGTCACATCTGGACCCGAAAAGCCTTGGGAAGTGTCTGAACTTACTCGAAGGACAAAGGTAAGCCACTGGAAGTTTTCTATTTTAATTTTAATATCTTTTCTTGCATTATCAAATTCCGCTTAGAGATAAGCTCCGTGAATATTTCTTCTTTTTCTCTGGGTGCATATCTGTAAAACGAAGTTGGGACCACACTGCACGTAAGGTTTGTAACCAGCCCATTGTCACGTAATATTTTCCTTGTCCCTGCAGAGTCTTCTGAAACAATATCTCTAAGCAGCACATAGCCGTTCATTATGTGGACATTGTACACTTTATGTAACCAGTCTTCTATTGCCGGATATTTGCTATGGTCTGAATGTTTGTGTCTCCCCCCAGCAGATTCATATGTTGGAATCCTAACCCCCAAGGGGATGGCGGCTAAGAGGTGAGGACTTTGGGAGGGGATTAGGGCATGAGAGTGGATTCCTCACGAATGGGATCAGTGCCCTTATCAAAGAGACCCCTTGGAGCTCCTCCACCATGGGAGGACACAGCAAGAAGATGGCCATTTATGAACCGGGAGGCAACCCCTCACCAGACACGAACTGACCACTGACTTCCAGCCTCCCGAACTGGGAGAAATAAACTTCTGTTGTCTGTAAGACATAAGCATTTTGTTATAGCGGTTTGAATGGACCAAGACAATATTTCTGGTTGTGTTTTTTCTTTTCTTTCTTTCTTTCTTTCTTTTTTTTTTTTTTGCCATTAAAAAGAATGTGATGAACATCTTTGTGCACATCTCCGATCATCAGAAGGTTTTAGGCAAAGATCAGATCTCTCTTTGGAAGATCATGGGGGTCGGAATGGTGAGTGAGATTTAAGTGGTGGCAAAGACCGGAGACGGGAAACAGGGGAGAAGAACCGTTTTACCACCGCCAGGACGATGAGGCGCACTCTCCCAGACCACGACTGCGGTCAGCTGAGGAAGGGGATCAGGACACAGGAAACACAGAGAGAGATCTCCAGGACTCGGTGCCAGTGGATGTGGGAGAAGCAGCAGCAGCGGGGGACACAATAGTGATAATGGTGAAGAATGATTATAATATTAGAACTCATACTTATCAAATGCTGTTCTAAGCTCGTATTATTTTTTCTCATCCCCATACAACCCTTGGAGGGAGGTACTATGGTTCCCACTGTTCGGAGGAGGAGAATGGAGCCCAGACCCTTTAAATAACTTGGGTTAAGTTCATGTAACTAGCAGGTGACGGAGCTGGGACTCGAATACTGGCAGATACCTGTCCCATCTGCAAGCTTAGCTGAGCGCTCACAGTCCCCACCTGCCCTCCCAGCCTGGACCACAGCATGGGGGCTGGTGGTCCTGCTTGCACGAGAGAGGAGGCATGGGGCAGAGCAGGCCTGTGGCCGTTTTGTCTCCGAAGGGAGCACAAAGTCTCTGGGGCCCCAAAGAGCCCCGTGGGATACCTGTTTGTACTCCCAGAGCAGTGCTTAGCACCTGGAGGTTTGCACAGTGGGTAGGAAGTAAAGATTTGACCAATGAATGCATAGCCATGTGATCAATGAGAGGCTCTGCCTAGAAGCTGGGTGTGGCTGGAGTTGACTGCGACCAGCTGGGCTGTTTGCTTGGTTTGTGGGGTCCGAGTGCATCTGCAGAGCCTCATCCGCTGAACGCCCTTGGACTGGCAGCCACCTGCTCGGCCGACCCAGGGTCATGGCTCTCACCGTGATGGCAGCCCAAATGGGATACCACAGGGAGAAAATGCACTAACCGGCTGTTGACAAGTAACTTCAGTGTCTCCTTAAATGTTTGCCTTCCTTTGTCATCCCTACCCCTGCCAGGGAGGGGGTCAGCCATAGATAGAGGTGAAGTAGGCAGTCATCGGAAGTGCAGTGACCTCGAGGGATGCCCGGAAGCCCCCAGCCCCAGATCTGCCCCGCCAGCCTCATGGCTGCCTGAGTCTCCATCCCCCACTGGCTTAAATCCTCCACTGTGTCTGTGAGGGTGCTGCTTCCCAAACTCATGCCCTCCCTTACCACTGTCAGGAGTGGCCATCCCCTCCTATGCACTCCACCATTTTCTTTACATAAAAGTGTGCTTTTCAAGCACTTTGGCTTTGTGGTAAAAGCAGGAAGAGCTGTGAAGTGCCTAGCACTGAATGCAGATGTCCTGCAGACCCACACGTCAGTTCTGCAGGGGGCCAGTTGGTGCTGGGAGATACCGTTTGGTCAGCATCTCCAAAAAGACCTTATTTGTTGCAAAGGCATTGCCTGCTAAGGGAAGCTTATTAATCCAATTTTACCCAGTAGCCGGATTCAAAAATGAGTGGATCCTCCCAAAAAGCAGGGACTGGTATATTCAATCAGTTGAAATAGAGGGTGGCCGTGGAGAGACAGTTGGAGGAAGGGAGCCATGGAGTACGGAAGGGGTATTGGGCACGCTCAGAGCTTCCATGGCTGCCAGCAGACCTAGGAAAGCGAGCACCTCTAAAGTCTCTGGTGACCCATGAAGACAGATGGCTGGGAAGAATGGTGGCTGTTGCGAAGAGTAGCCGAAAAATGGGAAGTCAAAATCTGGCACCTCCTGAGGATTTAATCCTTACAACAGTCATATGAAGGAGGGATGTCGGCCCATTTCATGGATGAGAAGACTAAGGCTCATAGTCTCAGCTAGTCTGCAGCTAGTAAATGGCTCTAGGGTACAAACTCACCTCTCCGAAGCTCCAGCGCCCTGTGGTCTCCTGAGAAGAAGAGAGGACTATGGATTGTCCACATGACAAGGTCTCAGTGCCTCTAGGCAGCCTGGAGCTGCACACCAGCCCAAAGTCCATTTGAGGTTAAGGCCAAGTCCCTAGAACTATACTCCCCTCTCCCCACAGTCCTCTTGGCTGCATCATGTCCCCCAGCACTAAGTCCTGCCCATTTCATCCAAGGATCCCATTTGAAGATGAAGTATTGAGCAGGGAGGACAAGAAAAGGCAGGGCAATGGGCTTTGGGGTTCCAAAGGCAGGTCAGTGGGACCTGTGGTGGACACGTCCTCCACTCCACCCCTGTCTCTCACATCTGCCCCTTGAGAGATTTCCAGCCTCTCATCCCCCACTGTCCAGACCTCAGTTCCGAACCCCATCATCACCCTTGTTTTAAATAATGTTATTCAAATATAATTCACATGCCACAAAATTCATTCATTGTAAGTGTACAACTCAATGATTTCTAATGAATTTATAGAGTTGTGCAACCACCACAGTCGAGCTTTAGAACATTTCCATCACAAAAAGTTTCCTCCTGCCTGCCTGTGTGTTAGTCCCCACTGCCACTGTTTTCCATGGGCAGATGTGTTTTCTGTTTCTATAGATTTCTTATTCTGGACGTGTCATGTAATCCTATAGTACATGGTCTTTCATGTCTGGCTTCTTTCACTGAGCATAATGTTTCTGACGTCTGTTCATGTTGTACTATGGATCAGTAGATCATTCTTTTTTTATTGCTAAATAGTTTTCTATTTTATTGCTAATTAGTTGTATGGTCATGCCAACTTTGTTGATCAGTCACCAGTTGGTGGACATTTGGGTTGTTTTCAGTTTGGGGCACTTATGAATAGAATAATGCTGCTGGGACCATTAGCCTAGATGGTTTGGGGAGGACCTACATTGTCTTGGGTAGATTCTTAGGAGTGCTGGTGATATCATCTTCCCCTTGAATTGCTGTGCAATTCTTCTAGAACCCTCTCTTCTGACTCCAGTCTTGCCTCCCTCCAATTCAAGCCCTACACTGTCCCCATAGTCATCTCTCTGAAAGGCACACCCAGTTATGGTTTTTGTCAGCATAAAACCTTGCAAGAGCTCAGAACAAAGTCCAGACTCCTGACCCCGAAATATGCAGTGGTCTCCCTGGTGTAGCCTGTCAGCCCCTCTCTGGTCACCCCCTCACATTGGGGATCAGGCCAGCCCAAGGATGTCATTGTATCCCCAGTGTTCAAGTCCATTTAGAAGGCACTTGGCCAGTATTATTGGATGAATGCATGGGACTAGTAGCTCTGTGATCAGAGCTTTTCAAATACTTATTCAACACCCAGGCATCTCGGGGAACTACATCCCATTTGCCTTCTTATCCCAGTTCCTTGGCACACAGGAGCTGGATACAGTTTATTTTTTAACTGAACTGAACACTCTCAAGTGTCAAGTTCCCCTGTTGTCAAAAGGGAATGACAATATTTGCCCTAGCCACTGTAAGGAATTTCTAAAACGAGAATAACATGACTAATAAATAAAAATACCTTGAAAAAAGGCACGAGAGACTCCCTGAAGGTCAAGTCCAGTAACCTGTGGCTTGGCCAGAGCCTCTGGTTACTCAGCGGGACATGACTTGGCCTTACTAGGTTCAGGAAGTGCTTGGGGCTCTCCTAAGCCTGCGGCATCATTGCTGTGAACATGGGTATGGTTGGCGGTCAGTTCAGCACAGTGATTAAGAGCTCATGACTATCGACAAATCTGTCCCCATCACCCTCCGGCCCGTTCCCCTGTTTCATTTTTCTTCATTGCCCTTATCACTGTGTGACATCTTCCAATAGAGTTATTTGCTTGGTGAATGTCTTGCTCATAGTAGGTGCTTTTGCTGTGTAAGTGAATGAAGCCAGATGCCTATGTTTGAATCAGTGACAAGCCATGTTACCCTAACCCTGTGGACCTCAGTTTTCTCACCTGTAAAATAGGGATAGTGATGGGACTCACCTTTTGGATTACTGAGATTAAGATAATATAGTTACCAAAAAAAAGATGATATAGTTATAGCTCATAGAGCAATGCTTAACATATAGCAAGCTCTCCGTGTTAGAGACTATTATTATTAATTATCATTATTATATAAATGTCATGTTTTCTGCACCCTTTGAGGTCTTCAGTAATACTGAAAATGATTTCTTTTTTTTTTTTTAAGATTTTATTTATTTGAGAGAGGGAGATAGCACGAGAGAGAGCATCAGCAATGGGGAGAGGCAGAGGGAGAGGGAGAAGCAGGCTCCCCGCTGAGTGGGAGCCTGACATGGGGCTTGATCCCAGGATCCTGGGATCATGACCCAAGCTGAAGGCAGACGCCCAATCAACTGAGCCACCCAGGCGCCCCCTGAAAATGATTTCATGCTAAATTAAGAAATTTCGGGGAAAAAAAATAGCCAGGGCAGTCTAGGATAGCAGAGGCCATTGGCTGGCGTGAATGAAGCAGATTCACCCATTAATGGTTTGCTTCATGAGCTCAGTGTGATGGTTTTGGGAAATACATGCAGATTTATGCAAATCACATACAAATTCACATAAAAATAGCCTCCTGTGGGCCTCCGCATTTACTAGAAAGAATTCTGGAGGCTTTATACTATTTGTCTCAGGAAGACACACCTGGAACAAGGGACGTGCGTGGGAGCACGTGGAAGTGGGCACGTGGGGTACCCACAGGGCTGTGTGCACTATGGTGGGGGGAGGGCAGGGAGGCTACTGAGGACAGCTTAAATACTGCTGTGCAATCAGAGATGTGTGGCTCGTCCAAAATAAACTTTGAAATGCCAGGCTCTGAGGACCTGCATCCAATCAGTGCCTCCACTTGGCAGCCACGGACTCGTCTCCCATTATTTAGAACCACACCTGAGGACACGGGAGGCTCAAAAGGAGCACAGGAAGCCTGTACCTGGTTTGAAGGAGCTCACCAGCTGTGAAAAGCAGAGCCATCTGAGTCCTGATTTCTGTAAAACGGACACAGTGACCCATGGCCTGTGCACCTGACAACTGCTTTAAGGGCCAACCGAGATCTTGGGTGTAAGGGGCTTTGCAGTCTTATAAATGGTTAATGAGAGTGCTTGGGATCACAGCGCTTATGCTTGTGAGGGAAGGTGTGAGCAAGGAGCAGAAGCTACGGGGCCACTGAGCGGTCTGCAGGATTTGTGCAGTTGAACAAATAATTTGGTAGCATGATTGCAGAGACCCCTACCTCTTGAGCTTTCCAAAGCAGTTCAGACTTTAAATACTTTGTCCCAATTATCATTCCATATGGCAGAATCATTCATTCATACATGTCTGCACTCATTCACTCATTCAGCAGACACTGAGCTGGGTTCAGTGTCCCAGGGAGACCCCTATTCTATGCTGGGTTCCAAGATTTTAAAAATGGAACAGACATGATCTTTGTTCACAAGGACCTTTTTCTGCTGTCCTTGCTCACAAAGACCTCTTCTTCTCATGCCAGCGCTCACTAACCATCCAGCAGGGGAGACAAGCATGTCATCAATAAATGTCACATTGCTTGCAAGGAACAATAATAGAAGCCCAGAGAGCAAGAGATGCAGAGGAAGAAATATTTGGCTGCACCTGGGAAGGTCAAGGCCACTTGGAAAAATGCATGGTGTCTTCAAGGGGTGAGCAGGAGTCTGCCAGGTGGGCTGGCAGAGGGAACGCTGTGTGCCAGGGTACAGAAGCATGAAGCCACATGGCCATGTGCTCCAAGATCTGATTTGGAAAATATGGCCAACAGTGTCAAGACGTACCTTTCCCCACTCAGGCCAGCCCAGGCATCCCTGACTCCTCCAAATGCCTGAGACATTTATGAACCCATGAGACTTGCTTGGCAGTTACCATAGACAGCAAGTACTTGAACTGTTTGCTCTCTGCTGCAGCTGTGTCCTGTCTCTTCAAGGAGACTGTGGGTCATCTGAGAATGGACGTTGTCTGCTCCATCTTTGTCTCTCCAGGACCCAGGTCGGTGCCTCTCTTGTGAATATTAGGCAGGCAACTGATGTTTGTTGCAGGAAGTGTCCAAATGGATGACAGCGTCGGAACACTGCTACTTTTGAGATGTTGTGCCACCTGCTGATTTCCACACTATCTCATTTAATCTTCTCAATAACCCTACAGGGTGGCTACTATGAGTCCCCATTTGACAGACAAAGCAAACTGAGTTTAGAAAGATTACTTTACTTGTGGAAGAGACACAGCCTAGAAATGGTGAACGAGGATTTGAATGCAGCTGACTGGCCCAGGTGCCGATGCTTTTAGCTCTGACTCTACCCAACTTCACTGCCCCTATTTAGTGCACTAAACAAAACAGTATGACTCAAGTTTTATAGACCAATGTGTAAGTCCTGAGCTCTAACCAAATTGTGGTTTTTTCTTCTCATGGCTGCTTCGTAAGCCATGGGCTCCTTAAGCATAGAGCTAGGCCTGCTCTGTCTTTGTATCCCCACACCTGGCACGGCACCTGTTCTCCCAGGATGGAGAATAAGGGGACCAGGGAATTGTCCAGGGCAATTCTGGAAGGACTCCCTGGAGGAGGCCAGGTTTCTTTGAGCCAAACCTGGAAGCTGGTGAGAGCCAAGGCAGAAAGAGGGTATTGTGAAGGCTTGAAGGTAGAGGTGATAAATCCATTTGTGGGGTGCTGCATGCTTTTGATGGAATGGAGAGGAACTAGTCATGTGTTTGGAGGAGTCCCAAACTCCCACGCTACTGTAGGGGTGTTGCTGGGGCACTTTGTGCTCCACACACAGATGCCTTTCCCTCCATGAGACCAGAGCTGAGGCCAGCTTTGGAGGGATGAAGGGCCTTGCTTGCCCAGAAGAGCCGGGTGGACGTCTTCAGGTGAGACACCATTGGAAGCTATTGAGAAACTGGTAGGCTAGTTGAGAAGCATCACTTGCAGGTAGCAATTAACTTAAATATTTCTTGAGCGCCTCCTATGTTCTGGGGCTGATTCTAGGAACTGGATCAACATTATGGCCCTCATAGGAGTTCCATTTAGTGGCAGAAGTTAAGAGTGAATAAGTAAACTAACAAGCAAGCTAGGTAATGTCAAGGGGTAATAAATGCTTGGAATAAAATAAAATAAAATGGTAGCATAGAGAGTAACTGGGGAGAGAGGGAGGTCAGTGAAGGCCAGTCTAAGTAAGTGACAGTTGGGCTGAGTAAACCTGATGACCGGGATGCCTGGGTGGCTCAGTCGGTTAAGCATTGGATTCTTGATTTTGGCTCAGGTCATGATCTCAGGGTCGTGGGATCAAGCCCCAAGTCTGGCTCCATGCTGGGCATGGAGCCTGCTTGAAATTCTCTCTCCCTCTCCCCTGCCCCTCTCCAACCTTCACTCAGGTGCATGCACACGAGCTCTCTCTCTCTCTAAAAAAAATTAAAAAGAAAACCTGATGACCACGTGGCACCAACCATGCTAAAAACTGGGGGGAGTGTTCCAGCCAGAGCACACAGAAAGTGCAAAGTCCAGGGGTGCAAATGAACATGATGAATTAGAGGTATCAAGGACCAGAGTGGCTGGAGGGTGGTGAGTCAAAGGAAGAGTGGTCCCAAATGGGGTGGGAGAGGCATGTGGGGCCAGACTGCCCATGGTCTGGTAGGATTTTATTCCAAGTGCTGCCCTGTATTAGCTAGCTATTGCTGTGTAACAAATTACCCCCCAAAATGTAGCAGTTTAAAACAGAACATATTTTTTATCTCACAGTTTCTGTGGGTCAGAAATCTGGGCATGCCTTCACTCTGTCCTCTACTTCAGGGCTCTCACAGGCTGCCATCAAGCTGTTGGCTGGTTTCGTGAGGAGGCTTGAAGCTCATGTGGTTCTTGGTAAGATTCATTTCCTCACAGGCTACCAATTTGAGGCCATCCTCACTTCTTTACCATGCAGGCCACTCCAATGCAGCAGCTTGCTTCATCAGAGCACCCAGGCCAAAGAGGGAACAGAGAGAGTCTGGTAGCAAGACAGAAATCACCGTCTCTTGTAACCGAATCTTAGAAACGGCCTCTATCAACTTGGCCATACTCTATTCATTAGATGTAAGTCACAGGCCGTGCCCTGAGTCAAAAAATACTGGGGGTGGGGGTAATAACAAGGGGGGGTGTCATTTTAAAAGTTTGTTTACCACACCCAAAAAGTCATTGGAGGTGTCTAAACAGGGAGGTGAGATGATCTGAGGTCTCTCTTCAAAGGATCTCTTTGGCTTTCTCAAATGTTGGGAGTGTGTCCAGGGGTTGGGCAAGAGTGAAAGCAGGAAAGCCAGTGGGGACTTCTGTACAAGATGATGCTGATTTGGACTAAGGAGGTAACAGTGGAGAGGCAGAGAAGGAGGAGGATGCCTTGCCAATGGATAGGAGGGGGTGGGGACAAGCAAAGAGGAACTGGGGATGACTCCTCTGAGTTTGCTGTAACATCATGGCATGAGGGTGCCTTTGACTCTTGGAACATGTGCTCTGCATTTTTCTCCTCCTAGGAAAGACAGGATGGCACTATCCCCATCGTCCTCTGGCTCTACCCAAGGTCATACATTTGCTGGATGGCTAGCTAGCATTAGGAGCACCGGCCGTGAGCAGAGAACAGATGTCTCCTTGTGCTGAGCTGAGGGACTGACCCCACGTCCTCGGTCTTATTAGTCTGCCCACGCTCAGACCAATCAAGCCAGTGAACTGGGGGTGTGGTTGGGGAACCACTCACCTATAACCGTGCTCACAAAGTCAGCCAGAGCTGGAGAGAGCAAAAGTGTGCGTGAGGGCCTGCCTGCATGCGTGTGTGCATGCGTATGTGTCTGTCTGTCCCTCAGATGGTCTACAGTTGGAGTGGGGAATATGGTTCACAGAAGGGAGACTTCTGAAAACTGACCCTAGAATTTTAGGACATTCCAAACAAATAAATTCCAGACAGACGAGCACTTAAATACCTTACCCGAAGAACACCACCTCCTTGGGTCAAAAGATAGAGAAGTAGATAATTATGTGGCTGCCATTTGTTGTGATAGTCTCACTGCTAAGCACTTGATAGATACCTCATTTAATCCTCGTAACAACCCAATGAAGTAGGCACTAGGATTATCCCATTTCACAGATGGGAAAACTGAGGCTTCGAGAAGTTAAGCAACTTGCCCAAGGTGATGGAGCCCATGAATAGGAGAGCCAGGATTTGATCCAGTCTAACTCCAAACCCACATTCCTAACCGCTACCACTTCATTGCCTCTCATTTAGGCTGGTTGAAGATTCGTTTCCTGGTTCCAGGGATGAAACTAGGGGCAGGAGCTTTTCTTCTAGGTGGGTCCAGGCTTGCCAGAATTCTCGTCACCCCTGGACCTAGTGGTCAGGAGAGATGGATCTGGGTTTGGCTCTCACCAGTGCAGGCAGCAGATAGTGCCCCCTGGTGGTGGTGGTGAGAAAGGGCAGTGGGTGAGAACAGAGGAGCTTGGAGTTGGCCCATTAATTGGGGGGACAGAGTCACAGCAGGGTCCATGGAGCAGAGAGCTGGTTTCATGGATTCAGGATGTCCCAGGCAAAGGGCCAGAGCATCTCTCCTTTCCTGGGGGCCCTTGGGGTGTCCTCCTGCCTCCTGCCCAAGTCAGCCAGGTGCTCATCTGAGGTAATACACACCAGTAACACAAATGACGTCACCAAATACCAGCCACGCTCATCATTCAAACCTAGCATCTGCACCTAGATGCAGACTTCTGCATATTTCATATCGGCATCATCTTGTTTACAATGTAGGACCTAGGATTTTGGATAATTTAGGGGTTAGTCTGCCAACCAAAGGGGGAAAACCTCATGACTAATTGTTTCTGTGTATAGGGAGCAGACCCCATATAGGGGATTTCCTGGGGGCTGTCCACATAACTTCCCAAGACCCAACTTCGCAGGGAGACAGACAGGGGCCACTTATGAAACAAGATAGGAAGGGCTATGGAGCTGTAGCTTGGGAGCACCGGAGGAGTGGGGAGCTCTGTTTGGAAGGTTGGGGAAGACATGACACCAGGTTTTGAAAACATCAGAATGCCTTGGGTATTTGCCACACCAGGTTCTGAGCCTCTTGAATGGGAATCACAGAGAAGGTGCTGACAGTCTCTGAAGGTCTGTCCCTGTCACCTGCAATGTTTTCCCATCCGGCTGTAAGAGGCCCCCTTCCTCGGGGGCGGAGGGGAGCAGGGTGAGTGGAGCAGCTGGGGAGTCAGGATGCCTGTGTTCTATTTCCAGCAGCTATCACTGACTCATGGTGTGACCTTGCTGAGGTCAGAGCTATGTTTTCCTTGCCTGGGGAAAATCAGAGGTGGCAAAGTTTGCATTTTCCCAAGGGATAGGAGTCCTGGAACATCGGGGGCCCCTCCCTGCTCCCCATGAACCCCAACTGAGTCTTCTCCTGCTGATATTAATGAAAAATGCTGAGATTTCGGTTCGAGGGACTTTGGGGGACACTCAAAGCAAGAAACAAGGAGTTCCTGCCATAGCAAGGCTTATGGCCACGTTTATGTGCAGTGTTTCTCTAAATCCTCTTCAGATCATGTTTCCTACCAATATTTTCCCACGTGGGCCTTACATAGTCGGTGTAAGAGGAGAGAGCCGGTATTTTCTCCCAAGTTCCAAGATAAGAAAAATCCAGGCCAGGAGCGGTATTTCTCAACGTTTTCATTAGCAAGAGCCCCTTTACTTTACCACCAAGCACCCCGGTTTGGAAAGCCCTTGCTAAATACTCTGCATTTATTCCGTAGAAATGCATCTCCATTTTCATTAATCAAAGTCGTCTGTGAGTGCCAGTATCTGCTCAGCACAGAAGAACTAGGGCTACCGTCAAGTCCATTACCAAGAATTGCAGCTTTACTCTGGGTGGCCTCCTCGCAGGTAAAGGTCTGGTTTTCACCAGATTTTTTTTTTTTTTTTAAATTCTGAAAAGTGTTCATCACCAAGGGGCCCAAGGACCCCAGGCTAAGAAGTGCTTCCCCAGAGAGATCAGGTGGCCCGTGAAAGTTTCTGTGACTAGCGGTGGGGCCAGGACCAGGGCCAGGAGCCCGACTCCCAGGCCAGGGCTGCAGCCAACCAGACTCCTTGGCAGGAAGGGCTGGTGCACACGAGACACACGGCGCACGGGTGTGCATGTGTGAGATGGGAGCCCAACCAAACACAGACGTCCTGAAGCAGTGATGCTGAGGGCTCCAACCAGTGATAAATGGGCTCTCCTCGGTACTGGAGTGAGCAGCCGGAACCCAGCCTGAGACTGGAAAAGTGGAGGATATCACAGATGGCTTCAGGGCGTTCCTTGAGTTGCAACAGGGGGACCTGTTTATTCTGCCACCTGCCTGTGCTTTGTCTGACACTGCAGTAATACATCATTTATGCAGCCTGGGGTACTCTCACCCACTCTAGGAGGATTTAGATTATTCCCCCCGCCCTGCATCTGCCTCTTCAAGGGGATGATGCCAGAGCGGCGGCTGAACCCCTGCACCTGGGGATGATAAAGGCAAGGGGGGGGACCCTGGGAAAGTAGGGACACAGACAGAGGATTCCGGAGGTCTGGCATGGTGGCCTGGAGTATAAGCAGGGAAAGAGCTGCAGGACCCCAAGAGCTGTTCACTGGAACTCTGTACCCACCCCCCCTCCACCCCCCACCCCGGTCTTCTGCAAACACTTGTCATCTGTTGAGCTGTTGGCTTCGTCCCAGAGGCTCAGGTTTTTGACCTATCGGAAGGCATCAAGAGTGCACGTACCTTTGGAAAAAAGGGGGGCTTAGCTCATATGGTTTTAGAATCTGAGCCTCCACCAATCTGTGTAGGGGCCAGGGACCAGGGCAGGGTCTCTGGGGGCCTGCTGCCCAACAGCTGTTCCCTGGGTTATTTTGGTTCAGTGGGAGCTTATCAATTCCAGGGTATTTGGACCAAAATAGCCAGCAGCAGGACAATCTCTTGGTGGCTCTGTGGGGACCTCTCAACCATTTCTGAAAAGAGCTGGGGGCCGGGGGAGGAGTTTGGCTTGAGTGTAGTTTCTCCCAGGGGGGAAATCTCCTGCCAGTATCATACTTACTACCCTTTCCCATTCTACAGATGGGACACGGGGGGTCCAGAGAGGGGGAGGCACTGGAACTGAAGCCACATCACTGGGAGCCAGGCCTCTGCCCCCAGGCCACAGTGCCTCTCCTTTGGGCCTCTAGTAGACCAGCAGCCAGGTCTAATCGTGCCAGGGGGGATTCCGGTTCCTGACAAGCTCAGGCCAGCATGGAAAGTGCTGACTGGCCCTGGCTTCCTTCAGGCCACAGCGGGGGGGGGGGGGGGGGGGGGGGGGGGGGGCAGGCAGCTGCTCGCCTCACTTGACCCCACGTGCCTCCCTGAGATGGGTCAAGTGCAGGTGGGCGGAGTGAGGAGGAAAAAACGAGCCACTTGGGAGCTCCGCCCAACCCTAGGTCAGCAGCTCCTGGAGTGGCCCCCTAGAGCCCGCCGGGATTGCCCCCGGGCGCAGAGCCAGAGGGACGCAGGTCGCATTCCCTTTGGCAATGGGGCTGGCGAACGGGGAGCGCGCTTTGGCACCAGGCGGGAGCCGGGCTGCGGGGCACATGCCCCCAGCACGCCCTCTGGCAATCGCTGGGGTGGGGGGCGCTCGATAACCGAACTTAGTTGTGGAGCGCTCCTGGCCAAGTCCGCGCGACAGGTCTTATTACCCGGTCTCAGAAAAAAGCTGCCCGGGCCACTCGGCCACCTCTATCGCTCCCCGCCCCTCCCTGGGATTTTCCGGAGGGTTAATTTCCTGTCCCGGTAAGTCCTTCGCGAGTCCTCGCCCCTCCCTCCCGGACTCTCTCCTCTCGGTCCCTGCAGCCCCGGACTCCCCGAGTCCGTTCGCGTCGCGCTCGGTCGCCCCCGAGCGCCCGGGCGCACGCCCTCCCCGCCCCGGCCGCCTTCCAGCTCCCAGCGCCCGGCCGCCGGGACCCCGCGCGCCGCCCCCCGCGCCAGGGCTCGCCCCGAGAGCCACGTCCGCGTCGCCGCGGCTCGCGCGGGTCCCCCCCCCCCCCCCCCCGGCCCGGCCATGCGCCCCCGCGCCGCCCCCCGCGGCCCCGCCGGCGGCGCCGCGGCGCTCGGGCTCTGCAGCCTCCTCCTGCTGCCGCTGCTCCGGCCCGGGCACGCGTGCCCCGCGGGCTGCGCCTGCACCGACCCGCACACCGTGGACTGCCGCGACCGCGGGCTGCCCAGCGTGCCCGACCCTTTCCCCCTGGACGTGCGCAAGCTGCTGGTGGCCGGCAACCGCATCCAGCACATCCCCGAGGACTTCTTCATTTTCTACGGCGACCTGGTGTACCTGGACTTCAGGAATAACTCGCTGCGCTCACTGGAGGAGGGCACGTTCAGCGGCTCGGCCAAGCTGGCCTTCCTCGACCTCAGCTACAACAACCTGACCCAGCTGGGCGCCGGCGCCTTCCGCTCGGCCGGGAGGCTGGTCAAGCTGAGCCTGGCCAACAACAACCTGGCGGGCGTGCACGAGGACGCCTTCGAGACCCTGGAGTCGCTGCAGGTGCTGGAGCTCAATGACAACAACCTGCGCAGCCTCAACGTGGCCACCCTGGCCGCCCTGCCCGCGCTGCGCACCCTGCGCCTGGACGGGAACCCCTGGCTCTGCGACTGCGACTTTGCCCACCTCTTCTCCTGGATCCAGGAGAACACGTCCAAGCTGCCGAAAGGTGAGCCTGCCGGGCAGGCTGGGCTGCGCACCAGGCTGGGGGTGAGAGGAGGGGAGCAGGGAGTGTCCCCGGGCAGGGGGGCTTGGGTCCAGCCTGCAAGCCGGGGCTCGGGTGCACCAGGCACCGGAGCAGCTGCCCCAGGAGAGTCGCTCAGGTATAAGCCTGGCAGGTTCCCAGCCTGAACTTGGCCTGGGAGTCGGCTGGGAAAAGTGGGTGGGGAGGGTTACATCTGGATTCTCTGGAGTTTCTGGGCCCTGATGACGTGCTTCTCCACCTGTTTCTCCAACAGCTCACTTTCCGGAGTTAGGGACCTCCCATTTCTGTCACCCATGTCGGAGTTCAACTCATCAGGTTTTGGGTCATAGGACTGGTGGGTGCAGGTTATTTATGGGCCCTCCTAAGTGGAAGACACCCTCCTGTGTGGGAAAGAGCTGAGTGCCATTCTCACTACACTGAACATCGAAAGATCCAGCCAATTCTAGGGGCTCTCCAGCAGCTTCCAGAGCCTAAGCAGGCCTGTTTCTCAGCTCCCAGGTTTGTTCTCCTGTCCAAAAGGGATGAGAAATATTTCTGGTGAGGAATACTGGCAGCCCGCTAAAAGCCAGCGATGCAGTAGAGATTTGCAGTTCTGTGAACGCAAAAACCTTAGCAGGCTGGTGCACCCTTTGCTTTCCTGGTGTACTTTTCCCGTGGTGACACGGATGGATGTACAGATCCCTTTGGCAGATGGAAACACAGAGGGCACAGACGTTAAGGGGCCGGGCAAAGGCCAGCGGAGGGAAGCAGAGACAGAGCTGAGAAGAGGGGGACCCCAGCATCCATAGAGATGAGCCCCAGGATGGGGAGCAGGCAGAATGTCCGTACGCTCCGTGGATTCCAGCCTTCCACTGGTAGGCATGTGAGCCTCAGTCCCAGCAGTGACCTTGCACAGCCAGACTCTGCCTCCCACCTGGCTCCCGAGGGTTTGGCAGAATAGGATCCAGAGCTGTAAGACACATGTTATAAAAAGTGACATAGATGTGTGACATAGATGTGGATTTAGCTTTGGTATATCTTTTTTCCACTTCCTGGATTTCAAGGATGTTGCTCATCTATGCCCTGAATTCCTGTGATCACTTCTTCACTCCATACTTTACTAAACATGAACCCTAGGCGTCGGGGCCATCACTCCCCAGCAGACGCAGGCCCCTGAACTGGCATTTTCAGCCTGGGCTGGCTCTACCAGGGGAGCAAGTCCTAAAAAGATCTGACCTGCCCTCATTCACCTGCCTGCCCCACCAGAAGACTGTCCCGGAGACAGGAATGTCCAGATAGAAGCCTCATTGTGGAATGGGGGTATGCCTTGGTTCTGATCGCTCTTGCCTTTGGTTTTTGATGGAGTTGGCATCTTTAACCTCTTTGGTTAACTGAGTTGTTATAATTGGTTCCATGTGTTATCGCAGGAGGGCAAGGTGTTATAGGGTTGGAAGCTGTAGATTTCAGTCTCAGTTCTGCCACAGACGGATGGCTGTGACAGAACAGGCCACGTGTCCTGTCTGGGTTTCAGACTCCTCATCTCTAAAGTGCTTTGGTTGACCTCTGAGGTCCCTACACAGTCCTGGTTGTAGAGTCAGAAGACAGAGGTCTGAGTCCTGGTGGAAAGCCTGGGTGAGTCTGGCCAGGACCCTTAACTTTTCTGAGCCCCATCTTCCTCCTGTGTGAAATTAGGACACGGGTGATGCCGGGTGGTCCATCTAACCCCGTGCTTGTCAGGATCAAAACCAGCTGATGCGGGTGAATGTAAAGAACAGTGAGACCTTAGGATGTTATTCCTCCTACGGCCGGTGATGTGGGGAAGGAAAGGGACACCAGGTGGGGATGTGTGGCCGGGGGGAAAGGATGGACAGGCTCCGAGTAAGGAACATTGTCCAGGCCCTGATTGAGGGTTGGTCTGGGTCAGTGGGGAGAGGTGGAGGCAGCGAGAAGAGAGCATGAGGGCTTCGGTCACCTCACGGCGGGTGGGAGGGGGTGCGTCAGGAGTAGTGGTGGGCTGCCATGCGTGTGGCCAGAGCAGTGTCCGGAGAACCGTGAACCAGAGCAGGGTGGGTGGTGAGGGGACGAGCACGGGGCCTTGATGCGAGACAGCTGAGGTCTGATTTCCACTCACATTTCTCTCTGAGCCTCAGTTTCCCTGCCTCTGACTTCAGCACGCGGTAACAGTATCCCACACCTTGTTTGTGGTGAAGTTTGAATGAGATCAGCTCCGTCGGGGATGCAGGGGTGCTTAGCACAGCCTAGGTGCTTGCTAGATGCCCGTCGTCCCTTCCCTCCTCCTCCTGCCCTTGTGCTCCTCGTATCTGCACAGAGGCGCCGGGCAAAGAGGCTGAAGGCCCAGACTCCGTTCAAAGCCTGCCTCGACCTCTTGCTAGCTATGTGACCCTTCTGCAGCCCCGTTACCTCGCCCGTGAAATGGGGATGATGCTAGTGCCCACGCCCTAGGGTTATTGGAAGGATTAAAAAGGTATTATTTATGAAGTTCTTAGAAGAGTGTCTGATACCCAGCAGCACGATCTAAGTGTTAGTGCTGTCGTGTTTTAACTGGAAGGCCCAGAGGGGTGATGGCACAGAGGGTTAACAATGGCTGGGGGACATGGGGGACCTCAAGACTTCCAGCCATGGCCACCCACTTCCTGCCAAGGAAAATCGGGCTCCGTGGGGCCCAAGCTCCAGGGGTTTGTAGGCAAGTGGCCTGCCTCTCCCAGGAGAGGGGATTCAAAGTCAGGAGCAAGGGGATCCTGTCCTCGTTGCCTTGTCCTTGCCTCCCCATCCCCTCCTTCCCCAGAGAAGCAGAACAGAGCAGAGCAAGTGACCTTGACTGGCTCCTTCAGTTACAAAAATGCCTTCGTCTGCCGGGCGAGCCTCCTGTGCGGTCACCGTGCTGATGGGAGCACTCCGCCACCGAGCACACCCCCGTGGGGAGGAAGGAATGCCTTGGAGGTGCCGGATCCCCTCCATCCAGGCTCCTTTGGGGGTTGGGCAGGGCTGGGTCTGGGGACGCAGGAGGATCTGTCCCGCTGGTGCTGGGGCTGAAGGAAGAGGGTGAGGGGCTGCCTGTTGGAATGCCCATCAGCCAACTTAGCAACAAAACAAAGCAGACACACCTAAAATAAGAAAACAAACAAGGAAACCCCCCCGGATGCCTAGTTAACTCTGAATTTCAGATAAACAATGAATCATATTTTAGTATAAGTATGTCCCATGCAGTATTTGGGATATACTTGCACACAAAATTATTTGCTGTTTTCTGAAATTCAACATATAAACGTGCCATCCTGTATTTTACTGGTGGCCTGACCTTGTGGTGTTTGTCACTTTGTAGTGCACAGGTGCCATCCCCTTTAATACAACTGTGCCTGGCAGGTACCTTAACCCACCGTTTATCCAACAAGGTGCAAAGAAGTGAAGTGGTTTGCACAAGGTCGTCAGTGGCTGAGATGAGTTTGCACTCAGGAGTGGCTGACCCTACACCTAATTCTTTTTGATGGGCATAGATCAGGAGGGGGGGTGAGGCTATCCCCAACACTGCCCCCTCCCAATCTCCGATTGCTCTGGGTCACAGCTGGTGGACCTCCTTCCAGCGCCAGATCCTGAACCTGGGCTGGTGGTTCTCCTGTGAGATAATGGATCCCAGGCAATTTGGGACAGTGACCATCCCACTTTAAGTAGAAAGGACTCCAGACTTGGAAGCAAGCGTCCTTGGAAATCACTCAGGTGAGCCATGGGGTAGAGAGGGAGAGGGTGGGAGTGTCTGGGGAGATGGGGAGCAGCAGGGTGACACCCTTGAGCTTTAAAGCTTTTCCCTGCTGGCCTAGCACATGGTCTCCTTAAAGCAGCCCAGGGAGGTGGATCTGAAGGAAGACACACAGGGAGCTTGGTTGAAATGCAGACTCTTGAACCCCCAGGCCTACTGAATGGGTCTGCATTTTTAACACCCTACCCCCACACCCCCAGCCCAGGGACTTGCAATATACACAGAAGCTTGAGAACTGCCTGGAGGTAGGAGGGCCTTTTGGTACATCTCTAGAAACCCAAGGTGTTGTCTTGGTTCAGTGGCTGAACCAAGAGAAACATCTCTGAGATTTTTCTTTTGCGAGCAAAGGAGTGTGAGTAGGAGCATTTTAAGGCTCCTTCTAACTCTAAAAATTCTATGGTTTCAAGGGAAGGGAATATTGTCCTCATATTAAGGATTGGAAAGTTGAGGCCCGGGGAGGCCAGGCCCCTCTAGAGACCCCTCTGCTGGAATCTAGGGGGGCCATGTCTCTGTGCAGCAGGGTGGGGCAGAGCACCCAGACCACTCGGGACTCTGGGCTCATGGGACACCTCACCTGCATCCAGTGGCGCTCCAGGAGCTACAAGAAGGAAAGGCTACTGGGTTTGAGAAACCATAGCGGCAGGCAGGGGGCTGCCTCCGTCCTCGGCTTCGGAGGTGCACGGAGCGAGCAGATGACCCAGGTGACACAGCCCACACCGTGTCTGAGAGTGCGTCACAGGAGAGGCATATGTAGGTCCCAGAGTGGGAGGCCCAATTGCCCAGGCATCTTCTATCCCCTCCCTCTCTAACCACAACACACGTGGCCTGCAGGTCACAGCCCACAGTACCAGCAGAGAGATCTGGGCTCATCTTGCGCCCCAAGACCTTGACACATGTAGCTATGGGGCGGGAAGGGCTGGGGACAGGGAGGGGGGGACCGGGAGCCACAGGTTATGTTTTGGGTCTGTAACTCTGGCCCCTTGGGGGACAGCCTCTTAAGAGAAAGTCCACTATAATGCCTGGAGCCTCCAAGCATTTGGGGGCTCAGCCCCTGTGGGTTCCCGAGCCCCTCTCTAAGAAGGGGTGTCCTGGCAGCAAGGTCCTGGATGAGTTCCATGACTAACCCCTCCTTCCAGGCCCAACTGAGCGCTCGTTGGGGGAGCTCCCCCCGCTTGCCAGTAACCCCACTTCCTTTTCTCATGTCAGACACGATGAGGGCCTGGCTCGGTCAGATGAGTGGGGACGTCTCATCATAACAACAATGTAAACCGTATTTTAGCCAAAGGGACAAAAGCTGATGCTTGCTGGAGGTAACACGGGTCCTTTCTCCCAGGTGACTCCAAGGTGACTCTCTTTTCCTTTAGAAATCAAAGCAGTTTTATTTCTCCAATTATAAAGTAACAGTCTTCTTGTATATGTGGGAAATGTAGAGAAGTATCGTGAAGGAAACAGAAACCACCCAGAATCCCACCACTATTAAAGTTTTGCTGTATTTTATTCCGGTTTTATTCTTATACGCATATACATTTTTAAACAAATTGCTATGGTACAATGTAGATCTTATTACTGATTTTTTTTTTCTCTCTTATTGAGCTGTGAGAATTTCCTGCCATTTCAGTTCTTTGAAAACGTAACCTTTCATGGCCACGTAATACGTCATTTTGTGGATCTATTCGTTGAACCTGTCTCCTGTTGTTAGATGGATGTTTTGGGTGTGTTTATACACCTAAGAAAATCATGTTCCCGGCAGAGGTGGACTGAGGTCTCACCCCCTCTTGCAAGTGGCCTCCCTCGTGCCTCTGACAAGTCTGTACCCATCCTGTGTGCACAGGCTAATGCGTTTTTAACTCGTCTCTTAATCAGAGTGGAGTCACGGGGTGTCACCTTTCCCATCATTATGGTGTCCGGGCCGAGCGTCAGCTTTGACAGGCCGCAGGGTCTGGAGTTCTGCTGGGGAGTGAGCCGCAAACAGGACCTAAGGAAACCTCGCCCTGTCTTGTTGGCTCCCAGGGGAGCCCGGCCAAGCCCTGCGACTCCGTCCCGAACACTGGATCTCTCTGGAAATGTCACATTGGTTGTGCCATTCGGTCAGTTAACCCAAATTGCAGCCTCCTTGCTGGGCGACGTGGGCCAGTGGACCTACCTTCCTGCCCGTCCAGGGCAGCCCGGGGGCATGCAGCCGGGGATCTGTTTTGGAGAGGCCCGTGTCCCTGTTAGCTGAAGCTGACGGGTTGCCGGGTGACTCACAGCCCTGGAGCGTGAGGCCTTGCAGCCAGCGGCCGTCCAGTTTCCGCTCTTGCGGCATTCGGTGTGCGGCATTCGGTGTGTGGCATTCGGTGTGGTTTGGAAGGAAGGGCTGGGCAGGCCTTGTCACCTCCGGGCTGGCAGCGTTGATGATGGAACCTGTGGGGAAGTCCTGGGAAGCTGTCCCGGGCTCCTGCCCTCAGGCCTCTGCTCCGGCTGTTACAGGTGCCCAGATTCTTCCCTCCCGCCCTCCCTCCCCATCTCCGCCTTTACTTCTTTACCTTTCTGGTTCCTATTTAGCCTTCCAGCCTCCAACAGTCTGGGCCCCCGAGGCCGGGTGGGGAGCCTTTCCTGCGTGACCTCATTGGCTCCTGTATTATCTCTATGACCACAGCTTGACATGGCTGTGGTTCCCAGGTCTGTCTGGCCTGTTTGGAGGACACAGAATGTGTCTTTTTCATCCTTCAATCCCCAGAGGCTGGTACAGTATATGGCATATTTGGAAACCTTCTGATGGCTTCCACTGCACTCAGAAGAAGCCAGCTCCCTCTCAGGTCCCACAAGCTGTCCCCCACCTCCTCGTCCCTCCCTGCCCAGCCCCCCTCCCCAGCCACACGGACCCCCATCTGTCCCTGGAACACGCCAACTGCCAGTGTCCAGCCAGGACCTCTGAACTTATGGCTCCCTCTCCTCCTAGGACATTTCCTCCTCGAGTGGCTGCGTCTTCCTCAGGCCCCCAGTCAGATGTCCCCACCTCCGAGAGGCCTTCCCTGACCACCCTGCCTGGGCAGTCCTGCACCACCCCCAACTCATCTTGGTGGAGTTTATGTCATAGCACTCGCTGAGGGCCACATCGCTTTGTCCACAAGATATCTGTGTCCCTGCAGAAACACAGGCTCCCAGAGATCAGCCTGCTCGCTGCTGTGTCCCCAGCACCTGTGGTCACGCCCAGTGCGGAAGGGGCTCGGTGGGGCTGTGGGCACGTGTGAGCAGACGAAGGCACACCCCCAAGGCCTCTGTCACACCACTGAGGCACAGGCCAAGATCACTGGCCTTGGCTTTTGTCCTCAGCAAATACCCCACTCCAGCTGTGGTCAGCAAAGGATACCCAGAGCATCTTTCAGCAGAGGCAGAGGCCTGGCAGGAAGGTTCTCTGGGTTCCTTTTCCAGATCTGTGCGATCCTGGTCAAACCCCATAGGCCCCTGAGCCTCAGGCTCTCCGCTGTGAAGGAGGGAGGGAGCCACCTGTGCCTGGCCCTCTGCTGGCAAGATGAAGGGGCAGCCATCGGGGAGTCTTGGGGTGGCTGGTATGCTCGAATTCTCTGCCCTGCAAGGTGCACCGTGAGTGGCTGGTGTGGGTCACCAAGGACACACATCTCAGTTCACCCCGCTGAACCAGAAACCAGCTCCATCTGGCATAAGCAAACAAGGGTTTCTGCTAAGGATGTGGGGTGTCACCAGGAAGCCTAGATCCTGAACCGTCGGGTCCCAGGGAGTACTGCGGGTGAGACTACCTGGGAGGCCACAGGGGGCACAGAGCCTCCCTCGTGCTCTCATCTCTGCCTCTCATACTTTTTAATTCTCCTCTTCACATGCTGATGGACTCTCTTACATTCTCACCCGCATGGCAAAAGCACACTCCTCCATTCAGGAGACCAGCTGAGGCCCGGAGACACTGGGCTCTGCTGGTCCCAATTTCCGGGTCCCAGGAGGAGGCTGTGTCTGGCTCGGTTTGGGAGATGTCCCTCTCGGTCCAGGCAGGGGAGGGGATAGCTGCGGTGACATGGTACACAGGGGCTGCCAGGGCGTGGGGCGGAGTTTAGGGAGGGGGCTGGGCAGGCCATCGCCAGGCGTCCTCGACCATAGCTGTGCTTCCAGTGAACTGTCTGATGGCAGATATGTCCCCTAATGTTCCTGGGCCCCAGTGTCCCCTCAGTCCAATACAGGTGATAACGTCGGCCCTTTGACCTCAAGGGATGTCATATGAAGAAGCTCAAAGTGCGGTTTCCTCCACCGCTGCACACAGAAGCTATTTTTTTTTTAAGATTTTATTTATTTTTTGACAGAGAGAGACAGTGAGAGAGGGAACACAAGCAGGGGGAGTGGGAAAGGGAGAAGCAGGCTCCTGGCTAAGCAGGGAGCCCGATGCAGGGCTCGATCCCAGGACCCTGGGAACATGACCTGAGCTGAAGGCAGATGCTTAACGACTGAGCCACCCAGGCGCCCACACACAGAAGCTATTTTTTTCTCTTTATGAAAATCCTAGAAATGCAGATGCACAGATCATCCATGCACACAGCCTCTCAGATCCCACTGTATTTCAGCATTGTCGGTCAAATCCCAAATGTCTGATGATCCACGGAGACGTGCACTGTGTCTTCACAGCACAGCCTCTCACTGGCTCGCAGCCTGGCCCCTCCGCTTCAGAGGCTGCTGATCAAGGAGCTCCTGGTGCCCCATCTCCCCCATCCTCTGGGCTGGTTATGGGATGAGTGCCAAGAGCACAGGTCAGGACCTCGAGGGAACTGCAAGCCCCTCGGGATTAAAGGGAAGATTCTCAGAGGCGAACCCAAATCAAAGAGGCAGGAATCAGGGTGCCGGTCCCAGCTCCGTCCATAGCTAGCAGTGGGACCTGTGAGTCTCGTCCCTCCTTCAGTTGCCCTAGATCACCTCAGATGCCCCTTGGGGCAACAGGTGGGAGTCACTGGAGAAGGGGGGCCGGAGCAGAACCGAGAGCACACGCGCATGAAAACCAGTTTAGAGCACCGCACTGGCCGAGCTCCCTAAAACATGTTGATGGCTATGTTCCTCCTAGTGGCTTCCAGTTTTTGGCCCCTGGGCCAGATGGCAGTGATGACTCCTTCTAGCTCTGATTTTGGCTGATTCTGCACCCTCCTGAGCCAGCCTCCTCATGGGGTCACAGGATGAGCGGGTCCGAAGCCCCCAGCTCCTAGCAAGAGTCTCTGGGGGGGTTCCCTTGGCACAGGTCCTACCCCCCAGCAGCCGTCTTTTAAACAAGTGGATGCAAGAGTATGTTCCCTTCTTCCTCTTCATATCAAGAAAAGATCCCCCCGCCCAGTTATTAGAATAGCTTTTCTTTTTATAAGACACCAGTGAGGTGATAACTGTTTTAAACATAACCATCATAAGTGATTATCTGCATCAGAAATGAAAGCTGCCGATGGTCACGTGGAGGGGCCGGGAGCTTAGAACCAAGGGTCAGGACATCCTACCTCTGCTGCCACCTCCTTGACTTGGGCAGGTCACTAACTTTTCTGGGCTTTGGTTTCCTCGCCTGTCACCCCCTGCTGATCAGGGAAATACTCACATAAAGGAGCTTTAGAAGCAAATGGGGAGCACTTGCAAGAGAAGGGCCATTGTCAACCCATAAGTCTACAAGACGGTGGTTTATAGATCTTCAGCGCCCTGGACAGTCATGTGGCAAGAACCACAGAACAATGATGGGCAGCCAACATTCTCTGTACCCCCTTAATGGGATGCGGGAGAGAGGGTGGACATCCCAGTTCGAAGGAACTGCTAGATGATGGGAAAACCTCGGCTTTAATGTTCATTGGTGGGGATGGGAGCGGCGAGCACAGGGAGGAGGTGGTGAGGAAAGGGAGGAAGCTCCCAGCCAGTGCAGGGGGGCTGGGGAAGCTTAGGGGGAGCCCCCCGGGAGGCCAGGAGAAAGAACCAAGTCCCATAGAAAAATGACTGGAAAGGGTAGGCAGCCAAGTGCCACTGGTTGATTTTCTCTGGCTGAAAGAGTGGTTTTATTTTATTTAAAAAAAAATAATAGACGATTTTTTAGAGCAGTTTTAGGTTTCTGGAAATTTAAGCAGACAATACAGAGTGCCCATATGCCCCCTCCCCCTCTGTTCCCCTATTACGGACACCTTGCATTAGTGCGGTCCATTTGTTACAATTGAGGAACCAACGTTGATACTATTACATTATTATTAACTAAAGTCCACAGCTTACGGTAGGGTTCACCCTTTGTGATGTACATCCTGTGAGTTTGGACAGATGGATAATGTTGTGGATCCACCATCCTGGTATCATACAGGTAATTTCACTGTCCTAAAAATGTCCTGTGTTCCACCTGCTTATTTCTCTCCCCTCCTCCTGAACCCCTCTCTGGGAAACACTAAGCTTTTTGCTGTCTCTATGGTTGGCCTCTTCCAGAACGGCATAGAGTTTTTCACTTCTTTCTTTTCTTCCGTGGGCTCTTCCATGTTGGTACAATGGATAAGTATGATGTTACTCCTCCCTGACCTTACCTTTATTTTAATATGACCTGAGCCAGACAAACAGGTGCACACATCTACCTGTTAGTCACAGCTCTGTCTTCCTGCTTCTCCAGGTTTGGATAACTGCCCACTCCCCTTATACCTCCAGGGAAGGCCGCCCCTCCCCACTGGTAGAGCTTTGGGGACTGCACGGACCCTTGTCGCCTTCTAAAGGCGGGTCCACACGGTTATAAATAGCCCCTTTGTTAGACTCCCTTCAAATAACCGGGTTTGGGTGGGCTTGGGTGGGCCATGCTCGCCTGCTGGGACCCTGACTTGAGGAACTCTTGCAGACTCTTGAGCAAGGAATGATGGGAGGGGGTTGCTATGAGTTAAATTATGTCTCCCCAATTCTTAATCTCAGGAAACACACTGAGGGTTGCTGGAGTGGGGGGTGGGATGGGAGGGATGGGGTGACTGGGTGATGGACACTGGGGAGGGTATGTGCTCTGGTAAGCGCTGTGAATTGTGCAAGACTGTTGAATCTCAGATCTGTACCTCTGAAACAAATAATGCAATATATGTTAAAGAAAAAAAGAAAAAGAAGAATGTAGCAGGAGGGGAAGAATGAAGGGGGGCAAATCGGAGGGGGAGACGAACCATGAGAGACGATGGACTCTGAAAAACAAACTGAGGGTTCTAGAGGGGAGGGGGGTGGGAGGATGGGTTAGCCTGGTGATGGGTATTGAGGAGGGCATGTTCTGCATGGAGCACTGAGTGTTATGCACAAACAATGAATCATGGAACACTATATCTAAAACTAATGATGTAATGTATGGGGATTAACATAACAATAAAAAAATTTTTTTAAAAATAAATAAATTATGTCTCCCCAAAATCATATGTGGAAGCCCCAACCCTCCTGTACTTCAGATTCTGACCTTATTTGGAGATAGGGCTGTTTTGTTTTTGTTTTTTTTTTAAGATTTTTATTTATTTATTTGACAGAGAGAGAGAGACAGTGAGAGAGGGAATACAAGCAGGGGGAGTGAGAGAGGGAGAAGCAGGCTTCCCGCTGAGCAGGGAGCCCGATGTGGGGCTTGATCCCAGGACCCTGGGATCATGACCTGAGCTGAAGGCCGACGCTTAACGACTGAGCCACCCAGGCGCCCCGAGATAGGGCTGTTTTAAATGTAGCTGGGATTTGTTTTAAGCAGGCATGGTAAGACATGCTGACACAGAAATGACCTATGAAGGAAGAAGTTTAACACTCACAGATCTCTAGAAGCTCTAGAAGTGTGGATGCCATGCAGGGCCATGCAGGGAGGCTCCAGGGATGGTCAGGAGGCAGAGGGACTGACAGGAAAGTGTGGTCAAGAATCTTTATTGTGGTTTTTGCAGGAGGAAGGGGCACGGTAGACAGGCTGGGCAGGTTTGGGGTTGGCTAGTTTGAATAATTTGGGCAGGCTGTGGGCTAGAGGGGGGGCGTCCCCTAGTGTCCAGTCCCTGGCCCTGGTGTCATTCAGGGCAGGAGAGACTGTTCCAGACTGCAAGAGTCTGACAAAAAAAGGTGGGTGGCCATGTGGACTGGGACTGGTCGGATTGCCTAGCAAAGGTGCACTTTCAAGCTGGTTGATTACTGTCTCTAGGAAGTGGAGAACCCTAGGAGAGGCCCCAAGATGTCAAAGCTAAATAAAACACAGAAAGTCAAAAACATGATTAATCCAAGGGTCACTGTAGATGTAATTAGTTAGGATATGGGCGCTGGGCGGGCCTTAAGCCAGAATGATTGATGTCCTTATAAAAAGGGGCAATTGGGACACACGCCGACAGGGAGAAGGCAGAGGTCAAGGTGATGCGTCCACAGGCCAAGGAACACCAAGGATGGCCCCCAAATCCCCAGGAACTGGGGTTCAGTAGCCTCCAAAATGGTGTCCAGCCATCAGATTTTATGATGTCAAAGCAAATTGCTCTGCTGCGTTTGATTAAGGGGAAATAAACACTAAAGGTACAAATCAGGCTCTTGCTTATTTGATCGGGGGTTGTCCCTACTCTCTGCCTCGAGCAGGCTGCTCCCATGGCTCATTAACTGAGTGTCTGACTGCGTTCCAGGCCCTGAGCTAAGCACCCCAGGGCAGCCCCACCCAGTGGAAAGACCAAGTGAGCCACAAATGAACAGGTGAAATTAATTTTAATATTTTATTGAATCCAGCAGATCCAGAAGGTTATTTTTTTCAACTTGTCATTGAGAGAAAAGTCATTCATGAGATCCTTTTCCATGGTGTTTTCATACCAAGTCTTCAAAGTCTGGGGCGTATTTGACACAGCTACAGCACATCTCAGTCCAGACTGGACATATATGACCTTGTCAGCATGTGGCCAGGGGCTGCCGCAGTGGACGGCAGAGTTCCAGGTCTGTTAGTGTCGTCCAAGGAGGATGTTTCCAGCCAACGTCACCCCATTTGACAGGTGAGAAAGCCAAGGCACAGACAGGTTACTATAACTTGGCCCAGGTCACCAGCCAGAGTGGAGGTGTGACGCAGAGAGACTGGCTGCAGAATCTTTGTCATGAGCCATTGTGCAGCTTCCCAAATCTCATATCAGAAACTGGGGTCCCTTAGCGGCAAGCCTATCCTCTCGGGTCCAGAGCCTCTGCTTTGGGCTCAGAACCTAACTTAGTCAATGAGCTTTCCAGATTCGGAACCTGGCCTGAATCCAAAGATGCCCTGAATGTCTTCGCAGAAACCAGAGCAGACTAAACATGTGTGAAAACAAGTTCAGGTCCAAGTGTGAAGGACCTGGCAGCGATCTGGACAAAAACTCTGCTCTCTTGGAGGGAACATTCCAGAAAACTCAAGCTTAGCTTATAGGGTGATCTAATTTATCCTTCTTCATTTACAGATAGGAAACCATAGTTCAGAGAGATTGAGTGACTTGTCCAAAGTCACACAGCAAACTAGTGAAAAGCAGAGGAAGGTCTAGCCCAGCGCCCCCAGTTCCAGGCTGCAGCTGTGCCCTCATATTGCTCATCAGTCACCAGACGGGGATGTGGCACAGTGGCTGAGAACTCAGGCTTTGCATTTAGAGGCCCCACCAATTTGAACCCCATTCTTCTATTTACTAGCTGCGTGAATCTGGGCAGATCACCTAACCTCTCTGTGCTTCAGTTGTCCCATGTGTAAAATATGGACAATAATATTCGTAGCTCGGCACGGTGCCTGGGACACAGAAAGCCCGTAATAAACACCAGCTGTTATTATTATCAACTGTAAATCAATACCCGTGTCGCCTCCCCAAGGACGCAGTTCCAGAGGCTCACGCTGAGCCTCCGCTCTGTCTCAGTGTGGTACTCCTGCAGGTGCTCGGGACGGAGGGTCCGCTCCCAGGTGGGGCTCTGCCTCTGACTTGCTGTGTGATCTTGGGGCCTGTGTCAGTTTCTGTAACACATTACCACAAAATTAGGGCCTTAAGCTCACACAGATCTATAATCTTATAATTCTGTGGGTCAGAAGTCCAAAACAGGTCTTGCTGGCTGAAATCGAGGCGTCTGGGTTCCTTTGGCCTTTCCCGGCTTCCCCTGTTTCCCCACCTGTGAAAGTAGAGGCTCAGATAAAGGTGAGGGCCTCTCTGCCCACCCAGGTTGTTTCTAGGGATGCCCCCTGCCCCCCTCCAGCTGCTGCCCCTGCGGTCCCTTCCAAACAGCCCGCAGCTCTAGCCCCAAAGATAGCAACTGCCCCCAGTGCTGGGATCTTCTGAAAACTGCACGGGCAGGCGTCTGCTTCTGGGACCCCAGCTCTACCCGTGGCCCCCCCAGCTGCTGAAAGAATCATAAACATAACAAAAACCCAACCTGATTCCTGACCTCCCTGGAAAATCAGAATTGCTGTGTTGGTTTCAGAGACGTCTGAGGCGGGAGAGAACTTAGGGGCTGAGAGGGACGGCCGGCACTCATGGACGGCTATCCTGGGGTGACTGTCAAAAGCAGCACAGATCCGGGTAGTCACCAGGGTCTCCAGAGAGAGGCAGGCCTCACATGTTGAGGGGGCAGGATGGACGGGGTCCAGAGGAGAGAGGGAAGTTGGCACCACTGAGCAGACCCAGGGGGACACGAAGGCCGCTTTCACAGCTGGGATGAAGTTGTCCCTTGGAGAGCGGCCCGGTGAAGTCCCACAAATGGCCACAGGGTGAGCCCACACAGTACTGACGGTGCCTCGGTGTCATGGAGGGGGGATGGGCTTTGGTGACAGCCAGGCCTGTCTTTACATCCGCACCCGGGCAGATGAGCTGGTTGACTTTGGGCAAGTCACACGGCTTCTCTGAGCCCCGGTCTCTGCAGCTAAAAAATACCTCACACCCATGTCCGTAGCAGTATTATTCACGATAGCCCAAAGCAACCCAAGGGTCCACTGAGGACTGGAGAAGCAAGATGGGGTCTATCCATACAATGGAATGTGAGTCAGCTTTATTTTATTTTATTTTATTTTTTTAAAGATTTTATTCATTTTTTTTGACAGAGAGAGACACAGTGAGAGAGGGAACACAAGCAGGGGGAGTGGGAGAGGGAGAAGCAGGCTTCCCGCGGAGCAAGGAGCCCGATGCGGGGCTCGATCCCAGGACCCTGGGATCATGACCTGAGCCGAAGGCAGACGCTTAACGACTGAGCCACCCAGGTGCCCCAGCTTTATTTTATTTTATTTTATTTATTATTTTGTAAAATTTTATTTATTTATTTGTCAGAGAGAAAGCACAACCAGGGGGAGCAGGAAGCAGAGGGAGAAGCAGGCTCCCCGCTGAGCAGGGAGCCTGATGCAGGACTCGATCCCAGGACCCTGGGATCATGACCTGAGCCAAAGGCAGATGCTTCACTGACTGAGCCACCTAGGTGTCCCATGACGTCCCATGAGTCAGCTTTAAAAGGAAGGACATTCTAGGGCGCCTGGGTGGCTCAGTTGGTTAAGCATCCAACTCTGGATTTCGGCTCAGGTCATGATCTCGGGGTCATGAGTTCAAGCCCCACATTGGGTTCCTTGCTCAGCAGGGAGTCTGCTTGAGATTCTTTCCCCCTCTCCTCTGTCCCTCCCCACACAAATAAATAAATAAATAAAATCTTCAAAGGGCTGTTAAGAAAGAGGATCAAGTGAGTTGATAATGGTGAAGTCCTCATCTCAGTTCCTGGTAAATAGTAGGAGCTTCAATAAATATTACTTCTTTATCAAATGTCATCTCAACAGTGTAATTGGATGGGGCCCACTTCCCATGCATGCCCTTCCTCACCCCCAACACACTTGACACATCACGTTTTGCACCTGGCCAGTGGGCCCACTGTTAGAGATTTATTTGGGGCAATGAGAACTCCTAAGGACAGGTCCAGGGAGAGAGCCACATAGTAGTTGTCTCTGAGTACTCCACGGCAGCATGGAACATTGATCACCATGAGTATGGGAGGTAACCAGACTCATGGGGCCAGTCTTAGACTTCCTCACACAGAGGAACCTGCCAGAATGTTCTCTTTAACCAGATCGTCAATAATAACTAGACACAGATAGGTATCCCTAGCACTAGCAAATAACTGGTGTTGATAACTGAGGTGGCAGTGATGGTGGTGGTAGAAATGGTGGAGGTGACATCATGGTGGAGATGGTGTTCATGGGACAGGTGGTGGCCATCACAGTGGAGATGGTGGAACCAGGACAGGTGGTGGACATCATGGTGGAGATGGTGCACATGGGACAGGTGGTGGACATCATGGTGGAGATGGTGTACATGGGACAGGTAGGGGACATCATGGTGGAGATGGTGGAACCAGGACAGGTGGGGGACATCATGGTGCAGATGGTGTACATGGGACAGGTGGGGGACATCATGGTGGAGATGGTGGAACCAGGACAGGTAGGGGACATCATGGTGGAGATGATGGAACCAGGACAGGTGGGGGACATCATGGTGAAGATGGTGCACCTGGGACAGGTGGTAGAAGTAATAATGGTGGTGATGGTCAAGATGATGGCCGTGATGATGATGCTGGTGGTGGTAGCAGAAACGTGTGCACGCCTTCCCAGAGAATAAGATCTTCAGCCCTCAGTGATCATCTCTGCTCATCTCTTACCAGGAGGAGGACAGGCTGGGAAAACTGCACTGTGAGTCTGTCGATGTTTTATCCTCCTGCAGTGACTGATGTGGGTGTCCTGAGGTCCAGGGCTGCAAGTCAGGCTGGAGTGTAGGATAGCGGATGCAAGTCCCAACCCTGGTGTAGGACCGACTGCACTCTGCTGCCCATCCTACAGAACATGCTCCGTGGAGCCAGCACCAAGCAGGAGCCCTTGACCCGATGCTGCCAGTGCCTCTTCCTCTGGTGGAAATCAGCTGATTACTTAATCAGACAAAGTGTCTGCAGCTGAGACAGGGAGGACAATTGGGAATTTCCCCTGATGCCACAGCCCATATTTAATGAAAGTCATAGTGGAGAACAAAGGCCAGCACTATAGGAAATTAGAGCTGACATTCCCAGCACCCCGCCCTCCTGCAGTCCATGCAGGGATGCTTCCCTGAGAAGTCTTCCTCTGTGACACCAAGAGGCTACAGCAAGGGGCCATGGGACCCGCACCTTCAGGTCCAATGAAGGGGAGACGTGGGGCGGGGCGGCACGCACAGATGCCTTTGGATCTAACCTTCTACGCTGCTGCGAAAGCAGGAAGCCATGGCTGGAAGTCTGGCCGTGCATCTGAAAGAACACCATGCTGCTTCTGTCTCATGCTCCTTTGGGTTTGGAGTTCTGGGGGGCTGCTGGGGAGCCCCAGGCAGGGTTTCAGCAGCCCACACCAAGCTTCCGACTCCAGAGAGCGGGAGGGGAGACTGATAGGAGGGGGTGCTTTGGTCAAGAGCAGTGAGACGAATGCCCAGGGGTCCCTGGAGGACCTTCATGCTGGTCTTTCCTCCCCGGGGTGGGAGCTGTAGTTCCAGCAGTGGTTTGGGTGGAGAGGATCGGCCACATTCTCTCCCCAACCCTCCTTCTCACACCTTGATAAGACATGTGAAGCATTTAGTACAGGTCTTGAGCAGGCAGTTCACAGAAGTACCACTCCAAATGGTCCACGAGCCCATGATACAACATTTAGCTCTATTCGTAATCAGAGAAATGCAAATTAAAGCAGCAGTTACGCTCTTTTACAGCTTATGAGATCGGCAAGATGAAAGAGTGACAAAACCCATTGTTAACACAAGTGCAGGGGCAGTCTTCAGCTTGTGGGAATGCATCGGGGGAGATGATTCAGAATGTGTATACAGATGCCCATAGTGGCCTTGCTTCTAGTAAGGAAGAAACTGGAAGCACCGTGGGATTGTAGAAGTAAATCATGGCTCATCTACACAATACAGGGCCTGCAGCCATTACAAATGATGTTTGGAGGGAGCGCCTGGGTGGCTCAGTCAGTTAAGCATCCGACTCTTGATCTCAGCTCAGGTCTGGATCTCAGGGTCATGAGTTCGAGCTCCACCTTGGGCTCTGCGCTGGGTGTGGAGCCTGCTTAAAAATAAATAAGTAAATAAACAAGTGACGTTTGGCAATGACATTGGTTGGATGGAAAGATGTTCCCAGTATGGTTATCCAACAGAGTGGCAGAGTATATTTCTACTTGGGGGATTTCTGTACAGAGATGCACAGAAGAAATCTAGAAAGGTATAAGCCAGCGTGTCAAATATGTATTTATGGGTCCTTTTATCCTCCTTTTTGTTTATTTCTGTTCTTTCAGTGTATACATGGGCTTTGCCTAAGCAGAGTTGGGAAAACAAAAATATATTTTTAATGACAAAAGTGCTTAGAAGAGTTTGTTGTTGATGTGGATTGGCGGGGGGGGGGGGGGCCCAGAGATCCTCTGGCTGCAGGCCCGTTTGTTGGCAAGGGGCAAGAGATTAATCTCAGTCTACCATCCGCTGTGTCACCATCTATTTCGGGAGAGTGGCAGCTCTTCACCCTCTCCAGCTCAGGTGTCAGCTGCCGGGGAGAAGTCATCAGTCAAGGGGACAGAGCAGCAGCATGTGGGGGACCGAGCCATCCTGCACGAGGAAGGAGGCGTGTCTCCAGTGGACGGTTCCCACAGGGCGGGGCTGCCGGACTGAGTGGGCTCTAGCCACCTTCGTGGTCAAGCCACTCAAGGCTCAGTTTACCAGGACAGAGAGACTGTGGCCCAGTGTCGGTCATGTGCTGACCCCCTGGCCGGGGGAGGGCCATGCATTTTCTAGAGTTACCCAAGGGGTGGAAGGCGATGGCCCAAAATGCAATCTGGGAGCAGCCTCCAAATAAGGAGACAGGGAGGACGAGAGGCCAAAGGGCAGCAGATGACTGTCACACATAGACACCCAGAGTGGGTTGAATTGTGTCCCTTCCAAGAGATATGGCCAAGTCCTAAAGCCTGGAACCTGTGAGTGGGGCCTTATTTGGAAAAAGAGTCTTTGCCGATGTAACTAAGGATCTCAAGATGAGCTGAGACTGGATTTTGGATGGGCCCTAAATCCAATGGCAGGTGTGTTTTTTATAAGAGGGAGATTTGACAGAGGCAGAGGGTGGAGTGATGCTGCCATAAACCAAGGAAGGGAGCCACGAGAGCTGGACGAGGCCGGGATGTATTCCTTCCTTGAGCCTTTGGAGGGAGCCCCACCCTCCTGGTACTTCATTCCAGGCCCTGGCCTCCAGAACTGGGAGGGAATAAACTTGTTTGAAGCTACCCAGTGTATGGCAATTAGTTAGGGCAGCCCTAGGAAAGGAAGACAACACCCAGACCCTTGAGCATGATTCTCTCCTCCGAGTATCCTGGGCGGGGGCCACCACTGGAGGTAGCACGGGTTCCAAATCGGGTCTGCATGCTTACTGTGCAGCCTCGGCATAATGATATGACCCACTGGGGCTTAGTATCCCCTGCAGTAATTTGTGCAAGCATTTTTAAGGCAATAAGGGAGGGTAACGGCTAACCGCACAGGCTCTGGAGTCAGACTGCCTGACCCCGAATCCTGGCTCTACCCTTTCTTAGCTGGATAACCTTAAACAAGTAACACAGCGGTTCAGTTTCCTTACCTGCGAACCAGAGTCACCATAGTACTTGCCCCAGAGTTCGTTTTGTGGATTAAAGCAGTGCAGACAGTGCAGGGTGCTTAGATGGACACCTAACATGTGGTAAGACTCCAGGGGGGCTAACTGATGTGGGGGGGCTCTCTGTTCCCGAAGAGTGCTAAGAATTTCCACCCCTTGAGAGGGAAAAGCATGGGAGAAACACATAGAGCTTCTCTTTCCTCGCAGGGAGTGGAGAGTTATCTATTGATGAATTTGGGGAAAAAGACTTTTGTCCAGCACCAGCGGCTGTTAGGAGGGAAGGCCTGTCTGTCAGGGGTGATGGTTTAGGAAGCGCCTTGTGGCTGCACCACTAAACCATTCTCCCATCCTATCTTTATTGATACATTCATTCAAAAATATATTTTGAAAGTTCTAGGTACTGGGAATACAGCAGGAAACAAAACCAGAAGCCTGACCTCACAGAGCCGGCACTGGAGTGGGGAGGGGCAAGGAAGCAGAAAATAAACAAATACATACATAGGTAATATGTCAGGTGGTGCTGAATGCTCTAGAGAAAAATAAAGCCAGGTGGGGGGATGGGGAACGATCATGGGGGTGGGGAGAGCATCGCCAACAAAGTGACATCTGAGCAGGGGCCCTAAGAACGTGAAGGAGTGAGCCAGGTAGAGGGAGCACATGCAAAGGCCCTGAGGCAGGCCTGTGCTTGGGGTGTTGGGGGAGCTCCGAGTCTCCTGCGGTAATGAAGCTGATTTTCTGTTCTCCTTCCTCAGGATTCCATGTCTCTCGTTCATTCAGTTCTAGCTTCAGGGTGGGAATTGTTTTGTTTTGTTTTTTAATATTTTATTTATTTATTTGATAGAGAGAGACACAACGAGAGAAGGAACACAAGCAGGGGGAGTGGGAGAGGGAGAAGCAGGCTTCCCGCTGAGCAGGGAGCCCGATGTGGGGCTCGATCCCAGAACCCCGGGATCATAACCTGAGCTGAAGGCAGATGCTTAATGACTGAGCCACCCAGGCGCCCCTGGGTGGGAATTGTTTTATCTGAAAAACCCCACATCTGTAATAAGTAGGAAGAGTTCACATCTTGGAGGTACTTCATTGAAGAAGGACGAGAAGTCATCAAAATTGGTAGCTACCAATATTTTTGCCACTAAGAACCTTTTAGGTTAATGTTTCCAGACCCCAGCTTTGAAAGATGTTGTCCACCAAACAAACTGCATGTTTGACTACCAGCCCCTATGGCCTCGTCACAAACAAGTGAGTTGTTTCTGATCAGCCTTCTGACAGACCCGCAGCCCACCTTCAGGACCCTGGCTGGGTATCACACACTAGGACCCTTCCCACCTAGACATTTCTGACTTGTTCTGGATTTTCTCGGGTTTTGTGATATTCGTGTACCGTGTGCCAGGCTCTAAACTGGGAGCTGTGGGTGCAGACATGGTAGGTACAACCCCCCATCCTGTGGAGTATGGGGGTTATGGATTATGATGTATGGGGGTTCAGGAAGGAGAAGCCTGACTCAGGGGAAGGGGGAACATAGGTAGCATTCAGGGCAGGCTTCCCATAGGAGGTGTTTCCTGAGCTTTGAATAGGAGTTGGCAAACCTCCTCGAAAGGGTCAGATGGCAAATCTTTTAGGGCTTGTAACTACTCAAATCTGCCACCGTAGGGCAAAAGCAGCCCGAGAGAACGTGGAAACCAATGGGCCCCAGCCATGTTCCAGGGTGACTTGACTCCCAAAAACATATGGGAGGGGTGGAGGAAGGGGGGTGTGGCCCTGGAGCTGTCGTTCGAGGACCTCTGCTCTTGAAGAATAAGGATGCGACCCCCGGGGACTCGTTCCAGGTGGAATGTGAAGTACAGAATACAGACGGCACCCCCCAAGGCGGCCCGGGATCAGGGGTTGTCTGTCCAGACACCCACAGGCCCTTGGCAAAGGGAGGACAATGAGGGCAGCGTGCTGAGTGGTCCTTAAGGCTCAACATATTTATCCCTTTCATCTGATCCCACCCTTCTTAACTTTAATGGCGTACGAAAGTTTCTCTTATAAAATGATGATGATGATGGGGCATCTGGGTGGCTCAGTCCTTAAGCGTCTGCCTTCAGCCCTTCAGCTCAGGTCATGATCCCAGGGTCCTGGGATCGAGCCCCACGTCGGGCTCTGGGCTCCGTGGGAAGCCTGCTTCTCCCTCTCCCGCTCCCCCTGCTTGTGTTCCCTCTCTCACTGTCTCTCTCTCTCTCTCTCTGTCAAATAAATAAATAAATCTTTAAAAAAATAAAATAAAATAAAATAAAATGTTGATGATGATAGTGATGGTGATGATGATGGGGTATGTTTTGAATGTTCTTACGGGGCAAAGTTAGTAGTCCTATGTCAGTCTCTCTGTTTCCTTTCCTTTCCTTTTTCCTTTCCTTTCCTTTCCTTTCCTTTTTCCTTTCTTTACCTTTTTCCTTTCCTTTCCTTTCCTTTCCTTTCCTCTTCTCCCTCCCTCCTTCCTTCTTTTTCTTTCTTTCTTTCTTTCTTTCTTTCTTTCTTTCTTTCTTTCTTTCTTTCTTTCTTTTTCTTTCTTTCTTTCTTTCTTTCTTTCTTTCTCTCTCTCTCTTTTTTTTCTTTTTACCAGCCCATAACATCCAAAACCTGAGGACCACAAGCTCTAGACTGTAGGCTCTCAAGAGATCTTTGTCATGGGCAGAGGGCCTTAGCCTCAACTCTGGCCATGCCCTTCGTTCCCGGGCTGCCTCTGGGACACGGAACAGGCAGAAGCCATTGCCCAGGGGCTGCACACTCAGATGCTTGCACAGGATCCAGGCGGGGGACGATGAGTGAAGAGGCTCGCGGCATGTGTCCCGTCTCATTACAGCAGCCTGACAATTGCGTCCATGTGACAATGCTGCTTCGTCTCCTGATTTAAATGGGATTTTTTAAGATTCTTTAAAGACTACCACCATCGTATTGACCAAAAAAAAATTTTTTTTTGATGTCTTAATCCACATTCTCAGTTCCTGGCCATGACTCTCTGGTGACTCCACACACAGCCCACCGGAAATCTGCCAGGGACTGTCCTTCGGGAAGATACCGTAGCTAGGGGGCGCTGTCCTAGTCCTGGAGGCGCATCTAACACCCACCCACGTTTTCAGATTCCACCTGTGCCTCTTGCCTGCAAGGCCTTTCTCATTCCACCCGAATAATCCTTCAAACCCAAAGCTATTCATTCATTCCATAAATACTGACGAGAACGTACTAGACTTTCTAGACACCCTGTCTCTTCATTCTCCAAATTTGTGACGCCCTATAGATCCCCACCTGTTTATTATCTTCCTCTCCAGTAGCTTCATATATTTTAGTTTTGGTTCCTCGGCTGAATTATAAATGTCCTGGGGCCAGGGATGTCACTTTCTTTGGCGCTACAGACAATATGGGCAGACGAAAGAAACACAGGCTTCAGAGTAAAACAGACCGAGTTGAGTGTAGCTTGAATTCCGGCTTTACCATTTAATAGTATGCAAATTGCCAAAGATTTCTGAGGCCTGTTTCCTCACCTATGAGTTGAGCATAGTGCTGCTCACCTCCCAGATGAAGTAAGTGATAAAGGATGTGTGCTAAGGGGCGTGCACTGTATCCGAACACAGCAGGTGCTCGGTACATGGTCCCCACATGGGCATGCCCACCCTTCCCAGTTTAGGGCATGGGTGAGGGCTCAGGACATTGTAGGTGAATTATACTGAATTTGGAGATATGCATATTCTTCCTTTTCAGAAATCTGCCCAGTGTGTCTCCCCTGGGCTCTTCCAGCCCTGCTCTCCACACAGTGTTGATGCACTAGGGACTAGCCCTTTGCAACGTGGCTGCTAATCCCGGATGAAATACCACATGCCTAGCCTTTACTTAAAAAGAAGGAGCAGGCCAATAAGCACATGAAAAGATGCTCAAGTCACTAGTCATTAGAGAAATGCAAACCAAAATCACACCCACAAAAAATGAGATACTACTTCACACCCCTTAGGATGGGCCTCATTATTTATCTTTTTAATGTGACATAGCAAGCGTGGGCAAAAATGTGGAGAGACTGGAACCCTTGTGCGCTGCTGGCAGGAACGTAAAATGGGGTGCAGCCACTGTGGAACACAGTATGGAGGTCCCTCAAAAAGTTAAACATAGAATCACCATATGACCGAGCACTTCCAATTCTGGGCATATATCCCAAAGAACTGAAAGCGGAGATTTCAACAGGTATTTACATGCCAATGTTTATAGCAGAAGTATTTACAATAGCCACAAGGTGGAAACCACCCAAGTGTTCCATCAACAGACAACTGGATAAATAAAATGTGGTGTATCCAAGCAACGGAATATAATTCAGCTTAAAAAAAGAGGGAAATTTTGATAGACGCTACAGCCATGGAGGGACCTTAAAAACATGTTTGGTGAAATAAGCCAGTCACAGAAGGACACATATTGTATGGTTTCACCTCTACGGGTAGGCAAGTTCATAGAGGCAGAAAGTAGGACAGCGATTAGCAGGGGCTGGGGGTGGGGGAAGGGGAGTTATTCTTTAACGGGTACAGAGTTTAGGGGATGAGAACGTTCTGGAAATGATAGTGGTGATGATTGTACAACATTGTAACTATACCTCATGCCACCAAATTGCACACTTAAAAACAGTTAAAACAGTACATTTTTATGTCCTGTGTGTTTTGCTGCAATAAAAAGTACACGGAGGAGGGGCACCTGGGTGGCTCAGTCGGTTGAGTGGCCAACTCTTGATTTCAGCTCAGGTCATGGTCTCAGGGTCAAAAGATGGAGCCCCTGCGTCGGGCTCCTTGCTCACTGGGGAGTCTGCATGAGGATTCTCTCTTTCCCTCTCCCTCAGCCCCTTCCCCGGTGTGCTTTCTCTCTCCAAAATAAATAAATAAATCTTTAAAAAAAAAAAAAAAAAGGACACAGAGGAAGAAAGAGAAGGAGAGAGGGAGAGGAGGAAGAGGAGATTGAAGGGAAGATGGAGGAGAAGCCACCGCTCCCTCTGTAGTCAGAGAATGACTCTCGACGTGCAGATCATCCATTTTCCACACCGCTAAATCCCGCTTTTGCTCTGAGCTCTTTCTGCCTCCCTTCAGGTATTCTGAGCAAGTAGAGGAAAGAAGACAATTCCTTCTGAATTTTCACCTCAGACCCATATAATTAAAAACGTCTCTCTTGTTGCTGCGGAAAAGCATGGAGAGCACTGTGATGGTGGAGTTTTGACGGCCTGGATATCTAGGCAGACGTTATTCTGGGTGCCTATGAGAGTGTCTTTGGATGAGATGAACATTTGAATCCGTGGACTGGGTGAAGCAGAGTGCTCTCCCCAGTGTGGGTGGGCCTCATCTAATCAGTTGATTAGAACAAAACAAAACTGATCCTCCTGTGAGTAAGGGGGAGCTCCTTCTGCCTGATGACCTGGAGCTGGATCATCGGTTCTTGCCTTCTGACTTGAACTGAAACATTGGCTCTTCCTGGGGGTTGGGCCTGCCAATATTCAGCCTGAAACTACACCATCAGCTCTTGGGGTCGCCAGCTTACTGGTTGCGGACCTTGGGACTTGTCACCCTCCATAATTGTGTGAGCCAATTCCTCATGATATTTCTCTTTACACACACACACACACACACACACACACACACCCTATTGGTTGTGTCTTTGGAGAACCCTGACTAATGCAGGAAGCCTCCTCAGATATCTGGAGTCAGGTGTGGGCACAATTTGAAACTTTGAAAATCTGAATAAAATGAACGCTGTTTTTTAAGCATGAATGGTGGCCAGGCGCCACAGTTAAGAGTTTCCAGACGTCCCCTATGTCATGCTCACAACACCATCACCAGGCCAGTGGAGGGGAGGAGGGGGGAGGTGTTGTTCCAAGGCTCACGGGAGGGTGTCCCTCCACATCTGCGTTCAGAGCTCTGCTCCTGACAAGGAAGGGAGACCTCTCCGGTCCGTCTAGGTCAGGGCTGGAGACAGGAGGGTCGCTGGAGAGTTCTAGAGCATCTCTTTAAAAGACAGTCTGCCTGAAAGGAACTTGTTGTGAGATGCTGGGTGAGGCTGGGCCACTCTGGGAGAGCAGGTGAGCCAGGGTGGTGGTCCGAGCGTGGACTGGCTGGGGTTAGTCTCAGCTCTGTCGTTCCCCGGCTGCGTGGCCTTGGGCAAGTCACTTGATGTCTCTGTGCCTCGGTTTGATCATCTGTTAAACGGGGGTAGTTATAGTAGACTCCTCATTGGGTTTGCGTGAGGATCAAATAACCTAACATGTGTAAAGACCTAAGAGCAGCGCCCAGCGTACTCAAAATGCTGTATCAGTATTGGCTTTTGTTTGCTGACCTTAGCTTAGACAGCCGAAGAGATGGGGGTCAGGAAGGGAGGGAGAACATTCCAAATCAAGTAGGGACATCCCAGGGACTCCCTCCCTCCCCTCATGTGCCCGTGTCCCCCCACCTTTCCACTGGCCCTGTGCTGGTGCCCCTCCTGTTAGACCGAAGGTCCTAAGGCCAGAACTGTGTCTTTCTCTTCTTCCTTCCTTCCTTCCTCTCCTTCCTTTTTTGTGTCCTTCACAGCCTCTAGCGCAAAACCTCACCTGTTGTGTTTAAGGCATGAATCAAAGAAAGCCATTTAATAGCTAAGCTCAGTCCCGAAGAGTAGCCCTGCCATAGAGGGGAACTTACTTTGCCGGGCACTTTTCCCCTAAAGTTCTCAACCAGAAGGACTTTATTGCCCTCTCCCAGGGGCCACGTGGCACTGTTAGGAGACGTTTGTGATTGTCCTATTGGGTGCGGGAATGCTGGCAAACACCCTGCCCCACATAGGGGTAGTGCCCTGATGACGCAAAACATCAGTAGTGCCAAGGGTGAGAAACTCTGGTCTAGAGTAAGATCGTGCAGGAGAGGAGAGATACCCAAAGTCAGATTACCCTGACTCCTGAGTTCCACAGCCAGCCTGGGACGTGTCTCCAGAGCGCTCTGGCAGCGATGCCCTGCCCCCCCTGCTGAGCCTTGTCTGCCCGGCTGACGCTCTTTGTCTGACTCTTCTTACTTCTCTGCCTTTTGTGAGCTACGAAAACCCATTAAGACAGTGTATCTTATCGTGCTAGCTCCACAAGCGTGGTTCCAGAGTCTCCCACTCCTGGTGGGCTTGTGTGTGCTGTTTTGCAAACAAGCCTGTTTCTTCTAGCTACAGAGAAATGTGAGATGACATTCTCTAAAAGTGTCACTTTGTAAAAATGCCAAGCCTAATCTCCAGGCACAAAGACCATCGTGGAAATCGGAATTGACTCAAGGAGTCTTGGCGAGCAAAGGTGGGATTTAAGTGGCAGGCTCTGTAGGCTTGTGTTGCTGCATTGTGGTTGTTTTCCAGTGAATACAGCTTATTGAAGGCAAGAACTGCTAGAAAGTTTCTCTAGGCAGTAGTACCTGGTATAGGTTTGGGGATTGCAAATATTATCTTGGAATTAGAAACTTCCTGTGCTTCATTGGAGTCCATCTTGTTTATGTTCATAACACCTGTGGCCGTGGGGGAAGTGTTCCGAGGAGGCAGGCAGGTGAATTGATTTGTCCACTTTCCACTGAAGAAAACAAGGGAAGCCCAAGGGAACCCCAATATAACTCTGTCTTCAAGTTCTCCTAATTCTGTTCAAGGGCATTGGAAATGCTCATAAATGGTCAACGAAAGTTGGGCTTCTTTAAGAAAAAGAAAGTCAAAAACGAGTCCAGCATAAACTGGAGAAACATGCAGAGCCCTCACCCAGCTCGTTCCCGGGGTATGTGAGGTGGGCACGGGATCAGGGAGAGGAGGGACTGGGAGTGTGGTTGCCACGGCAACGGCTCCCTCAGGGAGGAGAGCCTCAGTGGGTTGGCTGTACACTATGTAAAAGATGGGCCAGGACAGAAGGAAGGAGGAAGCCTCTGTGTCTGAGCTGGAGAAGGAAAGATACCCAAATAAAGACCCAAAGGGTGGTTGCAGGTTTGCTGTGCACTTAGCAGCCTGCTCTTCACAGGATGGAAGCCAGCTCCTTAGTGAGGTGTGAAGAAATCATTCTGACTTTCAGATAATTCTGGAGATGGATTGAGGGCCAGCTCTTTGAAACCCAGAAGCCCTGAAAAAGAGAGAAATTGCAGGTTTTCCTGGAAGTTGAAAGGAAGCCAAAGGGAAGAAGAGATTGTAGGCAGCTGAGCCTCACATCAAAATGGTGTCCTCACACTTCCGGGAAGCTGTGTCGCTGAAGGCGAGCTATGTAAACTCTCTATGCTTCAGTTTTCTCATCCATAAAATGGGCATGTTAATACTACCTACCTCATAAAGTTGTGGCGAGAATTAAGAGTTGGTATGTTTGTAGCACTTGGAAGAGAGTTTGCACACACACTAAGTGCAATATGTGTGCTAGTTTCTACTGCTTTATTTTTCTCTCCTCTTCCAGATCAGAAACAGAAGATCTGGGTCTCTTTATGCATTTTAATATTACACATTCTCTTATATCTGAAGTTTGTGAAATCATGGTAGTAACTTGACTTTGTATACAGTTTGAACTGTGTATCAGTCAGGGTGTGTAGATTATGCTTGGTAACAAACAACCTTAGGTTGCTGACTTCTCACACAAGTCTACCTTTTGCTCATGTCCAGTGAGGGTTTGTATTCGTTTTCTAGGGCTGCCATAACAAAATACCACAGGCTGGGGGGCTTCGATAACAGACATCGATTTTCTCACAGTTCCGGAGGCTGGAAGTCCCAGATCAAGGTGCCAGCAGGACCGGTTTCTGGTGGGGTCTCTCTTCATGGCTTATAGATGCCACCTTCTGGAGTCCTCATGTGGTCTCACCCTCTGTGCACATGCAGAGAGAGAGAGAGAGAGAGAGTTTCTTCCTCTTCTTAGGAGGACACCAGTCCTGTGAGATTAGGGCCCCACCCTTCTGACCTCATTTAACCTAATTATCCCCCTATTATTATCTCTAATAACAGTCACACTGGGGGTTAGGTCTTCAACATATAGAAGTGGTGAGGGGCACAATTCAGTCCATAACAGGGTTGGTGGCCTCTGTTCATGATTTTCATTTGGAGACCCTGGCAAGTCAGGGGCTTCATCTCAACCCATGTCCACGTGTCCCATTTCAGCTCATACTAAACACCCCTTTGCCCACTCTGCTGCCCCTGGCTACGTGGTGTTCCCGGAACACTGAGCTCTTTGCCAACTTCCTGTCTCCTCTGACTCGATTGTTCTTCCGTGACTGGTTCCATCTCGTTCTTTAGATCTTTGCTGAAACAGTACCTCCTGAACACCACATCTAAAGACACTCCTCATTTCACCCTAGTGTGTCATCTTCACATTTATGTCTTTCCTTTTTTTTTTTAAGATTTATTTATTTATTTATTTGAGAGCAAGATCGAGCATGCATGTGATGGGGGGAGGGGGAGAGAGAGGGAGAGAAGCAGACTCCCCACTGAGCATGGAGCCCGACGAGGGGCTTGATCTCATGACCCTGAGACCACGACCTGAGCTGAAATCAAGAGTCAGACACTTAACCAACTGAGCCACTCAGGCTCTCCAACATTTATGTATTTCTTGATCTACTCATTAGTTGTCTACACCTAAGCTGCATTAGGGCAAGAACTTTGTTGTGCTCACTGCTTTATCCCCAGGGCCTAGTATGGAGTAGATACTCAGTAAACATGTGCTGATGGCATGAATGCGTGTCTGTCTTCTAGAATTTATACTCTCTGAGATTAGGGGCCTTTTTTGCCTTATTTATCATCAATCCCTTGGCCCAGGATAAAGTGCTCAGTAAATGCGTGTTGAATGAATAAACGAGTGTCTGGAAAACCATCCTCATGGTGCTCGGATCTTCATGCCTTGGGCAAGTTTTCCTTTAGGCTCACTAGGTAACTGGAGGGTATGGAATCCACCCAGCTACAGTTGTCCTAGCTGTCCCCCTACTTCACTTGATGGCACCACGAGGATGAAATGCATTATTGTATGTGAAGCGCTTAGAACAGCGTCTGGCCCCTGGTAAGTTCAAGTTAGCATTTATTGTTACTATTGTCTTAAAGCACTTTCTCACACAGACCCAGATGTCAAGTTTTCCTGGACTGGAGTCTTTTTAAATCAGCCAAACACTCTTCAAGTGAAATCTTAAGGGGAACCTCAATATATAAAACAGAGGGTACCAGGACTCCTCTGGGCATCATCGGAGTGAGCGTCCCAGAAGCTCGCCAACTCCCCGGGGAACCTGCATTTTAAAGCTCTCTTCAGGTGATTCTGAGTCACACGGAAGCTTCACAGAAGCTTCGGTAACTGCTGTTGGAAGGCCACCTTCAGATATAGCCTACCCACTCCCGTCGAGGGAAAACCCTTCTAGAGTAGTGGACTTACTCCAGTGCTGTGCTAATCCTCTGTTCATTTTGTGCCCTGAGGACAAGGAAAAGGAGGATGGCATCCAGCTCGGGAGGTGGCACTGCACGCTGGAGTGTATGGCAGCTGTGGGTACTGCCCCCGGCCCCTTGCATCTGCCGCCCGCCCCCAATCCTGGGTGGTACCCAGGTCTGGATCAAGGTCTACAGAGGCCCTGACCCTGAATCTCCTCTTGCGTCACCACCGAAGTGGTTCAAAACCCAGAGTTCCACAGCTTAGGGCAGGGCAAGGGAGACCAAGGCATTCTGATTTTCCCATGGGGATTACTCTGGAACTTTTAAAAAAGCTTAAATTCCATTATCATCAACTTTCTCCCCCTTTCGCTCTGGGGGGATGCCCCCACTCCACACTTTGCAAGCTCTCGCCCTGCCAACTTTTAGGCCATCCTGCAGACCTCTGTCTCACCCTGCCTGCCTTTTCCACAGGCGGTGAGGAAATCCAGTGCTCCCTGCCCCCGGGAAACAGGCGGATATTCCTGCATGAGCTGTCCGAGGCCAGCTTCAGCGAGTGCAGGTTCAGCCTGTCACTCACAGACCTGTTCATCATCATCTTCTCCGGCGTGGCCGTGTCCATTGCTGCCATTATCTCTGGCTTCTTCCTGGCCACCGTGGTGCAGTGCTTCCAGAGGTGCGCGCCCAACAAGGACCCGGAAGACGAGGACGAGGATGAGGACGACTGAGCCGCCCCCTCCCTTCCTGGCTTGCCGGAGCCCAGGCCCGGCTCCCCTCCACGCGGAGAGGGAAGAGGGGAGGCGGGAAGCGGGAAGGAGTCAACCTGCAGCAGCCCAGAGCAGCCCCTGCCCCTGGCCGTGCACCTGGCTTGCCCCTGGCCACGCCCCTGGCCACGCCCCCTGGGACCTCCCATCTCAGAGTTTAGAACCTGCGGGGGGCGCGGAGGAGCCCAGGAGGGATTCTGGGCGGAGAGGGGGGACCTGCCTCCCGCCTGAGGTGCGAGAATGGGGAAGGAGACGGCCCGTCATGCTTCCCAGCTGATGGCTGACCACCAAGCCAGGGGGTGCGGACACTTGCAGTTCCCACTGCTAAGCTGGTTTGTGCACCTGTTCTCTGGCCTAGACTGGGGGACGAGCAGAGGCCTCCTCCTCCCCGGATGCAGCAGCTTGATGGGGACCGTGTCCAGGGCCCTGTCCCTGGAGCGGGGCTTCTCCTGCTGTAATGGGCTTCAGCAACCTCGGGAGGTTGGCTACAGGGGCACCGAGAGGAAAGCTCAGGCCCAGCCAAGGGGTGTTTGTTGCTGTATTTTGGTGAGCAGGTGAGGAAGACTTTTGCAGGCAGGACTCACACCCTCATCCTCAGCCTCAGAGGAAGCAACTCGTAGAGGAAGGACGGTGGATCGATGTGTAGTCTCAAGGGCCTCTGCGCCGCGTCTCTCCACCCCCTGAAATACAAGCAGTTGTCCCCCTTCCCCGACCGGGCCCTGGCCTCCCAGTTCGAGTCCCTCCTCGGCCAACTAATGCCTGGCCGGTCTCTGTGCTGACCCCGCTCCGAACTTGTCATCTCTAGAACTTGCAGCGAACTGTCCCAGAGGCCAGGATTCCAAAAAAGCAGGTTGCATTGGACCAACAAAATGTAAAAAAAAAAAAACCCAAAAACCTGGGACTTGGCCTCTGAGAAACCTCCCTCCCTCAGTGGCCTTAGGGTGTGTGAGACATTTCTTGGGAGCACAGGTTGTGACACGCACTGCTTTCCTGGATGTGCAAGAAGGCACTTTGGGCAGAGATAATACGAAACCATGTCACGTGCCCGGCAGGTTGTTACCAGGTGACAGCGTCCACAGCATCAGACCTCACTGGGGACTGAGACGTAGATGGGGCCCGAGAGAAGCCCCTGGGGTGTTTCTGAGAAACACCTCTCCATTGTTTCTCACAATATATTCCTTATGTGTCCTTCTTCCATTGCTCCTGCTATCTCTGCCTCCACCAACATGGACTGAGCGCTTGCGAAGGGCCAGGCACTGGGGGTCCGGGCAGTGTGGGGGTGCATTGAGTAAGAAGACAGGGCCCCCGGCTCACTTGGCCTCAATTCTTATGGGGCGGGGGGAACACAAAACAAACAAGGAGACAGAACTGAAATTGCAGGTAGAGATAAGCACCATGAAAGATGTAAATGAGATCCTGCGAATGAGTAACGGGTAAACTCAAGAATGGATAGTTGGGTGTATTAGCCAGGGCTCTCCAGAGAAACAGAACCCCAAGAGATATGTATTCTATATATCTATTACTGTCTGTCCGTCCGTCCATCCATCCATCCAGATTATAAGGGATTGGCTCACGTGAGTATGGAAGCTGAGAAGTCCCACTATCTGCAGTTGGGCAACTGGAGGGAGACCCAAAGAAAACCAGTGGGGTAGCTCTAGTCTGAGTCCGAAGGCCTGAGAACCAAGAGAGCCACGAGTCTAGGTTCCAGACCGAGGGCAGGAGAAGACTCAGCTCAAGCAGTCATGCAGACAGAGAAAGGTGGGGGGGAGTAATTCTCCCTTCCTCCACCTTTTTATTCTATTCAGACCCCCAACAGATTGGATGCTGCCCACCCACACCGGGGATGACACTCTGCTTTACTCAGTCTACAGATTGTAATCTGTTCCCATCCAGAGACACCCTTACGGTCACACCCGGAAGTAATGTTTAACCACATATCCGGGGACCCTGGACCCAGGCAAGTTGATGCATAAAATTAACCGTCATATCAGGGAAGGCCTCAGCGGGTGGCTTCAAGCTGAATCCTGCATCCTTCTCTCCCTCGCTCTTTTCCTCTCCATTTATTCTCTTTCTCTACCCTTCTTCCCCCTTCACCCCTGAGGAGACTCAGTCACCCCTGCTGGCCCCCAGCATTGTCGGCTCCAGGGGAGGAGACCCCTAGCTCAGGGAGCTGTCTTGTCACAGAGTCCCTGGGCAGGTGGGGAGGTGGGCAGCATCTTTGCCACACTCCATGGCCCCTCCGCACCGGAGGGAGCCACCTCTGGGAGCTCCCCCTCAGTGCAGGTACCACTTCCCTTGAGAAAATAGTACGAGCTGCCTGAAAGTGGTCGTCATGAGCGTGAGGTGCTGTGTGCACGCCAGGCCTGAGGTTCTAGCCACTGTGTGCGCCTTACTGTGAATGAAGGCTCATGGAGAAGGTTTTCAGTCAGGAGAGGGGAGCTCTGCTGCCCGTGAGCTACCAGAGGGACTGAGGAAAAGACCATGGCGGGGGGTGTGCATCAAGGGCTCAGAGGCTGAGAGTTTGAGCCACAAAACAATCTCACATCAGCACCTCCCCAGCCTGGCCATAGACTCACTGAGACTTGTGTGGGCTCAGAATCGCTGCCCATTGTCATAGCGTCTGATCCCCACGCCCCAGGAGCACCCTACGAGGGACATCGCTAAAGGCCCTGCGTCCAACTGGGCCCCCGCCAAAGTCACAATTTGTTTCTCCCAGAATCCTAGGGAAATGGTGCCCCAAGCCGTGATATTCCTACCACAGCCTTGTTCTAATGGGCCTCAGGAGGTGAATTCCCACCTCATGAGTCTATTTTATTCCTTATAGTGAGTGGACTCCCGCCGTTTCCTTAGAAACACAAGCCCTGCACAGCATGGGGGTCATTCACTGAATGAACGAGTGAGTGGAGGAGGGGCAACCTGGAGCCAGAGATGAGTGCTCGATGGGTACCAACCAATCCCCATGTCTGCCGGCTGCACCCCAGAGATTTGGAAGGAACGTGACTCTGGGGAAGAAGAGCTTTAAATTATTGCCGGTCGAAACCATCACTGCCTGGATATAAAGCCTGTGAAACACTCAGGAGATTGGGGACAGGAGGGACATCCAAGCCCAAGAAAATATACTGGCCAGGAGCCCTGCCTGGCTCAACTGGGGAAATGCCTTTCGGGAAGTGGGGTGTCGGCATGATCTGTTGTCACTAACAACAAGGATGATGCAACACCCCCTCTCAGATCTCTACAAGTGTCACTGAGTCTCCAGTGTCACCTCCCCAGAGTCTCCTCATCACAGCACCCCGTACGGTTCTCTGCGCAGCACGTACCCAAACCCTTTGTTTACATGTTTACGGTCTACCTCTCTGGCCTGGAACGTGAGCTCCCCAAGCGCCGGGGCGTGGGCCATCGGTGTCCCCAGGTTTAGAGCCGTGCCTGGCACACTGTGGTGGTACAACCGACATGCATATTGGGTAGAAAAAGCAAACAAATGAATTCCACACACCATACCAGAAACTCTACCAACACCAGCTCTTTTTAAGCATCCTCGTAAGTCCAGGTGAGAGCCACTATTATCCCCGTTTTATAGATAAGGAAACTGAGGTGGGTGACAGGACATGGCAGGGCTAGAGCCCCATTCACATTTGGACTTAGAAACCTGTGCTCCTGCTTATGATAATAGTTCACACGCCTTGAGGACACTGTCTGTGCTAGATGCTGGGCCACGCCCATTACGTGGCTCACAAACCCTATTAGGCGGTATATTTATCTGGGTTGCCCCGAGAAAGAGAACCAACAGGATGTCGTAGAGAAAGAGATTTAGTCTAAGGAACTGGTTCATGTGACTGTGGAGGCTTGCCAGCCCAACATCTTCAGGGCAGGTTGGCAGGCTGGAGACCCAGGGAAGAGCCAGTCTTGCAGTTCAAGTCTGGAGGCTGTCCCCTGCACAATTCCCTCTTGCTTGGGAGAGGTTGGTCTTTTGTTCCACGAGAGCCTTCAGCCGATTCCATGAGGCCGCATTATGACTGGGCGATCAGCTTTACCCAGAGTCCACCAATTTAAATAATCTCATCTAAAAACCCCCTCGTAGAAACATCCAGCATAGTGTTTGACCGCACATCTGGGCACTGTGGCCCAGCCAACTTGACCCATGAAGCAAACCATCCCAGATGAGGCACCATGATCACCTCCCTTTATAGATCCATCGCCTCCATGTGGCCATAGAGAAAACTGGTTCAGTCCTGGGAGTAACTTGCTTGCCCAGACAGGGCCAGTAAGAGAGCGGGACTTGGCCACAGGTGCTCTGACCACTGCATACTCTCTCTACTCAACTGCATTCCCCGCTCAGGCCAGCAGGGGCGGGCTTGGCAGGGACAGCGTGGGGTGGCACTTTTCTTGGAGCTGTATCCTGGGCTCCAGGAAAAGCAGCTGGGTGCACCCAGGATGAATTTATTTTGAGTCTCCAATCCCATGTCTCAGGAGAGTCAAAACTACCAAAATATTTTGCCTCCTTGTCTTGCTCTCCTTAACGTCTGATGACCAGAGGATTCTGGCAGCATCACAAAGGAATTCATCTTATTAGGCTGACTGTGGGTACCACCAGTTCTGCCCAAGAACCTCAGCAAGGGGCCTCTGGTTTGGGTCCAGTACTTTAGAGGGCCCTATCCCAGGCTTCCTCTAGCTGTGCTCTTCCCCCCGGGATGAAGAATCTATGGGGCCCAGGGTACATACCCACTCAGAACTGGTGCCCTCTTCTAGAACATTCTCTGGGTATTTATGACTCCAGAATTCACTGCACAAATGACGTCCAATAATGTACACCCACCATCCCTCCTCCAGGACAGACTGAGTGGTCAGGCAGTAGATGTTGGGGGGATGTGAATGGAGGCTGGATGTGCATAAGTGTGCCTAAGACCCCTGGAGGCACAGAATGGAGCCAGAGCTGAGAAGGGGGAGGTCTTAGATGCTCAGCTTTCCCCACACGCGCCGCATTCTCGTGCAGATTTCTAGGAATGTAAGAATCATTTGAAGCCAGTCTTCCATTCATTAAGAAGGGATTTCTGTGAAGGTTGCTGGGTGGAATATTTTCTTTAGCACTTTATCTTCATTGATGACTTATGATGGTTTCAATGTGGGTATGTGAAGTGTATTTTTAACCCTTGTCCTGGCTTCATGGATCGTTACAGGTGGGCCTGGGTACCACAGCAGGGGCCAAGAGGCAGCCACGGGCCCTGGCTCCGGCCCTGGGGCCCAACACTGCTTCCACTCCACGGGGCTGATCCACACGGGCCTTTGTACAGAAAGCATGAAAAATGCACGCATACCGATTGCTTTCACCAGCCACAGAGAAGCCTTTGCATGGAACATCCATGCTTCAGCCTCCCCCTTCTCCCCCTCCTCCTCCCCCCACCCCTGCAATGTCCCCCTGCGGGCTCAGATGGCCAAAGCCACAGGCACGAATTCTAGATTCTGACAGTGGCTGGACGCGTGTGTTTTTTCTAAGCTATTAAATTTAACTGGACCCTGGAGCACATCACGTCTCTAAGCCTCCTTTACATCCCACCCCCACCAGCTGAGTCAGCTACCAGCCCTGGGCCTTGGCCGTTAACCCCTTTTTAGTGGCCCCCAGTAGCCTTGAGGGTTAAGTAATTTATTATTTGCAGAAGTGGTCTGTTGATTCCTGTATGGTAAAACCACCCCAAAGCAGACCCCTGTGGGTTTCATTTGCCTGCAACCAGCAAGGTAGCTTTGTTCTTTCAGACTCCAGGCTAATAAACACACATCCAAACTTTAAATTGTTTTTTCTGGGAAAAGATTTTTTAAAAATGAACAAGAACACTCTTCTGCTATTTGCAAATGGGATCCTTTTTTGGAAAACGCACCTTTCCAGGGTGCGAGTTATTATATTTTGGCCTTGGGAAAAATACAACGTGCTTTTTGTTAAAACCTCATACTCATGCTCAGGACCATTCATCAAGAACTCATTTGCTGCCTGGGGCTTCGTTGGTATCCGAGCTGGGAGTTGGTTGACCAAGAATCATTCTTTCAAGGTGTGTCACTCAGTACAATACCACCATCCCCATCCAAGCCTCTAACTGAATAATCAGAGCAAAGCAACCATGTGTCCACCAGCCTCCAAGAGAGTCCTGGGTGGTGGAGGGTTAGCCCTCCAACGGGCTGTCTGTCCACTCTGCCCTTGTAGCCAAGTGCCCTTGGCCACACTGTGGACCCTCTAGAGCCACAAGCCCTCCCCCCCCCACTGTGAACAGAGTAATACTTCTTGGCAGAGTTGATGAGAAACAATGAAATAATGGCCCCACAAACATGGTCCCTTCCCTCCCCCCTCAGAATCCCAGTGGTATCTCCTTGAGCGCTCACAGGTGCCCAGAAGAGGAGGCCGTCTCAAGAGAAAGATGGAATCAGAGGCCGAATCCCAGCATCAGATAACAGGAGCCAAGGGCCAGCAGTCTGAAGACCTCTGGCGCATTACAGGAGCTCAGTTGTCCTTTTCACCCTTTTGTAACCAGCCCCCAGCCCCACTGCTCACGAGTCTGCATAGATATCAGAGGCCATGTTTACACGTGTAACCTGCGCATCCCCCGAGGTCCACTCACCAGCAATACAGATGAGGCCCCATGAAGATTCATTCAGATTGTGTTGTCCTGGTGGATCCCACCAGCCTGAATGCAAGTCAGTGAAAGGGTCCCCCTGCCCACTCCCCAGCCCACAGACACTATTTCTGAGGATGGAGAGTCTCTTTCAGGCTTAAAACCCACCCTGAACTGATGTCTATGGAGCGTCCTTCATGTCTGCTGCGGGTTCACCCTTGTCCCAGGCAGTGTGGCCTTCATCTGCTCTGCTGGGGCTCCTCGGGGGACCCCTCCCCAACGATGGGTGCTCTGCCCGGGGGTTATTCCCACACCACCATCCCTGAGCACACTCACTCAGCCCACAGAGCCACAGTGTGTTTCTCATGGAAATGGGGACAATGCCCCCTTGTCCCTAGGCGGGGCTTAGAAACAGATCCCCTAAGATCCTCCCATTTTCCTCATCTATTGGGCTTCTTCCTTGGACACCAAAACCTGCCTTTCGTCAGGCCTCCCTCCACTCAGGTTTATCAACGTGAGCAAACAGATTCTCCAGGCAGGGACACCACCACCCATAGCCGTGGCAACCAGCCAGCCTCTGACCCAGATGAGGCTCCGGTGGCACAGGAAGGGATACGGACGTCAGTGACATTCAGCACCTGATTGATGGGGGAGGCTGCAGGGATCTGCTGAGGCGGGGAAAGCCATGGGGTCTCCACACCCTTGCAATCTGCCTGGGAAGGCAGGAAATGCAGGGCAAGCCGTGCCCACCACAGTGCTCCATGTTGACACCATGGACATCTTCCCCTGCCCATGGAGTCTCCTGCCCCCAGAGATGCCCATGAGACTGTAAGCTCCATGAGGTCAGACCCAGCTGGTCTCCATCACTAAACACTGACCCTTCAACAGGCCTAGCAGATAGGAGCCCCCAAATGTCGCACAAACAAGGAACACACACTCTTTCCCATCTGAAGAGGCCATACCAGGTGGCCTCCCTCAAGGAAGGAAGTTCAAGGGAGTGAGGAGGCAGAGCAGATCCCAGGCTGGGGTCCAAGCCAGCCTATTGCACTTGACCCACGGCCACTGAGATGGTTCTAACGGAGTATTTGGGGGTAGTATTACTGGAGCACTGAAATAGAGTAATAAAATATTTTGGTATGTGAATTGTATTCACATTCCGCCTGAGCATTTGGAAGGCCCTTGGTCTGTGTGATGCTGCTGTGGGTGATCCTGGCCTTTGCCAGCCTGCTCCTGCCCTTCTCCCCACTGCTCATGCCGGCGGCCACTTGGCATCCAGCTGTCCTCTCCACTTGGGATGCTCTTCCTCCAGATCTTTGCTCCTTCTTGTCATTCTGGTCTCAGCCCAAAGGTCACCTTCTCAGTGAGGCCTGCCCTGCCCATCCCAGCTAAAGAACCATCCCCTGTCCACCTCTAACGCACGTCACTCTGTTTCATTCTCTTCAGAGCACTCATCGCTGTGTGGGCTTCTTGAGTTGTGTTTGCCTGTCAGTTTGCTCTGTCTGTTTCTTCCTCTCTTGATTGTAAACTGCGAGAGCAAGGTCCATGCTTATCTTGTTTATGCCCAGAGTCTAGACCTGTCATGGGCTTGGCAGGAGCCTGATAAATATTTGTGAAGTGGATGGATAGGTGGGTGGATGGGGAGATGGATGATGGTTAGATGGATGGGTTGGTGGATGGATGGGTAGGCAGGTGGATGGGTGAGTGAGTAGGTGAGTGGGTGGATGGGTGGATGGGTAGGTGAGGGGATAGATGGGTGGATGGATGGGTGGATGGATTGATAGGCAGGTGGATGGATGGGTGAGTAGGTGAGTGTGTGAATGGATGGATGGCTGGGTGAATGGATAGATGGATGGATGGATGGATGGATGGATGGATGGATGGATGGATGGATGGATGAATGGATAGATGGGTGGATAGATGGATGGGTGGAGGGATGGATGGATGGATGGATGGATGGATGGATGGGTGAATGGATAGATGGGTGGATAGATGGATGGGTGGATGGATGGATGGGTGGATAGCAAATTTTCTACCCTTTCCAAGGACTTGAAAGCCACACATAATGTGTGAGGGATCTAACCAAGAAAGGATTCACAAGCCATACAGAGTGTGTTAAAGGAACATGCCTCTTCACCTTGCAGGGGACAGAGTTCCAAGCCCAGGGCTGCAGCCATGTCGGGGACCACTTGTCGTGTTTCCTTCCATAGCAGTTGCCCATCTTGTAGCTCAGGAGCCTTCCCTCCTGCCCCAGGGCGGGCTGCTGATTATGGATGCAACCCCCAGACTTTGCACCTTGCCTTTTGTCTGAGAGCCCCAGGAAAACAAACCCAATCAGTTGATCAGATCGTCAGATTGCCATGTCCTGTTAGGCAGTGGCGGCCACCTCCTCCTCCCTCCCCTCCTCTCGGAGTCCCGCTCCCCCTTGCTCTCCTCTCCTTGGCTCTGCCAGCCTTGGCATCAGTGGCTGGATACTGAGTGATCTCCATCCGTGACCATCTGACCCCTAATTACTTCCGTTAATTACTTGGACAGGCTTTCCCTGCAAGAAGGGCTTAAAACCCAGCGATGACAAGAGGGCGATGTTCTTCACCTGTCCTTGTCCACCACCTGCCTCTAGAGGGAGGAGACTGTGCACCAGTCAGGTTATTCGATTTTCCAAAGATTTGCTCTCAGTGGAGGTCAGTCTGTCCCTCTGATGAGCTCCCTCTGAGAGCTTATTCTCTTGCTAATCCTGAATCTTCTAAAAGTGCCTGATTGCTGGTTGGGAGGAACAAGTGTGAGCGCAGGAGAGAGGGGGAGAGCTCTCCTCATGGGTGCAGTGTGGGATTAAGTCCCTGGATGATTTCTGGTCCCCACTGTGACTCCCTCCCCTGGAGCTCTCCCCCCAGCCCACAGCACAGAAGCCCAAGTGGGGTATAGACGCCCCTCAAACCAGTTCTAGGGAGGTTGTGTGGGTCTGCACTTTCTTCTCATTTTTTCCCCATCCTTCATAAATCCTCCTTGTCCTAGATGCTTCTCACTTTGGACTTGCTCATTCATTCATTCATTCATTCATGCGTGCCTGCATTCAGTGTTTGAGTATTTACCCCGGCCAGGCACCGTCCTATACTAGCAAACAGGACAGACACAGCCCTGACGTCAAGCACTTCACTATCAGAGAAAACAAGAAAAACAATGATCACAACAAAGGTAAGGAGTTACCCTGCCGGGAAGTGCCGCTCCCTGGGGAGCCCGGAGCAGGGGCAGCTCAGGGTGAGGGGCCAGGAGAAGGGTCCCCAGTTAGAACCAAGGACTGTGCCCAAACCCCTGCTTTAGGAGATGAGCAATCTCCAGCACGGCTTCTAGCAGCGGGAGGCTGTGTCCCTAGGACCTCCCCAGCCCCCTATGAAGTGCCTGCCTGAGAAAGCTTATCACTACCAGAATTTACTGTTTGTTCTAGCCAACACCTGACAATGGGCCCTGACTTCCCTTTCTTAGAGCATTTACTAAACAGGGCTTTCAATTAAGAAAGCTTCCTCTGTCCCTTTGAGATATACCCCTATGTCCTATAACTCGGGAGTTTTTCTCCAGGGTCTGAGAACCATTCCTCTGAAATGCAATCATTAGGAATGTGGGACCCCAGTCTCCCAGTCCCTGTGGGAGGACAGACTCCTAACTTCTGCAAATACCGAGCTAGCAAACCCAGTTGGCCTAATCGCATGTACATTGACCACCCTCTGTGGTTTTTCTGCCCCCCCCCCAGCCCCCGCCCATTCTCCCCCTCCCTCATTCTCCCTTTCAAATGCCCAGTCAACTCTGGCAAGTCTGCCCTTCCCCTACTGTCGGCCCTCCCAGAATAAAATCTGTTTTCACCGCTTTAACTAGCATCCTGCTGTATTTACTTTTGACAGTGCAGAAGGCATGTTTCATCTGAAACGAGAAAGTTAACCAGGCTAAGGGGGTGGGTCTAGGACAAGGAGGTGGAGGAGAATGTTCTAGACAGAGAATAAGGGAGAAACCAGAAGAGGTTTAGGGGCTGGAGATGGGAGGGGTGAGGTCTTTGGTGCCTGTCCTGCCGCAGGGAGAGCCTGGGGCGATGCGGGAGGCTGCTCCTTCCCACCTGGCCTCCTTCCCTCTCCCACTCAGCTCTGCCCAGTCCTCCTTGCTGCCGCCCCATGGCTTCCTTCTTTCTCATTAAAAACGAAACTCGAGGTAGGACACACTGTCCAGTCCCCCTTTGAAGGGGACAGCCAGGGGTGTGAATGCACTCACAAGATTGTACAATCGTCACGACTATCTGACTCTGGAACATTTCATCACACAGAGAGAAGCCCCATACCTATCAGCAGGCACTCCCCATGCCCCTTCCCTCACTCCTGCAACCATTCATCTACTTCCTGTGTCCACGGATTCGCCCATTCTGGACTTTTCATGTAATGGAATCATACAAATGTGGCTTTTGGTGTCCGGCTTCTGTCGCTCAGCATCATGTTCTCAAGGTTCATCCCCGTGGTATCGTGGGTCAGCGGCAGCGCTCCCTTTTCATGGCCAAATAATATTCCACCGCTTGGCTAGTCTGCACTTCGTTCATCTGCTCATCAGTCCGTAGACATTTGCACGGCTCTGCTCTTTGGCTATGGTGAATAATGCTGCCGTGAACACTCACGTGCGCACGTGGGTTTTTTTAATGAACAAATGTTTTCGATTCTTTCGGGCATATACGTGGGGGTGCAATGGCGGGGTCATATGGTGACTCTGTTTAACTTTTTGAGGAACTGCATGTTTTCCAAAGCAATCGCACCATTTTCCATCCCACCAGCAACTTACACCTGTTCCAATTTCTCCACAACCTCGACAACACTTGTTATTGCCCGTCTATTTGAGGGTAGCCGTCACCATGGGTGTGAAGTGGCACATGACTTCTCTTCCTGTCACCCCCTGCACCCCCTTTTCACTTCTGGATTTGCGTGCAGAGTGGCGCCAGGGGGCTGGTGAGAACACCTCAAACCTGGGGGCTCTGAAAAATTTAATTTTAGTTTTTATAAGGTTTTTTTTTTTTTTTTTTTTTTTTTGCTTATTTGAGAGAGAGAGAATCCTTGAGCAGACTCCCCGCTGAGCCAGGAGCCCGACGCAGGGCTTGATCCCAGGACCCCAAGATCATGTCCTGAGCTGAAGGCAGGCGCTTACCCAACTGAGCCACCCAGGCATCCCCTTTTCTGCTCTTCACCGTGCTCTTTTCTGTATCACCACGGAGAATCCCCTTCACTGGTGCAGGTAGCTGAGAGCAGTCCTGGGTTCTTTCCCATAAAACCTGCTCGATGAGGCTCAGCTAAAGAAGCCTCCAGCTACATCATTTCCTGTCCTCATCTTCACAACCTGTCTCTGAACCGAACCACACTCCGGGAGGGAGGTCCACGCCCTGGGGAAAGGAAGAAAATCTCTGAGAATACCTGCCCCGACCCAACTGGGGTGAAGGTGGATTGTTTCCAGGAGGACAGGGCTTGGGGCAAGGAGCAGGCTGGTGCCAGCAGGAGTCCTGTGAGCGGGAGGCTGTCCAGACCCTGCAGGGCTCTCTGCCCTCAACAGATGGCATAGCCTCTTGCTAGAATGTAGCTCCAACTGCAGGAGTTGGAGCCAACGTTCGATCTAATTCACAATCCCTGCTTTAGAAAGGTGTGTGCTTGCCTTCCCCAAGGGTAGCTGAGTCATTTGGCAAAAGGAGATCAGCCTTCATTGAAATGGCCGGGGCAGGGATGTGTGCTATGCTGTGCTTTCACTGGAGGCCCGAGCCGCTGGGATGCTCTGCCCATCCCACCACTCCCCCAGCGACTTTGCCTAATAGCACGTTCTGGAGCCTTCTCTGGTGCTTGCCTTGGGTAGTTTGAAGCCACCCCCTTGGAGTTACACGGCACTCCCCGCACTGGAGTGCTGGGACGATGGCTCACAGAGAAAAGTCCCTTAGCGTAGCATTTGCCAATTTCCAGGGTGTAAATATCACCCCCTTGGCCGATTTCAAGCCACCAAAGTGAGGTCACTGAACTTGGAGCTGGGAAGAGATGCATACAGTTGGTCTCACCAGCTGATAGAAGCAGTCAGCAACACTCCACTGCCCCCTTCCCATAGCCCCCCAGGCCAACGGCCAGCAATTGATGGGGAGTGGGGTATCAGGGGTACAAAAGCCCCTCTCCTTTGTCTCAAGATGGAACAAGCCCTGGGGGGCCAGTCACGCTCTGGGGCTCCCTGCAGGACTGGCTAAAGCCGGACTTCTGAAACCAGTCTTATGCTGTTCCTTCCCGTGGGTTCTTCTGCTTCCCTCACCCCTTATTGGAATCTTCCGAGGGCTCTCACTCGGTAAGACAGATCTGAGTCTCAGGCTCGGCTTCTAGGGGACGCAACCTGAGACGGGTCTCTCTGCCAAGTGGTGCCCCAGCAGGGTCTGTCCTGAGGTGCACGTGGGTTTTCTGATAGTGGCGAGAGGGAGGATATGACCATCCTCCTGACTTTTGCAGGTGGTCAGAATAGCCTGTACCAGGAAGCACGAAATCGGCCTGGACTCCACCACTGACCAGGGATGAGGTCTGCTTGGTCTATCCCAAGTCCAGCATGGGTATGGACTCCATCACCTCTGGAAGCTTTGAAATCCTTGGTCAGGCCCCATTTCTGGAAACTCAGATTCATCATGCCCAGGTTGGGATGCTTCTTATTTAAAAATGCACCTGTTGATTAAGTGAGGATGGAAATCATGGTTTGAGGGCAGACTTCTCAGCCTCTGCACCATTGACATTTGGCCCAGTTATTCTTTGTCGGCGGGGGGGACCATCCTGAGCAGCATCCCTGACCTATGCCCATAGGATGCTGGTATCCCCCTCCCCAGTTGGGACAACCAAAATTATTTCCAGACTCTACTGTGTCCTGGTGGGCAAAATCTCCCCCCTCCCCACTCTCTGGCTCAAGATCTATGCCCATGAACCTTGAACTGTCATGGCCACACCTCAAACTGTGGTTAGGAGACCATACAGATTGGACTCCCCACAAACCCTTCTACTTTAAAAAATCTGTTGATGTTTTATTTTCCAATTATATTTGCATAGAGGTACAAATAGACTCGCTTTCATTTTTAAAATGTACTGTTATCATTATCGTTATTCTAATTTTCAGGGAGGGGTAGGAAAATTACTTCCAATTCTATCTGTGCAGACACATTCATTTTGCTTTGCCACCCTCCCTCTCAGAACTGTGTCCCCTCCCCACCACTATCTTTAACTAGAGGGAGTCCCCTCTGAGTCCCTCTGTCCTCAGCGCTGTCAGCACAAGCTCCTGCAAGATCTTAGGGAGATTCTGAGACCCAGGATGGACTGAGGGGCTTGGGAAACAAAGCAGAACGTAACAGGAAGGGGCGCCTGGATGGCTCAGTCATTAAGCGTCTGCCTTTGGCTCAGGTCATGATCCCAGGGTCCTGGAATCAAGCCCCGCATCAGGCTGCCTGCTCAGTGGGAAGCCTGCTTCTCCCTCTCCCACTCCCCCTGCATGTGTTCCCTCTCTCGCTGGTGTCTCTCTCTATCAAATAAATAAGTAAAATCTTAAAAAAAAAAAAAAGAAAGTAACAGGAATGTGGGGAGGGGAGGCAAGCCACTGCCACTGGGAGAGGGGCTCATAATCATAACCAAACCAAATCAGGGACACAGCACTTTGATAACTGGCTCCTAGCGAGTGGTGGGGTCCAGAGCATCCTTCGAACTGGGGAGTGGGTGGAAAGCCAGAGGTGGGCGTATTCAGCAACCCTCAAAAGATGGCCCTGTTATAAGCAGTCACTTTACATTCCAATAGGGTCCTTGACAGATAAACAGAGGAGTTTTTGGCCCACCATGTGCCCTAGGGAGCCACTGAAGGATCTTAGTAACATTCCACAAAGCAGAAAGGATCCTGACATTCACTGATCCTCCAGGCTTTCTGATGTCTCTTCAGCTTATAGCAAGTCATTGGAGAACAATGCGGTGGGTGGGGGGTGGGGGAGGTCATTGGAAGAGGAAGAGATCCCAGGCTGCCCATCAATTAGGCAGAAATCAATTCTGGGAATTCCCTGGATGTCACATTTGTATTGTGAAGTCCTTCCCTGTCCAGGGCAGGCAGAGTTTAGGGGAGCAGTGTGCCCTTGGCAATAGGGAGGCTAAGGGAGCAGGTGGTTTGTTACAGGGGCAAGCGCTGATGGGTGCTCGTAGTCAGTGCCTGTCTGGACGATGGCGGTTGGCTGCTCCCCATTGTGAACTGCACCAGCTTTGGAACCCAGGCTCTGACATTCCAACCAGCACCTTCCAAACACTCTTATATATGGGGCCTGCCCAGGGATTTTCTCTCCTATAAGGGGAGGATTTTCTCAGATTAACCGAACCGAGACAGGCATATGTAAAGCTCTGGACGAGGCTTTGGGAAGGAAATCTTGGCCTTTCCACAGGCATATTCTCAATCTTACTGAATCCTCATGAGTGACAGGGATGTTTCTTCAAACTGTCTTAGGATGAAAGACAACAAGGAATGTGACTCATAAGTCCTTCCCTTTTCTTTCCTCATAACCTTAGTCTCTAAATCCAAATAAATATAGTCATGTGAATATGGTCCTTCCAGGAGGGGTTTACACAGGTTCACAGGCCTTGGCTGGTGGATTTCTTTTTTAAAATCAGTAAAAAGGCAGAGGAAACTGTCATTTTCAACCCCTGATGTAGCATCTACTTTGAGGGTGTGAATGGACCCTGCCTTCCCCATTGCTGAAGAATGGGCTCACATCCTTTAAATTTGGCTGATTTCCCATCCTCTCCCAGCACAGAGCATCACCCCGAGAATGCGTACAGGGTGATGAAAATGTTTGGGGACTCGATAGAGGTGATGGTTGTGCCACACTGTGAATGTACTAAATGGCACTGGAATATAGGACTGTACTCTTTTTTTTTTTTTTTTTTAGAGAGGGAGAGAGAGGGGGTGGGGAGGGGCAGAGGGAGAGGGAGAGAGAGAATATCCAGCAGGCTCCACACCCAGCATGGGGCCCAACCAGGGGCTCCATCTCACAACCCTGAGACCACGACCTGAGTCAGAATGAAGAGTTGGGTGCTTAACCGACTGAGCTACCCGGATGCCCCTAAATACCACTGGATTATACACTTTCAATGATTAATTTTACGTTATGTGAATTTCAACGACATTGAAAATAGGGCAGGGCATGGGGCATCTGGGTGGCTCAGTCGTTAAGCATCTGCCTTTGGCTCGGGTCATGATCCCAGGGTCCTGGGATTGAGCCCCGGGTCGGGCTCTCTGCTCAGCGGAAGCCGACTTCTCCCTCTACCACTCCCTCTGCTTTTGTTCCCTCTCTTGCTGTGTCTCTCTCTATCAAATAAATAAATAAAATCTTAAAAAAAAGAAAAGAAAAGAAGGCAGGGCATAGAACCCCCTGCCCACTTGTACTCTCTACCTCTTTGACCCCAAACAAGCTCCTCGATCTTATTTCCCTGGCTTCAAACTCAAGGCTCCTTATTTTAAAACCCCAGCCACACCCCTGGCTTCCTTTGACATTTATAGTCATTGTTCCCCAGAAATATGATCTTATTGTCCAGTGCTATTCCAACTTTGACCTGCTTCCCAGGTCTCCTTATCTCTTGTCCAAGTGGGAGTTCCAAGAGCTACTCCAAGCCAACTGAGGGGACTGGGGCCCCCAAATCATGGGGGTGTTCTTTAATACAATAGCTCATTAGAATGCTGAACCGGGAGGGAAGTAAAAAGCAAGTGGGGTGTGGGGATGGGGTTGAGGATGTCATCAGATTGTGATTCCAAGCTGCTTTGCCCTTCGCTCCGAAGCATGTCTGTACGTCTTCCTTACTGGTTTACTTGTGCATTGCTGGACAGAGATACAGCCGGCAGCCAGGGTCCTCAGACGGCCCCCAAGATTCTCGCCCCCCCTGGTGTGCAGACCCCATTCAACCCCTCTCTTTGAGTTTGGCCAAGACTGAAAAAATGATGGGATTTTGCTGGTGTGATTAGGTTACATTTGAAGACTAAAGGTGACGGGATTTTGCAGCTGTTGACTTTGGGTTCATCACAAGGGAGACTGTCCCTGGTGGGCTTTTAAAGGAGGATCTTGAAGAGAGACACTCTCCTGCCGGCTGGAGAAAGGAGGGACATAAATTCTGCCCCAGGAGCTCGGAGTAGGACCCTAAACCTCAGAGGAGACCCCAGTCCTGGCTGACATCTCAACTGCAGCCTCATGAGACCCTGAGGGGAGGACCTGGCTAAAGCACACGAGGACTCCCGACCCACAGAAACCCGAAGATGATACGTGGGTGTTGTTTTATGTTGTTTTAAACCGTTAAGTTTCGTGGTGACTTGCTTTTCTTCATAGCGCATGAATATATAGTGACTGAGAAAGAAAAAGACATCTTGGCCAGAAAGCCCTCAGGATCAAGAGATTGGAGTCAACTCTTAGATCTGCTATCTGAATGTGATTGGGGGGGGTGTGAGTGTAGGTCATGGAAGAGTTTTTTGTAAGCAACTTTTTTGAAATATGATTAACATGTAATAAATGGGATGCTTAAAGAATATAACTTGATAAGTTTTTATCTATCTGTCCATCCCCATGCAATCATCACCACCATCAAGATCATGAACATGGCCTTCATCCTTCACACCTCCCCTCTCCATCCCCAGGCAACCATGATCAGCTTTGTCACTATAGATTAATTTGCATTTTCTAAAGTTTTAATAAATGGTACTGTTACCAATCCATCTAGCATAGCCGCTGACTCAGGAAACGAAGAGGTAAGTCCTGGCTCAATGCTACAGCCAACTGCTCTATCCTGGGGATTCCCAAAGGGGCTGGACAAATCAAGAGCAAAGCTCCCGGCTGGCTTTGCCAACCCTGTTGCTGAAGAAACTCAGATAAACTCATCGCAAGAGAAGCTAATAACTCAAGAGATGAGGGTTTGGAAAAGAGGAAGGGAGAAATTTATTTCTGGTGCCGGCTGCTGGGGACAGTGGCAGGCTTGAGCCTTATCAACCGACCTCTCTGCCCACAAGATGGACATTTAGAATTTTCTAGGGAGAGGTTCAGCGGGCTAGGAGCGAGAGAGCGGGTGGAGAGCGCGTGATCACAGGTGGGGGTTGGTATGTGTTCAGCACATGATCACGGGCAGGGAAGGGGGCGTGTAGGTGCGGTCTTCTAGGCATTCCCTTGCTATCAGGGCTTTTCTGGGCTGGCGATTGGGATATTTCGGTCATTGCAAAACATCGTCAGTGTCTCAACAAGGTGTGATAAGAAATAAGAATGACGGGTTTTACTTGCAGCATGAGTAAAGTGGTCTTGTCTATTTCTGGTTTTAACTCTTGGGGTCTATAGTTGAACAAGAGAGCTCGCCCGCAGAACCAGAGACTAGGAATTCTTTTTGGTTGGGCTTCCCCTTCACTCTGCACGACCATTTGGAGACTGAGCCATGTTGTTGCATGTATCAGAGGTCATGCCTTTTGGTTGCTGGGTTGTCCTGAATGCCCTTTGATCTTAAGCAGGACACTCAGTGTCTCTGGGCCTCAGTTTCTTCTGTGGGTAAACAGACACCAGATCCCCTGGGAGCTACTACCTGGCGAACTCCACGTCTTCTCTCCTGGGATTGAGGACACAGCACATCTCTTCTAGTACCTTCCTGCCTGTGTCCTAGATGCCTGGGGTTTTTCCAAGGGTGGCAGCTGTCTCTAAGTCTGAAAAATCTAAATCTGTCTCTCTTAGTTCTTAACTTAAAGAAAGAGAGAACTTTGAGACTCCAGTCTCAGAGACTGGACCCTCTGCGACACTGAGTGAGTGACGTCACAGACAGCAGACCCTGCTTGTGGACCGGCCCGCATGCTCATGACCCTGAGCGCCCAAGAGCTCCGGAAAGAGAATTCCACTCCAGTCTTGCAGACACAGAAAGGATCAATTGAAATCTTAGGGTCGATTTGTTGCCAGCCTGCCTTCCTTTCTGCTGGGATTCTGGGTGAGGAATATAAATAGTGCAGTGGGTAATCAGAGAGGCAGCAGGGTACAGCCCCTGCCCTAGAAAAGAAGTGAAATATATTTGAAAAAAAAAAAAAAGAAGGAAAGAAAGTAAAGGAGAGAGAGAAACAAACAAAAACAGGAAAGCTTTTGTATCTCCTTGGCAGAGCTAACCTCAAATGCTGTTTCTGATGGTTCCACGGTCCTCTGTAGAAATAGCAGGCAGCTTACCTCTCCGAAAGTGTTTGCCAAGTCTTGGATAAACATTGTCTTTAAAAAGTTAGAGCTGAGGGAGACCTGGGTGGCTCAGTTGGTTAGGCGTCTGCTTTCAGCTCAGGTCATGATCCTGGGGTCCTGGGATCCAGCCCTGCATTGGGCTCCCTGCTCAGCGGGGTGTCTGCTTCTCCCTCTGTGCTCCCCCCGACTTGTGCTCACTCTCTCTCTCTCAAATAAATAAAAATTAAAAAAAATTCAAAATTAGAAGTTAGAGCTGAATTTTTTTTTTTTCAGAGAGAGCAAGAGAGTGTGTGTGTGTGTGTGTGTGTGTGAGCAAGCAGGCGGAGGATGGAGGGGGTGGCGGGGAGTTGAGCGCAGAGCCCGATCCCATGACCCTGAGATCATGACCTGAGCCAAAATCAAGAGTCGGACGTTCAACTGACTGAGCCACCCAGGTGCCCCAGAGCTGAAACTTTTAAAACAGAGAGGACATGTCTCTATGGGTAAGGCAGCTCCTGGGTCTAGGCCCACCTGAACAAAGACGCCCTTACCTTGGTCTGAAATTCCATCTTTAGGGGGAGTCACATAGCTCCCCCTGCTGGGGAAGACCCCCTTGCTGCTAGGAGCAAGGGCATTGGCTGGGCTATACTTAGGGTCTATTTCTCCAGGTGCCCCAGACTGCAGTCTCCTGGACATCTTTGCCTGGTCCAGTTGGGGCCACCTCTGGTTTATTCACTTAAACCCCTGCTTCCACCATCTACTGTGTTTGGTCCCGTGGTTCCTGAGGCTGGGCAAGAACAGTGGCTTCCTTGGGCCATGACAAGGCTGCCACCCTTCTTTTTTTTTTATTTTTTAGATTTTTTTAAATTAACATATAATATATTATTTGTTTCAGGGGTACAGGTCTGTGATTCATCAGTCTTACACAACTCACAGCGCTCACCATAGCACATACCCTCCCCAATGTCCATCACCCAGCCACCCCATCCCTCTCACCCCCACTCCACTCCAGCAACCCTGTTTGTTTCCTGAGATTAAGAGTCTCTTATGGTTTATCTCCCTCTCTGGTTTCGTCTTGTTTCATTTTTCCCTCCCTTCCCCTATGATCCTCTGCCTTCTTTCTCAAATTCCACATATCCGTGAGATCATATGATACTTTTCTTTCTCTGATTGACTTATTTCGCTCAGCATAATACCCTCTAGTTCCATCCACGTCGTTGCAAATGACAAGATTTCATTTTTTGATGGCTGCATAATATTCCATTGAATATATATACATCTTCTTTATCCATTCATCTGTTGATGGACATCTAGGCTCTTTCCATAGTTTGGCTATTGTGGACATTGCTGCTATAAACATTGGGGTGCATGTGCCCCTTCAGATCACTATATTTGTATCTTTGGGGTAAATACCCAGTAGTGCAATTGCTGGGTCATACGGTAGCTCCATTTTCAACTTTTTGAGGAACCTCCATACTGTTTTCCAGAGTGGCCGCACCAGCTTGCATTCCCACCAACAGTGTAGGAGGGTTCCCTTTTCTCCGCATCCTCGCCAACATCTGTTGTTTCCTGACTTGTTAATTTTAGCCATTCTGACTGGTGTGAGGTGGTATCTCACTGAGGTTTTGATCTGTATTTCCCTGATGCCGAGTGATGTGGAGCACTTTTTCATGTGTCTGTTGGCCATTTGGATGTCTTCTTTGGAGAAATGTCTGTTCATGTCTTCTGCCCATTTTTGATTAGATTATTTGTTCTGTGGGTGTTGAGTTGGATAAGTTCTTTATAGATTTTGGATACTAGCCCTTTATCTGATATGTCATTTGCAAATATCTTCTCCCATTCTGTTGGTTGTCTTTGGGTTTTGTTGACTGTTTCCTTTGCTGTGGCTGCCACCCTTCGGATTGAGTGGAAAGCCCACCAGGGACTTTCCAACCCCAAGCTGGTCCTCGCTCCTGGCACAGGTCCCTCTGGTCATTTGTTCATCACACATGAGTCAGGCATCTTCTCCACTGCTGATTCACACTGGGCAGCATCGCTGGGGTGTCTCTGTGACAACCACATCTCCGCTTCCACCTCCCTTAAGAAAATTACCCTGTGAATGCATGTATTTCAGACTGATTAGAATCAGAGAATTTTAGAACAAGAAAGTTACTTAATTTCTCCTAATTTCTCCCTCTGCTGCTTTGTGGATATGCAGAGGCACAAAGAGGTGAAGTGATCACAGTGAAGTTACAGAGCTGGTCAATGGTGAGGCAGGATGGGAACCTTCCTGTGTCACTTAGGATTAGGTTTGGGACGAAATTTGGCTATACATGACAACAAACAAGCAAATGACAACAACAACAAAAACAGATAACATAGCTTGAACAAGAGAGTGGCTCATGTCTCTCTCTGATCAGGTAGCCAGTCAGTTGAAGATTGTCTGACCATTTCACAGTTCCAGGAATCCAAGTTTTTCCTCAATGTGGCTCTGTCATCCGCAGCACCTGGCTTCCACCTCATGGTCCAAGATGTCTGCCTGAGCTCCTGCCATCACTTCAGCATCCCAGCCAACAAGAAGGAGGAACAGAGGGGAAGGACGTGCCACTGCCTCCTAAGGGGATCTACCAGAAGTTCCACCAACATTTCTGCCTATCTCTTATTGCTTGGAACTTGGTCACCAGGCAGGCCATGACTTTGAAGGGAGGCTGGGAAATGAAAGGGGAGGGGGTCACGTGACCAGCTAAAATGTTTTATTCACTAGAGAAGAAAGGGAGAATAGTATGGGAGTCAAGTGGGAAGTTCCCTGCCCCCCAACCCCCCGACTTCTGCCTCAGGTGTCACCTGGGACTGGGGCTCTGAGCAGGGAATACATAGGCTCAGTGGATCCATATTTTCAAGTTTTTTGCTTGCTAAAATTTATTTGTAAGCCCCAAATCAGTACTTACAGCACTTTTGTAGTCATTCTGAGGCATGCCTGCGCTCAGAGTGACCGAATATTCGAGTCACCCGATGTGGGGGCTCCCAGCTGGCATGAGCCAGAGTGACACTCTGCCCTCCTGTCTCATGCTCTCACATCTCAACCTTCGCAAGGTCTATTTAGTGCCACTTTTTTTTTTTTTTTGCATTTTTGCATTTGCGGGTTTTTTTTGTGTGTGATTTTGCTGTTTAAAATGGCCCCCAAGCATGGTGTTGAAGTGCGGTGTGGTGTTCCTAGATGCAAAGGTTTGGGATGAACCTCAGAGAAGATATGTGTGTTGGATAAACTTTGTTCTGGTCTGAGTTATAGAGTGGTAGGCCATGAGGCCGACGTTATCAATCTACAGTATTTATCAAATAAGTTGTCTGGAGACAGAAACACACATAAAACAAGGTTATGTATTGGTAAGTTGACAAAAATGTTGTGACCGGAAGTCCCAAGGAACCTAACCGTACATTTCCGCTAGAGGCAATGATTCAGTATTGACCTGTTCAGCATTTCATGGACTTCATGGAATGTCAGTACCAGAAATAACAAGAATTGACTACACACACAATCTTATTTAATCCTCAAGGACAATTATGCTCATTTGACAGACAAGAAAACCAGCTCAGAGAAGTTAAGTGGTTCCCCCTAAGTTGCACAGCCAGAAGGTAGACTTGAACTCACTTCTGTCCAACCTGAGTTTTCCCTTTTGCTCCCATCAGGCTGAATAAGAGAGAGTTGCGGTAAACTCGAGAACCAGGATGAAGGTTGCAAGGTAGAGAGTGATGCTCAGAGAGGTCAAGTGTCAAACTCTGCTGAGCAGAGGAGCCCAGAGCTCCTCTCCCCTCTTTGGGCCCAGCCCCTGCTGACAGGCCTGGAGCAGGGAGAAGTGAGCAGGGAGGCCTGGGCCCCCAGGCGTGAGCCGCAGAGTGGACAGTCCGGGTGGGGCGGGCTCCTTGGCAGGAGGACAGTTATATATATCCGAGGATTGATTGCTGCCATCTGCCTCCCTCCATCTGCCCCGTGGAAGACCGCACTCCTTCATCTTTACACAAAGCAGGCAGCTGGCCCTTCCCCACTCCCTGCCCCAGGAGCCGGCCCATGGGTCCCTTCACAAGCAGGCCCCAGTGAAAAGAACAGAAAGACATTTGCCTTTGGAAAAACGGAAAAGAGCAGACAGCAAATGGAGAAGGAGCTTCTGCTGTTTTGTGCGGCAAAGAAGACTCAGAGGAAATATTGAAACAGAAGCAAAATTAGAATCGCCATGGACAGCGCAGAGCCAGCAAGCAGAAAATGGTGTCTCTAAATGATCCTCAGTATCTCTAATCATTGGGATTTTGCCTCCTGTGGAATGGGCTGCCTTGCCCACTGGATTTCTTGTGGGGCTTGGCCGTGGGTGATCCAGAGGGTGTCACAGACGGAATTCACATCGCTCAGGTCCCTTCCAACCCTGGGATTCTGCAAGTCAAACGCCTACAGAGATATGTCCTGGGGTGATATGGCGAGGATAAATAATTAGCTTTTGAGCGAGGTACTTTCTATAAAGTTTCCAAACTGCCATGGCACACAGGTTCCATTATCCCTGTTTTTCCCTTGGAGATGTTGACTGGGAAGCCACGTGCCCAGTGAGACACCAGTCAGTGGCCGTATCTTTCCCCTTATACCTACCCCACCATCCACACCCAGAACCATCCAGAAGCCAATAGCTCTGGAGGGGTTGGGCAGGAAGACATAATTCCTCCATACCAGTGAGCCCATTGTCAGAAACAGTTCCTCGGGTTTCCTGGGATGAAAAGAAGACCCTGTCCTCTCTACCAATGATTTGCAACTCTATCTATTTTTAGAAAAAAAAATCATTAAAAAAATCTTCAAATAGAACCTGATGCAGAACTCCTCATGCAGGTGGAGCATGGGATGTCCCCCATCTCCAGGGAGGTTGCGTCATCCTTCAACCCCTGATACTGAAGAAGTCAACAGTATCAGCCGGGGAGGAGGTGACATCACCAGGTGCTGGGGGAGGGAGGCCTTGGAACCCAGCCAGCTCCCCTGCATGAGCTGGCTGACCAGAGCTCTGGGCACCTGGCTGACCAGAGTAGCCTCTCACCTGGCCTCCTGGCCTCTCTCTCCTCCCACGTCCAAGCTACACATCTCCTGTCCCAGGTCACTATTGGTCAAGGGCACGCAAGAATTTCCCAAGACTCTTTCTGTACAGGGTCGGACAATGAATATTTTCGGCTTAGCTGGCCACTCACTGTTTCTGCTGTATTGTTTTCTTTTTCATTTTTTCATTTTGTTTTTACAGCTCTTTAGAAATGTGAAAACCACCCTTAGTCCACAGGCCGTATGCAAACAGGCCGTGGACTAGATCTGGCCCATGGTGTAGAGAATAAAACACAGTTGCAGCCTGGCGTTCAAGGCCTCCTGTGATCTTCCCACAAGCCCTTTTGTGAGCCGTGTCCTGTATTATTGCCATTCCCCTTACTACGCTCCTGCCAAATCAGAGCCCTCCCACACCCATAAGCACCCAATACTCTCCCCTCGTAGATGCCCTCACACGATTCCTTCTGCCTGGAATGCCATCTACCTACCTCTTCCACCTGCCGAGATCCTGCATCTCAAATGCCACTTCCTCAATGGAACTTTCTGGATTATCCTCCACAGGGTATGTTGCTTACCATAGTGCATGTCATCCCCCAGAGTTATGCAGTGCACAACCTGCACAACCAAACGTGGTAGCCTGTCCTGCCTCTAGACACAAGTAATCTCTCTCTCCTCTGAACTTGAAAAAAAAAAATTATTTTATGAAGCATTACTACCTAGATTCAGTTTTCCACACATACATGTTCAAATCTCCAATTCTTCTACCTCCTAAAAAAAACATAAAAGCACCTTGGATTTGTCCACTTCTCTCTTCTCCATTATGTGTGGTGGATTAGAGTTTCCAAAAATGGCTTCAGTGGTATCTTCCACTGCATATACCCCTCAGCAATGTGACTTTGCCATATCCCCATCAAAAGATGAGGTCAGTGGTGAGTGCTGGGGACCCTGAGACTGCTCTGAGGAATAGAATATGGCGGAGTGACGCTGGGCCAATTCCGGGGGCCTGGCAGGCTCTGCTTCATGCCCCTTCAGACAAGTGTTATATTGGAAAGTCAACTCCCCTGAGACCACCATGTTGTGGGAAGCTCAGCCATGAGGGGTGGCCCTGGTGGGTGACAGGCCACGTGAGAGAGGGTGAGGAAGAGTCCAGGAGCACCACGGAGCCAGACTGGGGAAACCAGAAGCCACCTGGACATTCCTGCACCGTGGACACCTCATGGGGAGAACAAGCCGTAGACACATGGCACCAGTCGAGGTGGTCAAGGCTCCCCATGTGATCACTGGGGAGCAGACAGTGGATGCTGCTGCACCCACCGAATCCTGAACCATGAACACCCCAAATGGCTGTTGATTTACACCACTGAGTTTTAGTTTATTCCAGAACCACAGACAGCCAGAGCATCCTACATCCCAACCCATACCAGCATCACCCCTTGGCCTTCTAATGAACCGATTACCTGGATGCCCCTCCAGTCCAGTTCCACCCAGGTGTCAGAGCCGTCTAAATAATCGATCTCATGGCTTCCTGCATAGAGACCTCAAAACCTATCAAGGCTCTTCCATTACTCTTAAAACAAACCTGATCCCTTGCCCATGGGCTAGTGGGCCCGCTGCCTCTCCGACCTACCTCCCTCATGCCAGGAACACCTTCCATCAGGTTCTGGAATGTGCCAGGTCTTTCCCGCCCCAGGAACTTGATCTGTACATGATCTTCCCCAGCCTCGACTGCTCTTTCCCGGGGTGTTGAGAGGGCTGGCTTCTCATCAATCAGCTTGAACAGCACCTCCTCAGAGAGGTCTTCCCTGGCCTCCAGATCCCCCGCCCTGAATGTCCTCTGCCTTCTTTCCCCATCTCCCCTCCCCTGAGCTCTTTCTGATGGCTTGAACTGCTTTGAATGTTATCTACCTGTCAGGCTGTCTCCCTCATTAGACTATAAGCTGAGTACAGGCACGTTTGTCTTGACCACCTCGTACCCCGGCTCTAGCCCAGTGCTGGGCAAATGGTAGATGCTTAGTTTGTGGAATGAATGAATGAATGAATGAATAGAGCGCCTAGGGCTGGGCTTAGACCTCATACCTCTCTGAACTTCCACAGCACTTAACCAGGGACCCAACAGCCAGCAGATATTCGCTGGACAAATGTGGCAATACCCTGTGTAGATTCTATGTGTGTCCCTACGGTGGGGGCAGGTGGGGTTTGGGGGCCGAGTTCAAGAGCGGCCTCATTTTTCCGCCCCTGAGGGTAACCTGAGAGGGCCCCTGACCCTCTCCAGTAGGGCCCCCCTCAGGGAGCTAAAAACTGAAAGTCATACTGCCTGCACCCCATGAAACCAGAGGAAACGAATGAATGAATGAATGAATGATGTGATCAGCCTAGGCCACTCCTGGAACCCATGGCGTGACGAGAGTAAGGCTGACCAAAAACTCCAGCCCCAAGGAGATCTCAGAGAATTGCTGACCTGAACCATGAACCATCGTGTGTCCAGCCCCCACCTCCCCGGAGAGCCCACTCCTCAGGTTTCCTGGAGGACACTGGCCCTCCCCTTTCTCCCGCCCCTCCACCCTTCTTGCCTCCTTCCCTTCTTCCTCCTTCACCTCCACCCCATCCTCAAAGCCTGCAGCCCAGCCCCATGGCCATTTCAAGCCGGGCTGAGCACCAAGATGGTGCAAGCCACTGTCTCTGGTATTGGCACCACACTGACATGTGGACCTGCACACACCAACCTCCTGCGTCTTCCCACTTGGGCGTGAGCACGGACACAGGGGGAAGTGGGGTGACTGGCCGTTACCCCTTTAGACTCAGTATCAACAATATGTATTGAGCAAATGGTAGTGGAGTGGACATGGGGTCGCTGTGGGGTCAACGTTGATAAATGAGACAGTGAGGTCTTATGCCCTCCTGGAGCTGGTCATCTAGAAAGAACAAGAATGCAGAACATCATTACAGATCGTGCTATGCTTCTTCTGTCGGAGAGGGAAACCCGCATCAAGAGTGATGGGGAAGAGCAGAGGTGGTCAGGGAAGGCTTCTCTGAGGAGGGGGCAGTGCAGCTGAGACCTGGAGGATGAGAAGGAGCTGTTCTAGTAAAGGGGGTGGTGGGGTAGGAGAGGAGAGACCTCTGCCTGTCTCCTTCCACCCCCCAGAGCCAAGATCATGCAGCTAGTTAAGGCTCCTTGTACTAACTCCCATCCCAGCCTCTGGCCGTGGGAGGCTTTACCTTGAGAGGGAAGGGTCACCTCTGTCTTGTTTGGAGGCGAGTTAACATCCCCTGCAATGTGCTGCTATGGAAGGTGACAGCTCTATGATTTATCTCTTGCTGACATGCCTCCCAGTCGGTGAGAAGGCAGCACCTAAGTGCACTCGAGCTGCGTTCAGACAAGCCAGCCTGCTGGATACGTAGTTATTCAGGAGGCAGAAACTGCTCCGGACAAGGAAGAAACGACTTGATAGCAAAAAGAATTGTTGAGAAACTGGAAGGATTTGGCCAAATCCATGTACAGAGGATTTGGGGGTAGGAGACAAGCTGCTGACTTAATTACCTTGTTTATCACACTGACCAGATCCTGTTTAAGACAGCCGCAGTGAATAACAACGTGGAAAATCAATTTTGAGCTCCTCTGGGAAAAAAAGCACTACTATTAACTACTCTTCTGTAACATTTCTTGATTATGCGAGAATATAGTCATGAACCTCCAGCAGTATCTGAATTAAGCTAAAGGAAGTTAAAAAAAAAAAAAAAGGACTGGTTATAAGAGCATCAAACTAAAATGTGTTTACAATTTTGATTTTTCTCTCTGACCTTGGATGTGGCATTTGATTCCTCAAAGCTAAATTTTCCCCTTTACTTCCCTACACGTACCTGGCAGATAAAACCCCCTAACACCTTCTCCATTCCTTCTTTGTCTCATGCAGCATCTTAGACTTGATTCTTAGTGCTAAAAAGAGACAATCACACACACACACACACACACACACACACACACACACACACACCCTAAGGATTCAAACCAGACAAGGTGAATATGTAGGCTATGCTCTGTGCTAACCAAATAATTAAAAATAATGCACGTCTGCCTCACTTAAGGAAAGAACAAAGGGAGAAAGGTAGTGAATCTTCAAAACATCCTATCCTCTTGTTGTCATTTCTTTTTTCCCGAGGAATAAGGGGTCTTATGAGGCTGAAGACTTTTCAGAGAAATACGGCGGGTAGGAGCCATCATTAAAGTGAGCTGGAGTCATTGAGCTAACTTTCTCCCTCCAGGGACCAAAGAAGGATTTGAATTTTCAAGGAGGTTGAGCGCTCCGTCTGTAACCACATTAAAGTGGGTCACGGATCTGCTCTAACAGATTTCACTGTCAAATAAGAAGCTGGCGCCAAGCCCAGCCCATGATGGAAAGTTAATAGAATATTTCTCATCCTGGAGCCTTTGGATTGTGTAGAGATGTGGAGTCACGAAGGCAGGCCACAGTGTTAAGTGGAAGAAAAATGCTACATTTTGACAGCAAGTTAACTTTCAGACAACCTCTTCCAATGCCCACTCATGAATATGTATATGTTTAAAGAGTGATTTGAGTGAGCAGCGATTAACTCCAGCACACTGTTCATTTTTCTTAAAGAGTCTTCTCGAAATTCTGTCTCCCTTTTGCACTTTGCTCCTCTCTCCAATGGGCTGAGTGCCCAGGTTCTAAATTCCAGGAGCAATGTTGACTTTTGGCACCACTGCCATCATCTTTTTGTCCAGCAAACCTGGTGTCTACCTCTTGGTCACTCAACAGTGCCCATACAACTGTCTCCTTAGCTAGGTTTGACTAGGTGTAGTGAACTGTCAGTGTCCCAGCCAGACCCTTGTACTGGGCACACTCATCTGCCACTGCTGTGAGTGTTGACTGCTAAGAGCTCCCAGGTCCTGCTTCTTCTAGAGAACCACCTCCACCAGAAGTGGAGTTCCCTTTTCAGTCCTGACCCGGGCACCACACAGCCATAACTCAATGACAAAGGAGAACAAAAGGCAGCCCCCCTGGCCTCCAGGTGGAACTCATGCTGTGTCACAGTCTACATTCCAGAGCCCTCGTGTGGTCAGGTGGAAGCTGGTTCCAGCTGGGACCATGTCCTTACTTGGCTCCTTCCTCTGTCCCATCCCATGTCCTTCACACTCTTCTCCTGAGAGCCCCCCTCAGTCAGCTCTCCTGTGCACTTGCACCTCTGTAGCAGGCTCTACTTCTAGGGAACCCAACCTAAAACATTTGGCTGTGTTGGGGTGGAAAAATTTTCCTTTAGCCTTCAAGATTCTTCTGGCTGACTTAAGAATTAAGTTGACATGAGAGAAGTTAACTGGAGAAAATCAAATTTAATTTTGTATATATGGAATGAACATACACAAGAGGTTCAAAGAAAGAAAGGTAAAATGGAGAATATATGCCATCTTAAATTAAGGAGAAGGGAGTAAGAGTCTGGTACTTTGAAGGGAAGGAAATGATTCACAGGAAGATAAAAAAATATATGCTTGGTAAGCAAATATTTGCTAGTCTGCACAGAAACAATGGGACACAGAGGAATTTTAGCAATCAGACTTTGATTGCTAAATGCCTCCGTGTTTACTATCCTCTCTTCCTGGAGCAGGTCCTCTATCTAAATTCTTTTAAGCTGTTAGGGGGAAGATCAAAGTTTCTTCCTAAATCTTTTGAGCTTCCCTAGAAGTTTGATTGATTTCAGCTCAAAATAATCTATTTGCCCAAGTGGCACATCTGTTCTGAACCCCTACAGATTTACAGGTACCCAAGAAAAAGTCACCCTGACCAACACAGATAAAATTCATCTCCATTATCTTTGCAGAAATCCTTTTTCGTTTGAAAGCACAGGACCTGACAATGAACATTTAGGGCATTTTCTCATCACATGGGGTGAGAGGGTTGCAAAAACTGAGTTCCAATGCTGTTCACATGGAGAATGAACGAACTTTCTCACAAGGAAGCTCTTCTACCAGCAAAGGCCATATGTTAATATGAAACTGAGTGGGTCAGGATTGGACATCTCTGGAGGACAGTGGTAAGGGCAACCAAGAGCCCAGAGAGGTGAAAAAGACCAGCCCTGACAGTGCTTGCACCCTTTAGGGAAGTAGATTCAACAGTGGTCTAACTCAGAATATACCCAGTCCCTGATATCTCTGTGGGAATCTCCATAGTGTCATTACTTACATTTCTATGTTACATACTTTAGACCTAAAGTAAAAATTCTGGTTTACAATAGCTTTAGGGAGACCATTTAACATCACTAGAGGTATTTAGTAAATGTTAAATATAACAACTTCAAAGTTTTGTTAATAAAGGGCATGTTCCAGAAACCTACAGCAAATATCATAATTACTAGAGAATCAACAGCAGCATTATAGGCTGTGTGCTATAATATGTCTGCTAACTTTGCTATGATTCAATATTGCCGTAGGGGTTCTAAGCCAATTTTATAAGAAAAGGAAAAGGAATCATAGACATAAATGTTTGAAATTAATAATGTAGATGGTATGATTGTCTATACAGAAAACCCAAGAGAATCCACCAATGAACTCATTTGAACTAATATGCAGTTCTGCAAAATGAGCAGGTCCAAGATTAATGCACAAAAATCAGGACCTCTCAGACTTCCAATTCTTCCACAGATACCTAACAATAAATTTAGGAATCCTGGAAAACTATAATATACACTGCTTTTAAAGCCCAGCTGAGCCCATGGGGTGGGGTGGGAAAGGAAGCATTTACATGTCAGAACAAAACAGAGCTTGAAACTAGGGTGGTAAGAATGTGAGCCAACATAAGGGCTTCCAGAGGCAAAGGAAGATGTAGTGCAGGGGTCATTAACAGCCGGGTAACCCAGCAGCCTGGGTTTTAAGATCCACATGGGGGATGAGTAGGAAACTAGCCTGCAAAGCACAGGCAACTAGAATTAATATCACTACATAAAGCTGGGCCATTAAGATTTACCTTCAGTGAAAGGATGGATTCTAAAAGTTCACCTGCCAGTGCAGGGATGGTTCTGGGTAGGAAAAAAAAAAGGTCCTCCCTTCATAAATTCAATCCTACAGCCAGTTCCTGGGGTAGGTTTGGGGCCTATTTTATGTTCACTGTGTGGTCTAGGAAGCTCCAAGATGAGAAATAACAAAATTACAATCTGTCCCATGCTGCTGATGTCACTGGGACACTTGGAAAAAGCAAAGCTGCAAACTGACCTTGGGGGATGATCCAATAACACAAGCTAGAAGACATTCCCACAAATGAAGCCCTGGTGAAGATGAGTCCACAAACCAAAATTATAACACTCATTCTAAAATATCTCACCCAGGGTGCCTGGGTGGCTCAGTTGGTTAAGCGACTGCCTTCGGCTCAGGTCATGATCCTGGAGTCCCTGGATCGAGTCCCGCATCGGGCTCCCTGCTCAGCAGGGAGTCTGCTTCTCCCTCTGACCCTCCCCCCCCTCATGTGCTCTCTCTCATTCTCTCTCTCTCCAATAAATAAATAAAATCTTTAAAAAAAATAAAAAATTAAAAAAAATAAAATATCTCACCCAGAGCTAGGGTCAGCAAACCATAATAATCAGGAGGATTAGAATCCTGGAAACTTCCAGTAATAGAACAGTCCAGAAATGACTCTACAATAAGATGTTAGAAATGAACAAAAACATAAAGGAATCAAACACTTAAGAAAAGATGCTAGTAAAAAAAGAAAAAGATAAATGTTAAAAAAATAGAAGCAAACAGAACTCTTTGAAACTTTTTATCCAAGAGATAAAGACTACAGTTTTCCCAGAATTGGTGAAAGAGACCAATCCTCAGATTCAGGAAGGTAAATAAATCACAAACAGAATATTTATTTTTGTTTTAGTTTTTTTTTTTTTTTGAAAGAGAGAGAGAGCATGAGCAGAGAGGAGCAGAGAGGGAAGGAGAGAGAGAATCCCAAGCAGGCTCCATGCTCAGTGTGGAGCCTGATGTAGGGCTTGATCTCAAGACCCTGAGATCATGACCTGAGCCAAAATCAAGAGTCAGATGCTTAACCGACTGAGCTACCCAGGTGCCCCCAGTAAATTCCAAGCAAAATAAAGGAAAAGAAATCCATACCTAGATAAACTATATGAAATCCAGAACACCAAAGACAAAAAGCTTATCTCAAGAGTGCCCAAGAGAAAAAACAAATGACTACGTGGGAATGATAATTGCCTTTACAGCTGGCTTCTCAGCCCCACCAATGGAAACCAAAAGTCCCTCAAATAGGAATAGGATCTTAAAATCACTAAGAATATAATTGTCATCTTAGAATTCTAAATTCAGGAAAACTTTTCAAGGAGATGCAACAAAAGCCTTTTAAGATAAGGATTGAGAGAGTTTCCCAGCTCTGTTGAATGAAAAAGTAAATCACGTCTATAAAAAGTTCTGAGATTCAAAAAGAGATGGTAAATAAAGACATCAGAAAACACGCTGTTAATCTAAACAGCTTCATCTATGTGAAACAGAAATAATGACAAATTTGGGGTACAAAACAAGGGGTAATTAAAATCCAACTCAGTAATGTAATATAATGCAAAATGGGAGAGGGCTAGTTGGCATTAAAATTTCTCTATTGTTTGACAGGATAGCGGCACTAACTTTGTATTTTACTTCTTTTCTTCTGTCTTCTTTCTCTTTTATTCGCATTTTCCCTCCTCCATCTTTCTTCCTAACTCAAGAACAGAACTGAACTAAATTCTGGATTCTTCGTTCATAGCTCATTGTTGTAACTGGTCCATGAGAGCCCCCTCTCTGGAAAGGGTATAATTATACATCTACATCTATTCCCTTTTATTCCCATTGCCCATTTCCACTCTCTTCCCCACCGTAGATAAGCACTCTACTATTTGACCTAACCTTGAATTTGCATGTGTCCTTATAAACATGTAGTGTCATTTTGTGTGTATATTTTTTTTAACTCATGTAAATGGTATAGGGTATAGTGTTATAGAGTGATCCTACAACTAATTGCCCAATCCAGGACACTTGGAGGGTGAATGGAAGTGCCGTTATTAATACTTCCAGAACTGGGATACCCTGTTGGAATTATAATCACCCTAACTACAGACCCTGTTCTCTTATTTAATTTTTTCACTTGGCAACATCTTTTTAAGATATAATAATAACAATAGCAATAACATTACTTGCTATATGGCAAACACTGTTGCAACTCTGTAAGGGGGATCTCGTTACTATTCCCATTTTGTGGGTGAATGAACTGAGACACAGAGAAATTAAGCACATCGTACAAGGTCACACAGCCCATGAGGACTGAGCCAGTTTTGAACCTGAATTAGTCAGTCTGGCTCTGGGGTCTGTGTTACTACCCAGAACACCATAACTGCCTCTGAATCCAAAGGTTCTGAGGGTCTTCCATGGTGTTGGTGGTAGAGTGGTGAGCACAGCTGCCTTCCGAAGGCTTTGAGGGTTCTATCTTATTTCATATCTTAGTGGGAAGGTAGTTAAAGTTTCTGCATGGCATCGGATGTTTAATATGCCATTTTATTTTCTAAGAATTTTATTTTATTGTTTAATTTATTTTTTATTTTATTTTTTTAAAATAAGCTCTACTCCCAACGTGGGACTTGAACTCATGAGATCAAGAGTCACATGCTCTTCTGACTGAGCCAGCCAGACACCCTTATTTTCCAATAATTTAAAAATCATAAATAAGAGTTGATTTCTATAAAATTCTTTTCTGAATTTTTGAGGGAACCGTAATTTTCCTTCCTTCGTCTCTCAATGTGGTGAATTACACTGGTAGATTTTTCAGAGGTTGTTTCACAATCCTGGAGTAAACCTCACTTGATCATGATGTATTACTTTTTAATACTCTGTTGGATCAGTTAGCTGAATTAAGAATTTTTGCCAAATGGACCTATAATTTACTTTCCTTTTAATGTCTTTATTCGGTTTTGAAATATGGGTTACAGCTTTCCTCATAAAATGAATTTCTCAGCTTTCTCTGTTAGTCTATTTTCTGGAACATCTTGTTTAAGACAGAACTACCTGAAAGTGTGGAGAAAATCACGTGGAGAGTGTCTGAGCCCAGAGCTTTGGGGGAGGGCTGGAGGTCTCTCTGGTTACCATTTCAAATTCTTTGTCTATTCTAGTTTCTGTTTCTTTTTTCACCAGTTTTACCATTTCATAGTTTTCCAGAAATTTACCCTTTTGGTTTTGGTTTCCAAATTTATTAGCATATAGGTATTGGTATTTTTATTATAATACATTTTTATTATGAAATATACATACAAACAAGACTATATGTAATACATATATATACACACGTATAGTATGTATACAGTAATAATAAAAATTATTAAAAAATAATGGTAAAGTGAAGACACATGCCCACCTACCCATCCCCTGCATCTGCCAATTCCATCCCCCTAAATCTCTTCCAATGACTTAATGACCAAGAGAGTTGTATCCCAGGAACACAAGACTGGCTTCGCATCTGATAATCATTCAGTATAATTAACCATATCAGTGGAACAAAAGCAAAAAAAATCCCATATGATCATCTCATTAAGTGCAAGAAAATCATTTGCAAAATTCAATTATCCATTCATGATTTTTTAAAACTCTTATTAAAATAGCAATAAAAGATAATTCTTCAGTAGGATAAAGGCCATGCTCAGAAAAAATGTATAGCCAAATTCATTCTTTTTTTTTTTTTAAGCCAAATTCATTCTTAATCATGAAGGACTGAATGCTTTCTCCTTAGATCAGGCACAAAGCAAGGATGCGTACACTCACATTTTTTATTCAACATTGTTCTGGTGGTCCTAGCCCCTGCAACAAGGCAATGAAATGAAATGAAAGAAAAGCCATACAAAGTAAAAAGGAAGAAGTAATGGTCTTTATTTGCAAACAACATGAACATTTATATAGAAAAGCGTACGGAATCCACAGCAAAACTTCTGGAACTAAGCAAATTTAGCAAAGTCATAGGGTACAAGGTCAACATATAAAAATTGATTGTATCTCTATGCCACCTACTAGCAACAAACAATTGGAAATTGAAATAGAAATTCCATTTGCAAAAGCATCCAAAAGCAAGAAATACTTAAAGGTAAATTTAATAAAATATATTGGAGACCTGTGCACTGAAAACTATAATACAGTGCTGAAAGAAATGAAAGAATACTTGGGGCGCCTGGGTGGCTCTGTCAGTTAAGCGTCTGCCTTCGGCTCAGGTCATGATCCCAGGGTCCTGGGATCGAGCCCCGCATCGGGCTCTCTGCTCAGGGGGAGCCTGCTTCTCCCTCTCCCTCTGCCTGCCGCTCTGCCTACTTGTGCTCTCTCTCTCTCTGTCTCTCTGTCAAATAAATAAAATCTTTAAAAAAAATGAAAGAATACCTAAATAAATGGAGAGACACACAATAATCATGCATTAAAAGACTCAATACTGTTAAGATATCAATTCTCCCCAAATCTATAAATTCAATGGGATCCTAATAAAAATTCCATTAGGCTTTTTGGTAGAAGTTGAGAGGCTTATTCTAAAATGTATATAGACATGCAAACGACGTTGTATAGCCAAAGCAATTTTATAAAAGAGCATTTTGGAAGACTCAGTCTACCTGATTTCAAGACTTACTATAAAGATACAGTAATCATGCCAGCCCGCAGATTAATGGAACACCACAGAGAATCCGTAAGTAGACCACATATATATGGTCAGTTTGATAAGCCAAGGTGACTCAATGGGAACAGAAAAGTCTTTTTAACAAGTGGTCTGAGGGCGCCTGGGTGGCTCAGTCAATTAAGCGTCTGCCTTCGGCCCAGGTCATGATCCCAGGGTCCTGGGATCGAGTCCCGCATCGGGCTCCCTGCTCAGTGGGGAGTCTGCTTCTCCCTCTGCCTGCCCTTCCCCCTGCTTGTGCTCTCGCTCTCTCTCTCTGACAAATAAATTAAAAAAATCTTAAAAAAAAAAAAAAAACAAGTGGTCTGAGAACAACTGGATATCCACATGGGGACAAAAAAATATCAAAGTTTATCCCACACCCTACATAAAAATTAACCTGAAATAGATCATAGATCTACATGTAAAAGCTAAAATTATAAAACTTCTAGAAGAAAACTTAGCATAAAATCTTTGCAACCTTGGAGTGAACAAAGATTTTTCAAATAGGGCACAAAAGGGCGCCTGGGTGGCTCAGTCGTTAAGCGTCTGCCTTCGGCTCAGGTCATGATCCCGGGGTCCCGGGATCGAGTCCCACATCGGGCTCCCTGCTCGGCGGGAAGCCTGCTTCTCCCTCTCCCACTCCCCCTGCTTGTGTTCCTGCTCTCGCTATCTCTCTCTCTGTCAAATAAATAAAATCTTTAAAAAAAAAAAAAAAAAAAAAAAAAACAAATAGGGCACAAAAGCACAAATGATAAAAGAGAAAATCAATAAATCTGACTTTATTAAAATTAAAAATTCTTGATCTTCTGAAGATACCACTGAAAAAATAAAGACAAGGTACAGACTGGAAGAAATATTCACAATACATATATCTAACAAGGACTTGTGTTGGGAATATATTAAAAAATTCTTATAACTCAATAATAATAAAACCAAAAGAATTGGGCAAAACATTTGAACAGACACTTCACAAAAGAAGACACACGAATGCCAAGTAAGCACACGAAAAGGTGCTCAACATCTTTAGTTACCAGGGAAATGTAATTTCTTATAAAGATAAGCATAAGCTCATTGTTCAAACCTGCCCTCCCTTCTCCTAGGTATTTACCCAAGAGAAATGAAATATGTTCACACAAAGAATTGTATATTATTTATGCAGCAGCTTTTTCCATAACAGCCACAAACTGGAAACAGCACAGATGTCCACCAAGATGTGAGTAGATAAACGTGTGGTATGTCCATACAATGGACACTACACAGTAATAAAGAGGAAACAATCACTAATACACACAGGATAATGGTCCTCAAAGGATGATGCTCAAAGAAGCTAGACACAGAAGACAAGGCAGCATTATGATTCAACTTATAATACATTCTGGAAAATGCATCCCAATAGTGACACAAAAAAAAAAACCACAACAACTACATGAAAAATCTCACAGATCAGTTGTTAGCGGGTCGAGGGTGGGGGTCAGTGACAGCAAAGAGCGGCCGGAATTTTGGGGGTGAGGGAAATATACTTTTATTGTGGTGCTGCTTCCACAGATGTACATATTTCTCAAAACTTAACAAACTGTAGACTTTAAATGTATATAGTTTCCTGTCATTAAGTCATAGCACAATATAATTGGTTTTAAAATCTACATGAATACATATTGATAAATCTCAAAACCAAAATCTTAGCCCCCCAAAAACACGTTAAAGAAAGATAAACTATGACAATTATGTAAATTTTACCAACATCTGAAATAATATCCCTTATTCATGGATACATATGTATAAAAATGTTATAAAACATGCATGGTAATAATATACAACAAAGTTAAGCTAGTGATTAGCTCTGGGAGGGAAGGAGAGACGAGGATTTAGGGATGATGGGGGAGAGCTCCCCAGGGAAAGTCATCTGTGACATATCGAGTTGTAATAGGCTCAAAAATCTACAGCAAACATGGCAAAATTTGAATATTGTAAGTGTAAAGCTGGGTGTGGGTACCCATGTCTTTTGTATATTACTCATTATACTTTCCCATGTATTTGGAATGTTTCATAATAAAAATTACAGTGTGCATCTATGAAATATGAAGGCAGAGATAGGGAGTGCCAAGGACTCTTTAGAGAAGTTTTGTTACAAAGGAAAAGAAATGAAACAAAAGCTGGAGGAGGATGGGAAGGCAAGGGAGGCCCTTCTTTTCTTCTTTTTTTAAAGTGAAAAATAGGGGCGCCTGGGTGGCTCAGTTGGTTAAGCAACTGCCTTCGGCTCAGGTCATGATCCTAGAGTCCTGGGATCGAGTCCCGCATCGGGCTCCCTGCTCAGCAGGGAGTCTGCTTCTCCCTCTGACCCTCCCCCTCTCATGTGCTCTCTCTCTCTCTCTCTCTCTCAAATAAATAAATAAAATCTTAAAAAAAAAAAATAAAAAAATAAAGTGAAAAATAGTGGAAAGCCTGTTCATCAGTTGATGAGAATAATCCAGCCGAGATGTTGAAATGAGTGATTCAGGAAAGATGGGGCTAAACGCAGGGAGAAAACACTGAGAAGCCAAAGAGGAGCTTTGTGCTGTGTGCAAGGATTTTTATTGCTATGTGGTTGGTAATAGCAAAAAAAGGGGGGGGGATGGACAACCTAAATTTACATAAACAGGCAAAGGGTTAAACTATGGACCAATCATTTTATGGAATCCCATATGCCAGATAACAAGAAGAGCAAACCTTTAAGACCTATATACTTAAGTGAGAAAAAGGAAGATGATCAAAATCACACCAAGACACTATTTCTATAAGGAAAGGTGAGACCAGACATTTCTATATGCACATATAAATATATAGAAAGACAGAAAAGTCTGGAAGAAGGTACGCAAAACTGAACCCTCTGGAAAGGGGCCTGGGATGAAGGGAGAGTTCAGGGAGATGTCTGTTCTATCTGCATTCACAGAATGGTTGACATTGAGAATGTTGTCTGTATTACTTGGGCAAAACCATAAAAAGTATGGGAAACAAAGGAAGTTTGCCCTCATGTACCATTTACCTGTACAAATATAGTGACCACAGAATCCCTCCTGCTATTCCTTCCGTATCCAACTTAGTTATATTATTGGTCGTCTGCTAATGTTGGCTTTCCCTAAATTTGCGTTTTAGTGGAAAATAACATTTAGCTATAAACTGATGATAAAGATTTCCAGGCACCATGCCGTTATAAGCATTTACAACCACGTGCCAGGCTCTGTGCTCTGCTTGGGACCACAGGGTGACAGAGACACAGCCCCTGACTTTTATAGGGCAATCTCTAACAGGTAAGGTTGTCAAGGGAAAAAAATAATTTAATACATATCCTTATCATATGATCCAGCAATCTTGCTCCTTGCCATCTATCCAAATGAGGTGAAAACTTATGTCCACACCCAAACCCACACTCAGATGCTTAGAGCAGCTTTAGTCATAATTGCCAAAATCTGTAAGCAACCAAGATATGTGTACCACTCTGGTGGGGAGGCCGCACCTTGTGGGGGGTGGGGGAGGGAAGGAGTTAGATGGAAACTACTCTCTACTCAATTTTACTGTGAACCTAACACTGCTCTAAAAAGATAAAGTCTCCTTTAAAAAAAAATTTTTTTTTAAAGATTTTATTTATTTGACAGAGAAAGCAAGACAGCGAGAGAGGGAACACAAGCAGGGGGAGTGGGAGAGGGAGAAGCAGGCTTCCCGCTGAGCAGGGAGCCCGATGCGGGGCTCAATCCCAGGACCCTGGGATGACCTGAGCCAAAGGCAGACGTTTAACGACTAAGTCACCCAGGTGCCCCTCCTTTTAAAAATTTAACTGTAACCTTCCAGCTCTAAAATTTTATGACTCTAAATTAATTAATTAATTAATTTTTACAGTGGAAACAATTCTTGTTCATTGATTTTTATTTTTTTTTAAGATTTTATTTATTTATTTGAGAGAGAGAGAGAGCATGAGAGGGGAGAGGGTCAGAGAGAGAAGCAGGCTCCCCGCTCAGCAGGGAGCCCGATGTGGGACTCGATCCCCGGACTCCAGGATCAAGACCTGAGCTGAAGGCAGTCACTCAACCAACTGAGCCACCCAGGCGCCCTGTTCATTGATTTTTTTAAACTCAGTTTTAAAGTCTCATTTGTAGGGCATGTACTGCACGGAGCACTGGGTGTTATACAAAAACAATGAATCATGGAACACTACATCAAACACTAATGATGTATATTGTATGGTGACTAACATAACATAATAAAATTAAATTAAATTTAAAAAAAATAAAGTCTCATTTGTTTACAGGCACCAAAAGAAGTTAAATACTTTTTTGATATATCTGCATGCATTCTTTAAAAACACCAAATTTCTTTTTACAATCTTTAAAAGCAATTTATATCTTTGATATTTATATATATCACAACACAAATATCTATACTCAAATAGCATTTCATGACAGATTTCTTAAAGTAGTGAACAATATAGTCCAGCTTGTTATCACCTGGATCTACCAGCAGGTGGCATACAAGTCCCGAGGCTTGGAAAGTCTCTAGCGAGAAATCCAGTCTTTCATACGCCTTCCCTCTCCCTGTGCCGGCCGCGGAAGCTGCCTGAGTGAATCATGATTCATTGGTGACCACATATGAAAGCTGAGTCCTATGGCATGCCCTGTGTCCTGCTCTCTTCCTGCTGTCAGGAATAGAAAGGAAGATTGAGGAGTGAAGGGAAAGACTCATTTATTGAGCTCTTACTGTATGCCAAGCCCTCCACGTGCATCATCTCATTGGATCCTACAAGAATTGGGTAAGGTGGGTGGATGTGCATCATTATACAGGGAAAATTTTCAGAGGGAAACGGAGGCTCCTGCCTACAGACCTCCCACCAGCAACACCAGCCCCTGAATCCTCAGCAGGGAGCCTTCATTTGGGTGCCCTTGTTTGAGTCACTGTGATGCTTTTTTGTGTGTCACCTTGACTAAAGGAAGCCCAGGTAGCTGGTAAAACATCAATCCTGGGTATGTATGTAAGGGTGTTTCTGGAAGAGATTAGCATTTGAATCAGTAGATTGAGGTTAGAGATTCCTGGCATCGTTCAACTCCTTGGGGATCAGAATGGAACAAAAGGGGGAAAGAAGGGCAAATTCTGGGCGCCTGGGTGGCTCAGTTGGTTAAGCGACTGCCTTCGGCTCAGGTCATGATCCTGGAGTCCCGGGATCGAGTCCCGCATCGGGCTCCCTGCTCGGCAGGGAGTCTGCTTCTCCCTCTGACCCTCCTCCCTCTCATGCTCTCTGTCTCTCATTCTCTCTCTCGCAAATAAATAAATAAAATCTTAAAAAAAAAAAAAAAAAAAGAAAGAAAGAAGGGCAAATTCTCTTCTTGCCCATGAACACCCAGAGCTCCTGACTTCTAAGCCTTCAGACTCTAGGGCTTACACCGGGGGTCCCCCGGTTCTCAGGTCTTAGGCTTCAGACTAGGAGTTACACCATCCGCTCCCCTGGTTTTCAGGCCTTCAGTCTTGGACTGAGTTATATCACCGGCTTTGCTGGTTCTCCAGCTTACAGAAGACAAGAGAGTGGGACTTCAGCCATGACCACGTGAGCCAATTCTAATGTCAGTATACATTCTATTGGTTCGTCCAGAAAACCTGGCCAAGACATTGTCTTACCCCAGGCAAGGAAGACATTCATTTGCCTACAGATATTTTGTTACATATCCTAATATACTGATTTCAAAACATGTCGTTCTAGTCTTTCCTGGTGAAAGAAGAGAGGTGTTAGGAGAATAAAGTCAGTCTCTCATTGACAGGACCTAGCACAGGGATATTATTATTATTATTTTTAATGTGGTGTAGAAATGCTAAGTTTCCATGCCTGTAGGATGTTAGTACTTTTGCTAAAAGGAACTTGAATGTCCCTATTGGCTGGTTGAATTCAAGGACAACCACCCACCCGTGATAGGAGTGGGTGGGTGAGGCCCAGAGGCCCCAGTTACTCTGCAGGGTAAACAACCCCTTCCAGGATTGAGCCTGCTTTGTGCTGTGAAGCCCTTTCTCAGCACAAAAGCTGGGAACTGAGACCTTGGGGTCCACCTGGAGAACAGCGGGGAGGGTTCACGTCCAGGGTCATGGCATCTGGGTCAGAGGGTCAGAGGGTCTCCAATGGCTCATCTGCCACTTAGTATGTTCCAATTGCTGTATTAACTTAACGAACAGCCCCTGAAACAAGGAATCAAGAGATGCCCATGGAAGAGAATAAAAAACTGGAGGAAATCATAAACATGCTGTGAATTCCTGGGGCCAAATCCCACCACAGCAGTTAAGAGAGTTTTTGATCATGGACAACTCAGTATGGCTCTTCTCCATCAGTAACAGGAGCTTCCTAAAGTGTAACCTGGAAAAACCAGTTAATTGATCATGGAAGGCACCAGAGAGTTTACACTGAGGTTCTTTATTTCCTACCCTTTCTTTACAAGGGTCCACACAGGGATAACTCCCACATGTGAGTCTCAAGCTCAAAACCCCTCCGGAAATTCAGATTCACATTTCTGACTATAGGACACATGTCCCTGAAGGTCCCAGCAACTCCCTGAGTCAAGGCTTCTCTGTCTGCTATCCTGTCCTCCCGCTGGGTCACCTTCCCTCTCCCATTCACACTGAACAGATATCTGAAACCGGGGGTCTGTGTTCCTGTTTCGAGCGATGCAGCTATGTTCTAGATTTCAGTTTCTAAACGCCCAGAAGACACTTGTTGGTTAATGCACCCAACTAGGCAGACATATGACAGGGGCACATAATGGGCTCTTGAATCATAGAATATCTTGCTGCCATAGTGAGGACAGGGGCTGGTGCTAAGCCAGATGGTCCTGGGCAATCCTAAGTCCCTCAGGATCTTTGTCAGCTCAGCCCGAACCTGGGCAAATCTCCCCAGGTGGAGAGCTCCCTGAGGGTCATAACTCTCCAGAGGGGCAGGATAGAGCTCTAGGCGCAGATGGCGCAGCCGGGCGGTGGGGCGCAGCAACCTCCCCACGACGGCCCCGGAGAGGAGGTTCCCACGGACACTGAAGGTCCAGAGCTGGTGACAGTGGCTCAGGGCTGGCAGGACGGCCTCGAGGTGGGCTTCTGTGAGTCCACACAGATCTAAGTCCAGGTCCTGGAGGGTGGCTGCCACTTTCTCTAGCAGAACTTGGAGGGGCTCAGGGCTGAAATAGGTCAGGCTGATGCCATTCAGATCCAGGTCCTTCAGCTGGCTGACGTTGGGGCACCGGGAGAGGTGGGCCAAGTCCGATTCTGTGAGCTGACAGTTTGTTATGGAGAGGGTCTCCAAAGGGGTCTTCAGGCACCTGGGGAGAAACCAAGCAGTTAGGCCTGGGGAACCGGGGTGCAGGTGGCCTCAAAGGGGAGACAACTGACTTGTCCAAGGCCAACATGATTGTGACCATCACAATGAAGGTCAGTACCCAGCATCCCAGCCTCATTTTAGGCTGGGGCCTTCCACCTTCCCTTGTGTGACTGGGTCAGGCTCACAAAATCTTTAAAGCTCCCTTTCCTCATCTGTCAAGCAGAGTACAACATACTCTAACTTAACTTATGGAAATGAATGAAGGTAACGGAATGCACTAGAATAGGATCAGTCTGACACAGGGTCTCAATCAAGGGAGGGCATCGATGAATCTTAATATTGGGACAGAAGGCCATAAATGCTCTCAACTCAGGCTTCCTTCAGGCCATTGCTTGGGCCTTAGGCCCCTGTATCTCTGGCCAGGTGAGGCTAGTGGGAGACAAAGAACAAACCTGGGCAAGATCCCCCAGCCTCAACTGGGGGTGCCAGTCTGCGGGGGCTCACCTACATCCCCGCATCATCAGCACACTTTCTACCACTTTTCACGATTCTTTCTTCTCCCACTCCCTTACCTCCAGAATCGAACATTCCATGTTCATTCCCGGACCTGGAGCACAAAACCTTTTACAGACTCATGCATGTTCATGAAGCTGCTGAGCGCAGGGCTTCTCTTTGGAGATGCTCAGGTCTGCTGTGGTTTCCCCTCTTGAATGCCCTCTTCCCTTTTCCTATTTCCCTAAGTCATCTAAACTTGGACGTCTCTTCCTAAGGAAGAATTCACAAACCCACCCTCACTATATCTGAGCCCCCCTCCAGTGCGTAGCTTCCTGGCAAGGTGTCTCTTTCCATAGCCCCAGACCTTTATGTGGATGGTTGTGTGATACCACACTCAAGATAGAGCAGCAAATGAGACAGTGCACCTGACATCCCAGTCTCGCATTCACTGTGACACCCCCCGGGGTTGCCACCTCCCACCTGAGCATCTGGTCCAGGCGGCCCTCCAGGAAGGAGGGAGAATCCATAGAGAGTTTCTGTAGGTGGTGCAGCCGGAGGAACTGAGAGGTGAATCGGGCGACATGCTGCTTCTCCTCCTTGGAGGGCATCACGTGGATATGGGAGAGCACGAGTCTCTGCACGTTACTCATCTGGCCCAGGTAAGGAGCAAACATCCCTAGGGTGGACAGCTTCCAAGTGCAGTTCACTTCCACCTCCAGGATACTGTCCAGCTGCAGCATATTCAGGACCTTCTTAATATTTTGGATGGGCATTGTAAAAATCTTTAGCTTCTTACAGCACAGGTGGAGTGAACTTCTCTGTGCGGCCCACCTAAGGAGGTAGGTGAGGCATTCATCCTGAGTCCTGTCCCTGAGGCAGAGGTCTATGGACACGACCAAGGGAGCCAAGGGCTACCTCATCCTTACACCGTCCTTGGCCACTGGTCCCATCGGTGGGGACACATGGGCCCGGGCTCCAGACCACACTCTCCAGAAGTTCTGACCAGTATTCCGTAAATCCAGCACCTTCAGTTTCCGCCTCCTGTGGGGAAAACCGGAGCTTGGCCAAGATGCTTTTAAGATCAGTGTGGATGAGAACATGAGTCTCAATTTAGGCAGTAGTTGGACTTCCCACCTGTGAGAAGACATCAGCTGCTCCCTCGCCCTCTTCCCTCCCTGACTCACTTTTCTCTATCTCCTTTTCCCTTCCATCTCCCCTTGTCTCCACTTCTCGTACCTGGAAGTATCATGGGGAGGAGGCGGGGGCGTCTTCTCTCAGGCACTCCTGCATCTTAAGCAGGCCCGTACCTCGAGAAGGCATCTCCCACAGTGAGCTCAGCAATGGCCAAGGCCTCTGAGCACCTTCATTGCCATCATCAGAAGCCTCTCATCCAGCCCTTGACCATCTACTTTCTGTGACCCCAGCGGCTTCTTCCAGGACACCCAGGACCTTCCCAGGCTACGTGGATGAGCCTTACCTGGGGAGAACCTTCTGGGCAAGCAAGACGTCAAGCCCACTGAGCGCTGCTTGTAAGGTCGCCTGGTGAGGAGTCTGCATCAGGCCCCCCAGAGGGAGGCGGGCACAGGGAAAGGCACACACCATCGCTTTCAGGGTCTTGTTGTATCTCCCAGCAAAGGCCACCATGAACAGCGGCGGGAAGAGCTCTGAGGGCAGATACTCCAGAGCAGCAATGGCCAAGGCCTCATCCTTCAGCAGGCTCTTTCCCGCCAGTTCCAGGAGTCTGGGTAGGGCCTGGATGCTCATCCTGAATCTGCTCTGAAAGGAATCCTGTGGAAATGTCAAGGGAACAAGGCATCCTTCTCAAGCCAAGCCTGGGCATGCCCGTCTCCTCCCCATCCTTCAGAGGAACCAACTCAGGGCCAGAGTCACTGCTTTGAAAATGGTAGAAGAGCCTCAGCTTACTCCAGTTCTACTCTGGGCTCTGTGGCCATGCAGCCATCACTCTGCCCCTGCAGAGCATCTCACAAGCACCAGGACAGAGCATCTCACAAGCACCCAGGAGAAGGAAATGCAGCAACCAACCCATATGGTTCCACCCACCACTTGGCTTGATTCCAGTGTCACTGGGAAGTGGGTACTGAGAAGCCTGAGAGCTGACCCCCACTTTTTTGGGGGGAAATCTTTTAGACCATCACTCTAGGCCTTAAAACAACAGGAATGGGAGTGTCATGTGGCCTAACGCATCCTCAGTTCCCACTGTTAACCCGACTGGGAAACATTAAGGAGATACCTCTAAAATGGGTGCTATTCATTTTCACTTTAAAATTTCTTATTTATTTATTTTGGGGGGTGGGCAGAGGATAAGGGACAAGAAGACTCCCCAGTGAGTGGAGAGCCCCGCACAGAACTTGATCCCAGGACCCTGAGATCATGACCTAAGCTGAAGGCAGACGCTTAACCAACTGAACCACTCAGACGCCCCCTCCCTTAAATAAGAAATTGTAAAAACCATGAAACAGTATTATATAGAATTTGGGAGCAGCAATGGAAAATACTGAAGTGTACATTTTCATGCACTATATTAGCATTACCATTTTGGGAAGGAGTTCAGGGGAAGAAATAGTTCGCAGTCAGAATAAAAACTTCTCTCTTAAAAAAAATATCATTTGGGACGTTTTTAAGCTTTTAGTTAAAAAAGCAAAAACTAGTAAAATCACAAAGCCATGAAGTATATGAGCGATAATCTAAGGGCACAAAGTGTTTAAAATATCAAAAAATAAAATTCCAAACAGTGAGATGTTTTTCATAAAAAAAATTAAAAAAAAGTCTGCCTGGTTAAGGCATTAAGAATGACATGAACCAAAGCACAAGATAAAAATGTTTGGGATTTCGGCAAAACCAAAGCCTTAAATCTGTTCATCTAAGAAAGAAAAAGGAAAACTTTGTGCCATCCTGGGCTGCATGTCACCATGCAGGACTGGCTGCCCTAGTTCAGATGGGAATGTCCTTTGCTGGGACAGCAACTTACCAGCTCTGACGCAGATGGCCAGGTCCTTAGGCCTCAGACCTGGTGGAGAACCCAGGTGGGTGGCTCCAGGGATGGAGGGCTCTGCATCTCTTCTTTGGTGCCTGAGGCTTTTATACACCTTTCTTATCACTTCTCCCCTACCCCTTTCAACCACCGACTTCCAATTGGAAAACAATACTTAATGAGATTCTTCAATCTCCATCCAGTTAATCCTGATTTGGGTCTTTGCTTTTCTCTAGATTAATTGATTGACTCATATACCTATTCAGGAAGGAGAAAGGATTAGGGAGGGGAAGTCAAGGACTCATTCATTGGTTCGCTCCACAAAAATTGATTGAGTTTTACTGATAGGGTATAGTTGTAGTCCTGGGTGTGAGACAGGGAAGTTCGATCTATTTCTGACATTAGAGAGCGTCATTGTTGGGGGATCTCTGACCACATTAAAATTATCATGATGTTCCAGGGTTGAAACAGCTTCATGAAGACAGTGGTGTCATCCCCAAAGAAAACAAAAGTCTCTGAATCAAGTTGTCACCTAGGTGTTATGTCACGTAATATAGCAAATGAGGAGTCCACTCAGGGAGGTGGTGCAGTTGAGGATGTGGCCGGTCCTCCAGGCCATAAGACTCCTCTGAAGGAGATCAAATCAAAGTCACAATGAGAAGTGGGGGTGGGGGCTGGGCAAGGCAGAGTTGGGTGATCCCAATGGGACCCCATGAATAACCCAAGATGGTAAAATATGGATTATTTTCCTTAGGGAGCAAGGAGATTGAAAGACACTTCTCTGGGGAGAGTTGAGACATTAACAAGGGAGTGGGTGAACTAAAGACGATGTCATTCTTGAGGGCAAGAAGGGAGATTCTGCCTTCAGACCCTCCCAGGAGGAAAAAAGTACTTCCCCCAGAAAAATGGAATCAGGGATGCCTGGGTGGCTCAGTCGGTTAAGCGTTTGCCTTCGGTTCAGGACATGATCTCGGGGTCCTGGGATCGAGCCCCGAGTTGGGCTTCCTGCTCAGGGGGTCTGCTTCTCTCTCTCCCTCTCCTCCTCCCCACTGTTCATTCTCTCTCTCTCTCTCTCAAATAAATAAATAAGATCTTAAAAAAAAAAAAAAACCATGGAGCATGGAGACCCTTCCAATGGTATCAGCAGAAATCAAGAAATTCTTCTCAAGCTCTACTGGGCTGTTTTGGAAAATATGACTAGCCACAAGGCACAGATCCAAAGAAGATTCCAGAAAATGCTGGAAAGTGACCCCTTTGGGGTTACAGAGGAGGACCCTGACTCTTCTGGTCTTCCTGGAGGTGTCAGGCTGGTGAAAGGCTCTGGGAACCAGGCCCCACGCAGTGGCTCTCCCCTCTGGTTCTCTTGGCCCAGCCCTTGAGCTGACAAAGTTCTACTGGGATCCAATAAATGTTTTTTCTCTCCCAAGGCAGATCTCTTCTTATCCTGAAATGTCTTGCCTTCTGTGTCTTTTTAAAAGCCCAAATCTCTTTTAACCCTACTTTCCCTCTCCAGTTCCACTTTAGATCCACCAATATCTTGCCCTAAACAAGAGGCTGTTCTCTTTCTTCCTCACCAATACAGATTTGATGGCAAATCACCCTGGGTCCAGACAATTAAGCCCGGGGGACTAGCTTGTAGAAGCATGGGGTGGGGAGGATGTCTGCTGGCTCCCTCCAGGTGGGGTAAGGCCAGAAGAACCAAGAGAAGGGAGAGAAGCAAGAGCAGGGAAAGGCCAGAGGAGCTGGTGCAGAGCCCAGAATGAGACAGAAGGAGGGAAGTGTCAGCTGAGCAGGAGAACAAGTCCTCTGGCTCTCATAGGGCTGTGTCCCTTCAAGGCTGAGACCACTGGGGGCACTATGGGACTGGATTTGGGGGCTGAGAGTTCCCAAAGGCCTGGCTTTGTTTGCACTCACTAGTGAGATTCCAGAGGCAGTCCCCACTCCAAGGGCACAGAATCAGGCTGGGGGAAAGTCCAGAGAGAGAGAATGGCAAGCATCCATTCTGGGTGCAAAGCTGAGGGGCCAGTTGTGGGGGGAGCTAGGTGTTGGCATCAGGCCAAAAATGGGCTGTTCGGTCTCCTCACTCATTATGGTCTCTTTGGACTTGGACAATTTGGCTTTCCAGGAGAAAATGAGACCACATGAGGTCTGGCCCCATGTCCGTGTCAGCCAAGTGAAATTACATCTCCTGCAAGCCAAAGGAAGGTCATGGTACATGCAGGTAAAACCAAGGCCCAACAGGCTGTTGGTGAGAGAGAACAAAGGTGGAGCCCAGGGAACCCCAGTGGTTTGGGAGGCCCTGGCCTTCCCCTTGTGGGAAAAATCCTCCAATGTCTAGGGCTGAGGACTGCAGGAGCCTGGGGGATGGGGGATTCTGTGAACACATGCACTGCAAAGTCTTGGCACACTGGATGTTCCCCCAATACCCAATACCTTATACCACCCCCTCACTCCCCTCTCCTTGATTCATTACAAGTGTTTACTTATTCTTTTTATAACTGAAAATATGTACCCTTTGATCTACATCACCCATTTTTTCCCTCCTCCCCATCCCCTGGCAACCATCATTTTATTCTCTGTTTCTGCAAAATTGGCTTTTTTTGTTTGTTGTTGTTGTTGTTTTTAGATTGCACATATATGTGATGTCATATAGTATTTGTCTTTTTCTGGCTGGCTATAGTTCACTGAACATAATGCCCTCCAGGTTCATCCATGCTGTCCCAAATGACAGGATTTCCTTCTTTGTGATGGCTGCTTGATATTCTATTGAGGACATATATCCCTTTTTTTTTTCTTTATCCATTCACCTATCAAAGGACATTTAGGTTGCTTCCATATCTTGGCTCTTGTGACTAAAGCTGCCGTGAGAATGGGGTGCTCATATCTCTTTGAGGAGCTAATGTACAGCACGGTGACCCCAGTTAAGAAGACAGTGTTGTATATTTGAAAGTTCCTGGGAGTAGGTCTTTTTTTTCTTAAGATTTTATTTATTTATTTGACAGAGAGAGAGCACAAGCAGGGGGAGCAGCAGGCAAAAGGAGAGGGAAAAGCAGGCTCCCCGCTGAGCAGGGAGCCCAATGCGGGGCTCGATCCCAGGACCCTGGGATCATGACCTGAGCCGAAGGCAGACGCTTAACCGACTGAGCCACCCAGGCACCCTGCTGGGAGTAGGTCTTAAGCATTTCTCACACACACAGAGTTAACTGGGTGAGGGAACAGATGTGTTCATAACTTGATCTTGGTCATCATTGCACATGTAGACCTATATCAATCATCACATTGTTCATTTTAAGTATATACAATTGTATTGGTCGATTGTTCCTCAATTTAAAAAAAAAAAGTCTTTCCTGGATGTCAAGGGTATGCCAACCGCTATTCTGGGTGATGGGGAAACAGCCAACAAATATGGCCCAGTCCAGCTTTCAGCGTTATCTCCTATGTGCAGACCTTACTTTCCATCGAGGCAGACAAAAACAAAAAACAAAAAACTCATCAGCTGAACAGTAAATTAAATGCAGGTAGACCGGACCCCGGTCGCGGCAGTGCAGGATGGTAAAAATGAGTGCAAGCCGAAAGTACAAAGCAGTCCTAATAATCAATGGGAAAAATTATGTTTATCTCATGGCCTTCAAAAATTTTTAAGAACTCTCTTACTGTGGTTATCAATGTATAGAGAAATGAAAAAAAAAAACCAGTAAAACTAATATTTATTTAGTACAGTGTCGTTTAAAACATTGAGAATTAAAGTGCTTTTTTTCCTTGTAAAAAATGTATCAAGAGTAGTTTGAACAGTGATCACCTTCTCATGGCTTCGCTGGGGACAGGGAGCAAGCATCTCCTCTAAGCTTTGGTGAATTGTTATACCCCTAACTTTGGCTCAGCCTCCCACATTTGATCTTTTGTGCTTTCAGTGTCATGAAATATCCCCACGAGTTCCGTTAATGTGAAGTTTTTTGCCATGTCACTTCTCCTGGGACATCTCCATCCCTTTCTTCACACACTTTCCTCTGTTATGCATCTCTGAGAGATATGGGAATGTGAGCCTGAGACCAACAGTGGCCCAGGAGGGAGGGGAGCCCTTGACCGGTCCAAGGTCACCCTGCAAGAAAATGGAGGGAGCAGGGTCTGGATTTCCATGCCTTTTGTCCAAACACTATGCCACATGCCTCCCCCCACACACTGGTGCCATTAAAACAAAGGGCGCTGATCAGCAAGTCCCTAGAACAGCGGGAGGAAAATATTCTTACTAGTGTGAGCGTGGTTTCTCTGACCAAACCTGGTTTCTGTGTCCTTCGGGGTGGAAACTCACAGGACCCACAGATCACAGATCATGAGTGGGGTGCACCAGGGAGTCCAGGAGGATTTTGTTCTTGGGCTGGGGAGGGGGCTCTGTGGGGGTCTCAGAGGGCGAGGGGTGAGGCCAGGACCCACTGCAGGGGCCTGCGTTGTGGGAAACCCCTTTCTCTCCACCTGGTCAGGGGTACAGGGGCGGGCCCTGGGTCCTCTCCCATCCCGTGTCCCTCTTCCCCAAAGGACATGCTTAGAGGATAACTATAGTAGCCTTTGAGGCACCCCAGATCCTACGAGGGTCTGATATCCCTAGACCCAGGCCCAAGGCACTTGGCCGGGAGGGAGGGAGTTCCCCTGGCTCCTTCCCCTCCCCTGAGATCACAGCAGGTTTCCCCCGTCCCTTGCCCTCCTGGGATTCTTTTTTTTTTTTTTTAAGATTTTATTTATTTATTTGAGAGAGAGAGAATGAGAGATAGAGAGCACGAGAGGGGAGAGGGTCAGAGGGAGAATCAGACTCCCTGCTAGCAGGGAGCCCGATGCAGGACTCGATCGCGGGACTCCAGGATCATGACCTGAGCCGATGGCCGTCGCTTAACCAACTGAGCCACCCAGGCGCCCACCCTCCTGGGATTCTTGCATCTGGGAGTCAGGCCAGGCTCAGCTAAGGTCCTGGGAGAGGGGGATGAGTGCCGGCCCTCAGGGTCTCAAGTTCAACATTTGACATCATCTCCAAATGTGGGCTTTCACCTAATGGTCTCATAGTCTCCCATCCCAGGTCCTTTTGCTGGACTCCTCAGTGGCACTGGCTGTCCAGGAAGATGGGGACCTTTTGCTTGTCTCTGCCCTGGGACCCACTCCGTCCTGGAAGCGTGACTGCCTCTAAGCTGGTCTACGTACATATTTCCATGCAAACGGGGTCCCCTCCAATGGACCCAGCTTCTCACAGAGAGCCGCTGGTAACCCCCATCTTCCTCACCTGGGGACTGCAGACCCCAGCCTCCTCCTGCCTCCTTTCTCCTTGAATCACTCGACAAGCCCTTGTCCCTGAGTGGCTGCTGCCGCAGGTGACACGGTGCCCAGCGAGACAGACACAGCCTCCCGCTCACAGGCTGTCACAAGAAGACCACCGTTGTGAAGTGGCAGGTTGTAGCTGGTCCTCTGAAGAGAACACAGGGGCTGGGATGGAAAACTACAAAGGGGGGGTGTGTCTCACTTGGGTTTTCGGGTTGTCCGAAAGCACCGTTCTTGAGCCAGAGTTGTGTCAAAGAAAACCAGAGACAGACAGAGGTTAGAGGGAAGGCAGATTTTATTCAGGACTGTTGCAATAGGATAGAACGGGACTCTATCCCTAATACAACAGGGACAACTGGGGATTAACAGCCAAGGAGTGCAGGAGATGGGGAGGGGGGCGTGGGGACCAACCTGACAGGCTTCCTGCTGGAGGCAACCCCGGGGTGGGGGGTGATTTTGGTCAGGTATCAAGTAGTGGGGGATTCTTGCTGAACCAACTTAGCAGAGATCTTGCTAAAAACTGGATTTTACAAGCAATGCACAGATGGGCCTAGGAGAAGGTGTAGGAGCCCAGCTAAGGGTTGGTCAAGCGAAGAATGTTTGTCAGTTGAGGGGATTATGTTGGGTCACTGGGAAGACTGCAGATCCCGATGTAGTCAAGGGTGTAGCCAACTTGAGAACAGAAAGAAAGACGCTGAGGCTGGGCAGGGGGCACCGGCAGATCACGTGGGACTCGGAACAAAGAGAGGATCCATGGAAAGATTTCCATGATCTGATTAATGCTTTCATGCTCACCGGGAAGGATGCATGGAGATCAAGCTGTAGGGGAGCAAACTGGTCAGAGCACAGACCAATTCAGTCACTGCAGAGAGACTCAGAGGTAGACACATGTGGACCCCATAGCGCTGGACTTCTATCCTTTAAATGGATCAGTTGTGTGGCATGTAAATTATATCCCAATAAAGCTGTTATTTTTTTTTAATGCCATGCTTCACGCTAAATTTTTTTTGAGTTTTGGGAAGACATAACTGCTTTTGATAAAAATACGGCATTCATATTTCATAGGTGATAGGTTGGGTACTGTTATATGTAACTGCATTAATAAACATGTTCTTAACATTTTTCCACTTTAATTAATATGGCAAATATTAATAGACATAACCCCCCTAAGCAAAAGCTCTTTGGGATCTTTGATACATTTTAAGGATCTAAAGGAGTGTTGAGACCCAAATTTTGAGAGCTGTTGATCTAGGAAGAAAGTTTACCCAAAAGGGATAGCAGTGATTTCTCCCTAGTGGTGAGGAGTTTCATGATGGTTCTTTTCTCCTTATACTGTTAGTTAATCCTGTGCACGCCATCCAAAAAAGCTGGTACCATCTGACTCGCAGGGGTCAGCCCCAGCACCAGGCCACATCCCAGCTGCAACTTCTCACTTGGTTGTCTTAGTTTAGACAGCTAAATCGCTCCTAAGTGCAAATATTTGCTTTCATCTCTTCCAGTGTAAAATGTTGTCCCTTTAACTTCTCTTTCCAGTCCAGTGTTGGGCATAATTTCTCAGAATAATTATAATATGAATTGTGAGGTCAACAACACACAGTGCGCTACAGGCAAAAGGAGTGTGGAGAAATACGGGGTGCAGGGCAAGCAAGAGAGGACTTAGGGTCTGGGGGGCAAGGGTAGGTCCCTCTGGGGCCTCACTTCTGTGGGACCTGAGGAGCTGGGTTCCACGTTCTGGCTCCCGCCCGGGACCCACACACCCAGCCCCACACCCATCTGTGCGGTGGTTTTTTCCTTATCGTGGCCTATGCTCAGGAAGCACCACCAGCAATCAAGTCAGCAAAAGTCACAGGGCCTTGAAAAGTAAAGGCTATCCCCTGAACTTCCGAGTGGAAAGCACAGGTCCCATGTCCCCATAACTGGCGTTTCCACAGAGACCTCGTGGCAGGTCTCTGCTGGTGGGAGAGACATTCTGGAGGGAAGGACTTGACTGAGAGCCCACGTTCCCAGGAAGTTCCTTGATAACTGACCCAGACACAGCCCAGTGCCCTCTCCTGCACAGACATGGGCACTGGTCTGATGAGAGGCCCCAGAGGCGAGCTTTCGGCCCATCCTGATGCCACCTGCTCTCCCGTTCCAGCCCCATCTCCAAAACCCAGCGAGTAGGCACCACCCCAGAGAGGACTGTTAGACTCTCCTGTCTCCCACCAACACTCTGGGTCTTCTAAGCTTTTGCTCTTCCAAAATCTTTTCCAAACCTAAAGTGCCAGGTCCTTGCTCACCTACCTCCTCCCTTGGTCTCTCTGTCCAGACGACCTTGGGTCTCCGGCCACCAGGGGGCACTGTGGGCCCAGAGTTAGCTGCAGGGGAGGGTCCCATGGAAGGTGCACCGGTCTCACCTTGAACCTGGGGGAAGCACAGGGACAGAAGTTTGTAAGTAGGGTTGTGACATGACCTGATGCAGTTTTCCCCGGTCACCTCCCCTCACTGCTACTGGACTATTGTTCCATGGCGGAGTTAACAGCAAAGCAGAGATAGCAGCCAGGAGACTCTGAGCTCCCAATGGGGGATCCTGGCTTGCACTTGAGTGGCAGTGGGGACGGCTTTGTGGACACCCTAGGTGGAATCAGCAGGATTTGCTTAGAGCGAATGTAGGGTGTGAGGGGGCAAGAGACCCTCTAGAGCTTGGTTGTGACTTTCTGAGATTAAAAGGAACAGGAAGGGAGCAGGTATATAATAAAAAGTAAGAAGTCTGCTGGGCCATGCTAGATTGCCAACGATTACATCACAGGATGAAAAATAAAATCAAGTACAGAATAGCATATGCAATAGAATTCTATTCATATAAAACCATATATGTACTTATGCAATGGCTATTTGCAAATGTCTCCCGGATTGATTTTGTATTTTATACCTGGTGGTGGAGGATTGGAGGGGCAATGGGGATTCCAGCCCCAGCACGTTCCAAAGCCAAGGCCCCTAACCAATGTCAGTTTCAAGTCTGGAAGAGCAACTAGGTAACCACAGTTCCCCCACAGTCTGTCCAGAGACCTCAGAGACATCCTGTTTCTCAGCTGGCTGGAACTGGGACCAGGGAGTGAGCCTCACAGGCTTGCAGGCCAACAAGGGTGTGCTCTCAAATTCACGCCTGAATTCTCTGCCCCCACCTTGGGAGCACCCAAACACATAAAACAGTTAATAACAAACATAAAGGAACTAATCAATAATAATACAGTAATAGTAGGGGACTTTAACACCCCACTTACAGCAATGGACAGATCATCTAAAAGGAAACCAACAAAGAAACCATGGCTTTGAATGACACACTGGACCAGATGGATCTAGCAGATATATTCGGAACATCCCATCCTTAAACAGCAGAATACACATTCTTTTCGGGTGAACATGGAACATTCTCCAAAATAGATTACATATTAGGCCCAAAACAGGCCTCAATAAATACAAAAAGATTGAAATCATACCATTAAACTTTTCTGACCACAATACTATGAAACTGGAGGTCAACCACAAGAAAAAATCTGGAAAGACCACGGTTACATGGAGGTTAAACAACATGCTACTAAATGATGAATGGGTCAACCAGGAAATAAAAGAAGAAATAAAAAAAAGTACATGGAAACAAATGAAAATGAAAACAAAACAGTCCAAAACCTTTGGGATACAGCAAAGGTGGTCCTAAGAGGGAAGCATATAGCAACATAAGGCTACCTCAAGAAGCAAAAAAAATCTGGGGCACCTGGGTGGCTCAGTGAGTTAAGCGTCTGCCTTCGGCTCAGGTCATGATCCTGGAGTCCCAGGATCAAGCCCCACATCAGGCTCCCCACTCAGCAGGGAATCTGCCTCTCCTCTGACACTCCCGCATCTTGTGCTCTCTCACTCTCTCTCTCTCAAATAAATAAATAAATAAAATCTTAAAAAAAAAGAAGAAACAAGAAAAATCTTCAACAACCAAATCTTGCATCTAAAGGAGTTAGAGAAAGCACAACAAAGAAAGCCGAAAGCCAGCAGAAGAAGGGAAATAATAAAGATTAGAGCAGAAATAAATGATATACTAAATGATATACTAAAAAAGAAATAGAACCGATCAACAAAACCAGGAGCTGGTTCTTTGAAAAAATTAATAAAATTGATAAATCCCTAGCCAGACTTACCAAAAAGAAAAGATAAAAGACCCAAATAAATAAAATCACAAATGAGAGAGGAGAAATAACAACAAACACCACAAAAATACAAATAATTATAGGAGAATATTATGAAAAACTATATGCCAACAAATTGGACAACCTGGAAGGAATGGATAAATTCCTAGAAACATGTAACCTACCAAAACTGAAACATGAAGAAATAGAAAATTTGAATAGATCAATTACCAGCAAAGAAATTGAATCAGGCCAGGATTACCCTGATACCAAAACCAGATGAAGACACCACCACAAGAAAAGAGAACTACAGGCCTATATTTCTGATGAACATGGATGAAAAAATCCTCAACAAAATACTTGCAACCAAATCCAACAATATATTTTATTTTATTTTATTTTATTTTTTAAAGATTTTTTATTTATTTGACAGAGAGAGAGAGAGACACGGCGAGAGAGGGAACACAAGCAGGGGGAGTGGGAGAGGGAGAAGCAGGCTTCCCGCAGAGCAGGGAGCCCGACGCGGGGCTCAATCCCAGGACCCTGAGATCATGACCTGAGCTGAAGGCAGACGCTTAATGACTGAGCCACCCAGGCGCCCCACAACAATATATTTAAAAAAATCATTCACCACGATCAAGTAGGATTTATTCTTGGGATGCAAGGACAGTTAAATATTTGCAAAATCAATCAGTGTGTACATCACATCAATAAAAGAAAGGATAAAAACCATATAAATGATCATTTCAATAGATGCAGAAGAAGCTTTTGACAAAGTACAACATCCATTCATGATAAAAACCGTCAACAAAGTAGGTTTAGAAGGAACATATCTCAGCACAATAGAAGTCATATATGAAATACCCACAGCTAACATCATATTCAATGGTGAAAAACTGAGAGCTTTCCCCCTAAGGTCAGGAACAAGACAAAGCTGTCCACTCTCACCACTTTTATTCAACATAGTACTGGAAGTCCTAGCCACAGCAATCAGACAACAAAAAGAAATAAATGCATCCAAATTGATAGGAAGAAGTAAAACTTTTGCGATTTGTATATGACACAAAAAACCAAAAGACTATATAGTCTATATAGAAAACTCCAAAGACGCCACCAAAAAACTGCTAGAACTGATAAATGAACTCAGTAAAGTCACAGGATAAAAAATCAATCTACAGAAATCTGTTGTATTTTTATACACTAATAATGAAGCAGCAGGAAGAGAAACTTAGAAAACAATCCCATTTATAATCGTACTAAAATAATAAAATACCTAGGAATGAACTTACCCAAGGAGGTGAAAGACCAGTGCTCTGAAAACTATAAAATACTGATGAAAGAAATTAAAGATGACACAAACAAATGGAAAGATATTCCATGCTCATGGATTGGAAGAACAAACATTGTTAAAATGTCCATACACCCAAAGCGATCTACACATTCAATGCAATTTCTATGAAAATACCAACAGCATTTTTCACAGAGTTAGAACAAACAATCCTAAAACTTGTATGGAACCACAAAAGACTCTGAATAGCCAAAGCAATCTTGAGAAAGAAAAGCAAAGCTGGAGGCATCACAATTCTGGACTTCAAGTTATATTACAAAGCTATAGTAATCAAAACAGTATGGTACTGGCACAAAACTAGATACATTGATCAATAGAACAGAATAGAAAATCCAGAAATAAACTCACAATTAATCTTTGACAAAGCAGGAAAGAATACCCAATGGGAAAAAGACAGTCTCTTCAACAAATGGTGTTGGGAAAACCAGACAGCTACATGCAAAAGAATGAAACTGGACCACTTTCTTTCACCATACACAAAAGTAAACTCAAAATGGATTAAAGACCTAAATGCGAGAACTGAAACCATAAAAATCCTAGAAGAGAGTACAGGCAATAAATTCTCTGACATTGAACATAGCAACATTTTTCTAGATATGTCTCATGAGGCAAGAGAAACAAAAGCAAAAATAAAACTCTTGGACTTCATCAAAATAAAAAGCATCTGCACAGCAAAGGAAACAATCAATAAAACTGAAAGACAACCTACTGAATGGGAGAAGATAATTTTAAATGACATATCTGATAAAGGTTTAGCATCCAAAATGTATAAAGAACTTATACAACTCAACACCAAAAAAACCCCAAATAATCCAATTAGAAAGTGGGCAGAAGACATGAACAGACATTTCTCCAAAGAAGGCATCCAGATGGCCAACATACACATGAAAAGATGCTCAACATCACTCAGCATCGGGAAAATGCAAATAAAAACTATAATGAGACATCACCTCACACATGTCAGAATGACTAAAATAAAAAAAAAAAAACCACTAGAAACAAATGTTGGCATGGATTTTGGAGAAAAAGGAACGCTTTTGAACTGTTGGTGGGAACGTAAACTGGTGCAGCCACTCTGGAAAACAGTATGGAGGGTCCTCAAAAAGTTAAAAATAGAACTACCCTATGACCCAGTCATTGCACTACTGGCTATTTACCCAAAGAATACAAAAACACTAATGCAAATGGGTACATGCACCCCTATGTTTATAGCAGCATTATTTACAATACCCAAATTATGGAAGCAGCCCAAGTGTCCATTGACTGATGAATGGATAAAGAAGATGGGTTGTATATACACAGTAGAATATTATTGAGCCATTTAAAAGAATGAAATTTTGCCATTTGCAATGACATGGTTGGAGCTACAGAGTATTAGGCTAAGTGAAATAAGACAGAGAAAGACAAATACCATATGATTTCACTCATATTTAGAATTTAAGAAACAAAACAAACAAGCAAAAGGAAAACGAGAGAGAGAAACTGGGATGCCTGGGTGGCTCAGTTGGTTGAGCATCTGCCTTTGGCTCAGGTCATGATCCCAGGGTCCTGGGATCGAGTCCCGAGTCGGGTTCCCTGCTCGGCGGGGAGTCTGCTTCTCCCTCTCCCTCTGCTGCTCCCCCTGCTCGTGCTCTCTCTCTCTCTGATTAATAACAAAATATTTTAAAAAAAAGAGAGAGAGAGAAACCAAGAAACAGACTCTTAACTATAGAGAACAAACTAATGATTGCCAGAGAGGAGGTGGTGGGTGGGGGAATGGGGGAAATAGAGGCTGGGGATTAAGGAGTGCACTTTTCGTGATGAGCACTGGGTGATCAAAATAAAAACTTAAAAAAAAAAATTCATGCTTGAATTCTCTAAGCATCGGTACACCCAGGCTCACCACCAGCTGCCAGATGTTTTCCAATAACAATCAGAAAATCTGGTTTTGAATTATTTTCACATCTGCAGTTAGTGCCAATCCCAGAGAAACCCTGAGCCTGAAACAATAGCTGCCTGTAGATTGGTGTCAAATTGGCCAGCAGGGGGCAGGCTTGTCCCAGCCAGTGGGACAGCACCAGGGGGTGCCTCTGGGGCTTGGCTCTGAAAAAGTGCCAGGTTCCTCGGTGAAAAGCATCTTGTCTGGACGGAGGGAAAGCCTGGCACAAGAGTATACTCTGCCTCAGGTCTCAGCTGTCCTCCATGACCTTGGCTGTTTTCTTGACTTATTTTTTTGAACAATAGCTGCCACCATTTACGGAGGATTTATTATGTACCAAGCTCTGGGCTCAGTATTTCTCTCTGCATTAGAAATAGTTACTGTACCCATTGCTAGAGGAAGAGAGATTCAGAGAGGGGCAGTAACTTCTTCAAGGTCACACAGCCTGTCCGCGGTGAAACTGGAATTCTAAGGCCCAGCGGTCAGTGCTCTTGAACCTTTCACTGTGCGGTCCCAGCACCTGGAGATGGACTGCTCACTTTATACTTCGTAATACATCCTGGAGAGTAGGGTCCTACTGTTGCTGGCAAGCCTTAGGGAAAGTCAGGTCCAGGTGTTTGCAACACTGTTTTCATGCCAGAATCTGTTATTCCAAAGAAATTGCACAAGTAAAATAAGAAGGCAGCCTCCTAGAGTAGTTCCCAAGGTATGTTCCCCAGACCAGCAGCATCAGCAGAGATTTCGTCACCGGAGAACTTGCTGGGAATGTGACTTCTTGGCCCCACCCCAGACCTACTGATCCACAAACTCAGAGGGCAAGAACCCCGCCCCTGTCCAGCTGTGCTGATGCCACTCAAGTTTGAGAATGGAGCTGAAGCAGGGATGTAGGGAAAAGATCCTCACTCTCCTTTCCACTCCTTTGGAAAAGATGGGGTGATCCTCCCCCCTGGTTTCACCGGGGCCACTGCTACGGGTTGTGCAGCCCAATTTGTTAATCTGGTTACAGTGTTTCAATCTGATTTTCAAATTCTTATTAATCCGATTCCAGTACTTCTGGCCACTGTAGTATTTATACAGTCTCTCTCTCTCTCTCTCTTTTTTTTTTTTTTTTTTGAGAGAGAGAGAGAGGGTGGGGAGACAGAATCTCAAGCAGACTCCCTGCTGAGCACAGAGCCGGATTCGGGGCTCGATCCCACAACTCCAAGATCATGACCTGAGCCGAAATCAAGAGTCGGACGCTTAACTGACTGAGCCACACAGCCGCTCCTAAAGCCACTTTTTAATCAGTGTGTGTGGAAGGCCAAGGAGTGCTGACCCATGCAGGCAGCCACAGGGCTTGGGCTCCTTCACCCCACCCCCCACCCCCACCATTGCCCCTTTGCCTTCCCAGTCGCCTGAAAAGGACTAGATATGTCTCGGGGGTTAAGTGATGGAACACGCTGAATGCACAGGACTCCTGCCTTGCATCCAGGCTCCAGATGAACAATGCACCCACCCACACTGAATCAATGCCTGCATCCTCATCCCCCCCGGAACCTCTGAATATGTTAGTTTATATTCCAAAAGAACTTCGCCGATGTGACTACGGATTTGAGATGGAGGGATTATCCTGGATGATCCAGGACCCTGTGTATTGACAAGGGTCCTCCCAGAAGGGAGGTGGAGAGAGAAGATGCTACGCTGCTTGCAGCTCTGGAAAGAGAGAGGGGAGACCATGAGTCGAGGAGTGTAGGTGTCCCCTCGAAGCAGAAAAAGACAAGGAACCCATTCACCCCTAGAGCCTCCAGAAGAACCCATTGTGGACTTAGCACCTCCGGAACTGTAGGAGAATAAACTTGTGTTGCTTTAGGCAACTAAGTTTGTGGTATTTGTTAGAGCAGCGGTAGGGAACCCATACACCATCTTTCAGGCTTTTAACAAACCTGCTAAGCTCCTTCCCAGCACGGAGCCTCACACATGCTGTTCCTGCGATCTAGGCCACCCCCTCTGCCCTCCCCACCTGCCCCTGCACCTGGCTAGTCCCCCACTCCCCCGCCCCCCAGCAGTGTTCAGGCCTCTGCCTGAATACCCCTTCTTCAGGGAAGGCTTCCCTGATAGATCATGTCTCCATGCCCCCATTATCGCTCTCAAGACCCCTTTCCTTCAGTACACCCCCACTGATCTCCTTCACGACGCACTGGCTACCAAGGTCCCGAATTCCGTAAACCTGTCCCCAACATCACTCTGTCCTGTCCTGTATTTGTTTAAGATCCCTCTCCTCTGCCTGATGGAAGGCTCTGTGATGTCAGCGTCTGGTTCGACCACAGCTCAAAGGATGTTTGTGGGACAGCCGAGTGGCTGCTGGCGGGCCCAGCGGGGTGCCAAGCGCGGTGCCAGCCCACGGCAACCACCTGGAGCTCTTCTCCTGGCCCAGCCTCCTTTACTCCCTTCCTCCCACCACTCTTTCAGCAAACAGGACTCAGCACCTCGTGTGCGCCAGGCTTTGACTTGAGGGAATTTTGAGTCTGGTAGGGAAGACGGGGTCAGTGAACAGACTCTTGGAGGAGTGAGGGATGGCTCTAGAGTGTGCTCAGGTCAACCTAGAGGAGGCCTGGGGCCGGCAGGTGTCCTTGAAAGGGACGGCCCGAACCCAGTCTTCCTCTACTTTGAGTCACATTATTTCCAGTCCAGAATCACAGCCAACCACACACACATGTCCCTGAGCCAAATGCACAGCAGACCGACACGTCCAGCTGGTCTCAAGGCTTTTATTTCTTTGAAGAGACAGTTTTGCACAAGGGCTAGGCATGCATGCTCTGTGACCAGCCCGCCTAGGTTCAAATCCCAGCTCTAGGATTCATTACGTGTGCAGTATCAGGCCAGCCAGTTAATCTCTGTTGTCTCTGTTCTTTGTTCCCATTTCTGTAAACAGAAATAACGTTTATAATCCCTACCTTGGGGCACCTACCATGGATGACGATAGCAACAAGTCAATGAGATAATCTCGTTTAGGCTTGTTCAACCCAGAATAAATATTATTTGTTTTTTTCTTGCCTTTGTTTTTGTTTTTTTTTTTCTTGATTATTTGCTAGAATGTGGTAGTAGGTGCCAAAAATGTAAGGAAAAGATTCATGGAAAAATACTTCTATTCATTTCTTTTTCTCCAAAGCAGAAAAAACAACCGTTTGTAGTGGTGGTTGTGAGATGAGCTGGCAGGGCCTCAGAATTGTATTGATGCCCTGCCACGGATGGACGGAGGGAGGAGCAGAGAGGTGACCTCCTCTCTGATGCTGGCAGAAGGATTCTGGGGGGGAGGGTTGGGGGGCTCACTTTTCTCTGATGCAGAAGTGGGAGTAGCTGAGTTCTGGGAAGAATAAGGGGTCTTTAGGCATCAAGATGGGTTGGGGTCTGGACAGAGGTCCACCTTGGGGCAGGGGTGTGGGGAAGCAGCTAGACGTGGGCTCAGAGTGTGGAACATGACTGGGTCGTGGTGATCGGGGTGAGCGTGGGTCCAGAGAAGAGCCCCAAAACACCGAGCGCAGAGCCCACAGTAATGAATGCAGGTAATCGGGGTGGAGGCAGAAGGCAGAGAAGGCCATTCGGACACCGCCCTGACAGGGCAGATGCGGGCCAGCCGTGCTCATCTGGAGGCTGGACTCCACATCAGGTGGCAGAACGTGCCTCGGGGGACTCCATCCTTGGCGAGGACAGCACCAAGTCCCTGAACCAGGACAGTGCCCCGGATCTTCTGTCTGCGGGTCCATCCTCATTCTGAAACACTCGCTGAAAAATTCCCCATCCTCAAACCCGGAAAAGGATTTAAGAGCTCAGAGGTGGAAGGGAGTGCTGTGTGTCTTGCTTCCTCTGAACCCTGGGTTCAGCGCACCCCTGGGGAGGCAATGACGGGCTGGACCCCTCCCCGATGGCCAGCTCCCACGGGGTGCCCTCCCATAACCACGTTCTACTATGTCATGGAGCTCTGCAGTGGGTCTCGTGGTCAGATCCCCTTCTGTATGGACCAGACACTCCTGGAGGGTAGGTACCCCACTGTGAGAACTTGCAGGAATCATGTTACCTCTCTGGGCCTCAGTTTCCCCTCATGTGAAACGAGGGAGAGGGCCTTCTGCCATTCTGCACAATTCTGCATATACGTGACACTCCATTCTGTCAAAGAGCTTTACTTGTGGGATGGAAAAGAAAGGAACCTGAGGGTTTGGAGGAGGGGCGAAACCTTCAAACACAGACCATGATTCTAAGGGCCCCTCGGCGGGGTCGGATTTAAAACTCTGGGTGGGTCTGCAGGCTGCCGGCTGCCTGGCCAGTTGGACAGCACAGTGGGGCTCCGGCTGGCTCTGCCTGCATTGCCCGGGGTCTGGCAGCTCTCAGAAGCGTGGGACAGGGTGCAGACGAGGGGGAGGGACGGGGATGGCATGTTCCCGCCGGGACAAAGCATAGGGTGGTGGTCTGGGGTAGGACGAGGTGTAAATGCTCTCCCTCGTGGCAGCCTTGGGTGCGAGCCATCTCCGCTGCAGCTGTTCACGGAGTCCATAGTTTGTAGGGGGAGCTGCAAGAGAAACCAGGCTCTGGGTGAACGGGGCGTGGACCGGCCAGAAGAGCGTGTTTTCCAGGGCTGCAGTATCCGGGACCGAGGCTGGTTCCGGAGGGAAGAAGGGCTTGCAGGAGTGTTGGCTCAGGGTGGGGCCGGTTCCCCGCGTACTCAGGAGGAACCAGGCGCTAGTACATAGGCCTCGGAAAAGTCAGCCCCTCGACTGGTGGAGGGTGGCCCTGCCGCTCCTGGGGGACTGTCCTACCCTAGCAGGGAAGGGAGCAGTGCAGGCTTGTGAGAGCGATCCCGAGGAGAAACCCTTGCAAAAGTAATGAGGAGTGACAAGCCACTCACCATAAGACGCAGGTCCCTTTGCATTGAAGGGTAGGGAGTACAAAAAGTTGGATGCAAAGGAGGACGGTAGCTTGAAATGTAAATCAGATCAAGGCACTCTCTTACAAAAATCCCTTCAAAGTCCTGTTGCTCCTGGAAGGACAAAATCCACACTCCTCGTGGTGGCCTATGAGCCCCGAAGTGGTCTTCCTGCTGTGGAGCATCTTCACTTGCTATTTCCTCCCCTGAAATTCTCCCCCCACTCCCCAATTCCTATATGGCTCCCTCCTTCTCAACTCAACTGTCTTTTCCAGAAAGACCATCCCTCATCATTCCACCCAAAGGAGATTCACAAATACCTGCCTCACTTTGTGTTCCTTACCTGGCATCTTTGCTTCGTGGCACATATATGGTGGTCCAGAATGATCTTACTTGCCAGATCTTAAGTTATCCATTAACAGTGTCTTATCTGGGACCTACTGGAATGACAACTCTCCCAAGGGCAGGAATTCCTCCCCGTTTGTCACTCCTGTGTCCCCCAGGTGCTACGTTAATGCGGGGCCCCGGGGCACCGGTCGTCACTGTTTATGCAAAGATGATGGATCTGAGGGCAGTGATGCTGTCCCTGCCACCCGTGCTCCCAGTAAACCCAGACTGGCACGGCGCACAGGTGAGGGCTTCACCACACAGCCCACGTCACCTCCGTGGCAAGCAGCAGCCCTGCGGGTCAGTAGAATTCTCCCCTCTCTCGGGTCACACTAATGCTCTCTGTGTGAGTCTTTCAGCATCCACAGCCCTAGGGCAGCTGTGGACGCCTCACTGCCCAGCACAGGGCGAAATCCTGAATTATATGAATACCGAGAAGGGGGAAGTCGGATTTCTCTGGGAGCCACAGCATCTTATGTCCACTCCAGGTGCGAAGTGCGGGCAGGTCGGGGTTGTAATTGTGCCGGTTGTAATGGTCATCGTAGGTGCTGATCAGATGGCGGTGGGAGGGCTCCTGGTGGTGCGTGATCAGGTGTTTGTACGGGAGCCCCTGGAGAGACAGACACAGTGGGCGTGTTAACCGATCGGAGCAAGGTATCCACAGGGCGGCGGACGGAGGCAGAAGCTGCTGCCTCGGAGGTGTGTGAAGCTGATGGCAAGTGTTGTTGCCTGAGCCCCCAGGCCACCACCTGGGAGACACAGTTGTCTGGCCCACCAGGACGCAGCTCACCGTCACACACACATCCCGGCTTTGCGGCAGTCAGTTCTCCGTCTGGGGGCCCCCAACGCATGCCAAGTCAATTCATCCCTAGAATGGGCTATGGGGACACATTAAAATGAAAGGCAGGACACCCAGCTGAATATGAAGAGCCAGAACCATCTCACCGCTGCCCTTGTGATCTGAAATTACACCCTCTGGTGTGTCTCCAGGCTCCTCCATCCAAGTGCCTATTGCCATGGCCAGTGAAAGGCATTGAATACCGAGCATGACATACGCACCTTGTATTTCAATCAGTTACTATGGGAAGAGTCAGAGAATGCTCCATAAATTGCCTTCTCCTGCAAAGGATTTATGGCTCCCTCGGCTGGAAACTCGAGGAGTGATTTCTTTAGTGGGAGTTATTTACAAGGAGAAGAAAGCCGTGTCCTCCTTACTCTGGGACGTTTGCCTGCATCCGTGCCTTTCCGAAGAAAATCCTCTTGGCCCTGGAAGGGAGTCTTGGAGGACTGGGCTGATTTACAGGGGAGGATAATGTGGATTTCCATGCCTGTCCTCATGTCTGGAGCAGACAGGGAGGTCTGTGTCTGCTCTGGTCTGGAAATGCCAGGTGCACATAATATTTCAAGTGGTGGTTCCATAAATAAGTCAGATCACAATGCCAAAGGGAGACGAAGGGGACAGGCACAGACATTAGGCAGGGGTTCCCAAGATCCGCATCACCAGGTGCCGGGAGTACAGGTCCAATGCCAGGGAAAGCAAGTTGGAGGGGTTCCCATGAACCCAGGGAAGTGCTGAGAAGGCATCACAGCAGGGAAAGGAGAAAGGGATTTTCTTGCTATTCTTCTTGGCTTGGGGCACGGCCTTGCTGTCTTGATGATGAACCTGAGATTTTTGTTTTGATCAGATGATCAGGTGACAGATAGAGAGACAACTGCCTTGGAAAAAAAGGATTTAGAAAGTTTATTACTGGGGCACCTGGGTGGCTCAGTCGTTAGGTGTCTGCCTTTGGCTCAGGTCATGATCCCAGGGTCCTGGGATCAAGCCCCGCATCGGGCTCCCTGCTCAGCGGGAAGCCTGCTTCTCCCTCTCCCACTCCCCCTGCTTCTGTTCCCTCTCTCGCTGTGTCTCTCTCTGTCAAATAAATAAATAAAATCTTTAAAAAAAAGAAAAGAAAGTTTATTACTTTCAATTCCTGAGAGGAGGGGGCACCACACGGGACCACACAGGGAAGCACCAGTGTCGAAGAAGGAGCAGGAGAGAGAGAGAGCATGGCCCAGGACCTCCATGTGTTTTCCAAGGGAAGGAACAAGGTGAGGTAGGGTAAGCAAGTTTGAGAAGTTTAGGATTGCAGAGTTAGATTTCAGCTAAAGAGATGCTTCCGGTTATTGGTGCCTGGCCCCGGAGTGATTTAAGGCAAAGGGATATTGGCTTGGCATGTGAACGTTACATAAAAGAGGTGGTTGGGGTGTGGGCTCTGGATTGGTTGGTTTGTATCCCAAAGGCGTGCTTCCAGGCAAGCTGTTTACTGTCTGTAGGACTAGCCAGCCTTGGGAGGGCAGTCTGTCCAGGATTAGCACGGCCCCTAAGATGTCAAACCATCTAAAATTCAGAACATAAAAAACGCGATGAATATACCTGCCTAGTGGAAAAGCACAGGAAGGGGGTCCTCTCTGGGTGATGCTAACCCCATCAATCCATAGTCAATTGAAAGAGCAGATATGCATTTGTCTAAGAAGGAGGAAGTGTGAAGTGGGGATGGGAGCTGGCTGTCCTAGGAGGAAGAGCAGGATGAAGTACCCGAAAGAGCTGATGGGTTGAAGCAGCTGTGTGGGGCAGTGCTATGTCCAGGGTCCCCGCACACAAGCAGGAGTTTTGAACAGAGTCCTTGGAAATGGATATCTGATTGCTTGGTTCTATTTTGTGTATATGTTGGCAGGGGACTTCTTAATTTTAACCAGATTACATAAGGATTTATTTATTTATTATTTGAGAGAGAGAGAAAGAGAGCAGGGGGAGGGGCAGAGGGAGAGGAAGAGAGAGAATCCCCAAGCAGACTCCCAGCCAAGTGCAGAGCCCAACTCTGGGCTCGATCTCATGACCTCGAGATCATGACCTGAGCAAAAAATCAAGAATCAGACGCTTAAGTGAGTGAGCCACCCAGGGGCCCCTTAACCAGATTCTGTGTGTGTGTGTGTGTGTGTGTGTGTGGTTATCTCTTCATCAGGGTTTGTAATGAGTCCAAAAGTCTTTAAGAAGGGCATGAATGTGTATTGAGAACTAGGCTAAGTACCTCATATATATTGATGACTGGGGACCAGGAGCCCCAGATCATGGGTTCTTATTTTGACTTCCTTCTGTGAGCATGCATTTGGGTCTTCAGGGCACACTAATGGTAACGATTGGCATCCCCAGGGCGTCAGCATGGTCTGCGGATGCCGGCGTACTCCAGGGATATCCGTGCAATCCAGGGATGCCCACACAGAGCTGAAAATGTGGTGCTGTTTTATACAGAGATGACTCCCGAATGCAGAAGACAGAGTCCACTCCAGCAGATAATGAAGAGGGTTGTGAGGATACTTGCTTGAGTCACAGATCAGCCACCTGCTTAGTCTCTTACCAACCAGCTACACAGTTTTGGACAAGACATTCACCACACCCGGGGCGCCTTTTATCTGCAAATGAGGGTGCTGAGCTGAACAATCTCTTGGAACCCTTCCAGCTCCAAAATGCTCCCATCCTTACACTGCCCACCCCTCACTCTGTGCCCCCACCCTGAGTTTAGGCAGGTATGGGGTTGGGGGGGGCGGGAGGGGGGACATGTCCTGAGGTCGCAGTGCCCTGCTTCCTGCTCCGGGGACCTGCGACACAAGGGCACGCACTCAATGAGTGAGAGAGGGCAGAATGGTCCCTGACTTTTTATACAAAAGAACAGGAAGCTGGGGCATAGAAGATACAAAATACTGTCATCCAAGCATCACCGCTACTCGCTTTTGGAGGACCTTATGTGATTTCTATGTTCCCCTTAACTCGGTATTTACCTTGCTTGTTTATTTCCCACACCCTTTGCCTACATCCTGTTGGGAGAACCTGGAGGAGCTGGAAAATGATCCAGGACAGTGCTGGGATACAGGGCTGGGGGGAATGCTACCAGTTTGAGATTTGGCAGATTGTAAATAAAGGTGAATGCCATCTGCAGCCCCTGGGTTGGGGAGGGTGCTCACAAGACTACTACTGTGTCCCCTAGGGGGGAACTGAGCTTAGAAGAAGCGGGCAGGTGGTGGCTCCTGAGCACTGGGGGGAGCCCAGGCCTGAGTGTGGGGCCCCCACTCCCTCGTACCTCAATTCTCCTCTTGCCATACCACCTGGAGATCTGGTCTGGTCTGTGGCCTGGGAAGGGGACGTACTCTTTTCTGTAAATGCACTGAGGTGTTTTCTCCGTGGCTTTGGTGAACTGAAAGAGATGAAATGGTCAGGATAACTTCTGTGATGCAGCTTCTCCCACTTCTGCAGCATCCCTTTCCCTCCTGGGCTAGGGAAAGCTGGGCAGAGAAAGGGTAAACACGGAGCCCAGGGCATCCTCACAATGCAAGCTTGATTTTGCCCCCTCCCTTCCAAAGCTTAGAAAGGACCGCGCTCAGGCACTTGGCATCCCACGCCTCAGGAAAGCTTTTACTTGTGTCACCTGACCACTTCTCTGCTCCCCCCTCCTGCTTGCCTCCTTCCTCTCTTTTTTTTCTTTGTTTTCCTCACCTCTTCCCAGTTCCACTCTTCCCCCCCGCCCCGCCCCATTATATTATGTTTCCTGGTTCATTTTTTTTAAATTTATTGTGGTAAAATAGACATAACAAAACTTACCATTTTAACCATTTTTACATATACAGTTCAGTAGCATTAAGTACACTTATATGGTTATGCAACCATCATCATCACCTGTCTCCAGAACTTCTTCATCTTCTCAAACTAAAACTCTGAACCCATTAAATGGCTCCCGCCCTTTGCCCGTGGCACCCACCATTCTGTTCTCTGTCTCTATGAATTTGACTACTCCAGGTACTTCATACAAGTGGAATCATACAGTATTTGTCTTTCCACGCCTGGCTTATTTCACTTAACATGATGTCTTTGAGGTTTATCTACATTGTAGCATGTGTAAGAATTTTCTTCCTTTTAAAGGCTGAGTAATATTTTATTGTAGGCATATCCTACATTTTGCTTATCCATTCTACCTTTTGGCTACTGTGAATAATGCTGCTACAAATACGGATGTATGAAGATCTCTCTTCAAAATCCTGCTTTCAGTTCTTTTGGGTGTAAACCCAGAAACGGAATTGCTGGGTCATGAAGAAATAGAAAATCTGAATAGATCTATAACAAGTAAGAAACAAAAACATCTCCAAAATACAAGTCCATAACTAGATGGCTTTACTGGTGAATTCTGCTTAGCATTTGACTACCATAACTACCAAAACCGCCTTTTCCAGTTCTCAGAAGTCACCACCACCCTTCCCCACCAAAATTACCAATTGTATATCGTCCTCTTGCCCATTTCCCAAGAAGACATGAGGATATCTCCATGTCTCCGCAGAAGTGTAAGTGACTCAGTCTTGATTGCCACCACAAATAAAGATATTCAATTTCAAGTAGGCCAATTCAGGCAAAGTATTTTTGTGTTGGCCTTTAAAGTACATGGGGACACCAAGAGCCCATTTGTTCTGTTTTGAAAGTAAAAACTGAAATTCACAGGCAGGGCAAGGTTGTGGAACAGGTGTCAGAGAGCAGCAGCTCATCACTGGACATCAATGCAGGGAGTGACGAGACTGCCTTGACAAGTACCCCACTCTGGGAAGGGCCAGGCCAGGGACAGCAGACGTTCTGCAAATCAAGGTGCAGAGCAATTAGGGACGGGAACACCAGATGCCTGGAAACACTCCACTGAAAATAATGCTGAGGCACAGCTATATTGACACCTCTGCTATGGCATTTTCAAGATATAATGGTGACCTTGATGATGGCTTGCATGTAACTCCCCTGTGAAGAGCACAGACACCCTAATGTCACATTCTTAAGATGTAACCATCTGTGACCCTTAATTTGGAAATAGTAATGACCCCATTCCTATCTCTGCCTGCCAGGCCACCCCAAGCCCTCTGTCCACTTTCTCCCACTCCTTACCTTCATCCTCTCTTCCACCCAGTTTCCAGTGAGCACTCGGGTTGAATATTTGGTCTCGACCTTCCAGCTTGGGGTAGAGAAGGATTGTGGACTTACTGCAGTCAAAAACTGCATGGTAAGTGTTTGCCCTGAGTCTTTTGACTTGCCACAGTTTCAGGTTTCAGGAGCGGGGAGATGTTACGCAGTTGCTGAGTTTAGGGTGTCTTTTTCATCTTCCCAGACACCCTTCTGAGTGGGTATAGATGATGACACTCTGTCAATTTCACAAAACAAATGGGCCCGAGAGTCTACTTTCAGCCTCCAAGGAGAGGTGACGTGATCTTGGATTCCCTACTGTTGACTGTCTCCATGGTGATAGGCTGTGCCTATAAATACTCTCCTTAAGGGGGAAGCTGATTCTTCAGGAGCAAAACTGGCCCCATAGAAGCAAATCGAACCAACAATAACCACCACAAATGCAGGGCCAGAAGGACCTTGTTTTCGTGTTGTCACCCTGTGAGAGGCATCATCCTTGGGGTACTTTTATAAGGATGAGTTGAGACGATCACATTCTATTACTAATTCTATTACTCTAGTGCTGATGTGCTAGGCCCATGTGGAGACATTTGCATGTAGTCACTCATTTAATTCTCATAGCAGCCCTATGAAGCAGATGCCACTATTATACCTATTTTACAGATGAGAGCAGTGAAGCAAGGAGAGATTAAGTAGCTGTTTAAAGTCACCCATGTGGGAGAGTTGGGATTTGAATCCACTCTGATTCAGGCCTAGACCCCTGGGCTCCACTCAGTGCTTGTCTGCCCCTTTGCCCAAGGGGCTTCCACAAAGAATCCTATCTTTGTGCTCAAACTGATACCATGTGGTTCATTTGGTTAGTCTTCATTCACCTCACAATCATTTTATTGAACACATGCTACATCTTGGGCACTGAGCTGTGTGTGTAATGCATCAGTGACTAGACCAGGGTCCCATCCCCACAGAGGGACCTCACTGAGGTCCAATGGGAGAAAGGCCATTATTTTGTTTATTCACTAAGCAAAAAAAAATGAGGAACAACCTATCTATTGAGGGAGGGCTGGTTCAATAAATTATGGTACATCTATATAATGAAATACTCTGTAGTTGTTACAAAATGCTAACAGAGAAAGGTGTCTCTAATATGGTTGAATTAAAGAAGCAGAATGCTGTAGTCTCACTTACCACAAAAGAAGACATCCAATTTCAAGTAGGCAATTCAGAGAATGTATCTTTCCAACAGTCTTTAAACAAAAGTAGAGGAACTCCAAGAAACTATTTGTTCCCTCTTGAAACTAACCATGTGGTGGGGAAAGGACATGAAGACACACCGCAGAGCATGGCAAACCTCTATTTGGCAGGGACAGTGGTCTGGGCAGGCTAGAGCCAGGAAGGGGGCGATGTCCTTCCAATCCGAGTACAGGGGAGTCATGTGTTCTGTATAATTCCATTTTTAAAAACTTTTAATTATAAAATGTAACACAATATGAACAGGTACATTAAAAATAAATGTACAGATAAATGAATTACAGTAGAGCAAAACCCCACAAAATCAGCACGGAGGTCAATAAGCAGAACATTACCAGCACGCCAGAAGTGCCACACACACCTCCTCCTTTTCCAACCTGACTTCCCTAGCTGTCACTTCCTTGCTTTTTTTTTTTTTTTTTATGCTGAGCACCAAAGGATGCATTCGTATACACTAATGCTTAGCCTTGCCTGTTTGTGGAGTTGGTATAAATGGAACTGTATAGCAGTTATTCATTTGAATCTGGTTTGTTTTCCTCAATACAGTTAATATTTTTTTTAAGATTTTATTTATTTATTTGAGAAAGAGACAGACAGAGCATGAGTGGGGGGAGGAGGCAGAGGGAGAGGGAGAAGCAGACTCCCCCCGGCGAGCAGGGAGCATGATGTGGGACTCGATCCCAGGACCATGGGATCATGACCTAAGCCAAAGGCAGATGCTTAACCGACTGAGCCACCCAGGAGTCCCTATAGGTAATATTTTTAAGATTCACTCATGTTGCATGTAGCTGTGGTTCCTTGACTTTTTTGTACATGTCTCCTGGAACCCAGATACAGCCATTTCTCTAGGGCTGTGGTTCTCAAATTTCTAGTTTCTTAAAAATTATTTAGGACCCAAAGGGGTCCTAAATTTTTTATTTTTTTTTTCAGATTTTTTTTTTATTATGTTATGTTAGTCACCATACATTATATCATTAGTTTTTGATGTAGTGTTCCGTGATTCGTTGTTTGCATATAACACCCAGTGCTCCATGCAGTACGTGCCCTCTTTAATACACTTCACCAGGCTAACGCATCCCCCAACCCCTCCCCTCTAAAACCCTCAGTTTGATTCCTGGAGTCCATAGTCTCTCATGGTTCTTTTCCCCCTCTGATTCTCCCCTTTCATTTTTCCCTTCCTTCTCCTAATGTCCTCCATACTATTCCTTATGTTCCACAAATAAGTGAAACCATATAATTGACTTTCTCTGTTTGACTTATTTCACTTAGCATAATCTCCTCCAGTTCCATCCATATTGATGCAAAAGTTGGGTATTCATCCTTTCTGATGGCTGAGGAATATTCCATTGTATATATGGACCACATCTTCTTTATCTATTCGTCTGTTGAAGGGCATCTCAGCTCCTTCCATGGGTTTGGCTATTTTGGACATTGCTGCTATGAACATTGGGGTCCATGTGGCCCTTCTTTTCACTACATCTGTATCTTTGGGGTAGATGCCCAGTAGTGCAATTGCTGGGTCATAGGGTAGCTCTATTTTTAACTTTTTGAGGAACCTCCACACTGTTTTCCAAAGTGGCTATACCAATTTGCGTTCCCACCAACAGTGTAAGAGGGTTCCCCTTTATCCACAGCCTCTCCAACATTTGTTGTTTCTTGCCTTGTCAATTTTTGTCATTCTAACTGGTATAAAGTGGTATCCCAATAGGGCTTTTTAAAATATGAATTGTACTGGGGTCTGGAGCCAGGTCATAGCAGCTCATGAGAGCCAACGGTGCCCATCTCTTCCCAATATTACATTCTGTAAAATCACATTGGTAGCTCAAAATCATTCACGGTGAGGATATTTATACCACAAAATGGGCAAGCCCAATAGATTAATATAAATATATTATGATTTGTTGATTTCAAAAAAAAAATCCCATGTGTTGTGATATATTGTTTTGTGTAAAGGAGAAAATCTAATTTCGTATAGATTTGTAGTTAGAAGAGAGAGAAATATTTTAATAGGCTTTGCCGCTGATTGTTGATATTCTCTGATGCTACAGCAAAACTCAATGAGTCGTAATTTCTTAAAGGTTAGTTACAATATGGAATCTGAAACTATTCAGTCACCTCTTTGAGCTCTGTTACATTAAAATCCACTGGTTGAGCTTGTGCTTTGAGTAGATCTTTCAGTTCTTTGTGATTTTGTAACATCATGGTGATCATTTGAAATACATGGGTATACTGAGCCTTACAAATCTTCCAAATGTTGGCATATTATATGATATTTTAAAAATTGCATCTGCTAAGACCACTAGTGATTTCATCAGAAAAGCTTTTAAGCATTAGCAAGTTGGCCAGCTCACAGTGATGGATACAAGTTTTCCAAAATTCTAGTTTTAGTTTGAAAGCTCAAAACTCTGTCATTGGCAACCACTAATGTCCAGTTTTCTCTGAAGTGTCAGACTTACTTCATTCATTTTTAAGAAAATATCTGCCAGATGTTCCAATTTGAATAATCACGTTTTTCTACCCATCATGTCTTCAAGTAAAAACGGTATTTAATTAAAAAAAAAAAAAAGCCTACCTACTTCTGCTTACAACTTCAGTACTGTTTTTCAAGAGAATGTCATTTTTGGGTATGCAACAGCAGAATTTTACTCACACCTACCTTTTGTTTCATCACACAGCACAAAGGTCAAGATTTAATAAAATTAATAATTTTTACTTCTTTGTCAAGGACAACCTTAAGTGAAACTAGCATCATCGTTGTCATCATCATCATCATCATCATTATTATTATTAATTATTCTACTGCAAGTGTGTGGTAGTGGAGAACATGGCTCTAGCCCCACGGGTGCCCCTGCCTTGATTCATGCATGGGCACCAGCTGCTTTACCCACCACTGCTTCTCCACTATCAGAACCAACGTCGACACGGTGAAAAGGGACAAATAACCTCTTAGTATTATTAAGAAAATAGTTTTGCCCTTGCAGGTCCCCCGAAGGAAGCTTGAGGATCTCCAGGGATCTTGCTTTGGAAATCTCTGCTTTAAGATACATACCTATAGCAGTGGAATTGCTGGTAATAAGGTATGTGTGTCTTCAACTTTGCTAGATGGCGCTAAACTGTTGTCCAATATGTCAATTTATATTCTCCCCATCAGTATGTATGTTTGTTTCCATCACTCCACACCTCTAGAGCTTTTTGATTATCCTGTCTGTTAAGCAATAGCTCCCCATTTCTACTTCCCCCAGGCCCTGGTAATCCCTGTTCTACTTTCCAGCTCTATGAATTTTCCTGTTCCAGGTACCTCATATAAGTGAAAGCATACAGGGTTTTGGTTTGGTTTGGTTTGGTTTGGTTTGGTTTGGTTCAGTTTGGTTTGGTTCAGTTTGGTTTGGTCTTGCTTATTTCACTTAGCCTAATATTTTCAAGGTTCATCCATGGTATAATACATGTCAGAATTTCATTCTGAAAGGATGAATACCCACCATTTGCATTGACATGGATGGAACTGGAGGGGATTATGCTAAGTGAAATAAGTCAAGGGGCCCCTGGATGGCTCAATTGTTAAGCGTCTGCCTTCGGCTCAGGTCATGATCCCGGGGTCCTGGGATCGAGCCCCGCGTCAGGCTCCCTGCTCTGCGGGAAGCCTGCTTCTCCCTCTCCCACTCCCCCTGCTTGTGTTCCCTCTCTCGCTGTGTCTCTCTCTGTCAAATAAATAAATAAAATCTTTTATTAAAAAAAAAAGAAAGAAAGAAGTCAAGCAAAGAAAGACAATTATCATATGGTTTCACTTATATGTGGAACATAAGGAATAACATGGAGGACAGTAGGAGAAGGAAGGGAAAAATGAAAGGGGGAATATCAGAAGGGGAGATGAACCATGAAAGACTATGGACTCTGAGAAACAAACTGAGGATTTCAGAGGGGAGGGGGTGGGGGGATGGGTTAGCCCAGCGATGGGTTTTAAGGAGGGCATGTATTGCATGGAGCACTTGGTGTTATACGCAAACAATGAATCGTGGATCACTACATCAAAAAGTAAAGATATAATGCATGGTGACTAACATAACATAATAAAAAAAAGAAAAGAATTCATTCTGAATTTCTTTTTTCAGGATGAATAATGGCTGAATAGTATTCCATTATATATATAGGCCACACTTTGTTTATCCATTCATCTGTTTTTTTTTTTTTTTAAAGATTTTATTTATTTATTTATTTGAGAGAGAGAGAGAGAGAAACAGCATGAGAGGGGAGAGGGTCAGAGGGAGAAGCAGGCTCCCCGCCGAGCCGGGAGCCCGATGTGGGACTCGATCCCAGGACTCCGGGACCATGACCTGAGCCGAAGGCAGTCGCCTAACCAACTGAGCCACCCAGGCGCCCTATCCATTCATCTGTTGATGGACATTTGGATTGTCTCCACCTTTTGACTATTGTGACTAGTACTACCATGACCATGGGTGTACAGGTATTTGAGTTTTTCCCCTTCCAGTCTTTTGAAACATCTAGGGAGGGAACTGGCAACACAAAACTCTTTTCCCCAGGGTTCACCAGTTTACATTCCCACCAGCAATGCGCAGGGGTTCCCATTTCTCCACATCCTTGCCTACGCTTGTTACATTTCATTTTTATTAGCAACCCATCCTAATGAATGTGAGGTGATACCTCATTGTGGCTTTGATTTGCATTTCCCCAGTCACTAATAATGTGGAGCATCTTTCCATGTGTTTATTGGCCATTTGTGTATCATCTTTAGGAAAACATCTATTCAAGTCCCTTGCCCATTTTTTAGCTGGGTTGGTTTGTTCTGAAGTGTTTTTTGTTTTGTTTTGTTTTCTTGTTTGTTTGGGTTTTCTGGTGGTGGTGGTGGTGGTGTGCTTTTGTGTGTGTGTGGTTGAGTTGTAGGGATTCTTTCTGTATTCTTGATGTTAATTCCTTATCAAATATATGATTTACAAATATTTTCTCTTATTCTATGAGTCGTCTTTTCCCTCGCGATATTGTCTGTTCCTATGTATTTTATATTTTATGCCACTTAAATGGATTAGTTTTATCTCATTTTCTGATTCTTGCTTACATATTAAAAGCAACTGATTTTTTCTTTTTTTTTTTAAATCTACATCTTCATTTATTTACTTTTCAGTAAGTTTAAATCCTTGAGGGGTACAGCATCACCCCAATGTGTGGCCAATGGCTTTAGCAGGAAGGCTGCTTCAGAATTTGGCATGAACCATGCCACTCTTTCCATGAGCATGAGTTACTTTTCCCCAGATTACTCTGGTTTTGTTTGGTTTACCACCAGGAGTCATTGTGCTGTTCTTTGCTTTGTACACATAAGCACATCTCTTGTCTAGATAGAATTCAGTTTCATCTCAAGCATAAACACCTTTGATTTTAAGAAGAGCTGTGTGTGCTCCTTCTGGTCCCAGAGACCCTGCTTATAGCCAGCAAAAATGACCTTAGACCACAGCCTTTCAGACTATTTGTCATTTTAGTCCTGTTCCCAGCAGGCCTCCATGGGCTCCAAGATGGCGGAAAGAGAAAGGCTTCCAACTGATTTTTTCTACAGGTGATAACTTTGAATCCATCAACCTTGTTAACTCACTCTAATAATTTTGTTAGGATCATAGCGTCTGCAAATAATAATAACTATTTAATTTCCTCCCTTTCAATTTTTATTGCTTTATTCTTGTCTTCTTGCATTGGCTAGGACCACTAATACATGTCAGATAAAAATGATAGGGAGCAACTCTTTTCCTGTTCCTGATACCAAGAGGAAACGTTCTAGGTTTCACCATTAAGCATGATGTTTGCTATAGGTATTTTTTGTTGATGCCATTTATTGGGTTAAAGAAATTTTCTTCTATTCTAAAGGGTTGACAGTTTTTTCATAAATAAATGTTTAATTTTTTGTATCTATTAAGATAATCACACAGTTTCTCTCATTGAATGTATTAATGTGATAAATTACATTGAGTTTGTGATATTAACGAATTCTCCAATGTGAAACAGATCTTGCATTCTAGTATAAACTCAACTTGGTCATGATATACTACCCTTAGTATATATTGATGGATTCAGTTTGCTAAATATTTTTTAGAAATATTTATATCCATAAGATTTTCACAGCCTATAATGTTCACTTCCACTGTCCTTGTGGAATTTTATTACTAAGTAAGCCTCACAGAAAGAGTATACCTGCCTTTTACATTCTCTATGCCAGCTTATGTAGGATTAATGTCATTTTCCCCCTAATATTAAGAAAATCAAGGCATCTGGGTCAGGAGATTTACATTTTGTGTTGGTTGGTTTGTTTTGTTGGAAGGCTTCAGTTTAGATTCAATATCTTTTGTTATAAACAAATCAGATTTTCTCTTTTTAGTTTGGTAAACTGTGTTTTTCTAGGAATTTACACATTGCATTTAAATTCTCAATTTTTTAGCATGTGTTGCTCATAATTTCCTCCCATTATCTTTTTAATATCTCTAGGATCTGTACTGAAGTCCCTTTTTATTCCTGGTATTTACTATTTGTGCTCCCCCTTTTCTTTATTGGTCTTACCAGATGCTTATCAATTTTCTTAGTGTTTTCAAAGAGCCCAAACATGGCATTATTGATTATCTCTACTGTGTGATTATTTTATATTTTAGAAATTTTGCCCTGAAGATATAAGAACATATGTAAAGATAAGAAAATATATTGAAAATTAGAAAATACTTTTTAAAATTTTATTTTATTATGTTATATTAGTCACCATACAATACATCATTAGTTTTTGATGTACTGATCCACGATTCATTGTTTTCGTATAACACCCAGTGCTCCATGCAGTACATGCCCTCCTTAAAACCCATCACCGGGCTAACCCATCCCCCCAACCCCTCCCCTCTAAAACCCTCAGATTGTTTCTCAGAGTCTATAGTCTCTCATGGTTCATTTCTCCCTCCGATTCCCGCCCCCTTTGTTTTTCCCTTCCTTCTCCTAATGTCCTCCATGATATTCCTTATGTTCCACAAATAAGTGAAACCATATGATAATTGACTTTCTCTGCTTGACTTATTTCACTTAACATAATCTCCTCCAGTCCCATCCATGTTGATGTAAAAGTTGAGTATTCATCCTTTCTGATGGCTGAGGAATATTTCACTGTATATATGGACCACATCTTTTTTATCCATTCATCTGTTGAAGGGCATCTCAGCTCTTTCCATGGTTTGGCTGTTGCGGACATTGCTGCTATGAACATTGGGGTGCATATGGTCCTTCTTTTCACTACATCTGTCTTTGGGGTAAATATCCAGGAGTGCAATTGCTGGGTCATAGGGTAGCTCTATTTTTAATTTTTTTGAGGCACCTCCACACTGGTTTCCAAAGTGGCTATACCAACTTGCATTCCCACCAACAGTGTAAGAGGGTTCCCCTTTCTCCACAACCTCTCCAACATTTGTTGTTTCTTGCCTTGTCAATTTTTGTCATTCTAACTGGTGTAAGGTGATATCTCAATGCGGTTTTGATTTGAATTTCCTTGATGGCAAATGATGATGAACATTTTTTCATGTGTCTGTTAGCCATTTGTATGTCTTCTTCAGAGAAGTGTCTGTTCATATCTTCTGCCCACTTTTTGACTTGATTATTTGTTTTTTGGGTGTTGAGTTTGAGAAGTTCTTTATAGATCTTGGATATCAGCTCTTTATCTGTAGTGTCATTTGCAAATATCTTCTCCCATTCTGTGGGTTGCCTCTTTGTTTTGTTGACTGTTTCCTTTGCTGTGCAGAAGCTTTTTATCTTGATGAAATCCCAAAAGTTTATTTTTGCTTTTGTTTCACTAGCCTTTGGAGATGTATCTTGAAAGAAGTTGTTGTGGCCGATGTCAAAGAGGTTACTGCCTATGTTCTCCTCTAGGATTTTGATGGATTCCTGTCTCACATTGAGGTCTTTCAACCATTTTGAGTTTATCTTTGTGTATGGTGTTAAAGAATGGTCAAGTCTCATTCTTCTGCATGTGGCTGTCCAATTTTCCCAGCACCATTTATTGAAGAGACTATATTTTTTCCATTGCACATTTTTTCCTGCTTTGTCGAAGATTATTTGACCATAGAGTTGAGGGTCCATATCTGGGCTCTCTATTCTGTTCCATTGGCCTATATGTCTGTTTTTGTGCCAGTACCATGCTGTCTTGGTCATCACTGCTTTGTAATATAGCTTGAAATCAGGCAAAGTGATGCCCCCAGCTTTGTTTTTCTTTTTCAACATTTCCTTGGTGATTCGCAGACTTTTCTGATTCCATACAAATTTTAGGATTGTTTGTTCCAGCACTTTGAAAAATGTCATTGGAGTTTTGATTGGGATGGCATTGAAGGTATAGATTGCTCTGGATAGCATAGACATTTTAACAATGTTTATTCTTCCGATCCATGAGCATGGAATGTTTTTCTATCTTTTTGTGTCTTCTTCAATTTCTTTCATGAGTGTTCTGTAGTTCCTAGAGTATAGATCCTTTACCTCTTTTGTTAGGTTTATTCCAAGGTATCTTATGGTTTTTGGTGCTATTGTAAATGGAATTGACTCTCTAATTTCTCTTTCTACAATTGCATTGTTAGTGTATAAGAAAGCAACTGATTGGGGTGCCTGGGTGGCTCAGTCATTAAGTGTCTGCCTTCGGCTCAGGTCATGATCCCAGGGTCCTGGGATCGAGCCCCGCATCGGGCTCCCTGCTCGGTAGGAAGCCTGCTTCTCCCTCTCCCACTGCCCCGCTTGTGTTCCTGCTCTTGCTAACTCTCTCTCTGTGTCAAATAAATAAATAAAATCTTAAAAAAAAAAAAGCAACTGATTTCTGTGCATTGATTTTGTATCCTGCCACATTGCTGTATGAGTTCTAGTAATTTGGGCATAGAGTCTTTTGGGTTTTCCACATAAAGTATCATGTCATCTGTGAAAAGAGAAAGTTTGACTTCTTCTTTGCCAATCTGAATACCTTTTATTTCTTTTTGTTGTCTGATTGCTGTTGCTAAGACTTCTAGTACCATGTTGAACACTAGTGGCGAGAGTGGACATCCTTGACGTGTTCCTGATCTTAAGGGAAATGCTCTCAGCTTTTCCCCATTGAGCATGATATTCACTGTGGGTTTTTCATAGATGGATTTTATGAACTTGAGGAATGTTCCCTCTATCTTTATAGTCTGAAGAGTTTTAATCAGGAAAGGATGTTGTATTTTATCAAATGCTTTTTTTGCATCAGTTGAGAGGACCATATGGTTCTTCTCTCTCTTCTTATTAATGTGTTCTATCACATTGATTGATTTGCGAATGTTGAACCACCCTTGCATCCCAGGGATAAATCCCACTGGGTCGTGGTGGATGATCCTTTTAATGTATTGTTGGATCCTATTAGCTAGGATTTTGTTGAGGATTTTGGAATCTATATTCATCAGGGATATTGGTCTGAAATTCTCCTTTTTGATGGGGTCTTTGCCTGGTTTGGGGATTAAGGTAATGCTGGCCTCATAGAATGAGTCTGGAAGCTTTCCTTCTGTTTCTATCTTTTGAAACAGCTTCAGGAGAATAGGTATTATTTCTTCTTTGAATGTTTGGTAGAATTCCCCAAGGAATCCATCAGGCCCTGGACTCTTGTTTTTTTGGGGAGGTTTTTGATCACTGCTTCAATCTCGTTACTGGTTATTGGCCTATTCATTTTGTCAATTTTTTCCTGTTTCAGTCTTGGCAGTTACAGGTTTCCAGGAAGGCATCCATTTCATCAAGGTTGCTCAGTTTATTGGCATATAGTTGTTGATAATAATTTCTAATAATTGTTTCCATTTCCTTGGTGTTAGTCGTCTCTCCCCTTTCATTCATAATTTTATTAATTTGGGTCCTTTCTCTTTTCTTTTGGATAAGTCTGGCTAGTGGTTTATCAATCTTATTAATTCTTTCAAAGAACCAGCTTCTAGTTTCGTTGATCTGATCTACTGTGTTTCTGGTTTCTAATTCATTGATTGCTGTTCTAATCTTAATTATTTCTCTTCTAATGTGTGGCTTAGGCATCGTTTGTTGCTTTTTCTCTAGTTCTTTAAGGTGTAGAGTTAGTTGGTGAATTCGGAATTTTTCTATTTTTTAGAGTGAGGCTTGGATGGCTATGTATTTCCCCCTTAGGACCGCCTTTGCAGTATCCCATAGGTTTTGGACTGATGTGTTTTCGTTCTCATTGGCTTCCATGAATTGTTTAAGTTCTTCTTTGATTTCCTGCTTGACCCAAACATTCTTGAGCAGAGTGGTTTTTAGCTTCCAAGTGTTTGAATTCTGCCAATTTTTTTCTTGTGATTGAGTTCCAGTTTTAAAGCATTATGGTCTGAGAATATTCAGGGAATAATCTCAATCTTTTGGTATTGGTTGAGACCTGATTTGTGACCCAGTATGTGGTCTATTCTGGAGAAAGTTCCATGTGCGCTCGAGAAGAATGAGTGTTCTGTTTTAGGGTGGAATATTCTGTATATATCTATGAGGTCCATCTGGTCCAGTGTGTCATTCAAAGCTCTTGTTTCTTTGTTGATTTTCTGCTTAGACGATCTGTCTATTGCTGAGAGTGGAGTATTGAGGTCTCCTGCAATTAACATATTGTTATCAATATGACTCTTTATTTTGGTTAACAGTTGGCTTATGTAGATGGCTGCTCCTGTGTTGGGGGCATAGATATTTACAATTGTTAGATCTTGTTGGATAGACCCTTTAAGAATGATATAGTGTCCTTCTGTGTCTCTAACTACAATCTTTAGTTTAAAATCTAATTTATCTGATGTAAGAATTGCTACCCCAGCTTTCTTTTGAGGTCCGCTGGCATGGAAGATGGTTCTCCATCCCTTCACTTTCAGTCTGGATATATCTTTAGGTTCAAAATTAGTCTCTTGTAGACAGCATATGGATGGGTCCTGTCTTTTTATCCGATTTGTAACCCTGTGCCGTTTTATGGGAACATTTAGGCCATTCACGTTGAGAGTGATTATTGAAAGATATGAATTTATTGTCATCATGTTGCCTGTGACAACCTTGTTTTTATAGATTGTCCCTGTAAATTTCTTTTCTATATCACTCTTGGAGTCTTTCTTCTTTTATAGAACTCCCCTTAATATTCCTTGTAGGGCTGGCTTAGTGGTCACATATTCTTTCAGTTTCTGTGGTCTTGGAAGCTCTGCATGTCTCCATCCATTCTAAATGACAGCCTTGCTGGATAAAGTATTCTTGGCTGCATGTTCTTCTCATTTAGCACCCTGAATATGTCTTGCCAGGCCTTTCTGGTTTGCCAGGTCTCTGTGGATAGGTCTGATGTTATTCTGATGTTCCTCCCTCTGTACATAAGGAATCTCTTCCCCCTAACTGCCCTTAAGATGGTTTCCTTGGTTCTAAGATTTGTGAGTTTTACTATTACATGCCGGGGTGTTGGCCTGTTTTCCTTGATCTTGGGAGGGGTCCTCTCTGCCTCTAGGACACGAATGTTTGTTTTATTCCCCAGATTAGGGAAGTTCTCAGCTACGATCTGCTCACATATATCTTCTAGTCCTCTCTCTCTCTCCACCCTCTCAGGGATTCCAATAATTCTGACATTGGAATGTTTCATGGTGTCACTTATTTCTCTGATTCTATTTTCATGGATTCTGATTTGTTTTTCCCTGGCCTCCTCTTTTCCCTTTTTAGCTATTAAATGGTCTTCCAGGTCACTAATTCGTTCTTCTGCCTCACTTACCCTAGCTGTTAGATTATCTAGATTAGATTGTATCTCATTGATAGCATTTTTAAATTCTGCCAATTCAGCTTTTATTTCTGCCCTTAGAGACTCTATGTTGCAATTAATTGATTTCTCCATTCTAGCTATTGTCTTCACAATTGCTAGCCTGAATTCCATCTTCGACATCCTGGTTATATCTGAATCCATTTGTAAATCTGCAGCATAAGTCATAATCTCTGAGTCTTTCCTATTTTGGGGGTTCCTCCTCCTAGTCATTTTGTTGATGGATGGTTGAAGGAATATATAGAGTCCAAATTATTGACCACAACCCAAGCAAGATGCACCTGTTTTCTAGGGACCTTAGGGTTGCCGGCCTCTTGTTTTCCCAGCCTGTCTTATGGGGGAGGGGTGTGCTGTGCTGTTACTCAGGCAACTCTGTTTGGGCAGAGTTGCCCTACCCCCTGTGGTGGGGGATGGGCTCAGTGAAAACCGGTTTTGGGGGGCTTTTGTTCTCTGGCGGCTTTCCTTGGTGGCTTTCCACGTCTCTTCCAAGGGTCAGAGCAGAAGAGACCCTTTCTAACCTTCTGCCTCAGAGCAGAGAGATCACAGTCTGTTCTTCAGTGAGCTCTCCAGGCCACACTATCTCCGTTGCTGTCTGTGCTGCTATAAACTGCAGCATCCTGGGTTGTGCGCCCCTCCGCAGCACTCCCAGTCCTTGCCTCCAGGTCGGGGCACGTCTCTGCCCTTTGTGCTTCTAGAACCACCAACCGCCCCCAGTTCACATGCGCGACCCCACCGCTCCAGGTTTCCATCCCGGGGGCTGCCCTAAAGTCCTTTCCTTGCCGCTACCGGTCTGCGAGTCTGTGCCCCGTCCCCAGCGCATGAGGCTGTCGCTCACCGGCGGTGTAGGATTCCCATGGCCAGGCTCCCTCCTGCTGCCATTTATCCTCTGATATCTGACAGCTCCCCACTTCGTACCTCGGAACAAACCACCTGCGATATTCTGTTTGTAGAGATCCAGATCTATCTTCTTACATTTCAGGCTGATTTCGTGGATGTTCAGAGTGGTCTGGTAGATATCCAGCTCAATTCCAGGGACCAGTTGGAATAGGGTCCCCTACTCCTCTGCCATATTTTCCCAGCCCCTCTAGAAAATACTTTATAATGCTTAATCTTTCAATCTTTTTAGGAAATTCTCAGCCATTCTGTTCAAATATTGCTTCTGCCTCCTTCTTTTCTCCTTGCTTTCTGGGACACCAATTACATATTTATTATACCTTCCCACTGCATCCTCAATGCCTCTTGTCCCCTCCTCTGTGTTTTCTATCTTTTTGTCACTTTGTGCTTGATTCTGAATAGTTTCTTCTGACCTGTACTCCAGCTCACATAACCTCTCTCTTCAAGGGTACAATTAAACCCACCCACTGGATTTTTAGTTCAATCTGTTACATTTCTCAATTCTAAAATTTCTGTTCGAGGGGTGGCTGGGTGGCTCATTTGGTTAAGCATCTGCCTTCAGCTCAAGTCATGATCCCAGGGTCTTGGGATCAAGCCCCATGTTGGACTCCCTGCTCAGTAGGGAGTCTGCTTCCCCCTCTGCCCTGCCCCCTGTTTGTGCTTGCTCTCTTTCTCTCTTACATGCTCTCTCTCTTATAAATAATAAAATGTTTTAAAAAATAAATAAAATACAATTTCTGTGCAATTCATAGATACGTCACATTTTATAGTTCCAAATTTTTTATTTTTCTACCTTTTGAATTTTTTTAAAAAAATTATTTATTTCGGAGAGAGAGAGAAAGAGAGAGTGCAGGGGGCAGGGGTGGAAGGAGAGAGAGAATCTCAAGCAGACTCCCCGCTGAGCACAAAGTCCAACACAGGGTTTGATCCCACCACTCCAAGATCATGACCTGAGCCAAAACCAAGAGTTGGATGTCCAACCGACTGAGCCACCCAGGCGCCCTTCTACCTTTTGAATTTTTAAATTACCACTTTTTGCCTTCCAAATTTCAAATCTTTAGATTTATAGATTATATTTATATATTATATTTTAAATGTGTAGATTATATTCATAGACTACATATAGATTTACCTATTCTATTTTTATAGATTATATGTATAAGTATATTTATACAGATTTTATCTCCTTGGACATAGTAAGCAGAACTATTCTACTGCGTGTGACTCTTTTTTTTTTTTTTAAGTTTTATTTAATCTCTACACCCAATGTGCGGCTGAAATTCACAACCCCAAGATCAAAATTCACATGCTCTTTGAAGTGAGCCAGCCAGGTGCCCTTTTTTTTTTTCTTTTTAGCTGTTGTTTCTGTGGCTTCTTTTTGCTAGCTCTTCTTTTCTCATGTACCTGGTACCTGAAAAATTATTTGCAAAAATAATGTAAGTCTAGGATGACACTACCCTCCTGCAGAGATGATTGTCACTTGCTTCTCTAATTACCTGTGGACATTAGAAATTAAAGATCACTTTCATCCAGTTTAGGAGCAGACATTTTGAGTCATTGTATGATCCCAATACTGTGTGCTCAGCACTATATTAGAGGAATTACAGCATGGTCTGCAAGCTCACAGAAGGACCTAACCCTGCTTGGCTTTCCAGAGAAAGCAGCACCTAAGATGAGACCTGAGAGATAGATCATGGACTGACTTCTGCCCTTCCGGTCCGGCATGGCCTAGAAACACTTCTTAAAGATGGCCAATCTGCTTCGGGGTATTTTGCAGGGAACACAATAGTGGTGGGTAGTAGACTTGGAACTCAGACACACTTGGCTTGAACTTCAAGATTGCCCAAGTCAACCTTGGTTTCCTAATCTAAAAATTGGAAGTAAATTCCATGAGATGATGAGAATTCAATTAAATGTCACCTATAAAACACTTCATAAGATGCCAAATAAGGGGTAGATAAATATTCAATCCCTTCTTCCCTTTGTGCCTAAACCAAGTTTATTTTAGTGACAAAATCCATTCCTTTCCTTATGGTAGAGGAGCATATTTGGGAAATTGGGAAATATGAGGGCTTTTTCCTATGACTAGAAATGCTTCAAAACTGAACCCCAGGCACTTTGTTATCTGATTCAACTTTGTGCAGTAATTTGCAAGACAACCAGCTACAATGTTGGGGCAGAGATATTCTAGCCAGGGAACAGAGCAAGCCATGGCAACCATGGGAATGAGGAGACAATCTGCTGGCTCTGGCATCCTTTGTTTCTTCTATGGGATGCAAAGATGTTGGAGGCAACAAACCAATAATGTTGCAGCCTGCCCCGACTCCTCAACTGATTCTTGTAGAGGTTCATTTGAGTGAAGGAACTTCCCTTTTAAAATACGGGCATGCCATGCCAACTTGGTCCCACCCTACTGATTGTCAAGCCAATCAATTTTCTTTTTACCTTTGGGATTGATGGTTATGATCCAATGATTTCCCTCCCAGTTGAGATCTGCTGGGAGAAAGGGACAGGCATCTTGGTAGCATCACCAACATTTAAAATATTCCCAGTTAACAATTCTCCTTGAATCCATCACAGAATCACATGTGCAGAAGGGGGCCTGTACAGACACATCCACTATAGATCTGTTAGTCTGTGAAGAACTACAAAGAGACCAAATGTGTTCACCGCTTGGGAATGGCTAAGAACTATAATATAGCCACACCAGGGAATACTATGCAGTATCTAAAAAGAGTAAGGTAAATCTATGTTGTTTACTAGGCTAGATTTCTAAGGTATATCATTGATTGAAAACACTCAAGTGTCACAATATGTATAGAATAATATATTTTATGTACCAATATATAGCAAAGTCATCCCACAAAATAATGCTTTATATTTTCCATGGGTACATATCGGTGTATGTAAAAGCATAGAAACAGGCTTTAAAGGATTGGAAGACCACCTCCTGCCAAAAGGCAACAGTGGATACATCCAGATATAAGGGGATAGAGTGAAAGAAGGGTGGTCAAAAAGGACATTAGCTTTATCTCCAGTATTTGAAGGTTTTATTTAAAAAGATAATATCTGGTCTCCAGGGTGGCTCAGTTGGTTGAGCATCCGATTCTCGGTTTCGGCTCAGGTCATGATCTCAGGGCTGTGAGATTGAGCCCTGTGTCTGGCTCCGTGCTCAGTGCAGAGTCTGCTTGAGATTCTCTCTCTCCCTCTCCCCCTCCCCCACTCACATGTGTGCTCTCTCTCTCTCTAGAATAAAAAAATAAATCTTTAAAAAAATTTAAAAAATAAAAAGATGATATCTTTGTGTATCACTTACCTAATTTAAAATTAATTTTTTTAAAAGGTAGAATGGAAATATTATGATTGAGAGCATAGTAAGTTGTAATATTGTCCAAAAAATATCTGCCGCACCTCTCTGGAGAGGATGATGCTTCTCTGTGGCATCAATGTCAGGCATGGCTGCATGATTTGCTCTGGTCAATGAAAGGTGAACGGAAGCTTGGGGAGCCCCTGTGTGATTTGTCATGTTCTTTTCTCTTCTACCATGAGACTGGAGAACATTTCACAGAGAGGCTGCTCCATCAGCCTGGGGATGCTGGAGTAGACAAATGTGAAGCAGAGCTCCATGTAATGTGAAAGCCATGTAATATGTAATGTGAGCAAGAAATAGACCTTTGCTGTCCTAAGCCACTGATACTGTGGGGCCACTTGTCATTGCAGCAGAACCTAACCTAGACTGGCCTATAATATCCTGGGGATAACAGCCACTCTGGAGCAGAGAGTGCAGGCAGAATGGAGGCGGGGTTGAGGTCAGAAAGGCCAGGAGGTTCTGGGTGGGGGTGAGGAGTACCCTGAGGAAAACACTGAAAGAAAACTGGAAGGAAGAGCAGTAGAGACTAATTTTGTCCATTTTCCCAACTTTGCCTTAGGACCTTGTCCTCCATTGCCTACTGACCAATGAGAGTAATTTGGGATGCAACACATTGTCCTTTATCAGATGGCACTTGCCCTGGCCTAACTGGCAGATCTTTTCAGGAAAGTTCTGGGAATTTACTGAGAAAACACTTGCACAATGTCGGGGCTTAATGGTATGCAGGTGTCCATCACCCCTGAGCTGGTATTAGCTGGGCTTCTCAGCTACAATGACCAATTCTAAAGTCATTCACACTTTGAGAAAGTTACAGTCAAAAAAAAAACAAAGGAAACCAGATGGCAAAAATATACTTGACTCCATCAACCTGACTCAGATTAAACAGTAGCTGACATCTAGGTGGATGGCAAATGACTCAAATAAAGTCATGTGCCTCAGTCGTGTCTTTTATTTTAATTCTGAATGATGGGAAAGGAAAGAGCCAATGGGTCATGGGGCATGGCAGGAAGGGGGTGTTGTCAGATGGACCAGGGGTGCAATGCACAGCACCTGACCAACCATGTGGCCTTGAGCCTGACTGGAAAGAGACAGGAAATGAGCATTGTTATTAATGACTCTAGGCCTCCATTTCCTCATCTGTAAAATGGGTTTAAGAATACCTACTTTGCAATGTCCACAATAGCTAAACTGTGGAAAGAGCCAAGATGTCCATCGACAGATGAATGGATAAAGAAGATGTGGTATATATATACAATGGAATATTATGCAGCCATCAAAAGGAATGAGATCTTGCCATTTGCAACGACATGGATGGAACTGGAGGGTGTTATGCTGAGCGAAATAAGTCAATCAGAGAAAGACATGTATCATATGACCTCACTGATATGAGGAATTCTTAATCTCAGGAAACAAACTGAGGGTTGCTGGAGTGGGGGGTGGGGTGGGAGGGATGGGGTGACTGGGTGATAGACACTGGGGAGGGTATGTGCTATGGTGAGCGCTGTGAATTGTGCAAGACTGTTGAATCACAGATCTGTACCTCTGAAACAAATAATGCAATATATGTTAAGAAAAAAAAAAAAAGAAGAAGATAGTAGGAGGGGAAGAATGAAGGGGGGGAAATCGGAGGGGGAGACGAACCATGACAGACGATGGACTCTGAAAAACAAACTGAGGGTTCTAGAGGGGATGGGAGGATGGGTTAGCCTGGTGATGGGTATTGAGGAGGGCATGTTCTGTATGGAGCACTGGGTGTTATGCACAAACAATGAATCATGGAACACTACATCAAAAACTAATGATGTAATGTATGGTGATTAACATAACAATAAAAAAGGTAAAAAAAAAGAATACCTACTTTGTAGAATTCATGTGAGGAAAAAATGAATGTGTTGGGGGGTGTATAGCTGGTGTATTAAATTAAAAATATACAGATCATGGCCTGCCAAGTGAGGAAACACGAGGCACCCACGTGGGATTGGCAGGTAGCTCCCTCAGCATCCCAGCTCCCACCTTAGGGAAGTGGAAACCCGGGGTCGTTTTGATCGAAGGTGCAGTTTCAATACACTCACACAAAGGTAATAAATTCACAAGATTTATTGCTTACAGATCCCAGAAATGGGGCTGGGGGTGCAATGAGCCAAGGGAAGGGCAGTCTTCTGTCTCTGGTCTCAAGCGAGCAGGAGAGAGAGGAGGGTAGCCAGCACCTGCTACTGATAAGGTGTTTGGGGCAGAGGTCACTCACTTCTTGTGGGCTTGACACCCAAGTGGTTATTTTATTTTTTTATTTATTTTTTTTATTTTTTTAAAAGATTTTATTTATTTATTTGACAGAGAGAGAGAGATAGCGAGAGCAGGAACACAAGCAGGGGGAGTGGGAGAGGGAGAAGCAGGCCTCCCGCCGAGCAGGGAGCCCGACGCAGGGCCCGACCCCAGGACCCTGAGATCATGACCCGAACCGAAGGCAGATGCCCAACAACTGAGCCACCCAGGCGCCCCTCAAGTGGTTATTTTAAAAAGTGCCCTGGGAAAAGTAAAGTGGGAACTTATGGCAGGAATCTTAAGCTTGAGGTTTTTATCTACATGTCCAGACTGTGGGTGTGAGCAGGGTTGTCATGCTGTAAAATGCCTGGGCAGCCACTCGAAATAGCTGTTTTCTTATTACAGGGGGATGGAAATTTAAATCCAGAGGTTCTTCCAGCCCTGAAAATGTAACCAACTTATCTCCTCTGGACATGGTCCTCCACTGGCTCTCACAATCCTTGCCACCCCACAGCAGAAAAGCTAACCACCCAAGTTCCCACAAGGTCAACTCAGTCCCTCTACCTATGTCCAGAGGCAGGGTGAAACAATGAAGACCACACTGCAGGAGAGGAGTCTACCCAGACTCAACTCAGAGGCTTATTCTAGAAGAGACCATGCTCCTCAAATCCCAGGACTACCGAACAGCTGAGTGGCCACCTGACGAGGTGCTTTCAGTGAGTGGTTCCTCTCTCTCCAACAAAAACACCTGCTGATCTTCTGCTGTGAATGGATCCAGAAGCCACCAAATGGGATTCCTCTCTGCCCCATGTTTCAGCATGAACATTCAACAGAAAGCAAGTTAAGGACATGCACAGGGACCTCTGTGCAGTAGCCTTGGATTTTGGCCTATAAAAGCCATTGGCCAACCAGGAGCAGAGCCTCTTAAAGACCAGGTAGGGCCAGCCTGGGAACCTGGGCCTTCCCTTTCATGGGAATGTCCTCAGGGACAGGTGGCCAACTTGCCTAGTGGTCCTTGACATCTCTTGCCACTTCCAAGTACTCCGATTCAGGGTTCATTTAGCTTCTGTAGTAGTGTAAGCATTGACGTCCACCCAGCAGAGTAAGCATTGACGTCTACTGTAGAAGAGTGAAGAAAGTACTCCATCCCTCTTCCCTCCCTCAAGTTCAGTCCAAGAACCCAGTGGAATTGACCCCATCATCCTCCACTCTGAGGCTGGCATGGGACTTAGGCCTGGTTGGTCAAAACATTCCATTCCCTAGGTTATGGCAACTGGACACACTACTCAGAAAGCCCACAGAGCCATTGAGTTACAATGTGGTCTCTGCTGGGATGGCTGAGAATGAGGCACATGACTCTGGAGAATGTGAGTGTGGAGCTGCTCAGGGCCACCATATGCAGAGGTGAGGGGGCAGTCCATGCAGCAGAGCACAGAATGGAGGAAAGAAGAGAAGGTAGCTGGTGGCATTGTTTGAGTTCCTGGATCAAAAGATAGCTGATTTATCCCTGGAATTCATAGCTACCAATACATTCTTTCTTTGATTTAGGCCAATTTGAGCTGGTTCTGTGTCTTAAAAACAGAAATAATGTTTGCTAACACATCTTCAGTCCCTTTGGCTCCTTTGACTCCCAAAGCTCCAGAGCTCCCCCCATCAGGCGGCTCGGGCTGTCTTCATCTGCCACAAGGTGTCAACCACTACAGGAAACCTATTCATTCTGTCCTAACTCTTCTAGCCTAGATAGTTGGACCTCTGAGTTCAGAGGCAGAAGAACAGCAGGAAAAATGTCACTGTGTACCTAGAGGAGGAGAGTGAGAGTAGTTTCTTCCCCTCGACCCAGCAGTCTAGAACATCAGAGCCCCATCCTCTGAGCTAGCTTGAAGAAAGCCCATGGGATTGCACATAATGAACCCCTGTTTCATTCTAAGGCCAGAGAACACTCCTGCTACCCACAGCCTAGACCAGCCTGAACTCTCCCTCAGGGAAGCCAGAGGCAACCCTTGCATGATCATTCACTCTCAGATGACTGCTGCAGATCGTCAGCTCAAATTTTCCCAATGGTGAACATGAACAGAGAGCCACCCTCCCCCCAAACCTGTCTCTCCTATTGCTCTTCCTCCAGACATCAGGAACATGCATTTTATAGTTCTAGAACCTGAAGCAAGAAGGACATGGAAACCTCGACACCCTCCCTAGCCCCATTCAGCATCACCTACATCACAATAGAGAGCCCCATTGGGGAACCAGATGGTGGTGGAATGGATACTCTTGTAGCTCTACCAGGAAGGAAGGATGGTCACAACCCCTTTAGAAACTGAACCATGGCATCCAGAATCCTCGTGGAGCAGGGAAAGTGCAAATAGTCCATATCTAAGGTGCTAAGCACTCCATGGAAACCATCCTCCATGTGGTGCCAAGTCACTGGGACTCCCAAGTCCTCCAAACGCTTCTTGTACAACAGCGAATCATCCCGGAAAATGTCATACTCACAGCTCACAATGAAAGTTTCAGGGAGCTGAGCCACGACTTCGTCTTCTGCAATCAGGGGTGAGTTCACTGAATCCAGAGCCAGGCTTGTCTCCAGATACGCAGACTCATTCAGGGGCTCAGAGGGCATCGGCCGGTAGGCTCTCTTCTTAAACCTCTCCGGGATGTTTTCTGCACCCAACCACTTCCTATACTTTTCCCAGAATTCAGCAGGCAAATGGGCACCTTTCATAATGGTGCTTTTCCAGGAGGGCTTGATGTCCAGTAAAGTACACACACAGTAGAAGATGAAGTCTCTACTGGCCATTGGGACATTCTTGTTCTGCTGATAGGAGGGGAGCTGGAAATCCAGAACTTGGAGAGTGGCATAGATCAGGATCTGGGCACGGATCTTGGGGAGATCTGGAGAGCCCAAAAATCTTTGACAAATTACCGTTGCCATTCCCCCTCCCACACTGTCACCACAGACCACGACCCGATCTGGATCCACCCCGTACATATTCAGGGACTTCAGGAAGTGGGTTGTGGCAGCAATGCAGTCTCTTAGCGCCACTGGGAACTTATGTTTGGGCAACTTGCGGTATCTAAAAAGGAATCAAGGAACACAGTTTACACCCAGCTCCCTAGCAGAGCCCAAAATACCTGTGTCTAGCATCCTTTAGGCCAAATTTCTTCCAAAAACTTCTCTCTCTGAAGCCTGAGCAGGTGACGTTAAGGTATGAGGCTTCAGTGAAGTGATAGACATGAAGTCCCACAGTGCCTGGCATGTAGGCTCAGTGAGTGGCGGCTGCTATTCCCTCTGTCTCAGTGCCCCTTTGCGGGGACAGACAACGACCACAAGAGCCCTGTCATTCACCTATTGCTCAACAATCTAGCAATTACCAACCCAAACCCCATCTTTCTGAACCTACCCACTGGTGCGTCCCTGACTCATACTTGTTCCCTCTTCTTATGTTCCTTTATAAGCAACTCCAGGTTTGCCTGGGTTTTGATTCTAATTAATCCTGCCAAGCTCATGGGTTTTGTGGGAGGATCTTGTAGATGTAAATGCCGCCTGGGGCCAGCAATTAACATGCGGGTCTCCTCCAGGTCAGCCAGAGTGGCTTTTTAATTCTTCTCACTTCCTTCGGCAGATCTCACCAGGGTGGACCCCCCCTCTCAGAAGTGCTTGGGAATGCTGTGGCAATGTTTGAGCTTGTCTGGTTTACCACGCAGCGCACCGTGGCATTGCGTGGACGGAGGTGCTAAGGGTCCGGAACCTGCAGGGCTGTTCTGCTCGGTGAAGTAAGTATGTTCCACCCAACAGGGCTCATGTGTGTGAAGCTCTGCACCTGATCTGCCCAAGACCACTCCCCACACAGCTTCCAGATGATACCATGCCCAGGATGCCCGAGGACCACCCACAGGAAGGAGTGCCATTCTCTGCCTCTCTCTCTGTCTCTCCTTTCCTCCCCTAATGGCTGCTCACAGCCCATCCCCTGCCCCGGTGTCCTGGTGTCCCAGTGTCCCAGTGCCCCTTTGTCTCCCCGCCTGCCCCCAGTCCCGCCTCCCACCTCATCACCCAGCACTACCCCCTAGTTCTTGTGCTCACCCAACTGCTAGAACCACCGAATCACTCTTCTTGGACAAATGACAGCATATGGCATGGTGGGTTCCTAGAAAATAAAAGGTTTTCAACATCCAGTAGGACGATTAGTGGCTTCCTTTGGCATCCATCACCATGGGCTGCCCCTTCTCTTGGACAACCACCATGGACAGAGAGCTGGGGTTGATCCTAATGAGGCTTTGCAGACTTTCTTCCAGCTGTGGAGCAGCCATCTCCCCCCCCCGCCCCACTTTCTAGAATCTCTCCTTGGGGGTCCTGTCTGAACAACTTCTTCTAAGAGCCCCACCTCCCGCATGGATTCTGCAGTTCATTCAAAATATCTGAGATGCTGTTTGGCCATAGGGCATAGTGGTTAGGGGTGTGCGCTCTGGATTCAGATCGGAGTTCACATCCTGAGCTGAAGATCCAGGGCAAATGCTTTCACCTCCCTGAGGCTTAACTGCCACACCTGTAAAATGGGCACAATGACAACAGCAGGGCTGTGCGGGTGGGCGGGCGCCCACCCGGCTCTGCTTGGAGGCCGTCTTATTACAGGCAGGGGTCTGAGGGAAGGACTCTTACTCAGGCTTCCCATGACTATCCCACCGCCGTGGTAGAACACGATGCCAAGCCTGGGGGTGCTGGAGGACACCTTGGGCTGGTACAGTTTCACAGGGATTGTCCCGTAGCGGAGATCTGTGACCACGACATCCGGATCCTCTTTTAGTGGCACCAGATCATGCATGAAACGGACAAATTTGGGCATAGAGCAGATTCTCAGTTTCTCAAAAATCATCCCCTATTGGTGAGAGAAGAGGAAATGAGGCGGGGAGGGTTTCATTGTGCGCCACACTGGAGTCCTGCCACCGCCCGTGCCCCCCAGCGGAGTGGCTGGAGAGCAGACCGGATCATGGCCCTGCTCCACCCCGTGTGCCCCCATGACCCCTGCAGCAGATCCACCTCACCTCGGCCCACACTGCCCCTCTCCTCCTCTCTCCCCAGACACCTGACACCCAGCCCCACAAACTAGGCTTCTGGCCACCCCACGAGGGTCCCTCTAACCCAGAACACCCCCCACTGTGGCCTGGACATGACCTCTCTTCCCAAGGATGCCCTCCTGGACCAGCCTCACCAACGTGGTCATTCCATTAGTTACTATTAGGACCTGATAACTGCATTGTGGTTATGTTTTTTTTTTAAAGGTGGGGGATAAAGATACAAATGTAGTGATCCGAAGGGGCACCTGCACCCCAATGCTTATAGCAGCAATGTCCGCAATAGCCAAACTATGGAAAGAGCCCAGGTGCCCATCGACAGATGAATGGATAAAGAAGATGTGGTCTATATATACAATGGAATATTACTCAGCCATCAAAAAAAAAAATGAAATCTTGCCATTTGCAACCACGTGGATGGAAGTAGAAGGTATTATACTAAGTGAAATAAGTCAATCAGAGAAAGACAATTATCTATGATTTCATTCATATGTGGAATTTAAGAAACAAAACAGAGGAGCATAGGGTAAGAGAGGAAAAAATAAAACAAGACGAAATCAGAGAGGGAGACAAACCATAAGAGACTCTTAATCATAGGGAACAAACTGAGGGTTGCTGGAGGGGAGGTGGGGGGGGGATGGAGTAACTGGGTAACATTAAGAAAGGCACGTGATGTAATGAGCCCTGGGTATTATGTAAGACTGATGGATCACTGGGCGCCTGGGTGGCTCAGTTGGTTAAGCGACTGCCTTCGGCTCAGGTCATGATCCTGGAGTCCCAGGATCGAGTCCCACATCGGGCTCCCTGCTCAGCAGGGGGTCTGCTTCTCCCTCTGCCCTCTTCCCTCTCGTGCTCTCTGTCTCTCATTCTTTCTCTCTCAAATAAATAAATAAAATCTTTAAAAAAAAAAAAAAGACTGATGGATCACTGACCTCTACCTCTGAAACAATAATACATTATATGTTCATTAATTGAACTTCAATTTTAAAAAAGATACAAAGTAAAAAATAAATAAAAGGTGAGGGGTTCTTGTCTTTTAGAGATACCTACTGAAACTTTTTGGATAAAATATGACATCCAATATCTGCTTCCTAAGAAATGGGAAGGGGTAAAAATGTGGGGTCACAGGTGAAACAAGATTGGCCAGGAGTCGTCAATCAGTGCAGGGGGCGTGGGAACACAGGGCGTCTTTATGGTATTCTGTCTCCTGTGTCTGGAAGTCTGCATAACAAGCAATAAAAGTAAAGAAAGTGGCTCTCCCCCCGGCAACCTCTTTCTGGTGGCTCTGTGCAAAGGCCATTTTGGCTTTCTGTGATGCCTGTGGACCTTGAGGCTGAATGTTTCCAACACATAAAATAAAATATGTGGTATTACCAAGGAAATCAAGTTTTTTCAATTATAGTTATCAAAATAGGGAGGTACACGGGCAAAGTAATAATGCACGTGCTTCTTTATTAGCACACCTAATAGCGAGAGACCTAATGGCCGGTTTAACACTATTCTAACTTCAGAGAAACGAGGCGCGCACGCTTTTCACAGTATCTGCAAGAAATGTCATCTGCTCTGAAAACAACTATGATTGCTCTTGGTGACAAAGCCTCAGGTTCTGCCGTCACAGCTGTGGTCTGTCACCTTCATCCCTAATGGAAGGGAATACCACTTTTCCTTTAGAGGCGAGTGAAAATGGAGTGATTTTTACCTCCCCCCCCCCCAAATTCAGAGACTCCTTGCCTTCTGTTGCCATTGAGGATTCAGGGAACCCCGGATTCAGAAGCCCCGCCGTACCTTCCTGCCCTGTTCCGCTTTCCTCATAGCACTTGCCGCTGCATAAATCACTTTATTTCTAGTGAGTTTGCTCGTTTCTTACTGTCTCCCCACCAACACTGCCATGACAGTATGAGCGTCCTGAGGGCAGACTCTCTCTCTGGGACTTCCTTTCTCTCGTCCATCATTGATCCCTGAGCTAGGAGTGGTGGGTGACATATAGTAGTCACGTGACACATCTTTGTAGAAAAAACCAAATCAACAAATAGCAGAAAGGCGAATACTTACTGAGGGCTTCCTCTGCCCCAGGCAGTGTAAGCCGCACTCGGCATGGCTTACCTCCTCCTTACAGCCCATGCTACGAAGTCTAGACTGCTATTTCCCCCTCTTTTGCAGATGAGGAAACTGAGTCACCATATTTGGGAACCCGGGCTAGCGGACTATGAGAGTCAAGGGCAGGAAAACCACAGGACGTATCATCGGGTTTTTCGAAAGGAAACCTTCAGCCTGTGAGTTCTTCTCCAGTTCTTCTCGTCATGAGAACAGGGGTTTGCGAACGCTTTTTGTTATGTAAGAAACTTAGCACTTCTTCTCTGTGTTCAATTTATCAGCCCTCTGGAAAAGCACAACCAATCCCCATGGGCAACTTGGGCCCAAGTCTCCCCGTGATCCATTTATATCTGTTTTATTAAGTTCACACACCAGGAACAGTGAGCAGAATCTGACTATATTACATAAAGAGTTTTCCATCTCTCAAAAGTAACAAAAAAATCTCTCTCTCTCTCTAAAGTCATGTTCTGTAGTTTTGCTCGTTGGTACCAATTCTCTAATTGGCTTCGTGTGTCTCCTTATTGTTGGCTGGTTCTAGCTAGCAGGTAGGTAGTCATGGGGGCTCCAAATTCAGAATAACTCATTCCTAACTTCACAGCATCACGCTGTGTGCTGTGAAGAAAGTCAGTCAGAAGGCAGGGGAGTGGGGCTAAAGCAGGGCTTTTTTCCCTGTTAACGGAGGAAGTAAATCATTTCTTCATCTCGTGGCTGCGAGCCCAGCGTAGCTCAAACAACACTATGAAGAGGTTGCGAACCTCTTGGCTAATACATTACCTAAAAGGGATCTTTCAGATTTGAGAATAATATACTATCAGCCTCTACGGTTGTGCAACTAGAATCTTCCGAAGTGTGTTTTCCCAGCTCCCTCCTCCACCCTCAGGAGGAGGGGACAAATAAAACACAACACTCACCCACGTCATCAACAGCTGGAAAAGGCAATGCAAGACCCGCAGTTTCACTGGGTGGCTGATGGCCGCAGGGATGTCCGCAGTGAGGAAATGGCTGCAGATGACCCACAGCCCAACCACCACAGAGAACACGCAGGCTGCCTGGAGAAGGAGGAGCAGGACAACCATCGTGCTGTTTTCAACAGAGAGGAGGCCGAAAGGACGCTGTGCCCAGTGCCACCCTCCTCCACTTATACATCATACCCTGTTCTCCCCACCTCCCCATCTCCACAGCATTGGCCAGGCCGGGTGAGCCACAGACTCAGGTGAGGACGCAGTTCTAGGACAGCGCCCACGCAGAGGAGAAAGAGGCTCATGTAGCCTGATTCAGCTAGAAATCCTGGGGCACTGCTACTAGAAATGGTCCTGGAGAATTCACCATGGACACCACAAACACCATTCCCTCCAACTGCACTTGGGGGCACCGCCTCCCCAATTCCACTCTGGCCACACTTGCTGTTCCTTAGTCTGCCAAGGAGGCCCCAGGGCATTTGCACTTGCTATTCTCTGTGCAACCTGGTTCCCCCAGACAGTGGCTGAGCTCAACCCCTCCTCTACTGCAGGTCTCTGTTCAAATGTCACCTTCTGAGTGAGACTGTGCCTGGCCACCTTATTTTAAAGTATGACTCCCCACTGGCATCCCTATGCCCATCTCACCCCACCCCCACTTACTTACTTCGTTTTCCTGGCCTTTATTATCACCAGAATACCACACACTTCACTTATTCCTTTTTTTGTCTGTGACATGTCACCTCTCTGAGCACAGGAATTTTTGTTTTGTTCCTTGCTTTATCCTCAGAGGCTAGACCAGGGTCTGGTACTTCGCAGGTGCTCAGCAAATGTCTGCTGAATGAAGGAACGAATAAATAAGCTTTGTCCTTTTCATTGTAAAGGAGAAGACTGAGATTACCCTGCCTTTTCAGGTTAGGTCAGAGATTGATGTCAGTGTTCAAAATCTTCCCTAATGACAAAGTCTCACATCTGTGGTAAGAATGATGATGACTGCCTCCCCCACGGTGGTGCCAGAACAGCGGTTCTCAACAGGGCGATTCTAGCCTCCGGGAGACATCTGGCAACGTCTAGAGACATTTCTGGTTGTCACAACCTGGGGGCTGGGACTGGTATCTCATAGGTAGGTGACAGCGATGTTGCTTAACGTCCTGCAATGCACATACAGTGGCCACATTGAGAAGGTACCTGGTCCAACAGGTCAGGAGTGCCCACAATGAAAGTCCTGCATTAGGGAGACTTGGATTTGAACCCGGGCTCTGCCCAAGCCAGCATTCACATCATGAATGAGTTACTTACACTCGCTGAGCCTCGGCTTCCAAGACTGTTAAGATTGGGATGATAATAATCGTCCCTCCATGTAGTTTCGGGGTGTGTCTCTTTGAACCCAGTGCAGTAGAACATTGTTTCATATTTTATTGGTTATTTGGTTTTCTTTCTTTTATGGACTCATGGGAATTTGTGTGTTGATACCCTTTATCTATTTTGCTATTTTTGTTTGTCTTCTTGCATTGACTTAAAAGATATTTGCAGCGATGACATTGTGACAGATGGGGATGACACTTACCATGGCAAGCACTGAGTCATGTGTAGAGTTGCTGAGTCACTGTGTTATGCCCCTGGAGCTAACAGAACACTGTATGTCAATTACACTTCAGTAAAACATTTAAAAAAATATTTTAAGGATTTTTTTCTATTTGCCTTTTAACTTTGTTAACGCTGTTCTTCTGCGTTGATGTTTATCATTTTTATGCAGTGAACTCTCTCATCCATTCTCACATCATGCTTAGAAAGATCCTTTTTATTGTATGTGAAAACCAGACGGCAATGATTTTGAAAATGAAGAATTTCTTTGTCAAAATATAAATACCTGAATTTCACCCAAGAAACGGAAAACACAGTTAGACAGATTACTAGGAGAGGGATCGGAGTCTGTTACCACTGAGGTTTACAAACATTTAACCTGGAAATCATGCAAAAAAGCACAGGGAGAATGAGGGAATGCATACGTATAAACACTGAACCATTTTTTATTTCCTGGATAGATTAGGATAAATAATGCTAGCTGTTCTAACAAATAACCCCTGTATCTCAGATTTTGATGGAATAAAGACTTATTTCCCCCTCCCAATACAGACATTTGCATGTTTGGTGAACAACCACACCACTTGGTGATTATGGGAGCCGTGTTTCTTTCCATCTGATGCTCTGCTATCCCCTAGGACCTCCACCAATTCTCTGAACCTTGCCAGGGGCCTGACAAACAGTACGCTCATGGAGGAACCCATGGGCCAGGCCGGGAAATACATCCCATTGGCCAGAACGCACTCACACAGCTTTACCTAAATGCATGGGACCCTGGGGAAGGCGAACCTTCCACCTGCATAGGATGAAAATGAAATGGAGTTTGGCGAATTCACAGGATCTTTCTGCCATGCAGCCTTTTGTCCCCCAAGCAAAAAGAGATTTAATACAGGGAATGTGAAAACTGTTGGCAGGGTGGAGGGAGCAAGAGCTGAGGGAGGGCAGGCTTTCATGAGCCCATGCTCAGCTGCCATCCGAGAAGAATGACTGCTTCTAGCTGCCTTCCAAAGCTCACGGGACCGATTCTCCTGGGCCAACTGGAGCACTGTGGACAAGAGAGTCTAGGAAATGCCATTGCCCTGCATCTGGCCCCGGACACAGGAAAGAGTGCCAGCATCTGGCCCACGAAATAAACGCTAGGGTGATCGTGACGTTCAGACCCCTTGAAGCCCAACCACGGACTGCCGAGGAGTCCCCGGCCCGAGGTCAGGTATCCCTGTTACGTACCCTTGCAGGGTCGGTGCTCCCGTGTGCACCTTAGGGCATTGCCAGCAGTCTTTTCCTTTGCATGTTTTGCTGCAATGCTCTTTGCCACAGGAATTACACATTTACTGTGCAAGTCGCCTGTATCAGTTTGTTGGGGCTGCCCTAACCCAGGACCCCAGGCTGGGGGGGCTTAGCCAACAGAAGTTTATAGTCTCCCAGTTCTGGGGGCTGGAAGTTCAAGGAGTCTACAGAGCTGGTTTGTTCTGCGGGCTGTGCAGGAAGGGTCTGTTCCGGGCCCCTCTCCTCGGCTTGTGACGGCTCTCATCTCCCTATGTCTCCACGTCATCTCATGTCTCTGTGGCCAGAGCTTGCTTTCCCTTTTTATTTTTTTATTTTTTTTTTTAAAGATTTTATTTATTTATTTGAGAGAGAGAATGAGATAGAGCATGAGAGGGGGGAGTGTCAGAGGGAGAAGCAGACTCCCTGCTGAGCAGGGAGCCCGATGCGGGACTCGATCCCGGGACTCCAGGATCATGACCTGAGCCGAAGGCAGTCGCTTAACCAACTGAGCCACCCGGGCGCCCTTGCTTTCCCTTTTTATAAGGACACCAGGCGTCTTGGATTGGGGCCCCCTCTGATGACCTCATTTCAATGATCTCTGCAAAGGCCTTATTTCTAAATAAAGTCACATTCTGAGGTCCTGGGGGTTAGGTTCAACATATGAATTTAGGGGACACCTGGCTGGCTCGGGCAGCAGAACCTGTGACTCTTGATCTCAGGGTTGTGAGTTTGAGCCCCATGTTGGGTGTAAGGATTACTTCAAAATTAAAAAATATTTTAAAAAATTAAAAAGTTACAACATATGAATTTAGGGGGACATAATTCAACCCATAATAGCCCTTTATCAACACTGAATGGTATTATTTTATGACATAATGTTTCCTGCCTTGAATTCTACTTGCCCAAAGGCAAGAAGCTAGGAAGCATTTGGGTGCCCCTTTCCCCTGGGTAGAGCGATCTCTAGAAGAATAACACTCTATGTTCCCTCTACGTCTACACTCACTCCTCCAAGGGGAGGAAAATGGCTTTTGTGAACGGAGATCTTAAGAGAAGGCCTTGGACACGCTCAGCTTGCTGTGACATCTGCCTGTCGGGAGGGGGCGTTCTGGTCTCTGCAGCAGGTGTTGCCGGAGAGACGTGTGCCTATGTTCAGTGCCGCCTGGGTCTCTGTTCCTAACAGCAGGCCGCACACTTGCCCACAGAGCTAAGCCACACGCTCCGAGAATCAGCTTTATCAGAAAGAAAGGTAATGTATCAGTCAGGGTGCTAGCAGAAAACAGATGGTACACTCATGCTATAGACTGAATGTTTGTGTCCCCCTGAAATTCATATGTTGAATCCAATCCCCAGTGTGGTGGTGTTTGGAGGGGGCTCTTTTGGGAGGTGATTTGGTCATGAGGGTGGGGCCCACATGAATGGGATGAGTGCCCTTATAAGAGACCTCAGAGAGTTCCCTTGCCCCTTCTGCCATATGAGGATACAGAGAAAAGGAAAAGACAGCCGTCCATGAACCAGGAAGTGGGTCCTCACCCACGGAATCTGCCAGCACCTTGATCTTGGACTTCCCAGCCTTCAGAACTGTGAGAGATAAATTTCTATTGTCTGTCTGCCACCCAGTCTATGGTAATTTTGTTACAGCCGCCTGACTGGACTAAGACCCTCATATTAGGATAACTTGCAAAGACCCCACAGGATAGCACAGCTGGTAACATCAGGGCTCCGTTCTGCCTCCCCTCGGAACAAGACTGCGCGGAGAGGGCTCCTGTCCCACAGGGACAGAGCTGATCCTCTGTCACTCCTCTTCCTCCCAATGCTCTTATGCTGATGTGTTCCTCTACCCAGGCTCTTCGGGAAAGCAGAGGGCAAAGGACACTATTGGCAGGGTCCATGCAGGATACTATGGGCGGGGTCCATGCTTCCCAGGGCACAGAGCAGGTGGAGGAAGGTGGGGAGCCCACCTGGGGAGCCAAGGGAAAATGTCCAGCACATGGGTATTTTCACCTCCAGCTCCTTGACTCCCATTCTGTTTTCCAGTTAGTGTTGAGCTCATAGAGGAAGGAAGGGACAATGTATTCATTTCCCACTGCTGCCATAACAAATTACTACCAACTTAGGGGCTTAAAATGATACCAATTTATTCTCATACAGTTCTGGAGGCAGAAGTTTTAAAATCGGGGTGCCTGGGTGGCTCAGTCATTAAGCGTCTGCCTTCGGCTCAGGTCATGATCTCAGGGTCCTGGGATCGAGTCCCACATCAGGCTCCCTGCTCGGCAAGAAGCCTGCTTCTCCCTCTCCCATTCCCTCTGCTTGTGTTCCTGCTCTCGCTATCTCTCTCTCTGTCAAATAAATAAATAAAATCTTAAAAAAAAAAAAAAAAAAGAAGTTCTAAAATCAAGGTTTCACAAGGCTGAGTTCCTCTTAGAGGCTCATACCCATTTCCTTCCCTTTCTCAGCTTCTAGAGGCGCCTGCATTCCTTGGCTCAGGATCCCTTCTTGGCATCACTCTGACCCCCACTTCAGTCATCCCCCCTCCTTTTCTGATGCTGACTTCCCCTGTCTCCCTCTTATATGGACCTTTATGATGACATTGGACCCGCTTGGATAATCCAGGATAATCTCCCCACCTCAAAATCCTTAATCACACGAGACAAGTCCCTTTTGCCATGGAAGGGAACATATTTGCAGGGGCTGGGGATTAGGATATGAACATTTCTGGGGGGAGTGTTATTCAGCCCACCACAGCTCAGGGGGCAGCGGACCCCTTCAAGCCCCCCTTGGCTTTGGGAAATAGGCATCTGAGATTTGCTTTTGCAAAAGCAATCAATGTGTCTGCAAGAACTTTTTGCTATACCAGTTACTGTCACCAATATAACTCCCACTTAAAACTCTTCTTTTCAGGACACCATCTAAAAAGACTTAGTAGACTTTTCTCCTCACTCAAGAATTTCTCTAAGAATTACTTGCCTGATGTTTGTCAGAAGCGGGGAATGGGGGCAGGCAAAATGGGTGAAGGGGGTCAAAAGGGACCCAAACTTCCAATTACAAGATAAATAAGTCTGAGGGATATCACATGCCATGAGGACTCTGGTGAACAATACCGTACGTTGAAAGTTGCTAAGAGAGTAGTTGTTAGATTCTCATCACGAGAGAAAGATATATAACAATGCGTGGTGATGGATATTGACTAAACTTTTTGTGGTGATCATTTTGCAATATCTATGTATACGTATACCGAATCATTATGTTGTAACTAATGCAATGTTGTATGTCCATTATATCTCAAAAAAAATAATAATAATGTGGCACGTTGTTGGCCCTTTTAGGGGGCATGCTTGTCTCCGTCTCTTCCTTCCAACATCCGGCCATGTGCCCACTTCTGTGCACATTTTACTTTGCCTTCACTGCACATGTTCTCGCTGTAGGCTGTCAAAAATCCTCTGTGAAAAGAACCATCAGGAATCTTTAACTTTGTTTTCCAGCTTTCAAGCGAATAAAGGGGGAAGGTATGAAAAAACGACTAGAATAATCTTCCTTAGTACAGTTTCTGCCTTCAGAACTTGCTCCATAAATGGATACCAAGGACGTCTTTGTCTCTTTCCCCACCTTTCACATCGTCATGGAAGGGCTCCTAATTCCTTAGAAGAATCCATACAAAAACAATGGATCGTGGATCACTACATCAAAAACTAATGATGTATTGTATGGTGACTAACATAACATAATAAAATTTAAAAAATAAAAATTAAAAATAAAAGGTAACCTAGGGGAAAAAAAAAAAAAAGAATCCATGCGAGCTGCAAAGGGTAGAGGGGAAGGCAGTGAGGGTGGAGGGGCTGGGGGGCAGGGGAGGTGGTGCACATTTTAAGGGGGAAATGAGCTGAAAGTTGTTCCCCGAAATCACATTCCTGGGCTGAAACTCCCAGGTGGAAGTCCCTGGAGCCAAACTGAGTCCCTGGTGAAGGATTTTGAAGGACATTGTGGCACCTGTACGGCGCCGGATTTGGAAAAACGCGTCTCTATGTGTAATTCTTCTTTGCAGCATCAGAAAGTGCACTCACTCATTCATAAATGTTCAGGGTACTCGCTCTCCAAGCAATTATCTGGGGAGAGCTTTCCTAGCAGAGATACAACACTTCCTGAGGAAGCCCCCTGGGAAAGGGAGCCCCTCCTGCCTCAGGACAGGTAAACAAGCTTTGAGTTGCTAAAGGTTAAGTCAACTTTCCAAACTCTGATGTAACTAATCCTGGCTGAATCTTCACAATATCTTCGTTAATAATCCATATTAACGTCACGACGGCTTAATGTCAGACAGAATGGCAGACAGGCGGATGCACAGGAACCCTTTGGAATGTTCCACTCCTTCCTGATCACTCATGGCCGGCGGCTGATTGTCCGTTTCAAGCAAGGATTCTTCATCTTTTTGTGCTGCAAACCCCTTTTCAGAATATTTTTAGTACTTTCTTTTTGGCAAAAACAATGTTTTTAAATAACTGTGAAACAGACCAAGTTTTACCAAGAAAATTAATTACAATAAAATGGAGTTGTAGAGATGGTTTTTCAATTTCTGATACAGAAATAGAAGTGCTTTAAAAAAAAAAAAAACATTAAATAGCACAATCTAGTGGCAGGTCTAGGAACGTCACATTTCGAAATGATGAACATAAAAGATGTTTTGTAATACTTGCCACCACTGAAATACATGAAAATATTTGTGATTTCTATCAGTGATAAGGTCCCCTGTACAAGCAATATCACTGTGGCTTGTGGTCCACATTTCTGCCAGAAAAAAAAAAAAAAATCTAAATTTCAATGAGAGGTTCATGAAAATAACAATATGATTTCTTTCCCCAGTCAAGCTCATGACTCCTTGACTGCTAACCATTGAGCCCCTTTTTGAAGGTACAATAGTTCTGTTGAAAATATTTGAACTGCAAAATAAACTTTTGGTGTTTCCCAAAGATGAGGGACTATGTTGGTTTCATGTACTCAGAGGAAGGAAGTTTTCCCACTAGGTACTAGGTAGATACAATCCACTCTCTTCTGTAGCCACAAGCTGGTTAGTAGCTTGACAGGTTCAGATCCTAATAATCAATTCTGGATTTGAAAGGCAATAAAGCAAAGCCATATTGGGAAACACAATTACTGGGTTTTCTGTGCTGTTTCATATTGCAGAGTAGCTGTATAAATCCAGAACCTATGAGAGCTCTTCAATGGACCGCTTCTAATATTCCCAAGGACAACTGGATATCAAGAAGTGTGGGAAGCAATATGGAGCACCCCAACCTCTCATACACCGCTGATAACTTGGCACAACCGTTCTGGAAGACTGTTGCGAAGCGTCCACCTTCTGAGCCAGTGGTTCTACTCTGAGGGATGGAGCCAACAGAAGTTGAACATGTGTGATAAAAGCATGGACAGAAATGGTTATGGCAGCACTATTCATGATAGCTAAAAACTGGACACTATCCAGATGCCCATCAAGAGCAGAAGGGATGAATACATGATCATTTGTTCACAGGATGGGGAACTAGAGAGCAAAAAGGATGAATAAGCTATGAGGACATATAGCAACGTAGATGAATCTCACCAATGTTGAGCAACAGGGGGCTAGACATGAAAGATAACAGTTATGATTCCATTCTATAAAGTTCAAAAGCAGGCAAAATGAATCCAGTCTATGACATGGTAACAGGACGAGGGCAGGAGAGAGGCTGCTGGGACACCAAAATGCTGTTTTTTGATCTGGGTAATGGTTACCTGAATATAGTTGGTGTGAAAACTCATCGAGCTGTACACTTATAATTTGTGCACTTTTCTCTAGATTTATTCTCTTTCAGTAACAACTCTTTTTTTCAAAAAGACCAAGTTGAAAAAAGCCAGACATACAAGGCTATATATTGGAGGCTTCCATTCATATGAAATAACCAGAACAAGAAAGTTCATAGGGACAGAAAGAAAATTAGCAGTTGCTGGAGGGGTACCAGAATGGAAATGATGCCTTAATGTATAGGGTATCCTTTGGGGCGTGATGAAAATGATCTGGAACTAAACAGTAGTGACTGTTACCCAAGTTGCAAATGCACTGAATGCTGCTGAATTACACAATTTAAAACAGTGATGTTTCATGTTATGTGGATTTTACCACAATTAAAAGTCTGATCTGAGAAAAGTGTTATTTCCTCCTTTTAGATATAAGAAAAACAAAGCTGGTAACAGATAAATAACTTGCTCAAAGTTGGACAGTGAATCTCCAGGGTCAGAATTCACCCAGGCCCGGCTGACTTCAGTGTCTTTCTCTTTCCCCTGGGGTAATGTAGCTCAACCTGTCATGAGCACATGAATCACCTGGGAATCGGGTTAGATATGCAGATTCTGATTTAGTAGGTCTGCAAGGGGCCCCAGATTGTACATTTCTTTTTTTTTTTTAATTAAATTAGCCAACATATAGAACATCATTAGTTTCTGATGTAGTGCTCAATGATTCATCAGCTGCATATAACACCCAGTGCTCATCACATCACGTGCCCTCCTTAATACCCATCCCTCAGTTATCCCATACCCCCACCCACCTCCCCTCTAGCAACCCTCAGTTTGTTTCCTAGAGTCAAGAGTTTCTCATGGTTTGTCTCCCTCTCTAATTTCTTCCCATTCAGTTTTCCCTCCCTTCCCCTATGATCCTCTGCGCTATTTCTTATATTCCACATATGAGTGAAACCATATGATAATTGTCTTTCTTTGATTGACTTACTTCATTTAGCGTAATACCCTCCAGTTCCAACCACATCAGTGTAAATGGTAGGTATTCATCCTTTCTGATGGCTGAGTAATATTCCATTGTATATATGAACCACATCTTCTTTATCCATTCATCTGTTGAAGGACACCTTGGCTCCTTCCACAGTTTGGTTATTGTGGACATTGCTGCTATAAACATTGGGGTGTAGGTGCCCCTTCTTTTCACTACATCTGTATCTTTGGGTAAATACCCAGTAGTGCAATTGCTGGGTCACAGGGTAGCTCTATTTTTAACTTCTTCAGGAACCTCCATACTGTTTTCCAGAGTGGCTGCTCCAGCTTGCATTCCCACCAACAGTGTAAGAGGGTTCCCCTTTCTCTGCATCCTCGTTGACATTTGTTGTTTCCTGTCTTGTTAATTTTAGCCATCTGTCTGACCGGTGTGATGTGGTATCTCATTGTGCAGATTGTGCATTTCTTTTTTTTTTTTTTAAGATTTTTATTTATTTATTTGACAGAAAGAGAGAGAGCACGCACAAGCAGGGGGAGCAGCAGAGGGAGAGGGAGAAGCAGGCTCACTGAGCAGGGAGCCCAATACAGGGCTCGATCACAGGACCCTGAGATCATGACCTGAGCCGAAGGCAGAAGCTTAATGACTGAGCCACCCAGGCACCCCCAGATTGTGCATTTCTAACAAAGCTCCCGGGCAATGATGGTGCTGCTGGCCCAGGGACCACTGTTTGAGAAGCAGGGCCCTAACTGAGCTGTTAACAGTAACAATTTCTCCTTTATCTTCCGGATTGTTGTCCACAAGGCTTTGAGGAGATGGGACCCATTGGTTTCATTTTCCATTTCCAGCAACTGTCTGTCTGTGCCCCTTCCAACCAGAGCAGGAGAAAAGTACCTGCCATCTTAGATGGAGAGCTTCCATTTTTGGCTTTGATGAAGGGGAGAACCATTCACAGATTCATTATGAAACCGACAGCAACATTCCTAATCTTCTCAGCACAAGGAAGGAAGCCCACTAATGCCACAGTGTTGATGGCTCTGTGAAAGCCACCTTCAGTGTGGCACCAGGCCACTGGTACCCCTTGGTCCTCCAGCCTCTTCTTATACATCAGGGTAACATCTCAAAGGACATCATACTCAGGGCTCACAAGAAAAGCTCTTGGGGAACAGTGGATGATGTCATCACCAGCAACAAGAGGTGAATGTTTTAAGTTAAAGATCTCTCTGCTCACCAGATGGGCTTCCTCCCTAAAAGTCATGAGCATGCCATGTCTGGATTGACAAGCCAAATCATCCTAAACTGGTCACCCATTGGTAACACCCAGTATGGCCCCATGCTGACTCTACATGTCCTCTCCCAAAGAATGCAGATGAAATTCACAAGGACTCAGCAAGCTGATGGGTGAGCTACTGCTGTGACCAGGTTTAGCGGCTCCTGTGTCTCTCCTGTGAAGAATATATGTTGAGTCCAGCCACCCTGCATCTGTTAGAACCCGTCTGGTCTTTTTAACCACACCAACATAGGGGAAGGCAGATGTGGCACAGAGAGAGGACATATGAATATTGCACAACCCAGGGTAGAGTAGGTATAAAGCTTCTACCTTCTGGCACCTTATTCTTTGTGAGCTGACTTTCCCCTTGCTTCTTGCTATGTTTTAAATGGATTTAAACCTTGTGACTAGACCACCTTAATTTAGTCTGTGAGCCTTTCTGTTCAACGACCTTCAGAATTCCTTGCTTGGTAGTATTTGGGGCTACTATTGCGCCAGGGTAACTTCCCACAGCACACGTGGCTGGCCTTGAACAAAACTGTGGGTTAGCAACTTGCCTACTACCTTTTGCTTTCTTTGTTATGCCTGTATGCTGCCCTAAAGTCACCTGGATTCTCTTCATCAAAATCTGCTCCTTACTTAGTTGATGAGACTTTCTTTCCTCTATATACTGTCTTATTTACCAAAACTTGTCGGTCTTATGTGTCATTCTGTCATCTTACTACTATTATTTCTAATCTGAGGTTGCAGAATCAATCTTCAAAACATATCCTCCTTAGAAATTTAAACCTGTAATTAGGTTTAAAATACAAATCAAATAAATTTACAAATTTAGTTTTGAGTACGCTGCCACCAAGTGGCCCAGCTACATCTACCTTTTCATTCATGAAAGAGTGAAAATGGGGAGATGACAGATTTCCTAAGGGTAGAGCACAGAGATCCTTGGCCAGTTAGTAATTAGGATGGTTGTGGAGAAAGCAGTTGCAGTGAAAAGCCAAAGGCAAGAACCTAAGACTTAAACAGAAAAGAAATTTGATCTTCCATAAACAGCAATGGAGATGAGTTCTTCTAACTCTGCCTTGTCTCAGCGACATCAGTCATTTTTGGTGATTGTAAACCATGCTTCAGGAGGCTCTGGAGCTGGTCTGGGTTCAAGGGAGAGGCTGAGTAAGTAGACCTCCTATCTGGACTTTAACCAGACAGCTCTGCTTTTCTCTGTTTTATACATCAGGGTACCATATTCCTTTTCATTTGATAAAAAGGTCCTATAACTTAAAAAAGGGACTGTTATTATGTTCCAAATCCCTCTCAGAGGTTGTCCTTCCATATATGACATTATAATTTTTTTCAATTTTGTAACAGCTTTATTTTTTTAACTATTTTAATTCAATTAGTTAACACATAATGTATTATTGGCTTCAGAGGTACAGGCCTGTGATTCATCAGTCTTATATAACACCCAGTGCTCATTACATCACATGCCTTCCTTAATGTCCATCACCCAATTACCCCATCCCACCTCCCCTCTCCCATCCAGCAACCCTCAGTTTGTTTCCTATGATTAAGAGTCTCTTATGGCTTGTCTCCCTCTCTGGTTTTGTCTTGTTTTATTTTTTCCTCTCGTCTCTGATGATCCTCTGTTTTGTTTCTTAAACATTATTGTAGTTTTTAAGACTATAAATACTAGCTTATCCCTATTGACCCAGCTTTATGATGGATGGTCTGCTAGACAGGGAGAAGGGGAGGACAAATGTTTGGAGATGGGGGATCCTCCTCAGTGAAGGAGAAGAAACAGAGGACCCCACCAACAACAGGAATGTGCTAGAACAAGGAGCCAAGAGTAAGTGCTGGAACCACAGGAGCTCCTGCCCACCTTCATTTGAATAAACAGAGAGAGAGAGAGAGAGAGACTCTTGCATAACTCAGACTTCCCTGGTACTTGTTTGGTTTCAGTAGCATAATCAAAATAAGGATCCTAGTAAACTCAAGGGCAAGTCCAAGTTTTATGAAAACATCATGATGATGATATCCGTAATGACTCTGACACTTAACTGAGCACATACAATGTGCTGGCCATTGCTCCTGGTTCTTCACATACATAACCTCATCTAACCCCCACAACCACTTGATGTGGTAAGTACTATCATTACCTCCATTTTGAAGATGAGAAAGTTGAGCCCCAAAGAGCTTAAGTGACTTGCCCAAGGTCACAGAGCAGGTAACAATGGAGCCAAGATTGCAAAGCATATAATTTAATGTATTTTTTATACTGGGTAATTTTGCTATAGGTAGCTATACTTAGGTGCTATTTAGTTAAGGTTTTAATTTTACTTTTTCTAACATTTTGAATTCTCCTCTAAGCACATGAGCTTAGACTTAACAAAGGAGTCTTTCTTCAAAATGCACAAGGATGGAGAAACATCAGGAGAACCGTTTGCCTTGCGCTAAAGAAGAGAAGTGATCGGCATCAAGTCAGAGCTCAGGAACAGCAGCAACGTGCACCCCAAAAGATTAGGTGAGTCCCAGGTTTAGCTAGCCAAATCTGAGGAGCAAAATGACAGTGTCCAAGTTCATGAAGTGGCAGGTTTGAGGAAACAAATGCCTTCGTGAAACTAGGTGTTGTCGAGGAAGAAAAGTCCATTCCTGGGACCAAATTTACAAATGATTTGTAGTTAGGGGGCGCCTGGGTGGCTCAGTAGGCTAAGCGTCTGCCTTCAGCTCAGGTCATGATCCCAGGGTCCTGGGATCGAATCCCACATCAGGCTCCCTGCTCAGTGGGGAGCCTGCTTCTCCCTCTCTCTCTGCTGCTCTCTCGCTCTCTCTCTCAAATAAATAAATAAAATCTTTAAAAAAAAAAAAAAGTCTTTGTAGTTAGGTCAAGTGCAGCCACCAGCTTCAAACTGAAACCATGGCCACGTAGTCTGTGGCACACGAGTGTCTAGTCAAGAAGACCCCTCCAGGTACTCGGATGTCCAATCCCAAACCTTGAGAAATTATCCCCAACTTGTGATGGCTTCACTTGCAACAACAATCCAGGACCCACCCGGGGGGAGGGTGGGGAAGTCCTCACAGGCCAGGGAGTTCTGATCCTCTTCCTCCCTCTCCAGCCCCATTTGATATCCTCACCTCACCCAACTGACAGAAGTACGGAGTCCCACTCCTTGGACAAATAACCACATGGCTCGTGGTAAACGTCTAAAGAAGGATAGCCAATAGACCCAGTCTGGGTTTACTTCGTCCTATATCCCAGAGCCAGGACTGTACCTGACATGCCACAGACACTCCATAAATATTTGTTAGATGGTTGAAAATGGGGCAAAAATAAATGGTTTCATGCTCACGTTGAAGCTTACATCTGGGGGCACCTGGGTGGCTCAGTCAGTTAAGTGTCCGACTTGATTTCGGCTCAGGTCATGATCTCAGGGTCATGAGATCGAGCCCTGCATTGGGCTCCATACTCAGTGTGGAGTCTGCTTAAGATTCTCTCTCTCTCAGATATTTGCAAATGACATATCAGATAAAGGGCTAGTATCCAAAATCTATAAAGAACTCATCAAACTCAACACCAAAAGAACAAAGAATCCAATCAAGAAATGGGCAGAAGACATGAACAGACATTTTTCCAAAGAAGACATCCAAATGGCCAACAGACACATGAAAAAGTGTTCAATATCGCTCGGCATCAGGGAAATCCAAGTCAAAACCTCAATGAGATACCACCTCACACCAGTCAGAATGGCTAAAATTAACAAGTCAGGAAATGACGGATGTTGGCGGGGATGCGGAGAAAGGGGAACCCTCCTACACTGTTGGTGGGAATGCAAGCTGGTGCAGCCACTCTGGAAAACAGTATGGAGGTTCCTCAAAAAGTTGAAAATAGAGCTACCATACGATCCAGCAATTGCACTACTGGGTATTTACCCCAAAGATACAAAAGTAGGGACCCGAAAGGCTACGTGCACCCCGATGTTTATAGCAGCAATGTCCACAATAGCCAAACTGTGGAAAGAGCCAAGATGTCCATCAACAGATGAATGGATAAAGAAGATGTGGTATATATATACAATGGAATATTATGCAGCCATCAAAGGAATGAGATCTTGCCATTTGCAACGACGTGGATGGAACTGGAGGGTATTATGCTGAGCGAAATAAGTCAAACAGAGAAAGACATGTATCATATGACCTCACTGATATGAGGAATTCTTAATCTCAGGAAACAAACTGAGGGTTGCTGGAGTGGGGGGTGGGGTGGGAGGGATGGGGTGACTGGGTGATGGTCACTGGGGAGGGTATGTGTTCTGGTAAACGCTGTGAATTGTGCAAGACTGTTGAATCTCAGATCTGTACCTCTGAAACAAATAATGCGATATATGTTAAGAAAGAAAAAAAGAAGAAGAAGAATGTAGCAGGAGGGGAAGAATGAAGGGGGGGAAATCGGAGGGGGAGAAGAACCATGAGAGACAATGGACTCTGAAAAACAAACTGAGGGTTCTAGAGGGGAGGGGGTTGGGAGGATGGGTTAGCCTGGTGATGGGTATTGAGGAGGGCACGTTCTGCATGGAGCACTGGGTGTTATGCACAAACAATGAATCATGGAACACTATATCTAAAACTAATGATGTAATGTATGGGGATTAACATAATAATAAAAAATTTAAATAAAAAAAAAAAGATTCTCTCTCTCTCTCTCCTTCTGCCCCTCCCCTCTCTTAAAAAACAAAAACAAAAAACTTATATCTGTTTTCTATCTAAGAGCTCCTTGCATAAGCATCTAAATAGAACCTGGTCAAAGCTTTCTCTTACAGGAGACATTTCACAACTTCAATGGGCTCCATGGCATCCATCAATGAGGGAGAGGACTTTACATCAGAACCATGATGGTTATGATGGGGACCCATGGGGGACCAGAACTGGGAAAGGAGAAAGGTGCTCCTCCTAAGACACAGCCCTTCCTTTGCTAGAGGCACTTGGAGCTTGGTTGTTAAAATCAAGGTTAATAATAAGCTCATGAGAATTCTTTTTAAGATTGATTTATTTATTTGAGAGAGAGTGTGTGCGCGTGCAAGCATGGAGCGGGGGACAAATCTTAAGCAGGTTTCACTCCCAGCACCAAGCCCTACACGGGGCACGATCTCACGACCCTGAGATCATGACCTGAGCTGAAATCAGGAGTCGGATGCTCAACCAACTGAGCCACCCAGGCTCCCCTAAGCTCATGAGAATTTAAAAGAAACAATTTTAATTGCTGGTGGAGACGAAGAAAGAAAGATCCAAAAGCCGCGATCATGAATGCAGACCCTATTCAGCAAGTTCAGGTTTTTATGGCTGTCCATAAATGACGTCTATTGCTGGATATTCCAGAGAGGCTGTACTATGTTACATTTGCATGAGCAAGGAATGAGGGAGCCAGTTTCTCTGCATCCTTGCCAACATTTGAGGCTCTCACTATTTCGCATTTTAGCCAACCCGATGGGAGTCCAGGGACATCTTGTGATTGTCTACGTATGTCCAATCATTTCATAGCTAGAACAAGATGGCGTAAATGGTGCATGAACTGGATAGTATATATATCATCCTGGCAGGACACAGGAAAATAATTCCATTATTATACACGTCAATATTTCTGCAGCAAACCTATGCACGTTCACGTAAGTGGAGTAAGTAAGGGCAATACGTATCCTCATCCCAATTTAAATCTAAATGTGCCAACCAGTGAGTTCAGGTCAGATTTGGTTGTCAAACAAGTTATGAAAAAAATCCTCAATTTTCCTAGCAGATAAAGAATTCAGAGCCTGGGGGCGCCTGGGTGGCTCAGTCGTTAAGCATCTGCCTTCGGCTCAGGTCATGTCCCAGGGTCCTGGGATCAAGCCCCGCATCGGGCTCCCTGCTCAGCGGGAAGCCTGCTTCTCCCTCTCACACTCCCCCTTCTTGTGTTCCCTCTCTCGCTGTGTTTCTCTCTGTCAAATAAATAAATAAAATCTTTAAAAAAAAAAAAAAAAAGAGAATTCAGAGCCTGTTGGTAAATAATTCTGAATGGCCTAATTCCAGTAAGGCACTACTGGAATGACTCAGTGGATAGTAGAGAGGATAAGCTGGAAGAAGATACCCTTCATTCCTTCACTGATTCATCCATCTCACAAATACTTGTTGAGTAGCTACTATGTGCCAGCCAATGAGACCCTTCCTCTACGAAGCTGGGTAAGGAAGCCCCTTCCCCAGGCTCCTGAATACCCAGTCACCTCTGGGCTTGAAGATGATGCCTTGGTGGGGCTGGGGGACACTACTCGGGGCTGGAACAGCCTCATGGGTATGGTTTGGGGTCTTTTTTTTAATTATTATTTTCACCATGTACAAAACAGACAAATCTGGACATCGAGCAAATTCTCAACTTCTCAAAAATATGCCCCTGTAAGAGAGGGGGGAAGGAGAGGCCACTCCATTGGCTTCAGGAGGAAGCAATCCTTTTCACCCACCTGGTACTGCCCAGACTTGCTGCCTCTTTTGATGAGGTTTCTTTCACAGACAAAATTACCATTTTGGATGTACTCTGAGTTGGTCCTCCCATCTGGAGGATGGATTGACACAAACTGCTCATAAATCTCTAAGAGGTAGGGTGGATGTGAACAAGAAAGAAGAGGGAGTGATTCCTTTTCATTGGACTGAATCCCCCCACCCCCCAGCCTCTGTACAAAACACCCTTGGCCCAGTTAGTCTTGATTCTGCATGGGCTCTTAACTCATTTCTGACCACCCAGCACCTCGTTTCCAAAGCACTTGGGTGTCTTCATTTTTTCTTTTTCCATTCGTTCAACAAATATTTGTGGAAGCCACTCTTCTCTAGGCCCAGGGACACATGATGACTTTTATGGACCCCACCCCACCCCGCTTCCTTCATTCCTAGTCTACAACAAAGCCAAATGGCTGACCCAGAATTTGCCCTTGACTCAGGCCCCTTGCAGCACAGACGTTGCAAGCTGGAAGACCTGTATTCAACTCCCACTCCTTCCTGAAGCCGTGTGGTTTTACCTAAACCAATTGCACCTTCATCTCAGTGACTCCATCAACAAAAGAAGTGATTAAATGTACCTCAAAGAGTTTCTAGGTGAATTAAATAGATTTATTTGTGGAAATTGCCATAGAACGCACTCTGCAAAGACTAGTTACCTTTCCCATGATTTCTTGAGCATCTGCGACATGCCTGGCGGGAACTCAGCACAACACTTCCAAGTGTGACAGGGGCAACACTCAAGGATACGGGGCCACAGGTAAGCCCGTGGTAATGATAACTTTTGGTTTTTGAAGGTGGAAAAGGTGTTACTGGATCCTGTTGGCCACTAATGTTTTACAGAAATTAGCTGATCAGCTCTACTGCCAGCTGTGGCTGGGATTGAATGTAGGAGCTTCATCAATTGTTCTGCAAACAGGGTCATTGCTCAAAGGTGACTCGACACACGGGAAGCTGACTGTAGGGGGTATATATCCAACTGTGGACCCTCCACATGGCTTCCCATCTCACTCAAGGAAACACCAAAGACCTTTGAGCATCCCCGGGGCCCCACCTGATTCCCCACCCCAGCTTTCCCTGTCCCCTGCTCACTCCGTCCTAACCACACTGGCCTCCTTGCCATCCCCCAAATACACATGCTCCTGGACCACCCTTCCACCAAGAGGCTCCTGTGCGTCACTCCCTCACCTCCTGGGGCAATTGCTCCAAGTGCCACCTCTCACCAAGGCCCTCCCATCCCCCTGTCTGCCTTTTCTTCTCCATTGTACCTGGCCTCACCCAGCACTGTCCAGTTCAGTGGGCAGCTGAGTGCGTTCATTGGTTACCCACCTACCTGCAAGCAAGTAAGCTCCATGGGAGACTTTTGTCCTTTTCATTCACCACCGTGTTCCCAGAACCTCTAGCAACGCCTGACCCAGAGCGTGGGCTTGATCCATGCTTGTTGAATGATCTATAACTCTATCGTTCTACATTCCTACCACGGAAACCTTGCGAAGCCCGTATACAGTACCATCCTCGACTCAGGGGACACACATCTTTACATTTATTTAAGAACGCTGGCAGGTGGCTCATTTTTTTGTTTCCTTTCTCAGGTCGTCCTGAGAACAGAGGGTTTCCTGGGCCTTGTCCCGGGATGGGGCTGGCAGCAAAATGAAATCAGCTCCAGCTTCGGCTCTATCAAAGGCAGAAAGTTCAAAAACAGAAAGGTGAGAACACTAAGGTCCAGAGTGGTTATAAAAAACTTGTTCTGAGTCACCCAGCTGGCTGCTGGCAGATTTAGGGTTTGGCCATCTCTCCATTATCCCCCAGCTGCCTCAACTTTTAAGTCAGATTTTGAACAAGGGAACTAACAAATATTGAAATGTACCTTCACTTTTTGTAGCTGGCTTGGCATCCCTCCTTCTGTCTTAGATGGAACGTCTCTGTTCCTGTGCCCCCATAACCTTCTTGAGCCACCACCCCCGGCCAGGCCAGGACGTAAGGCTGTGTCACCCACCTGCACAGCTGCGGTGTGCAGGCCCCTTACGTCATTTCCTTTCCTTTCTGTAATGAGCTTTCCAGGTGGGCATTCTTCACTAAGGAAGCTGAGACTCAGTAGAGCTCAAGGGCATCCAGGAGAAAGGGGACGTGAACCCCACTCAGTAGAGCTCAAGGGCATCCAGGAGAAAGGGGACGTGACCTCAAAATAAAATCCATACTACCTCCTTCTATTACTTAGGGTGCTCCCATCTGGGTGCTCTTGACATTTGGGACCAGATAACTCATTCTTGTAGGGGCCATCCTACGCAATCTTAGATGTTTAGCAGCATCCTGGCATCTAGTAAGTAGAGACTACAACCTCTAGGAGTCACAACCAAAAATGTCTCCAGACATTGCCAAATGTCCCCTGGGGGCCGAAATCGCACACACCCCTGCCCCTGTTGAGAACCGCTGCACTACATCATGGTACCTCGGACCCTACCACACAGGACGTCACTCAACATGGATCCACATCCCATGTCCCGTCTAAGAACACGGCACCTACTTTGCCTCCAGATTGGTATGAAAAGGCAGTTTAGCATAATGATCATCAGCAGATGCTCCACAGCTGGAATGCCTGGGTTTGAGTCCCGGCTCTACACCCAACTAGCTGTTGACTTTTGACGAGTTGCTTAATCTGACAAAGAGGAATGATAATATTACCAGACTCGGGAAATGAAGTGAGAAGTGTGTGAAGACTACTGTAGGGGATCAGAAGATGCCAGCCCAAAATGGACCATTTTGGCACAAGGGTTTCTGTGAGCTAAAGACAATTGAGAAACAGTGACCCCAAAACAGATCTCTGCTCTCCCCTATTTGCATAAACGTAGGACATAAATTCCCCTTCGCACAGATCTCTCCCCTCCCTTCTCTCACACCAGGAAGGACAGCAGGAGACAACCCCAGACCCTCATCAGCCCACAGATGCCACCAGAGGAATCTGCATAACCAATCTCAGATCAAGATAAGTGTATTTTTAATCCCCTCCACTTATTTCCCCCATCCCTCCACTCACCTCCCCTCTGGTAACCATCTGTTTGTTCTTTATAGTTAAGAGTCTGTTTTTTGGTTTGTCTCTTTTTTTCCCCCTTTATTCATTTGTTTTGTTTCTTAAATTCCACAGATGAGTGAAATCATACGGTATTTGTCTTTCTCTGCCTTAGTTCATTTAGCATTATGCTCTCTAGACCCATCCATGTTATTGCAAATGGCAATGTTTCATTCTTTTTTGTGGTTGAATAATATGGCTGAATAATTCCATTATATACCACCTCTTCTTTATCCATTCATGACGATCGATGGACATTTGGGCTACTTCCATAATTTGGCTATTGTAAATAATGCTGCTATAAACATAGGGGTGCATATATCCTTTTGAATTAGTGTTTTTGTATTCTTGTAAGTACGAAGTATTTTCATATTCTGGGAAATACCCAGTAGTCCATAGAACTACTGGATCATATGGCAGCTCTATTTTTAATTTTTTTGAGAAAACTCCATTCTGTTTTCCAGAGTGGTTGCACCAGTTCACATTCCCACCAATAGTTCAAGAGGGTTCCCTTTCCTCCATATCCTCACCAACACCTGTTGTTTCTCATATTTTTTATTTTAGCCATTCTGACAGGTGCGAGGTGATGTCACATTGTGTTTCTGATTTGCATTTCTCTGATGATGAGTGATGTTGAGCATCTTTTCATGTGTCTGTTGGCCATTGGATGCCTTCTTTAGAGAAATGTCTGTTCATGTCTTCTGCCCACTTTTTAATTGGATTATTTGGGGTTTTGGTGTTGAGTTGTATAAGTTCTTTATACATTTTGGATATAACCCTTTATCGGATATGTCATTTGAAAATATCTTCTCTGATTTCAATTTTGTTGTTTCCTTTGCTGTGCAGACGCTTTTTATTTTGATAAAGTCCCAAGAGTTTTATTTTCGCTTTTGTTTCCCTTGCCTCGTGAACGTATCTAGAAAAATGTTGCTATGGCCAATGTCAGAGAAATTATTGCCTGTGCTCTCTTCTAGGACTTTTATGGTTTCAAGTCTCACATTTAGCTCTTTAATCCATTTTGAGTTTACTTTTGTGTATGGTAAAAGAAAGTGGTCCAGTTCATTCTTTTGCATGTAGCTGTCTGGTTTTCCCAACACCATTTGTTGAAGAGACTGTCTTTTTCCCATTGGGTATTCTTTCCTGCTTTGTCAAAGATTAATTGTGAGTTTATTTCTGGATTTTCTATTCTGTTCTATTGATCAATGTATCTAGTTTTGTGCCAGTACCATACTATTTTGATTACTACAGCTTTATAATATTACTTCAAGTCCAGAACTGTGATGCCTCCAGCTTTGCTTTTCTTTTTCAAAATTGCTTTGGTGGGGTGCCTGGGTGGCTCAGGCGTTAAGCATCTGCCTTCAGTTCAGGTCATGGTCCTGGTGTCCTGGGATCGAGCCCCGCATCAGGCTCCCTGCTCAGTGGGAAGCCTGCTTCTCCCTCTCCCATTCCCCCTTTTTGTGTTCCCTCTCTTGCTGTGTCTCTGTAAAATAAGTTAATAAAATCTTTTTAAAAAATTGCTTTGGCTATTCAGGGTCTTTGTGGTTCCATACAAGTCTTAAGGTTGTTTGTTCTAACTCTGTGAAAATTGCTGTTGGTATTTTGATAGGGATTGCATTGAATGTGTAGATTGCTTTGGGTGTATGGACATTTTAACAATGTTCTTCCAATCCATGAGCATGTAATATCTTTCCATTTGTTTGTGTCATCTTTAATTTCTTTCATCAGTATTTTATAGTTTTCAGAGTACTGGTCTTTCACCTCCTTGGGTAAGTTCATTCTTAGGTATTTTATTATTTTTGGCATGACTGTAAATGGGATTGTTTTCTTAGTTTCTCTTTCTGCTGCTTCATTATTAGGGTATAGAAATGCAAAGGATTTCTGTCCATGGATTTTGCATTCTGTGACCCTACTGAATTCATTTATCAATTCTAGTAGTTTTTTGGTAGAGTCTTTAGGGTTTTATATATATAGTATCATGTCATTTGCAAATAGTGAAAGTTTTACTTCTTCCTTACTAGTTTGGATGCCTTTTATTCCTTTTTCTTGTCTGATTACAGTGGCTAGGACTTCCAGTATTATGTTGAACAAAAGTGGTGAGAGTGGACATCTCTGTCTTGTTCCTGATCTTAGGGAAAAAACTCTCAATTTTTCACCACTGAATATGATGTAGCTGTGGGTTTTTCATATATGTGGGTTTTTTATTATGTTGAGGTACATTCCCTCTAGACCTACTTTGTTGAGTGTTTTTATCATGAATGGATGTTGTACTTTGCCAAATGTTATATATTTGCATATATTGAAATGATTATATGGTTTTTATTTTTTCTTTCATTGATGAGATGTCTCATGTTAATTGATTTGTGACTATTGAGCCACACTTGCATCCCAGGGATAAATCTCATTTGATCGTGGTGAATGATTTTTTTAATACATTGTTGGATTTGGTTTCCTAATATTTTGTTGAGGATTTTTGCATCTATGTTCATCAGAGATACTGGCCTGTAGTTCTCTCTTTTTGGTCATGTCTTTATCTGGTTTTGGTATCAGGGAAATGCTGGCCTCATAGGATGAATTTGAAAGTTCTCCTTCCTTTTTTATTTTTTGGAATAGTTTGAGAAGAACAGGTATTAACTGTTCTTTAAATGTTGGTAGAATTCACCTGTGAAGCTGTCTGATCCTAGACTTTTGTTTGTTGGGAGCTTTTTGATTATGATTTGATTTCATTGCTGGTAACTGGCTTGTTCAAATTTCCTCTTTCTTCCTGTTTTTCCACGTTTCTAGGAATTTATTCATTTCTTCTATACTGTCCAATTTGTTGGCATGAAATTTTTCATAATATTCTCTTACAATCCTTTGTATTTCTATGGTGTCAGTTGTTATTTCTCTACTTTCATTTTTTATTTTGAGTCCTCTCTCTCTCTCTCTCTCAGTCTGGCTAAAGATTTATCAATTTTGTTGATTTTTTTCAAATAACCAGTTCCTGGTTTCATTGATCTGTTCTATTGGGGTTTTTTTGTTTTTTTGTTTGTTTGTTTGTTTCTATTTTATTTATCTCTGCTCTCTTTTTTATTTCCTTCCTTCTACTGATTCGAGGTTTTAGTTGTTCTGTTTCTAGCTTCTTTAGGTATAAGGTCAGGGTTTTTATTTGAGATTTTTCTTGCTTCTTGAGGTAGTCCTGTATTGCTATAAACTTCCCTCTCAGAACAGCTTTTGCTGTATACCAAAGATTTTGGACCATTGTGTTCTCATTTTCATTTGTCTCCACCATTGTTTTTTTAATTAATAAACTTCTTTTTTAAATTTAATTTTATTATGTTATGTTAGTCACCATACAATACATCATTAGTTTTTGATGTGGTGATCCACGATCCATTGTCCATTGAATAAACTTCTGATGAGACCTTTGGTGGTGAACAGACTATGGTGGTCCCCATGATCTCCACACCCTGTCATTCACACACTTGTATGATCCCGCTGTATGGGCAAGACCTGCAGTTTGCTACTAACGGAATATGGCAAAGGTGATGACATATATGTGATTACATGTTTGTAAGTACTTTAGATTTTAGTGGCCATCTTGCTGGAGTCTGTCTCTCCCTTAGTCACTTGAAGGAAGTAAGCAGTCATTTGGGGTATCTCATATAGCAAAAAACAGTGAGTGGCTTCTAGAGTCTAGGGGTGACCTCTGGCTAGCAAGGAACTGAAGCCCTCAGTCTACAACCTCAAGAAACTGAATTCTGCCAATGACCTGAGTTTGGAAGTAGACTTTTCCCCAGTCAAGACTCAGATGAGACCACAGCCCCACAGCTCGATTGCAGGTAAGCTATTCTCAGACTCCCGATCCACAGAAACTGTGAGATAATAAATGTGTATTGTTTTAAGCCATTAAGTTCACTGTAATGTTGTCACCCAGTAATGGATAATCAACACACTCTTCCATCAAAGCTGCTCGCATATAACACATGGGTCGTGATGCCTACCCATGTCCTGAGAAGCCCAATCCAAACTGCCTGTGTAGATATTTGCCTTCTTTGCAAGGATTCAAGACACCTGTAAGACCCCTTCCTCCACTGATCATAGGTGAGGTCTTTGGTACCAAGAGAGGCTATGGTTGAAGAGAAGGGAAAGCCTCCAGCTCCAGCTCCCTCCTCCAACAGGCATCATGGCCCCAAGCTGTGCTTTGGTGTCATGAGTACAGATTCACCAGGGACAGTATGACCAATTGTTGGCATTTACTACACACAGACATTGTGTGTTAGGGCTTTGAGAAATTTTTAAAGATGTTTTTTCCTCCCTTTGATATTTATTTCACCTGAATGAGAATGTTGGCAAGTGTTTCTACATCCAGGATTAACCGTTGTTGGTGCCAGAAAGAAAGCAACATTTTGGATTTGGATACTAAGCAAGACTGTTCTAAGCTTCCTTATCCTTCTCGTGTGGGCTGAGCACTGACTTAGCATCTCCTTAATCAGCAAAAGAGAATTCACCAAAGGACACAGCACCCCAGGGTTACTATATGCTTTTTATATAACTAATGACAGCGTTTATAATCTTCAGGGAGCATGGGAAAGAGAAAAACTTCTTATCAAAAAACATCAAGGACCCATGAAAGCCATCTTCCACATGATACCACATCACGGGGACCCCCTAGTCCTCCACACGCTTCATATAGAGCAAGGTGTCATCGCGGAGGATGTCATGCTCACAGCTCACCAGGAAGGCTGGAGGAAGCTGAGCGATGGTCTCATCATCCCTTAGCAGAGGGGTATTTGCTACATCCAAAAGATGTCCATTTTCCAGGTAGGCAGCCTCATTAAAAGGGCCGGGAAACAGAGGTTTGTAGCCTGGCTTCTTGAATCTCCTGGGTATGTTGTCAGGGCTGAGCCACTTTCGGTACTTTCTCCAGACTTCCAGGGGTATGAAAGCACCATTCAAGATGGCATCCCACCAGTGAAAGTTGATAACCATATATTTGAACATACATATCATCATGAACTCCCGGGAGAGGAACGGGATGTTTCGGTTCTGCCAGTGGGACGGCAACTGCAAATTGATGACCTGAGTCACTGGATAAATCAGGACCTGGGCCCTGATCTGGGGAAGATCTGATCTTCCCACCAGGGACTGGGTGACGGAGGCCACACTCGCACCCCCAGTGCTGTCTCCACAGATCACGACCTGGGAGGGGTCCACCCCGTAGGTTTTCAGGGCCTTCAGGAAGTGAATGGAGGTGTTCAGGCAGTCTTGGGAAATTCTGGGGTAGTGGTGATCAGGAAGCTGGCGGTACCCGAGGAACAAGCAGGGAACAAAAGCATAGCGGTGTGGACTGCTGTTTGGGAGCCATTTTAACTGTGTCCTCGACTCCTCCTTGCAATACTGTCTCTGACTAAATCCCCAGAATGGCCCTGTGAGGTAAGGATTTTTATCCCCCTTTTTTTTTCTTTCTCAGATGAGGATGTGAAAAGCCTCTCCTTTGTCTTCTGGGTGGAGATTCTGGACTCGAACTCTAGGCTCTGTCTGCTGTCCAGAGATGCAGACACTCCGCATAAGATTATGCAACTCAAAAGCTATTTGAAATGGAAGCAAAACAACCAGGAACTCCAGGAAATTCGTTCGTCCCACTGGCTGTCTGGAGAGAAAGCGCTGAGGGAACTAAAGCTCAAATGAAGGGGAAGTTCCTTTCAGGAAAAAAAAATTTTTTTCATCAAAAATCTAATGACCAAGGTTTGTTCTTGCCCAATGACTTAAGAAGCTCCCTTCTCTTCGGGGTTTGCGGAAGAGGGAGCGGGTCGGGGGGCGCCCTGAGGGTGACAGTGTAGGAAAGGTTAGCAGGCAGGTAACAGATGCTGCCCTGGTGGTGGACAGAATCCGGACGGCTGCTCTGAGTAAGCCCCCAAAGTGTGTCTCTTCATGGGAATTCAAGGGCAAAGAGAAAGGACTTTAAAATGAATTTCTAGATGTGTAAATTACAGTAAAGTATTATTCAGCCATCAGAAAGAAGGAAATCCTTTTAGAGAGAGAGAGCATGAGAGCAATGGTGGGAGAGGCAGAGGGAGAAGGAGAGAGAATCATAAGCAGGTTCCATGCCCAGCACAGAGCCTGACACGGGGCTCGATCTCACAACCCTGAGATCATGACCTGAGCTGAAATCAAGAGTTGGATGCTTCATGGATTGAGCCACCCAGGCGCCCCCTGGGTCTTTTCAGCTATCCAGAATTTCCTGCAAGGTATTCATACAGGTGTTTGTTAATACTTTTATGTGTTCAGGAGTATTTTCATTACCACAAAGGCCTTCTCAGATGTAAAGTCTGACAGAAATTGTATCAGTGGGGTTTCAGACCCAATGCTAAGCCGGTCAGGAAGTATGTCGAGTACTGGAAAGACGCTGCCTTCCTCAATCTCATCAAGAAGACCGGAGATGCTAAGTAAGCTGCTTTAAGTCACACAGATGCACTGTCTCCTCAGCCTGGGGGCAGCCAAGGTTGGAGAGGCCTTGAGTGTCGAGGTTGAATCTAAAAGAGCGGTTTTTAGTTTCTCTCACTTGCCTTCTCGAAACTGTTGCCCAGTGTCTTCTTGTGTCTTGAGACACTCCAGGAATTGGTCCCTGCAGCTAGTTAGTTGGTTGTTGTAACAACACAGTACGCACGTGCAGAATCATCACTGCAAACAACAGCCAGGACCTTGACCATAACCTTCAGCCAGCCCTGTAATATCCCCGCCAGCATCTCATCTCACTGCCTTCCTCATCTGAGGAAACAGTTACTTTGAATCCTGTATCCAACCATCATCCCTTTTCCTTCCTTTTTATATAGGTTTATAATGTCTATGCATATTCCTTATAAATACTCTTTTGATTTTGTTTTTGACTTGATAAAAAGAGTCTCAGGCTTTATGTAATTTTTTGGAAAACTTTTCACTTAATTTTATACTGCTAAGATGCATTCCATTCTGGTGTGTCCTCCCAGTTCATTTATTTAAATAGCTATGTAATGTTAATAAAAGAAAGGATAAGAATCATATGATCCTGTCAATGGATGCAGAAAAAGCATTTGACAAAATACAGTATCCTTTCTTTTTTTTTTATTTTTTTTCAAAGATTTTATTTATTTATTTGACAGAGAGAGCACAAGCAGGGGAGCGGGAGAGGGAGAAACAGGCTCCCCACTGAGCAGGGAGCCTGATGCGGGGCTTGATCCCAGGACACTGGGATCATGACCCAAGCCGAAGGCAGACGCTTAACTAACTGAGCCACCCAGGCACCCCTACAGTATCCTTTCTTAATAAAAACCCTCAATAAAGTAGGGATAGAGGGAACATACCTCAACATCATAAAGGCCATATATGAAAGACCCACAGCTAATATCATCTTCAATAGGGAAAAACTGAGAGCCTTTCCGCCACAATCAGAAACAAGACAGGAGGGGTGTCTGGGTGGCTCAGTCATTAAGCATCTGCCTTCAGCTCGGGTCATGATCCCAGGGTCCTGGGAACAAGCCCTGCATCGGGCTCCATGCTCAGCGGGGAAGCCTGTTCCTCCCTCTCCCACTCCCCCTGCTTGTGTTCCCTCTCTCGCTGTGTCTCTCTCTGTCAAATAAATAAATAAAATCTTGAAAAAAAAGAAACAAGACAGGAATGTCCACTCTCCCCATTACTATTTAACATAGTACTGGAAGTCTTAGCCTCAGTAATCAGAAAACAAAAAGAAATAAAAGGCATACAAATTGGCAAGGAAGAAGTCAAACTTTCACTATTTGCAGATGACATGATACTCTATGTATAAAACCTGAAAGACTCCACCAAAAATTGCTAGAACTAATACATGAATTCAGCAAAGTTGCAGGATATAAAATCAATGTGCAGAAATCTGTTGCATTTCTACACACCAATAATGAAGCAACAGAAAAAGAAATCAAGGAATTAATCTCATTTGCAATTGCACTAAAAACAATAAGATACTAGGAATAAACCTAACTAAAGAGGTAAAAGATCTGTACTCTGAAAACTATAGAACACTTATGAAAGAAATTGAAGAGGACACAAAGAAATGGAAAAGCATTCCATGCTCATGTATTGGAAGAACAAACATTGTTAAAATGTCTATACTACCCAAAGCAATCTGCACAGTTAATGTAATTCGTAACAAAACACCAACAGCATATCTCACAGAGCTAGAACAAACAATGCTAAAATTTGTGTGGAACCACAAAAGACCCTGAATAGCCAAAGAAATCTTGAAAAAGAAAGGAAAGCTGGTGGCATCACAATCCCAGACTTCAAGCTCTATTACAAAACTGTAGTCATCAAGACAGTATGGTACTGGCCCAAAACCAGACACATAGATCAATGGAACAGAACAGAGAACCCAGAAATGGACCCACAACTCTATGGCCAACTCATCTTTGACAAAGCAGGAAAGAATATCCAGTGGAAAAAAGACAGTCTCTTCAACAAATGGTGTTGGGAAAACTGGACAATCACATGCAGAAGAATGAAACTGGACCACTTTCTTATACCATACACAAACATAAGTTCAAAATGGATGAAAGACCTAAATGTGAGACAGGAAACCATCAAAATCCTAGAGCAGAACACAGGCAGCAACCTCTGTGACCTCGGCCATAGCAACTTCTTACTAGACACATCGCTGGAGGCAAGGCAAATAAAAGCAAAAATGAACTATTGGAACTTAATCAAGATAAAAAGCTTCTGCACAGCGAAGCAAACAATCAACAAAACTAAAAGGCAGCCTACAGAATGGAAAAAGATATTTGTAAACGACATATTTGATAAAGGGTTAGTATCAAAAATGTATATAGAACTTACCAAACTCAACACCCAAAAAACAAATAACCCAGTTAAGAAATGGGCAGAAGGCATGAATAGACACTTTTCCAAAGAAGACATCCAGAATTCTTACAGACACATGAAAAGATGCTCAATATCACTCATCATCAAGGAAATACAAATCAAAACCACGATGAGATACCATCTCACACCTGTCAGAATGGCTGAAATTAACAACACAAGAAACAACAGGTGTTGGCGAGGATGTGGAGAAAGAGAAAACCTGCTGCACTGTTGGTGGAAATGTGAACTGGTGCAGCCACTCTGAGAACAGTCTGAAGTTTCCTCACAAAGTATCCAGCAATTGCACTCCTAGGTATTTACCCAAAGGATACAAAAATACAGATTCAAAGGGGGTACGTGCACCCAGATGTTTATAGCAACAGTATCAACAATAGCCAAACTATGGGAGAGAGCCCAAATGTCCATCTACTGATGAATGGATAGGGAAGATGTGGTATATATATACACAGGAGAATATTATTCAGCCTTAAAAAGGAATGAAATCTTGCCATTTGCAATGACATGGTTGGAGCTAGAGAGTATAACACTAAGTGAAATAAGTCAGTCACAGAAAGACAAATACCATATGATTTCTCTCATATGTGGAATTTAAGAAACAACAAATGAGCAAAGGGGAAAAAAAGAGAGAGAGGCAAACAGAAACAGACTCTTAATTATAGAGAACAAACTGATGGTTACCAGAGGGGAGGTGGGCGGGGGGGGGGGATGGGGGAAATAGAGGATGGGGATTAAGGAGAGCACTTGTCGTGATGAGCACTAGGTGATGTATAGAAGTGTTAAATCACTATATTGTACACCTGAAACTAATAGTACACTGTATGTTAACTAACTGGAATTTAAATAAAAACCTTTTTTAAAAAGGAAAAAAGTCTGTTTTTTGGTCTCTTTTTTTTCCCCTTTGTTCATTTGTTTTGCTTCTTAAATTCCACATATGATTGAAATCCTATGGTATTTATCTTTCTCTGACTGGCTTATATTGCTTAGCATTACTCTCTAGCTCCATCCACATTGTTGCAAATGGCAAAATTTCATTCTTTTTAGAGAGAGGGAGGCAAACTATAAGAGACTCAATGATAGAGAACAAACTGAAGGTTGATGGAGGGGAGGTGGGTGGGGGACGGGCTAGATGGGTGATGGGTATTAAGGAGGGCACTTGTGATGAGCACTGGGTGTTATATGTAAGTGATGACTCACTAAATTAAAAAAATTAAAAATTAAAAAAAGATGCCATTCCTTTTTATGGATAAATAATATTCCATTGTATATATATGCCACGTCTTTATCCATTCCTATATTGATGGACACTTAGGTTGCTTCCATAATCTGGCTCTTGTAAATAATGCTGCAGTAAACACAGGGGCACATATATCCTTTCAAATTAGTGTTTTCCTATTCCTTGGGTAAATACCCAGGAGTACAATTACTAGATCATGGGGTAGTTATATTTTTAATTTTTTGAGGAATCTCCGCCCTGTCTTCCACAGTGGCTGCACCAGTTTGCATTCCCACCAACAGTGCAGAAGGGTTATTTTTTCTCCACATCCTCGCCAACACTTGCTGTTTCTTGTCACTGTTTATTCACACACTCCGTGTTGATGGGCATTTGGGCTGTTTCTGGGGTTTTGCTCTTTTGAACAGTGTGGTGCCTGGGTCCATGTGTGCACATGCAAGAGTGCCTCTTGGGGGTTAGGGCCTCTCTCTCTCTTCTACAAACTAGCCTCGTGCTCCTTCCTGCCTTCTCCCACCCATGCGACACCCACTGACTTTCTCCAGCGACTCACCCAACCAGCAGCAGCACAGAGTCCGTCTCCAGGACCAACAGACTGCACTGGTTGTGGCAGAAGACTGCAAGAATAGAACCGGTCCGATGTACAGGTCTGTGATTCAACAGTCTTACACAAATGGGGCACCTGGATGGCTCAGTCATTAAGCGTCTGCTTTCAGCTCAGGTCATGATCCCAGGGTCCTGGGATCGAGCCCCGCATCGGGCTCCCTGCTCCTCAGGAGCCTGCTTCTCCCTCTCCCACTCCCCCCAGCTTGCGTTCCCTCTCTCACTGTCTCTCTCTGTCAAATAAATAAATAAAATCTTTAAAAAACAACAACCAAAAAAACAGTCTTGCACAATTCACAGCGCTCACCACAGCACATACCCTTCCCAATGTCTATCACCCAGCCACCCCATCCCTCCCACCCCCCACCACTCCAGCAACCCTCTGTTTCCTGAGGAAAAAAAAAAAAGAAGATAGCAGGAAGGGAAAAATGAAGGGGGGGAAATCAGAGGGGGAGATGAACCATGAGAGACCATGGACTCTGAGAAACAAACTGAGGGTTCTAGAGGGGAGGGGGGTGGGAGGATGGGTTAGCCTGGTGATGGGTATTAAGGAGGGCACATACTGAATGGAGCACTGGGTGTTATACGCAAACAATGAATCATGGAACACTACATCAAACACTAATGATGTAATGTATGGTGATTAACATAACATAAAAAAAAAAAAAGAATAGAACCGGTCACAGCAGGAGCCACCCTGAGTGGCCTCTAGGGATGTGGCCCCCAGCCCCCCATGCAGGGCCCAGCCCTGCTCCGCCCCCTCCCACCCATCCCCCCGGCCCCCAGGGAGAGCCCGCCAGCAGTGTTGGCTTTGTGTGTGACATTCTCTTTCTGTTCCTGTTCTTGCCTCCTCTGCAGTGACTCCGGCTGGCTCTGCCTGGGCAAAACCAAAAAGCCAGGCCACATATCAGACGCCTGACATCTGCCCCCGGCTCCTGAATGTCGGGGCCCCGATGCACCTCGGGAGTCACCAGCTGCAACGTTTCCTTTTACAGTGTGCGGGGCGGGGAGGGGACTGAGGCGGGGGAAGGCTTGATTTGAAACCTACAAAACCAAGACCAGGGAAGGAAAGCGTGCCTGCCCCAGAATATTAATGATAATTACATACATGTGCCTGCAGATATATGTTATTAAGAAATAAGTAATGGTTGGATGGGCCCTTTCTACTAGCCAAGTGGTACCTCTGAGGTTCTCAGAGGACAAATCCATCATCAACAGTGCCAGACACAGAATGTACCAAATAAGCCTCTAATTCAGTGGTTGTCAACCTTGGCTGGGCATAGTTGTACCAGGGAGTTTTTCCAAGTCCTGATGCTCAGATGGAGCCCCAAACCAACTGAACCAGTGTCTCTGGGGTAGGGGCACGGGCAGCAGGAGTTCCCAAATCCCGCCAGACAAGGCCAGCATCCGGAGAGGTTGTGAATGACTGATCTGACCAAGAGAAGTGATGGGGGGTGCAGGCTTCATTGACACCATTTGAGGGAGGTGATGGAGGGGAGGTCAAAACGGAGTGGGGAGTGGGCAGCTCCTAAGGAGGCCTCAGCCCTGCCTGCAGATCAGCATCATCTGGGAGGAGCTCCCTTCTGCTTAGACTTAACAGGGCTGGGACCCAGGGGAGGCAAGGGAGGCACTTGCCACGGGCGCCGAGACGCTCAGCAACCAAGATAAATACTACTTTAAGGAATCCAAGTAAATGCCGCAAGTATCCGCGATGTCTCAAGTAGACAAGAGCCTACTTTGCCTTTGTACAATTCTCCCACCCTGTCGGGTCCCGCCATTGGATAAACGTTGATATTGTGTTCATCATAGATTTTTTTTGCATTAATACTGAATTTTCTAAAATAGTGCATAAAAATGTTATTTATCTTGAAGACTGTGTTTCTTGGTGCCCCTTTCAAGATAGAGCCCCAGGCGACCCCCTTGCCTCCCCTATCCCTAGAGGATGTGTTCCAGCCTCTGTAGGGCTGGCTCCTCCTCATCGGTTGGTTAGGCCTGGGCTCAAATTTTACCTTTTTGGAGACGCTTTCTCTGGAAAAACTAAAGATGCTTCTGAATCATTCTCTATTCCATCTCCCCGTGCTGTCACTCTGTGAAATTACCCTACTTGTTTGTTTTCTCTTTCACTGTCCAGCCTCCTCATTGAGTAGGCTCCATGAGGGCCTTCCTTGTTCTCCACTCGGTCCCCTGTACCTGGAAGAGGGTCTGACATGAGGTAGTTACTCAGGGAATATTTGCTGAATGCGTCCTGGCTTTACTTTTAGAGATAGCATCATGGCCCACAGAAGGAAGACTAACAGTCCTAGCCGACTAATGGGGGGCCTCTGACAGGGAAGAACGATCTTGGGGCCAGTAGGTGGGAGATAGCCATTGTTAACTTCAGAAAAAGGAGAGCATCTTGGCAGCAAATGAGGCTATTGTTATTTCCACCACCAGGTGGCAGTACACCCTAATTCCAGGGAAGTCACGGGAGTCCAACCATCCGTCCATCCATTTGTGTGTTCATTCATGAACAACACATCCTTTCACCCAATTATCCACCCATCCGTATTCATGTACTCATAGAGTCATTCAAAAATGTAAAACCACAGGCAAGGCACTGGGGATGAGGCAGAAAACAAAACACAAGAGAAGCAGGAAGGTCGAGGGGGCAGGCAAGAGAAGATGGGGTCTTAGATCACGGTGGGGTTCAGAGCCCAGGAGAAATGCATGGGTTTGGGATGTAGTGTGGGTGGAGAACAGCTAGGACTAGCCAGTGCTGTCTGTGAGTGGTGAGGGAAGAGACGAATCAGTACCCCAGTGCCATCTGTCAAAGCCCTACTGAGACACAGCTCTAGCCTCACCTTGACCAAGACTATTATAGTACAGAAAAGAACATCTCCCATATAAATTTGCATACAATCTGCTGACGTGAGCCCAAAGCCCTTAGTCTGGGCTCCCTAAAAAATCTCCAACCGATGATTCCTTTGAGTTACTCCCAAAAAGGTTCTTGTGGGAAGGATGGGCAAAGTTGTGCACATAGATGAAGTTCTTACCCAGGCTCCCCATGAACCCGCTTCCTCCAGGGAAGAAGATGATGCCTCACCGGGGGCCAGAGGATGCTGCTTTGGGCTGGAACAGCCTCACCAGTATGGTCCCAAAATACAGGTCAGTTACGGTAAGTCTAGCATCTTTCTTTATTCTTATACTGCTTTGCAATAACTGGAGAAATCTGAGCATGGAGCAAATTCCCAGCTTCTCCAATATTTTTGCCTGTTGGAGGTAAGAGAAAGAAAGGGAAACTTTAGGAGAGGTCAGGACCCATATGGATTGTAGATGCACCTGTCATCTATAATTGCTAGGATGTTTTTGCAGTCTCCCATCTGCCTCATCCACACGGACCCTGGGCTCATCAGGAAGGACAGGCTCTGGGTTGTGTCCAGAGTGAAGGCTTGGTTTGCAGAATTTCCTCCCAAAAGACCTGGATTGAATAAGGGTAGGAATTTGCCAAAGAGCTTGACCACGTTTGGTCGGAGTGGTTGGTCACTGAACTGAACAAAGCCAATTGTCCAAGGAAACTGGCTGGCAACCCTCCTCTTTGGCTCTCTAGCCTCAGATGGCAAAAAGGGTCATCACCTGGGTCAACAACTGCCATCGCCCACCCGGAGCCTGGGCTATGATGGATTCTTAAGCCATGTTTGTATTCAACAGAAGAAAGTAACGGGATCCATTAAGGATGTCTGCTGTTGGCTCAGGAGGAGGGGGCCATGGCGCAAGGGCCATTCATTTGCCACGTGTGTATAGAATTCCATTGTTTTTAAACTAATATGGTCACTCTAACTATAAACAAATGTCTGAATATATACATGAAATATAGTTACAAGTTATATTGCATGTACTAAATGCATTTCAACCATTTTGGATCATCTCTTCCAAGGATTTCACATTAAGCACGTGTCTTTGTCATAGGGAAAACAACATGGGATGATAATAATAAAATAAGAACAGCTGACACTTATGAGTCACCTACAGCTTGCCAGTACTGGTCCAAATGGTTATGAACTAGATTAAGCCTCTCAACGACCCTTCTAAGTCAAGCACAGTTATCAGCTCCATTTTATGGATGGGGAAAACTGAGGCAAATCAAGGTCAAGTGTCTTGCCCGCCAACAGGTAAGATGCAGAACATGTGTTCTAAACCACTAAACTAGAAAGAGCTTGGATTCTGGAGTCAAGCAGATTGGAACTCAAGTTTTAGCTTATCACCAACTAACTGAATGGCCTTGGGCATGACCTTCTCTGAGCTTCCATTTCCCTCATTTATAAAATAGAATGGTGTCCATAGCCCGAGGATGAGGCTTGGGAATTAGATGTGACCACCATGTAGAGTGTCTCACTGGTGGGTCCCGGCAAGTGTGAGCTCCACCCCTTCTCTTGCTCATACCCACTGGGTCTTGTCCCAGGTCCCCTGGAATGCCCCAGTGCATTCCCTCCTGAGAGACCCAAGGCTTTGATTTCTTGAAAGAGAACTCCAAACAAAACCATTATTTCCCTGCTTGAGCTGGAGGAGAACAAGGTGAGCAGCAAGGTGAAGATGACCTGCTTGGCCCCCATCTCAGGCCACCAGACCTCTGTAACAAGAGAACTCGGAACTTCACTGGCCAACTCAACTCAGCGTCAGGATGCCTCTTGTCAGTTCAGGTGGGCTCCAATGCTCACCTCCTCCCCAGCAGTTTCCCCATGCTCCCTGTACTCACCCATGGCTCACACTGTTTCCTGGAGCCCTTCTACCTGCCCACCAGGTAGATGGACATTAAACTGACCTTCAGCTCCAAGCTCAAGGCCGTGTTCTCATTTACTGATGTCATCCCTCCCACTCACACTGAAGGCTGCTGCCTCCTTGAGTGCCCTAAGTTTTCTAAGCCCTAAGGTTTCTTCAGAACCCCCCCAAAGTTTTATCACATGGCTATGGTCACCCATGTGTCTCCCTCCCCCAAACTGAATGCTTCTTGTCAGCATTTTGCTTGTCATCACATCTCATTCACCTCTTTTCCTCCAGCATCTAGAAGAGTAAATGTTTCAGGGATTTTGAACAAGACAGTGTGATGACAAGCCTTTCTTAGCATGACCTTCTGAAAGGTCACTAGATATGGCTAGGAAGTTAGTTTTGGTTTGCTGTGGTTTTTCCAACCATGAGTCCATAGTTCCCAGAGCTGGTAATTTAGGACAAAGGCAAGTGAAGAAAAGCTAATACTTATTATTACTTATATTGTAACTATACCATTTATAGATAACTATAATAAATATATTGCTTGTATATAAATATTATCATTATAATATTAATACTATATTACTATAGTTATGTTATAAAATTTATAATAATGTATCAGTAGTAGTATAAATGGGAGCATCAATAGGTTAGGGACACCTGAGGTCCAGAACTTTAGAGATTGAAACACTTTCACAAAATATTCTAGCAGCAGTTCCCCTTTAAAATAAAATCAATAGTGTTTGCTATATTGTTCTTTAAATCTTTTAGTAAAGCTGAAATCATTCATAACAACTCCAAAATTATTACAGAATAATTTCAGGATATATTCTGTCTTTGTCTTTGGGGACTTGACATGCATACTACCAATAATCTACTTTCATTGAGCCCTTTCTAAGTGCCCAGCACTGTGCCACGCACTTGATATGCATTTCCCAGTCAATCCCCTCATCACCCCTATAAAAAGCATTTCTTACTATCCTCATTTTTCGGAGGAAAAAAATGGAGGCTCAAAGACATCAGGCCACAAAGCTAACAAGTGGGAAACTTGGGGCTCAGACCAAGGGTTCTCCGACACCAAAAGAAGGCACCTGATTTCTAGGCCTTAAAATCTTTTTAGGGTGGGTCGCCTGGGTGGCTCAGTCGTTGAGGGTCTGCCCTCGGCTCAGGTCCTGATCTCAGGGTCCTGGGATTGAGCCCTGCGTCTGGCTCCCTGCTGAGCAGGAAGGCTGCTTCTCCCTCTGCCTCTCCCCCTGCTTGTGTTCCCTCTCTTGCTGTCTCTGTCAAATAAATAAATAAAATCTTTTTTAAAAAATCTTTTTAGGTTTTTCCTCCTCTTTAAATTTCTTATCCCTCCTGTATCTGTCTTCCAGAACCGAGTGAACCCTAACCACTTGGACATCATTATCTTCAGCAGCAGTACCCTGTGATGGGCAGTGTGTCCTGGGGGCATCCAGCCAGTGCTGGAGGGACCAGGATGGGACGTCACAAGTGTCTTCAGATCTGTGAAATGACTCGGAAACCTCTGGGAAGATGGAGTGGGAGGCCAGCAGGGGGAGCCCTCTGGAGGTGCAGCTCCTTGTCAATTGCAGACCAATGGGAAGACTTAGCTCAACTTTTTTTTTTAATCTTATTATGTTATGTTAATCACCATACATTACATCATTAGTTTTTGATGTAGTGTTCCATGATTCATTGTTTGCGTATAACACCCAGTGCTCCATTCAATACGTGCCCTCCTTAATACCCATCACCGGGCTAACCCATCCTCCCACCCCCCTCCCCTCTAGAACCCTCAGTTTGTTTCTCAGAGTCCATGGTCTCTCATGGTTCATCTCCCCCTCCGATTTCCCCACCTTCATTTTTCCCTTCCTACTATCTTTTTTTTTTTTTTTTTTTTTAACATATAATGTATTATTTGTTTCAGAGGTGCAGGTCTGTAATTCATCAGTCTTAGGCAATTCACAGCGCTCACCATAGCACATACCCTCCCCAGTGTCTATCACCCAGCCACCCCGTCCCTCCCACCCCCCACCACTCCAGCAATCCTCAGTTTGTTTCCTGAGATTAAGAATTCCTCAGATCAGGGGCGCCTGGGTGGCTCAGTCGTTAAGCGTCTGCCTTTGGCTCAGGTCATGATCCCAGGGTCCTGGGATCGAGCCCTGCATCGGGCTCCCTGCTCAGCGGGAAGCCTGCTTCTCCCTCTCCCACTCCCCCTGCTTGTGTTTCCTCTCTCGCTATGTCTCCCTCTGTCAAATAAATAAAATCTTTTAAAAAAAAGAATTCCTCAGATCAGTGAGATCATATGATACATGTCTTTCTCTGATTGACTTACTTCACTTAGCATAATACCCTCTAGTTCCATCCACATCATTGCAAATGGCAAGATTTTGGGGTTTTGATGGCTGCATAATATTCCATTGTATATATATACCACATCTTCTTTATTCATTCATCTGTTGATGGACATCTTGGCTCTTTCCATAGTTTGGCTATTGTGGACATTGCTGCTATAAACATTCGGATCCCTACATTTGTATCTTTGGGGTAAATACCCAGTAGTGCAATTGCTGGATCGTATGGTAGCTCTATTTTCAACTTTTTGAGGAACCTCCATACTGTTTTCCAGAGTGGCCGCACCAGCTTGCATTCCCACCAAAAGTGTAGGAGGATTCCCCTTTCTCCGCATCCTTGCCAACATCTGTCGTTTCCTGACTTGTTAATTTTAGCCATTCTGACTGGTGTGAGGTGGTATCTCATTGAGGTTTTGATTTGGATTTCCCTGATGCCGAGCGATGTTGAGCACTTTTTCATGTGTCTGTTGACCATTTGGATGTCTTCTTTGGAAAAATGTCTGTTCATGTCTTCTGCCCATTTCCTGATTGGATTATTTGTTCTCTGCGTGTTGAGTTTGATAAGTTCTTTATAGATTTTGGATACTAGCCATTTATCTGATATGTCATTTGCAAATATCTTCTCCCATTCTGTCAGTTGTCTTTTGGTTTTGATGACTGTTTCCTTTGCCATGCAAAAGCTTTTTATCTTGATGAAGTCCCAATAGTTCATTTTTGCCCTTGCTTCCCTTGCCTTTGGCGATGTTTCTAGGAAGAAGTTGCTGCGGCTGAGGTTGAAGAGGTTGCTGCCTCTGTTCTCCTCTAGGATTTTGATGGACTCCTATCTCACATTTAGGTCTTTCATCCATTTTGAGTCTATTTTTGTGTGTGGTGTAAGGAAATGGTCCATTTCATTCTTCTGCATGTGGCTGCCCAATTTTCCCAACACCATTTGTTGAAGAGACTGTCTTTTTTCCATTGGACATTCTTTCCTGCTTTGTCAAAGATTAGTTGACCATAGAGTTGAGGGTCCATTTCTGGGCTCTCTATTCTGTTCCATTGATCTATGTGTCTGTTTTTGTGCCAGTACCATACTGTCTTGATGATTACAGCTTTGTAATAGAGCTTGAAGTCCGAAATTGTGATGCCACCAGCTCTGCTTTTCTTTTTCAACATTCCTCTGGCTATTCAGGGTCTTTTCTGGTTCTATACAAATTTTAGGTTTATTTGTTCCATTTCTTTGATAAAAGTTGATGGTATTTTGATAGGGATTGCATTAAATGTGTAGATTGTTCTAGGTAGTATTGACATCTTCACAATATTTGTTCTTCCAATCCATGAGCATGGAATGTTTTTCCATTTCTTTGTGTCTTCCTCAATTTCTTTCATGAGTATTTTATAGTTTTCTGAGTACAGATTCTTTGCCTCTTTGGTTAGATTTATTCCTAGGTATCTTATGGTTTTGGGTGCAATTGTAAATGGGATCGACTCCTTAATTTCTCTTTCTTCTGTCTTGTTGTTGGTGTATAGGAATTCCATTGATTTCTGTGCATTGATTTTATATCCTGCCACTTTACTGAATTCCTGTATGAGTTCAAGCAGTTTTGGGGTGGAGTCTTTTGGGTTTTCCACATAAAGTATCATATCATCTGCAAAGAGTGAGAGTTTGACTTCTTCTTTGCTGATTCTGATGCCTTTTATTTCTTTTTGTTCTCTGATTGCTGTGGCTAGGACTTCTAGTACTATGTTGAACAGCAGTGGTGATAGTGGACATCCCTGCCGTGTTCCTGACCTTAGGGGGAAAGCTCCTTTTCCCCACTGAGAATGATATTCGCTGTGGGTTTTTCATAGATGGCTTTTATGATATTGAGGTATGTACCCTCTATCCCTATACTCTGAATCAGAGTTTTAATCAAGAAAGGATGCTGTACTTTGTCAAATGCGTTTTCTGCATCTATTGAGAGGATCATATGGTTCTTGTTCTTTCTTTTATTAATGTATTGTATCACATTGATTGATTTGTGGATGTTGAACCAACCTTGCAGCCCAGGAATAAATCCCACTTGGTTGTGGTGAATAATCCTTTTAATGTACTGTTGGATCCTAGTGGCTAGTATTTTGGTGAGAATTTTTGCATCCATGTTCGTCAGGGATATTGGTCTGTAGTTCTCCTTTTTGATGGGGTCTTTGTCTGATTTTGGGATCAAGGTAATGCTGGCCTCATAAAATGAGTTTGGAAGTTTTCCTTCCATTTCTATTTTTGGTACAGTTTCAGAAGAATAGGTATTAATTCTTCTTTAAATGTTTGGTAGAATTCCCCTAGGAAGCCATCTGGCCCTGGGATCTTGTTTGTTGGGAGATTTTTGATTACTGCTTCAATTTCCTTAGTGGTTATAGGTCTGTTCAGGTTTTCTATTTCTTCCTGGTTCAGTTTTGGTAGTTTATACATCTCTAGGAATGCATCCATTTCTTCCAGATTATCTGATTTGCTGGCATATAGTTGCTTATAATGGTTTGTATTTCTTTGGTGTTGGTTGTGATCTCTCCTCTTTCATTCATGATTTTATTTATTTGGGTCCTTTCTCTTTTCTTTTTGATAAGTCTGGCCAGGGGTTTGTCAGTCTTATTAATTCTTTCAAAGAACTAGTGCCTAGTTTTGTTGATCTGTTCTACTGTTCTTTTGGTTTCTATTTCATTGATTTCTGCTCTGACCTTTATTATTTCTCTTCTCCTGCTGGGTTTAGGCTTTATTTGCTGTTCTTCCTCCAGCTCCTTTAGGTGTAGGGTTAGGTTGTGTATTTGAGACCTTTCTTGTTTCTTGAGAAAGGCTTGTATTGCTGTATACTTTCCTCTTAGGTCTGCCTTTGCTGCATCCCAAAAATTTTGAACAGTTGTCTTTTCATTTTCATTTATTTCCATGAATTTTTTTAATTCTTATTTAATTTCCTGGTTGACCCATTCATTCTTTAGTAGGATGCTCTTTAACCTCCATGTATTTGAGTTCTTTCCGACTTTCCTCTTGTAATTGAGTTCTAGTTTCAAAGCATTGTGGTCTGAAAATATGCAGGGAATGATCCCAATCTTTTGGTACTGATTGAGACCTGATTTGTGACCTAGGATGTGATCTCTTCTGGAGAATGTTCCATGGGCACTAGAGAAGAATGTGTATTCTGTTGCTTTGGGATGGAATGTTCTGAATATATCTGTGAGGTCCATTTGGTACAGTGTGTCATTTAAAGTCTTTATTTCCTTGTTGATCTTTTGCTTAGACGATCTGTCCATTTCAGTGAGGGGGGTGTTAAAGTCCCCCGCTATTATTGTATTGTTGTCGATGTGTTTCTTTGCTTTTGTTATTAATTGCCTTATATAATTGGCTGCTCCCATCTTAGGGGCATAGATATTTACAATTGTTAGATCTTCTTGTTGGATAGACCCTTTAAGTATGATAGTGTCCTTCCTCATCTCTTATTATAGTCTTTGGTTTAAAATCTAATTTATCTGATATAAGGATTGCAACCCCAGCTTTCTTTTGATGTCCATTAGCATGGCAAATGGTTTTCCACCCCCTCACTTTCCATCTGGAGGTGTCTTTGGGTCTAAAATGAGTCTCTTGCAGACAGCATATCGATGGGTCTTGTTTTTTTATCCAATCTGATAGCCTGTGTCTTTTGACTGGGGCATTTAGCCCATTTACATTCAGGGTAACTATTGAAAGATATGAATTTAGTGCCATTGTATTGCCTGTAAGGTGACTGTTACTGTATATTGTCTGTGTTTCTTTCTGGTCTATGTTGCTTTTAGGCTCTCTCTTTGCTTAGAGGACCCCTTTCAATATTTCTTGTAGGGCTGTTTGCAAATTCCTTTAGTTTTTGTTTGTCCTGGAAGCTTTTTATCTCTCCTTCTATTTTCAATGACAGCCTAGCTGGATATAGTATTCTTGGCTGCATATTTTTCTTGTTTAGTGCTCTGAATATATCATGCCAGTCCTTTCTGGCCTGCCAGGTCTCTGTGGATAGGTCTGTTGCCAATCTAATGTTTCTACCATTGTAGGTTACAGATCTCTTCTCCCGAGCTGCTTTCAGGACTTTTTCTTTGTCTCTGAGACTCGTAAGTTTTACTATTAGATGTCGGGGTGTTGACCTATTTTTATTGATTTTGAGAGGGGTTCTCTGTGCCTCCTGGATTTTGATGCCTGTTTCCTTCCCCAAATTAGAGAAGTTCTCTGCTATAATTTGCTCCAATATACCTTCTGCCCCTCTCTTTCTTCTACTTCTGGGATCCCAATTATTCTAACGTTGTTTCATCTTATGGTATCGCTTATCTCTCGAATTCTGCCCTCCTGATCCAGTACTTGTTTATCTCTCTTTTTCTCAGCTTCTTTATTTTCCATCATTTGGTCTTCTATATCACTGATTCTCTCTTCTGCCTCATTTATCCTAGCAGTTAGCGCCCCCATTTTTGATTGCACCTCATTAATATCCTTTTTGATTTCGACTTGGTTAGATTTTAGTTCTTTTATTTCTCCAGAAAGTGTTTCTCTAATAACTTCCATGCTTTTTTCAAGCCCAGCTAGTATCTTTAAAGTCATGATTCTGAACTCTAGATCTGACATCGTACTAATGTCCGTATTAAGTAGGTCCCTGGCAGTCGGTACTACCTCTTGTTCTTTTTGTTGAGGTGATTTTTTTCCATCTTGTCATTTCGTCCAGAGGAGAACAGATGAATGAGAGAACAAAATGCTAACAGGGTAACAATGTTCCCAGAAAATATACTCTAAACAAATCAGAAAAGACCTGAAGCCGGGGGAAAAGAAAGGGAAGAAAGAAAAAAGAAAAAGAAAAAAAAAGAAAAAAAAAGATAAAAACAAACAAAAACAGAAGAAAACAAAACAAAAAAACAGAATATGATCAAATATGACCAGGCTGGTACATAGATCAGTGCTAGACACTAGATTTTGGGTGTATTTTGGTCTGTTAGAAGAAAGTGCCTCCCAAAATTTTAAAGAAAGAAAAACTTATATTTGTACAAAAATAAGGGTTGATATGATGAAGGGTTGGAATATGACTGTAAAGATGAAAATTATAAAAAATTTTATAAAAGGAATTGATAAGAAGTTGTTTGAAAAAAGAAAGAAGAGGATTTTTAAAAAAAGAAAAAAAAAGGGAGAGAATGTGATCAGGCAGGGGAGTAGAAAAAAACCACACACTAGAGATTTAGGGTATATTTTGATCTGTTAGAAGAAACTATCTCAAAATTTTAAAGAGAGAACAACTTATATATATATGCCAAAAATACAGGTAACTACTATGAAGGGATAGAATATGACTCTAAAAATGAAAAATAAAAATGTTTTTTAAAAAAGGGATTGATAAGATGTTGGTTGAAAAAGGGAAAAAGAAAAATTCAAAAAAAAAAAAAGACAGTTAAAAGTAAAATTAACTTTGAAAGACTACAGAATCATGGTAAAAAAGCCATGAATTCTATGTGCAGTATTCCCCTAGCACTGGAGTTCTGCCGTTCTCACTGATCGGTAAACCTGGTCTTGGCTGGCTGTTCTCGCTGATCTTCTGGGGGAGGGGCCTGTTGCCGTGGTTCCCAAATGTCTTTGCCGGAGGCGGAATTGCCCCGCCCTTGCCGGTCCGGGCTAAGTAATCTGCTCGGGTTTGCTCTCCGGAGCTTTTGTTCCCTGCAAGCTTTCCGTACAGCTTTGGAGGCGGAGAGTGAAAACGGCGGCCTCCCAGTCTCCGCCCCAGGGGAGCCGAGAACTTGGGGTCCCGCTCCTCAGTGCGCCCCCAGAGAAAAGCCATCAGTCACTCCCGTCTCCCCGGTCTCCGGCCGCACTCCATGCTCACCCGGCCTGTGACCGCGCCTTTCTATCTGGCACCCGACCCCAGGTGGAGTCTCCAAACCCAGCAGATCCCCGCGGTGCGCTCCCGTGCTGCTCCCCCGGGGGAAGAAGGGGAGTCTCCCCGGATCTGCCGCTTGTTGGGTCCCTGCTGGAGGAGCAGTGGCCCGACTGTGCCGCGGATCACGGTTTATGACAACCCTGAGCTGAGAGCCCGCGCCTGGGCTCCGTCTCTGCAGCCGGCTTCCCCGCTCCGATACCTGGGAGCTCTGCCGCACTCAGGCACCCCGGGTCTTTCTGTGACCCCGAGGGTCCTGAGACCACACTGTCCCAGCGAGGGTTCCACCCCCCGCTTAGCCACCGGAGTGACGTCCCTCAGCGGAGCCGACTTCTAAAAGTTCCGATTTTGTGCTCCGCGGCTCTATCACTTGCCAGAAATGGCCGACGGAGGCCCCTCCCCCGCCGTCTATCCTCCCGAATATCCCCACGGATTCACTTCTCCGCACGTCCTACCTTCCAGAAAGTGGTCGCTTCTCTGTTCAGAGAGTTGTTGCTATTCTTTTCTTCGATCTCCTGTTGAGTTCGTAAGTGTTCAGAATGGTTTGATCCCTATCCAGCTGAATTCCTGAGAGGAGACGAAATCCAGGTCTCCTACTCCTCCGCCATCTTGCTCCGCCCCCTCAAAGAGCTAAATTTCTAATCTGAAACTAAAAAAACAGAAAAAGAAAGAAAATGTCTTTTATTGTAATGTATTCTAACAAGTGTGTTGCATCTAATTTTCTCATCTGAGAAATAACTAAAGATAAGTATCTTTTTCTTCAAAGTGTGTTCTTGGGGCGCCTGGGTGGCTCAGTCGTTAAGCATCTGCCTTCTGCTCAGGCCATGATCTCAGGGTCCTGGGATCGAGCCCCGCATCGGCTCCCTGCTCGACAGGAAGCCTGCTCCTCCCTCTCTCACTCCCTCTGCTTGTGTTCCCTCTCTCGCTGTGTCTCTCTCTGTCAAATAGATAAAAATAAAATCTTTTTAAAAAAAAAGTGTGTTCTTATATGTATTGTATTTAAGTGTTGTCCTGTAACTGACAGCCTCTTATTCCATGGGTACCAAATCATGTTTACTAAAGATTTTTTCAGAGGGTTTGGGTGGCTCAGTTGGTTAAGCGTCTGCATTTGGCTCAGGTCATGATCTTGGGGTTTTGTGATCAAGCCTCACGTCTGGCTCCCTGATCAGCAGGGAGTCTGCTTCTCCCTCCCCACACCCCCGACCCTCCTCCCAGCTTGTGCTCTCTCTCTCTCTCAAATAAATAAATGAAATCTTTCAAATACAAAAGATTTTTTCACCCCTGAGAAATTAATAAAATTAAGTTGTAAGCTAGCTATCACAGAGAAATAAAAATTTAAGAAAAAGGATATTTAAGTCCAAGATATTGTGACCATTCAACACGACCCAGTTTCAAATGTTCCTTTCACTGGTATTCTGTGAAGTTAATGCTTATATATATTTCTTCTCTATTTTTATCATAATAAAATATGTAAA